>NC_079361.1:0-600000 GCF_029582105.1 Oenanthe melanoleuca
CCACATTGTAATCCTTTTTCTAACACCGGGACAGAAAACAATAGAAGCTCCGGGAGTGCTGAGGGAGGGGGAGGGGCAGCATGTGTTTCAGGGGCAGAGGCACAGAACCAATTAACCCCTAACTTATTGAATAACCCTGAACCTCATCATGTTTTTGATGCAGCACCAGTTCATTATGTGGGTAGAAAGAATGGTAGAAGAAGCTACGAACCATTATCATACCAAGATAAAAAAGAAATTTGTAAGGTACAAAGGGAATTTGAGAGGCAAAGTGAAATATTTAAAGGGATGTTACGAACAACTCTTTTGTCCAGTGAATTAGTTCCCCATGATATAAGGGAACTTTTCAGGTGTTTGCTAACTCCAGCTGAATATGAATTATGGCTTAATATTTGGAAACGTTCTTTAAGCAGTCTTTTAACAGAGCTTCACAAAAATCCTGAACATTCCAAAGATTCGGATGATAATGAAATTACATTAGATCATTTATGTGTAGAGGGAGAAATACACTGCCCTGAAAAGCAAACTCGGTTATTGTCTAAATTTATTTTGAATAAGGTTTGTGATGTAGCTGAAAAGACCTTTATCAAATTGCCAACACTTGAAGTAACTACTAGTTATGTTAATATTAAACAATATCCTTCTGAGAATTTTTTAAGTTTTATAGATCGATTAAAGACACAGGTGGAACACCAGGTGCATAATCCAGCCATGCAGGCAGAACTGATTAAAGAATTAGCAGAAAAAAACGCCAATCAAGCATGTCGAAGAGTCATCCTAAGCCTGCCACTATAACCAGAACCAACCCTAGCACAGATGATAGAAGCATGCACGCACAAAGCAGAACTGTTCAGTACTTCTGAGAGGACCTCCGAGTCCAGCACCTCCTAAGCCTCCAGCACCTGAACCACCACAGATGAAGAAGCAGCACATGTCATCACAGCAACTAAAGAAGATCACCTGTTTCCAGTGTCAGCAGGAAGGACATTTTGCTAGGGACTGTCCTCAGAACAGGAAACAGAGGAAACTCAACAAACAAAAAAACTAGAACTGAGGCACGGGCCTGCCATAAACACCATAGAGTGCCAGGATATAAATTCTGCAGGCTATACTCTAGCAAAAGCCTCTCTCTTAAAAACAAAGGGGGAGGAGGGGATGGACAATGTGGGGACAACATATAATGTAAATGTTAAATGTTCTCTTAACCAAGTCAGGCAGTCCTGTGGCCGTGTTAGGCTCCAGACTACCAAAGGTTTTTATTTCAGATCTGCTGAGTGGACCATCATTACAGTGGATGTCTGAAGCCCTTTAATTGACATGACGGTTTGCCACATGGAGAGTGAATATTTTGTTGTGGGAGACACAGCACACACACCTTTAGAAATTGAAATAGCTCCTATGATCATGAAGGGGAAAATATCCAGTGTTATAACATTAGCCCGTTGCTCTCAAGCACCTTTCTATTTGTGTGAGGGGAAAGTACTGGCCCAAGTCTTTCCTATTCCAGCAGATATCACAGCAGATGATAAGTCACCAGAGGTTTACTGGGCAGAGACGGTAAAGGAGGAAAAACCTTCTCTAGCGTGCAACATGACACATGGATCAGATTATCTACATGTGCAGGGTGTTCTGGACACAGGCTCAGATGTGACCATTATACCTGAAAGGATGTGGCCTTCACACTGGGATTTGCAACCTGTAGCTGGGTAAATTCAGGGTATAGGAGGAGTTAAATTAGCAAAAATATCAAAACGCATTGTACAAATTGAGGGACCGGACGGCAAATTGGCCAGTGCTCGTCCGTTTGTAATAGATTACAAGTGTCCCTTGTGGGGACGAGACTCCATGTCAAAATGGGGAGTTAAAATGATAATTCCAAAAACCCCTCAGGATTTTTAGAAGCAGCCACCGTGGAGTGCCGGGTCCAGAAGCTAACATGGCTAAGTGACACACCTATCTGGACAACACAGTGGCCGTTAAGAAAGGAAAAGTTACAGGCACTTGAAAAACTTGTAGAGGAACAATTGGCAAAAAATCATATAGAGGAAACAACAAGCCCCTGGAATTCTCCAATCTTTGTAATAAAAAAAACAGGGAAAGACAAATGGAGATTATTACATGACCTTAGGGAAATAAATAAAGTAATTCAGGACATGGGGTCTCCTCAACCTGGGATGCCTTCTCCAACCATGTTACCTAGAGACTGGCAATTGGCAGTATTAGACATCAAAGATTGTTTTTTCCAAATCCCATTACACCCTAAAGATGCTCCCAGGTTTGCATTCTCAGTATCATCATTAAACAGTGAGGCTCCAATGAAGAGATACCACTGGAAAGTGCTTCCACAGGGTATGAAGTGTAGTCCTGCTATCTGTCAGTGGTATGTAGCTTCATTGTTGTCTCCTGTGCGTGCACAAAGAAGGGAAGCTATAATCCTGCACTACATGGATGATGTGCTGGTTTGTGCTCCTGATAACTCCATACTCCAAAACACGCTTGACCTAGTAGTTAAAGTTTTAACCTCTGCTGGATTTCAATTACAGGAAGACAAGGTTCAAAGGATGCCACCTTGGAAGTATCTGGGCCAGGACCATTGTTCCACAGAAATTAGAAATTAATTGTAATCCTAAAACTCTAGCAGATATTCACTGTCTGTGTGGATCATTGAACTGGGTAAGACCTTGGTTAGGCCTCACTAATGAGGACTTACAACCCCTTTTTAATTTATTAAAAGGGGAGAGAGAGCTAGTATCTCCCAGGGAATTGACACCTGAGGCAAAAGCTGCAATTGAAAAAGTACAGCAAGCTCTGTCTAAGAGGCAGGCTCACCGCTATCAACCTGAACTACCTTTCAAATTCATTGTTTTGGGAAAACTTCCACACTTACATGGTTTAATATTTCAGTGGATTGAGGGGCAGAGGGACTCACTCTTAATCATAGAATGGGTCTTCCTCTTCCACCAAAGATCCAAAACTATTACACAACCACAGGAGTTTATGGCTCAGTTGATTCAAAAAGCAAGAATGAGGCTGCGTGAACTGTCAGTTTCTGATTTCACATGCATTCACCTGCCAATTAAACTTTCTGGGGAGGGAAAAAAATCTCCTGAAAGGCTAACAAAAGAAATGTTTGAGCATTTGTTACAGAGCAATGCCAGCCTCCAGATATCTCTGGATAGCTACACTGGACAGATATCTGTTAACAGCCCAGCTCGTAAGTTGTTTAATGAGGAATTCCACCTCATCCCTGGTGAAAAGAGGAGCAGGAGACCACTCGAGGCACTCACAGTGTTCACAGATGCATCAGGGGCCTCCCATAAGTCAGTGATGACTTGGAGAAATCCCCAAACTCAGCATTGGGAAGCTGATGTTAAGTTTGTGAAGGGGTCACCCCAGACAGCAGAACTGGCTGCAGTTGTGAGAGCCTTTGAGCAGTTCTCAGACCCTCTTAACCTGGTAACAGATTCGGCTTATGTTGCTGGGGTAGTATCCAGAGCGGAGCAGGCAGTGCTCAAAGACATCGATAATGAGCAGCTCTTTAGGCTGATGTCAAAACTAATTTATTTGATTTCACACAGAGAACATCCTTTCTATGTGATGCATGTGAGGTCACACACGGAGTTGCCAGGTGAGATCACAGAAGGGAACCAAATGGCAGACACTCTTGCAGCTCCAGCTGAAAAGGCACGCCTTCCTGACATTTTCCAACAGGCAAAACTGAGCCACCAGCAATACCACCAGAATGTACCAGGTTTGGTCCGTCAATTCCAGGTAACACGGAGTCAGGCCAAGGCTATTGTAGCCACCTGTCCCAGCTGTCAGCTCCAGGCCATGCCATCACTGGGTATGGGGGTTAACCCCCGAGGCCTAGGCAGCTGTGAGGTGTGGCAAACAGACATCACACACATTCCTAGTTTTGGACGCCTCAAATATGTTCATGTGAGTATAGACACATATTCAGGTGCAGTTTATGCCTCCACCCATGCAGGGGAAAAGGCTGTACATGTAAAACAACACCTAGTACAAGCCTTCTCAGTGTTGGGGATCCCTAAAGAAATAAAATCAGATAATGGACCAGCATACACATCCAAGGAATTCCTGGAATTCACCCAGCAGTGGGGAGTAAATCATAAGACAGGCATCCCACACTCCCCTACAGGCCAAGCGGTGATCGAGCGCACACACCAAACACTCAAACAAGTTCTAGCTAGGCAAAGCAGTTCAACTGTGTGGATGTCTCCCCAGCAAAAGCTCTGTAAAGCTCTGTTCACAATCAATTTCTTGAATTGTTCATTTGAAAATATGAGTCCTCCTGTGGTCCGTCATTTTAACAGCAGTAAACTGTTTAAATTGTCTCTGCATCCACCAGTTTTGATTAGGGATCCAGAAACATGGGAAACCAGGGGTCCCTATGAGCTAGTAACCTGGGGAAGGGGCTATGCATGTGTATCAACTCCCTCAGGCCCCCGATGGATTCCCCAAAAGTGGGTTAAACCTTTTGTCCCCAAAACTCCAGCTACAGCAGAAGGAGATGAGAAGCAAGTAACCATTGCTTCGAAAAGAAGATGCCGAAGAGGAAAAGGAAACAAAAACTTCATGAAGGAATACCCTCCAGCAGAAAGAGACTTACAACATGTTTTAAAATGTTTGTTTTTCCTTTTAGAAAAAAGCTACCCTCCAGTTAACCCTGTGAAGAATCCCATCCAAGTTGTCTTCCTGTTAGCCTTGAACAGTTTGGCAGTGGCGTGGATCATCCCTCAGCCACGTCAAAACATCTGGGTAACCTTGGCACAGACACTCAAACAGGAAAACATATGCCTGTCCACTGCAGCAGCAACAGACCCTATGTCCACCTGCCTGGTAGGAGTTCCACTAAAAGTTAGTGAGTATTTAGGCAGCTTTGACATACACAGGCCTAATAAAACACCTGAATTATTCACTATATCACCTAAGCAATCAACACAGATCAAAGGTAATCCTATAAAAGAGCTGCTGCCAAAATTGCCCAAAGCAGACCAGGAACCCCAAGAGTTAGAGCTGCTTGGTTCCTACCCAGCAACATACTGCATTAATTTTAAAGATTATCCAACACCTGCTGACACTAAAGGTTTTCATCACATCCGACAATTTTGCAAGGAATTTGTGGCCACCAAGTTTAAACCATATTCCAGCTACAGATCCAGTTCATTCAAGTCCCAAAATTCTACCAAAGGGATTGTTTTTAATTTGTGGGGACCGGGCATGGCTGGAATTCCTTCTAATCTGCTAGGAGGACCATGTACTATAGGGCGGTTGTCCCTGTTAGCACCCAACAAAACATTAATTAGTAATTGGACACACAAAAGCAAATTATGTAATAAAATACAAAAGAGATGTGCTGAAAATCTGGACCCAAATTGTGATGCAGAAATTTTCCATTGGGCTAAATCAAAAAGAATTGCTGTGTCTGTATTTCTTCCATGGGTTGCAGCAGCTAAAGCTCTGGGTGAATTAGGTCACCTGGAGTGTTGGGTGGTTAAACAGGCTAATTTAACCTCAACTGCCATCAGCTCCCTCCTAGAAGATGAGGAAGTAACTAGGCAGGCAACACTCCAAAATCGTGCTGCTATAGATTTTCTCCTATTACTACATGGACATGAATGCCAGGAATTTGAAGGACTTTGCTGCATGAACCTGACTTCAAGAGCTCCTAATGTCCACGCTGCTCTGTGATATGAGCCACCTGATTGGACAAGTGAAGCAAGAAACAAAAGACTGGTTTAATGAACTGTTCAAGGGCTGGGGGTAACAATCGAACTCTGCCGCTTATCACAAATGGTGGGCAAAATAATAAATTCGGTCTAGAATTAGTTTAATATCATCCCCCTACTTAAAAAAACAAAAAACGAGGAGATGTTGTAATTAGGTAAATGAGGTAAAAGAAATGAAATCAGCATACCCTGTAACCTCCTTCCGGCTAGTCCCCAGTTCATGTCCTCCTTCCAGTCCTGTGACCTTCCCCTGTGACCTTGCAGCCCACCAGGCTCGGGTATTCTGATCCTAGTCCCCCTGTGTCCTCATCCCATTGGCCGCCAGCCAAGGCCACTCCCATTCCCCTCTCCTGAATACCTGGTTCGGAGAGAGTCTCGCCCTCTTTCTGGCCACACCATCGCCATAGAATAAACTGAGATTGAAAGAGCCTCCTTTGTATCCTTTTTCCATCCATGCTATGATACTTGTCTGATCTTAAGTAATTAGGAAAAAGACAAAGTATCATAGCAGGACGGAATGGACATCTATTGGCTGGTTCCACGAGGATTGTCTGCCCGTCTTGGTAGCTATAATCCCAATCCCTTTTCTCTCTCTCTCTCTCTCTCTCTCTGTCCCTCTATCACATTTTGTTGGCACTAAATAAAGGTGCATTTTTAAACTGGTTTTGTCCCCTGCTGTGTCTTTTGCACTTTGAGATCCCTAAAAGAACCTATCAGGACTCCGCATGTAGTGTGGACCCTGATAATCTCACTGGATTCTGGGGCCATGTTTGTGTTTTAGTGCAGATGTTAGGAGTTTTTCTGGCCATTTTTTGTGCAGTTTCTGGGGGATTTTTTATGTTTCTTGGAGTGAATTCGTTTGGTTGAATTTTTCGTGTATATTTCCTGATGCATTTCCAGAGTTCAGGTGTTTTAGTATGGATTTCAGGAGTTTTTGGCCATTTTTCGTGTGATTTTCTGGCTTTTTGGTCCATTTTAATTCTGACCATTTCTTGTGCAATTTCTGGGTAATTTTTGTGTTTCTTAGTTCAAATTTTCAGGGATTTTCACTTTTTTTTAGGCTGAATGTCTCCTGGATTTTTCCTGATGCTTTTCTCAGCAATCCTTGAATTCTGGCAGGGTTTAAGTGCTATTGTATGGATTTCAGGAATTTTTTGGCCATTTTTCAGGCAATTTTGTGTATTTTGGGCCATTTTTACTCGCATTTCCCCCAGATATTTTGCCCGCCCATTTTACCTGTCTTTTTCTCAGAAATCCAATCTCACAGCATTTTGGGGCCGTTTTTGGATTCCAAGTGGAGATTTTAGGACTTTTTCTTGCCATTTTTTGTGCAATTTCTAGGGGATTTTTGTGCTTCTCAGTGCAAATTTTAAAGGATTTTTCCTATTTTCAAGGCTGAAATTTCCCTGGATTTTTCCTGATCTTTTTCCCAATAACCCCTGGAATTTTGCCCGGTTTGGGTGTTTCAGTTTTGTTTTTAGGACTATTTCTAGGCAATTTCATTTTAATTTTTATTGGATATTTGCATTTGTTAGTGCGAATTTTCAGGGATTTTTCTGTTTGTTAACCTGAATTTTCTCTGTATTTTTCCTGATGGTTTTCCCAGCGATCCTCGGGATTTTGGCAGAGTTTAGGTGTTTTACTACAGATTACATGAGTTATTGGGCTGGTTTTTGCACCATTTTAGGGGGGGTTTGGTCCATTTTAATTCGCATTTCCTCTGGATATTTTTCCGACCTATTTTCACTGGTTTTTTCCTCAGAAATCCTGGAATCTCACTGGATTTTGGGGCCCTCTTTTGTTTTTTAGTGAAGATTTATGGGCTTTTTCTGGCCATTTTTTTGTGCAATTTCTGGGGGATTTTTCTGTTTCTTGTGAATTTTTTGGCATTTTTCTTGGTTTTAATGCTGAATTTTTCCTGGATTTTTCTTATTGCTTTTCTCTGCAATCCTCGGAATTCTTGCAGAGTTTAAGTGTGGTTTTAGGCATTTCTGAATTTTTTGTCTATTATTCGTGCGATTTTTGGGGGTTTTGTTCCATTAAATCACATTTCCTCTGGATATTTTGTCCATCCCTTTTCCTAGTGTTTTCCTCAGAAATCCTTGAAATGGCAATGGATTGATGGGCCATTTTTGGTTTTTTTAGTACAGATGTTAGGAGTTTTTCTGACCATTTCTTGTGCAATTTCTGGGGGATTTCTCTGTTTCTTAGTGCAAATTTTCAGGGATTTTCCCTTTTTTTTAGGCTAAATTTCTCCTTGATTTTTCCTGATGCTTTTCCCAGCAATCCTTGGAATTTTGGCAGGGTTTAAGTGTTGTACAGATTTCAGGAGTTTTTTGTCCATTTTTCGGGCCATTTTGTGTAATTTGGGTCATATTAACTCGCATTTCCTCTGCTGTCCTGGTTTTAAGGACAGGTATCTGCCAATAAAGGCAGAAGCTTCTTTTTGAAATGGAGAATGTAAACCCTCTCCCTCCAAATTACTATAAATTTCAAATTAAGGGGCTGTCAGGCAAAGATATGGCAATTCGGAATAACAGCTCTTTACTGAGAAAATTGAAACAAAATATTACAAAAAAAAAAAAAACCAATCCCGACCCTGACAGAATCAGAATACAATCTGACACCCCGTCAGTCAGAGCGCTGGTAGCAGTCCAGTCAAATGGTGGTTACAGTCCCCCTGCAGTGGCAGATGTGGTTCAGCTGAAGCAGTGCGCCTGTAGAAGGGTGCAGCCTTCCTCCAGAAGTCCAGGGATGATGTAGAAAGGGTCAGGCTTCTCCTCTGGAATCCAGTGGAAAGAAGGTAACTTGCTGTCCAAAATCTCAGTTTTTATCTAGGTAGGAAAGGCTTGGTTCCTCCCCCTGGCTGGAGCATCTCCCAATGGGACGATGTAATTTTATCAGTCATACAGTGGGACTTAATGGACCACAGCAGATGACATCTTCCTGGAGGGAGAATGGGTTGTGGAAAAGATAAAGTTGATTGCCCCATCTTGTCTTAATGATGGACCATTAGCAGATGGTAAGTACCACTGAGATAAATAATCACTCCCTCACCCAGTTTTAACAGATGGTGATAGAATACACATTTCTGGCCACATCAACCCAACACAAATGCCCGAAAATGTTCCAAAATCACAAAAAACTGCCCCAAAAATCTCCCAAACTGCTACAAAATGACCTCAAAATGACCCCAAAA
The DNA here is from genome assembly GCF_029582105.1 of Oenanthe melanoleuca. NCBI lineage: Eukaryota > Metazoa > Chordata > Aves > Passeriformes > Muscicapidae > Oenanthe > Oenanthe melanoleuca. The sequence continues at coordinate 8,950 of NC_079361.1, forward strand.
TTCCCCAAAAATGACCCCAAAATTCCCCAAAAATGACCCCAAAATTCCCCAAAATTGCTCCAAGATGACCCCAATTTCTCCCAAAATGTCCCCAAATTTCCCCCAAACTGCTCCTAAATGACACTGAGATCCCCCAAAATCACACCAAAATCCCCCAAATTCACCCCAAAACCCCATTTCCCCCCATTTTTTTTCCCATATTTTTCCCATTTTTTCCATACACGGTAATTTTGCCCATATTTGTTCCCCCTCATTTGCATATTGCCCGTGGTGGGCGTGGCCAGATGGGCACCTCCTCCCCCAGCAGTCAGCACAGGTGCAGTTGGTCCCCAAAATGCTCCCAAATTCTCCCAAAATGACCCCAAAAGGCCCCAAAATTGATCCTCATACTCCTCCAAATTTTCCCAAAATGTCCTGAAAATTCCCCAAAACTGCCCCCAAAATCTCTCAAACTGCTCCAAAATGACCCCAAAAATGCCCCTGAAATGACCCCAAATTTCCCCAAAATTGGCCCTAAATGACCCCAAAATTACCCAAAACTCCCTCAAAATGCCCCAAATTCTCTCGAAATATCCCCAAAGTGACACTACGTGTCCCCAAAATGTTTCAAAAATCCCCCAAAATGACCCCAAAATTTCCTCAAATTTTCCCAAACTCCCCCTAGATTTACCCCAAACTCCCCCAAATCCCCCAAAACCGCCATTTCCCCCACATTTTTCCATTTTTTCCCATTTTTCCTATATGGTCATTTTCCCTCATATAAGTCCTCCTCATTTGCATATTGCATGCAGTGGGCGTGACTGGACAGGCACCTCCTCCCCCAGCATTCAGCGCAGGCACAGTTGGTGCTTCGCTGAGTCACCGACCCCAAAATTACCACAAAAGGTCCTGAAATTGCTCCAAAATTATCCCAAATTGACCCAAAGTGACCCAGAATTCCCCCAAAATTACCCTAAAAATTCCCCAAGATGTCCCCAAATTGCCCCAAATTCCCCAAAATTCCCCAAAAACCCCCAAAATGTCCCAAAAATTCCCCAAAAATCTCCCAAACTGCTATGACATCAAACCCTCCAAAAATCACCCCAAAAACCCCCAAAACCACCATTTCCCCCATCTTTCCTGTTTTTTCCCATTTTTTTCCATTTTTTAGCGTATTTAGTCTTTTTTTTCCATTTTTCCCATATATGGTCATTTTGCCCATATTTGTTCCCCCTCATTTGCATATTGCCCGCAGTGGGCGTGACTGGACGGGCGCCTCCTCCACCAGCAGTCGGCGCAGGCACAGTTGGTGCTCGGGTGGGGTCACCGGCCTCAAGATGACCCCAAAAGGTCCTAAAATCGCTTCGAAATTAACCCGAATTGACCCAATATGACCCAAAAATGACCCCAAACTCCCTCAAAATGCCCCAAAATGATCCTAAATTACCCCAAAACTGTCCTTAAATGGCCCCAAAATGATCTCAAAGTGACCCTAAAATGACCCATAAATGACCCAAAAATTCCCAAAAATTGCCCCAAAATGATCCCAAATTTCCCCAAAATTGCCCCCAAATGTCCCCAGCCTTCCCAAAGTGACCCTAAATGACCCAAAATGTCCACAAAATTTCCCTAAATTCTCCCTAATGACCTCAAAATTCCCGAAAATGCCCTTAAAAGGACCCAAAATCACCCAAAATTGCCCCGAAATGACCCAAAATTGTTCCAAAATTGTTCCAAAATGCCCCAAAAATGAACGCAAATTTCCTCCAAATTCCCCAAATTCCCCCAAAAACGCAATTTCCCCCCATATTTATCAATTTTTTCCCACATTTTTTCCATTTTTGACCATATTTGATAATTTTTCCCATTTTCCCATATATGGTTATTTCTCCCATATACAGTCACTTTGCCTATATTTGTCCCCCCTCATTTGCATATTGCCCGTGGTGGGCGTGGCCGGATGGGCGCCTCCTCCCCCAGCATTCGGCGCAGGCGCAGCAGGTGCTCGGCCTCGCTCTCGCCAGGGCGACAGTGGCTCCTCCCGGCCGCCAGGTGGCGCTGGGCAGCAGCGCGCAGCTCGGCGGGTGTGTAGAGAGGGGCCGGGTCCAGCCCATGGCGGTTGATCAGGGACACCAGGTATTCGGTGTAGTGACCGCTGAATGAACAGAGAGTGACCAAAGTGACCAGTGAGTGACCACAGCCCAAAAAAAATCACTAAAAAATGCACAAAACGACCCAAAAATGCCCAAAATTGACGTAAAAATGCCTAAAAATGACTCAAAACCACCTCTAATTCACAATTGACCACTGAGTGACCACAACCCCAAAAAAGTCCTAAAAATGCCCAGAAGTTGACCCAAAATTGCCCAAAAATTACTCAAAATGACCAGAGTGACCAGTGAGTGACAAATGAGTGGCCACTAAGTGACCACAACCCAAAAAAATCCACAAAAAATCCACAAAAAAACCTAAAAAATGACCCAAAATTGATCCAAAATTGTCTAAAACTTACCAAGAGTGATCATTGAGCGACCACTGAGTGACCACAACCCCAAAAAGTCCCAAAAATGCCCCAAAAATGCTTTAAAAATGCCCTAAAAAATCCCAAAAAAGCCCAAAAATTGTCCCAAAATTGTGCGAAAATGACCAAGAGGGATCACTGAATGACCGCTGAGTGACCCTTGAGTGACCACTGAGTGACCAAAACCCCCAAAATGCCCAAAATCTCCTGAAAAAAACCCATAAAAATGCCCCAAAAATACCCTAAAAAATTACCCAAAATTACTCAAAATGACCACTGAGTGACCACTGAGCGACCATAGAGTGATCATAGACTGGGCATAGCAGCCTCGCTCTCACCCGGGCAGCAGCATCTCCTCCCGGCCACCAGGTGGTGCTGGGCGGCGGCGCGCAGCTCGGTGGGGCCATAAAGAGGGGTGAGGTCCAGCCCCTGGCGGTTGATCAGGGACACCATGTACTCGGTGTAGTGACTGCTAAGTGACCACTGAGTGACCAGTGAGTGACCACAGCACAAAAAAATCACAAGAAATGCCCCAAAAATGCTTTAAAAATGCCTAAAATTGACCCAGAATTGACCCAAAATTACGACTGACCACTGAGTGACCACTGAGTGACCAGTAAGTAACTACAACCCTAAAAATCCCAAAAAACCACCCCAAAAATGCTCTAATAAATCCCAAAATTTTCCTAAAATGACCCTGAGTGACCACTGACCACTGAGTGACCACAACCCCAAAAATGACCCAAAAAAGCCTCAAAAATGCCCAAAAAATGCTCTAAAAAATAAAAAAATCCCCAAAATTCCCAAAAAATCCCAAAATGACCCCGGAGTGACCAGTGACCGAGTGATCCCTGAGTGACCACTGAGTGATATCTGAGTTACCACTGAGTGACCAATGAGTGACCACTGAGTGCCTACAACCCCAAAAATGTCTCAAAAATGGCCCAAAAACGCAAAAAGAATGCCTTAAAAATGCTCTAAAAATAAAAATTCCAAAAAAATCACAAAAAAAAAAAAAAAAAAAAAATTCCAAAAAAATCCCAAAATTTTCCTAAAATGACCCGAGTGACCACTGACAACTGAGTGACCCCTGAGTCGCCACTGAGTGACCACAACCACAAAAATGCTCTAAAAATCCCCATGTTTTCCTAAAATGACCCCAGAGTGACCAGTGAGTGACCACTGACCGGCAGAGTCCAGCCTGTCCTGGAGCCGTTTCTCTCCCGCAGTTTTCATCCCTCAGCGTTGCCCCAAGCTCCTTCTGCTCCTGCACCGGGCACTGACCTGGGGAAAAAATAAAATTTTCGGGGTAAAAATGGGGATTTTGGGAAAATTTGGGGATTTGTGGGTTTTGGGGAGTTTGGGAGAAAATTTGGGGTTTTTTGGGGTGAAAAATGGGGATTTGAGGGGGATATCAGGGGATTTTGGGGGAAATTTTGGGGATCTTGGGAAGAATTTTGGGAAAAATTGAAATTTTGAGAATTTTAAAGAAAAACTTTTGTGGGAAAATTTAGGGATTTTGGGAGGAATTTTGGGAATCTTGGGCAAAAAATGTGAGGAAAATAAAGATTTTGTGGAGAAATTTGGGGATTCTGGGAAAAAATGGAAAGTTGGAGAGATTTTGAAGAAATTTGGGGGGAAAATAGGGAAATTTTAGAGTGAAAATTGGGGATTTTGGGGTGAAAAATGAGGATTTGGGGAAAAAAAATTGGGGGAAAATTGAGAATTTTGGGTGAAATTTGGGGATTTTCGTGGAAAAAAAAATTGGGGGATTTTGGGGGGGAACTTGGGAAATTTGGGAAGGAAAAAATTGGGGATTTTGGGAAAATTTGGGGATTTTTGGGGTGAAAAACAAGAATTTGGGGGAAAACTTGGAAATTTTTAGTGAAATTTTGTGGATTTTTGGGAAAAAAAATTGGGGATTTTGGGAAAATTTGGGGATTTTTGGGGTGAAAAACAGGAATTTGGGGGAAAATTTGGAAATTTTTGGTGAAATTTTGTGGATTTTTGGGAAAAAAAAATTGGGGATTTTGGGAAAATTTAGGGATTTTTGGGGTGAAAAACAGGAATTTGGGGGAAAATTTGGAAATTTTTGGTGAAATTTTGTGGATTTTTGGGGAAAAATAATTGGGGATTTTGGGGGTAAAAATGAAGATTTTGGGAAAAAATTCAGGAAAAAAGGGAACTTTGGGAAAAATTTGGGAAAATCTGGGGGGAAAATTGGGGATTTGGTGAAAAATTGGAGCTTTTTGGGGGGAAATTTTGGGGAAAAATTGGGGATTTTCAGAGAGAAAATTCGGGGATTTTTGGTAAAAAATTGGGGGAAAACTGGGAATTTTGGGGAAATTGGGGGATTTTTAAGAAATAAAAACTGGGGAAATTTGGAGGAAATTTGGGGATATAGGTATATTTTGGAGATTTTGGGAAAAAAATTGGGGATTTTTTTGGGGAAATTTGGTGGATTTTGGGAAAATTTGGGGATTTTGAGGGAAAATTTTGGGTAAAAAAGCAAATTTTGAGAAATTTTGGGAAAATTTGGGAAAAAATTGGGGGTTTTATGGTGAAAATTTGAGGATTTTGGGAAAAAGCTGGGGATTTTAGGGAAAAAATTCCAGGATTTTTGGTAAAAAGATGGGGAAAAATCAGAATTGTGGAACAGAAAAATGAGGGGAAAATTGAGGATTTTGGAGAAAATTTTGGGGATCTTTGGGGGAAATATGGGAAAAAAACTGGGATTTTGGGGAAAAATTTGGGGATTTTTAGGGTGAAAAATGAGGATTTTGGGGAAAAAACAGAAAATTGGGAATTTTGGGGAGAATACTGGGGATTTTGGGAGAAATTCAGGGATTTTGGGAAAATTTTGGGAAAAAATGGGAAATTTGGGAATTTTTTGGGGAATTGGGGGAAAAAATTGGGAAAAAATTGGGGGTTCTTCGGCTGAAAATTGGGGAATTTTTGGTAAAAAATTTGGGGGAAATCTGGAATTTTGGGGAAAACTTGGGGATTTTTGGGAAAAAAAAATTTGGGGGATTTCTGGGGTGAAATTCAGGGATTTTGGGGAAAATTTGGGGGATTTTAGGGGATTTTGGGAGGGTAATTTTGGGGATTTTAGGGGAAAATTTCAGAATTTTGATGAAATTCAGGGATTTTGGGAAAAAACTGGAAAAATTTGGGGTCTCCCAGTCCAAACCAGTACAAAGCAGTACCAACCAGTTGGGTTGGATGGGGCCTCAGGGGGCGGCTCCGTCTCAAAGGCGACATTCGCAGCCTGGGGAGAAAGCAGTGTGGACCAGTATGAACCAGTATGAATAAGTATGGACCAGTAACACCAAAATCCTTGATTTTTCTCCAATTTTTGCAATTTTTTCCCCAAAATTCCCTCCCAGGCCCTCCCAGCACAAACCAGTATAAACCACTACAAACTAGCAACCACCAATCCCATTTAACCCTTTCCTAACCCTCTTTTCCACCTTTCTTGGCTGTTTTTAACCTTTTTTTTGCCATTTCCACCGTTTTCCCCCATTTTTTCAGCTCTCAGTACAAACCAGTACAAACCAGCAACCCCCAATCCAGATTTAACCCTTTTTAACCTTTTTTCCCTGTATTTTCCTCATTTTTATTCCTTTTTTTTGCCGCTTTTTCACCGTTTTTTCACCTCCCAGTCCCTCCCAGTACAAACCAGTAATCCAAATCCCATGTAACCCTTTTTAACCCTTTCTTCATCCCTTTTTTCCCACTTCCCCCCATTTTTTGGGTTTTTTTAACCCTTTTCTTTGCTGTTATTTCCCATACTTTCAACCTCCCAGTCCCTCCCAGTATAAACCCCAAATCCCCTTTTTTAACCCTTTAACCCATTTTTTGGCCATTTCTTGGCTGTTTTCAACCCTTTTTTCACCATTTTCCCGTTTTTTCGCCTCCCAGTCCAAACCACTATAAACCAGAACTCTCACCGTGAGCAGCTGCTGGAGCCGGTCTGGGGCCCAGTCCCGCAGGTAGAACAGACAATCCCGAGGGTGGTGGCCATGAAGGGATCCCCGCAGGTGGCACTGAGGGGAGGGGCAGCTCTGGATTTTTTGGGGAGATTTTGGGGGGAAAAGGAAAAAAAAAATTAATGGGGAGAACTGGGGAAAATGGGGAAATCTGGGGAAAAAATGGGGGAAAATGGGGGAAAATGACCCAAAAATGAAACAAAATTGACTCAAAAATGACCTAAAAATTCCCAGGAAATTGACACAAAAACGACCCGATATTGACTGAAAATTGGTCCAAAATTGGCAGAAAAATGACCCAAAAACTGATACAAAAATAATAAAAAATTCCCTCAAAGAAGACCCAAAAATGGCCCAAACCCCACCCCCCCAAAATGGCACAAAAATTACACCAAACTGACCAAAAATTGACCCAAAATTGGAAAAAAATTGACCCAAAAATGAGCCAAAAATTACCTAAAAATTCACAGGAAATCGACCAAAAATTGGCAAAATAATGACCCAAAAACAGAAAAAAATTGAGAAAAAATTGCCACAAAAACAGTACAAAAATAACATGAAAATTCACAGGAAATTGACCAAAAAATTACCCAAAACTGACAGAAAAAATGGCAGAAAAATGGCTCAAAAATGATCCAAAAACTGTCATGAAAATGACACAAAATAATAAAAAATTGACCCCAAAATGATGCAAAAAAATATCACAAAAATGACTCAAAAATTAACTGCAAAATGGCGCAAAAATGACAGAAAAATTACCCAAAAAAAGACACAGAAGTGACCTAAAAGTTCACAGGAAATTGACCCAAAAATGCCACAAAAGTGACACAAAAATGACCCAAAATTGACGAAAAAATTGCACAAAAAGCATGAAAATGGCGCCAAAAATGCATGAAATTGACCCAAAATTGACCAAAAATTGACACAGAAATGGCACAAAAATGACCAAAAGATTAATGAAATAAGACACAAAAATTACCCAAAAATAACCTAAAAATTCACAGGAAATTGACCAAAAATTGGCACAAAAATGGTCACAAAAACTGACTTAAAATTGACCCAAAATTGGCACAAAATTAATCAAAATAAGAAAAACAAAGACAAAAAATCGGCCAAAAAATTGACCCCAAAATGACACAAAAATGACCCAAAATGATTTAAAAATAACTAAAAAATTACTCAAAAATTGATATAAAAGTGACATGGCACAAAAATGGCACAAAAACTACAAGAAAACGGAAAAAAAAGACAAAAAATTGTCACAAAGTGGCACAAAAATTATCCAAAAATAGCAAAAAAAAAGACAAAATTGATCCCAAAATGACACAAAAGTGACAAAAAATTGACTCTAAAAACACATGAAAATGTCACAAAAATGACATAAAAATGGCATGAAAATGACATGAAATTGACTCCAAAAATGGAAATAAAATTACAAAAACTTGACACAAAAATTAGCATCAAAATGACACAAAAAATGACATTAAAATGATCCAAAAATAGTACAAAAATGACCCAAAAATTACTTAAAAAATGAAATTGGCACAAAAATGAACCAGAAAATGTCAAGAAAATGATAAAAAATGACTAAACATTGACACTGAAATTGGCATGAAAATTACCCAAAAAATGATGCCGAAATGGCACCAAATTGCCCCCAAAATAACACAAAAATGGCAAAAAAACTCAGAATTGACTCAAAAATGGCACAAAATTGACCTAAAAGATGAAAAAAAATTAGAAAAAATTGACACAAAATTGCCACAACAATGACCCAAAAATAGCAAAAAACCAGAAAAAACTGGCACAAAAAATGACCCAGAATTGACACGAAAATAACACAAAAAAATGACCCAAAAAAGACCCAAAATATGGCAATGAAAAAAAAAAATTGACACAAGATTGGCACAAAAATGACCCAAAATTAGCACAAAAATCCACACAAAAAAAAATCATAAAATGACCCAGAAGTTGACCCAAAAGGGCCCCAAAATCCCCTCCCAGTTCCTCCCAGTATAAACGAGTAACCCAAATCCCATATTAACACTTTCTTAACCCTTTTCCCCCATATTTTCCCTATTTTTAAATCATTTTTCACCAAATTTTCACCGAATTTTCAGGTGTTTTCCCATTTTTCCCCTCCCCGTTCTCTCGCATTCCAAATCAGTATAAACCAGTACAAACCAGTAAGCGCAAACCCCCTTTTAACCCTTCCCCCTAATTTTCCTAATTTTTAACCCTTTTTCCCATTTTTTCCCTCCAAGTACAAACCAGTAACCCCAAACCCCATTTTAACCATTTTTAACCCTTTTCTCCCCATTTTAACTCATAATTTAGCAATTTTAACTCTTTTCCCCCATATTTTCTCCATTTTTAATAATTTTTCACCCAGTTTTTACCATTTTTTCACCATTTTCCCCATTTTTCCCCTCCCAGTCCCTCCCAGTACAAACCAGTAACCCCAAACCACCTCTTAACCCATTTTCCTGCATATTTTCCTAATTTTTACCCTTTTTTCACCATTTTTTGTCATTTTTTACCCGATTTTCACCATTTTCCCCCTCCCAGTCCAAACCAGTAACTCCTAGTTCACCCCTGACCTTCTCCCAGTACAAACTAGTAACCCCAAATCTGCATTTTCCCATTTTATCCCCATCTCCCCCCCATTTTCTCCTCATTTTTTCCTCATTTTCACCCAATTTTCACCCAATTTACCGCATTTTCCCCCCCAGTCCCTCCCAGTAACCCCAAACCCCATTTTAACCCATTTTCCCCCATATTTTCCTATTTTTTAGCCTTTTTTCACCATATTGTAATTTTTCATTCTATTTTCACCCAATTTCCACTATTTTCTCCTCCCAGTCCCTCCCAGTATAATCCAGTACAAACCAGTAACACCAAATCCCCACTTTTAACCCATTTCCCCCCATATTTTTCCCATTTTTAACCCCTTTTTCACCCATTTGTTACCATTTTTTCACCACTTCTCCCCTCCCAGTCCCTCCCAGTACAAACCAGTAAAAACCAGTACAAATCCGTAACCCCTAATCCCATTTCCCCTATTTTTTCCCCTTTTCTCCCATATTTTCCTCATTTTTAACCCTTTTTTCTCCATTTTTTCATCATTTTCCACCCAATTTTTACCATTTTTTCCCCATTTTTCCCCTCCCAGTCCCTCCCAGTATAAACCAGTATAAAACAGTGCAATTCTCACCCCAGGCTGGTGGAACTGGACCCCGCAGCCGGCACAGAACTGGTGCTGGCACTGGGAGCACTGGAAATGCAAACAGCCACCTCGGGCCAGGGCAAAGCACTGCCCGCACTGGGGGCACTCTGAAAGAAATAAAATTCATACAAGTTAACCAAAATTTGGGAAATTTTAAAAAAATTTGGTTTAATTTAGAAAATTGGGCAAAATTTGGGTGAAAATCATTGAAAAAACAGGGAAAAATGGGAAAAAGGAGAAAAAAAACTTCCCAAATTCTCGCTTTTCCCATTTTTTCCCAATTTTTCCATCTTTTCTCATTTTTCCCCATTTTTCCCATTTTTTCTCATTTTTCCCATTTTTTCCCATTTCCCCCCCATTTTTTCTCCTGTAATTGTGATTTTTTCCCCCCCAATTTTTCCCATTTTTTCCCTTTCTTTTCCTCATTCTTCCCATTTTTTTCTCCGATTATTTTGGTTTTTTTCCTTCTTTTCTATTTTTCCCCCATTTCTTCCCATTTCCCCCCCACACCATTTTACCCAATTTTTTCCCTGCTTTTTCCTTATTTTTTCCCATTTTTTCTCCCATAGTTTTGATCTTTTCTCCCATAATTCCCATTCTCCCCCATTTTTTCCCCTAAAATTTTCACTTTCCCCATTTTTTTCTCACTTTCCCCCTATTTTCCCCGGTTTTCCCCCTATTTTCTCCCATTTTTTCCCTAAAATTTTGATTTCCCCCATTTTTCCCATTTTTTCTGCTATAATTTTCTTTTTTTCCCATTTCCCCCTATTTTTCTGCCTTTATTTCACCAATTTTTCCCCATCTTACCCATTTTTTGTCCTGTAATTTTGATTTTTTTTCTCATTTTCCCCCCCAATAATTTTAATTTTTTCCCCATTTATCCCCATTTGTTCTTCATCTAATTTTAAAGTTTTTGTCATTTCCTTCCATTTTTCCATTTCCTCCCTGTTTTTTCCCATTTTCCCCCATTTTTTCCTATAATTTTCCAATTTTTTCCCTATTTTTCACTGTTTTTTTCCATTCTCCCCCATAATTCCCTTTTCCCCTATTTTTTCCCATTTTTCCCTATTTTTACCCAATTTTTCCGTCAATAAACTCAAATCCTTTCTCTTTCTTTCCCAATTTTTCCACATTTTTTTCTCCAATAATTTCCATTTTTTTCCCATTTCCCCTCCTATAATTCTGATTTTTTTTGTCATTTCCCCCATTTTTTCCCTATTTTTTCCACATTTCTTCCCATTTTTTCTCCCATAATTTTGAATTTTTTTCCCAATTTTTCTCCCATTTTTCCCCATTTTCCCCAATTTTTTGCAGTTTTCTTACCTATTTTCCATTTTTTCCTCCTATAATTTTTCATTTTTTCCCTTTCCCATTTTTCCCCTATTCTTTCCCCTTGTTCTTCCCATATTTTCCCAATTTTTCCCCAATTTTTTCCCCATCCTGTCCCCATTTTTTCCTCCAATAAATTTGATATTTTCCCCCATTTTTCTCCCCATTTTTTCTCTTATAATGTTATTTTTTCCCATTTTTCCCTATTTTTCCCCTCTGTTTTTTCACATTTTTCCCCCATTTTCCCTCATTTTTTTTCTTCTACATTTTTGGGATTTTTTTCCCATTTCCCCCATTTTTTCCCATTTCCCCCCCATTTTTCACCCCCGTTTTTTCTCCTATACTTTACATTTTTTCCAGTTTCCCCCGTTTTTTTTCAGATTATTTTGATTTTTTCCTCATTTTTTCCCCACTTTTTCCCTTTTTTTTCCCATTTTCCACCCCATTTTTTCTCTTAAAATTTTGTTTTTTTCCCCCCATTTTCCCCTCTTTTAATTTTGATTTTTTTTCTCAATTTCCCCCATTTTTTCCCAATTTTTCCCTTTTCCCATTTCGCCCCATTCTTTCTCCTATAGTTTTGATTTTTTCCCCATTTTCCCCCCATTTCCCCCATTTATAATTTTCTTTTTTTTCCATTTCCCCCATTTTTCCCCCATTTCTTCCTCCTCTAATTTTTTTTCCCTCTTTTTACCCATTTTTTCCTCATAATTGCCTTTCCTCCCCATTCCCCCCATTTTTTCCCCATTTCCCCCATTATCCCCATTATTCCCATTTCCCCATTTTCCCCCCAATTTTCCCCCATTTTTTCTTCTATAATTTCAACTTTTTCCCCCATTTTTCTATTTCCCCCCATTTTTTTCTTCTATAATTTTGATTTTTGCCCCAATTTTTTTTGCCTTTTTCCCCTTTTCCCCCCCATGTTTTTCCCCCATTTCTCCCAAATTTTTCTCTTATAATTTTCGGGTTTTTGTCATTTTCCCCCATTTTTTCGTCCTGTAATTGTGAGTTTTTTCCCTTTATTTCCCTACTTTCTCCCCAATTTCCTCCCAGTTTTTCTCCTATAATTCTGATTTTTGCCCCCTTTTCCCCCATTTTTTTCCTGTAATTTTCACTTTTTCCACATTTTTCATTTTCCCCACATTTTTTCTTTCATAATTCTGATTTTTTTTCCCATTTTTTCACCCATTTCCCCCAATTTTTCCCCCATTTTTTCTCCTATAATTTCAATTTTTTTTCCTTTTTTTCCCCCATAATTTCTATAATTCCCATTTTTCCCATTTCCCTCCATTTTTTCTCCTATAATTTTGATTTTTTTCTCATTTTCCCCCATTTTTTCTCCTATAATTTTGATTTTTTCCCCTGTTTTTTCCCTGCATTTTTTCTTCCTAAAATTTTGATTTTTCCCCCCCATTTTTTCTCCGATAATTTTGATTTTTTCTCATCATTTCCTCCTTACTTTTTCTCCTATACTTTTAATTTTTTTTCACTTTCCCCCTCATTTCCCCCCCATTTTTTTCCCCCATTTATTCTCTTATAATTTTATTTTTCCCCATTTCCCCACTTTTCCCATTTTCCCGTTTTCCCCCCATTTTTTCTCTCTCACCAATGCCCATCTCCCCCAAGAACGCCCCCAAGCCCTGGCTGGGCCCCGGTGTTTCCCTGGAGCGGAGCCACGACCCAAAATCAGTGCAGGACAGCGAGGAGTGACGAGGGTCCCACTGTCAGCAAAGCGTTAAGGTCAGTTGCTAAATATCCCATAATTTATCCTAAAAATTATCCTGAAAATTATCCTGAAAATCCCAAAAAAACCCCGACCCCAAAATCCCAAAAAACGACCCTGAAATCACAAAAAAAGGGAAAAAAAAAAGAGACAAAGAAATCCCAAAAATGCCCCAAAATTTCCAAAAATGGCTCAAAAATTGCAAAAAAAAATATTCACAGAATTCCAAGAAATGATCTCAAAATATTCCCCCAAAATGTCCCCAAATTCTACCACAAATCCCCCAAGAAACATCCTCAAAAATCCCCAAAACTGTCCCAAAACTCCCCCCAAGAATCCATGAAATTGTCCCAAAAATATCCCCAAACCTTCCACAAAATTCTGCCAAAAATCTCCCCAAAAAATCCCAAAATTCCACTAAATGATGCCAAAATTATCACAAAATATCCCCCAAAAAATATTTTTGAAAAATTCCAAAAATTCCATTAAAAAATTGGACCCCAAATCCCCCAAAATGGTCCCGAAATCAGTGTAGGACAGGGAGGAGTGATAGGGGTCCCACTGCCAGCAAAGGGTTAAAATCAGTCCCAAAGTATCCCAAAATTACCTCAAATCTATCCCAAATATTCTCAAAAAAACCAGACCCCAAAGTCCCAATAACCCTGAAATTGCCAAAAGATGGCACCAAAATCACAAAAATATGAAAAAAAAAAAAGAGACAGATCCCAAAAGTGTCCCCAAAATCCCCCCAAAAAATCCCAAAAAATCCCCCAAATTATCCCAAAAATCCCAACAATATCCCCCCAAAAATCCAACCCTGATATCCCAAAAAATGGCACCAAAAATCACCAAGAAAGTCATAAAAATGTTCCAAAATTCCTGAATAGTCTGAAAAAGGCCCAAAAAAAAATCCCAAAATTTCATTAAATGATCCCAAAATCATCCCAAAAATTATCCCAAAATTTCATTAAATGATCTCAAATTAATCAAAAAAATTCTCCCCAAAATGTGCCCAATATACCCCAAAAATCTCCCAAAATCTATGAAATTGTCCCAAAAATATCCCAAAAAATTCCACAAAATTCTGCCAAAAATCCCCCCCAAAAATGCTAAAACTCCATAGGATTATCCTCAAAATTACCCCCAAAATTCCAAAAAATGACACCAAAAAATATCCCTAAAATGCCCCTGAAAATTCTCCAAAACTCCACGAAATTATCCAAAAAATTCCCCCCAAAAATCCCAAAAATATCCAAAAAAATCCAAAATTTCCATTAAAAAATTGAATCACAAAATGCCCCAAAAATGGCCCCAAAATCAGAAAAAAGAGGGAAAAACATCACAAAAAAGGCCCAAAAATCCTCCGCAAAAATCCCAAAAATATCCCAAAAAACCTGCAAAAAAATCCCCCAAAAATTCCCCAAAAAAATCTCCAAAAATCATAAAAAATTCCCCAAATTCCTTAAAATTATCCCCAAATTTTGCCCAAATTTTGCCCAAAAATTCCATAAAATTATCCCAAAAAATCCACAAAAATCCCCCCAAATATCCCAAAAATTCCCCCCAAAAATTTCCCAAAAATATCCCAAAAAAATCCCCAAAAATCAAAAAATATCCCAAAATTATATTAAAAAAATCCCCAAAATATCCCAAAAAATCCCCCAAATAATCCTCCAAAATTCCACAAAATTATCCCAAAATTCTCCCAAAAATCTCCACACAAAATGCTCAGAATTCCCTAAAATTATCCCCCCCAAAAAAACCCAAAAATTCCCCCCCAAAAATCCCGAAAAATTAAAAAAAATAAATTCCAAAAATTATCCCAAAAAACTACTAAAAAATCTCAAAAATTCCCAAAAAATTCACAAAAAAATTCCCTAAATCCCAAAAATTCCCAAAATTCCACAGATTTATCCCAAAAAATCCCCCCAAAAATTTGCAAAATATCCCCCCCAAAAAAAAACCCAAAAAATTGGACGTAAAATCCCCCAAAAAATGGCCCCAGAACCCTCAAACCAGTACAAACCAATATAAACCAGTATAAACCAGTAACCCCAAAAATCCACTTTTAAACTCTCTAACTCCATCCCAGTTCATTCCCAGTCAAAACAGGTATAAACCAATAAGAAAAAAACCCAAATCAGTACAAACCACTATAAACCAGTAACCCCAAAATCCCAATTTAACCCTGTTTTAACCCTTTAAATCCCCTCCTAGTTCATCCCAGTTCATTCCCAGTCCCTCCCAGTCCAAACCAGTAAAAACCAGTATAAACCAGTAACCAAGCCCCCATTTTTAACTCTTTAACCCCCTCCCAGCACCCCCAAATCCCCTCCCAGTCCCTCCCAGTTCATTCCCAGTACAAACCAGTAAGAAAAAACCCCAAACCAGTATAAACCAGTATAAACCAGTACCGGGAGCTGGCAGCGGGGACAGCACTGCTTGTGGCACTGGGGACACTGGGCGGGGCCGCGCTCAGCCTCAAAGATGAACCCGAAGGAGCACTGGGGCAAATTGGAAGTTACTGGTTTATACTGGGAAGGACTAGTTTGAACTGGGAGGCTCCCAGTATGAACCAGTTCAAAGCACTAAGGGAAAAATTGCATCCCAATATAAACCAGCAAGGGAAAATCACAAACCAGTATAAACCAGTAACACAAAAAACTTTTCCCAGTTCATCCCAGTAACTCCCAGTTCAAACCTGAAAAAAAATCTCAAACCAATATAAGACAGTATAAACCAATATAAAACAGTAACCCCAAATCCCCTCCCAGTATAAACCAGTAACCCCAAAATCTCTTCCCAGTTCATCCCAGTTCCCTCCTAGTTCAAACCAGTAACTCCCAGTATAAACCAGTAACTCTCAGTATAAACCAGTAAGCCCCAAATCCCAAACCAGTATAAGCCAGTATAATCCAGTAACTCCCAGTAACCCCAAATTCCCTCCCAATATAAACCAGTAACTCCCAGTAACCCCAAATTCCCTCCCAGTTCCCTCCCAGTTCAAACCAGTAACCCCCAAAACAAGACCAGGAACTCCCAGTATGAAACCAGTAAGGAAAAACCCAAAACCGGTACAAACCAGTACAAACCAGTAAAACCCAAATCCCCATTTTTAACCCTTTAACCCCCCTCCCACTTCACCCCAGTTTGCTCCCAGTGCCCTCCCAGTCCAAACCAGTAACCCCCAAACCCCTCCCAGTACAAACCAGTATAAACCAGTATAAACCATAATAAACCAGTACATGGGGGCACCACAGGAACTGGGGGTCCTTCAGCAGCTCCAGTTCCGTCAACTTCCGGGTCACGAGGCCGAAGGTGTCAGGGTCCAAACACTGCCGCAGCTGCACCAGTATAAACCAGTAAAAACCAGTATAAACCAATAAGCCCTCCCAGTATGAAAAAACCCCAAACCAGTAAGGGAAAAACACAAACCAGTATAAACCAGTAAGGGGAAATAGGGAATTGGGGGATCCCAGTGGGTTTTAAAGGCTTCCCAGTACAAACCAGTATAAACCAGTAAGCACTCCCAATATGAACCAGTAAGTAAAAATCCCAAACCACTATAAACCAGTAATCTTCAAATCACTGTATTTAATCCTTTAACTCTCTCCAAGTTCATCCCAGTTTGTTCCCAGTGGTCTCCCAGTATAAACCAGTACAAGCCAGTATAAACCAGTATAAACCAGTAATCCCAAATCCCCATTTCTTCCCTTTTCCACCCATTTTTAACCCTTTAATGCCATCCCAGTCCCTCCCAGTTCATCCCAGTTTGTTCCCAGTGCCCTCCCAGGTCATACCAGTAACCTCCCAGTACAAACCAGTATAAACCAGTAACCCCAAATCCCAATTTTTCCCCATTTTTCTGCCTTTTTAACTTTTTAATCCCCTCACAGCGCCTCCCAATTCATCTGTTTGTTCCCAGTGCCCTCCCAGTCCAAACCAGTATAAACCAGTAATCCCATTCCCCCGTTTACCCCATTTTCAACCCTTTCTCTGCTGTCATTTCACCGTTTTTTGCCGTTTTTTCACCATTTTTCCTCGTGTTTTTTTCCCCTCCCAGTCCAAACCAGTCCTGACCAGTCCAAACTGGTTACCTGTGGCTCCAGCCTGGACCAGTACCAGAGGCACTAGGCCTTGTCCCAGTCCAAACGAGCGACTCCCAGTATAAACCAGTAATCCCAAATGCCCATTTTTTCCCCCATTTCCCCCATTTTTACCCTTTAATCCTTTCCCAGTCCCTCCCAGTTCATCCCAGTTTGTTCCCAGTATAAACCAGGAACCCCAAATCCCAATTGCCCCTCATTTTTAACCCTTTAATCCCCACGCAGTTCATCCCAACTTTTATTCCCAGTCCCCTCCCAGTTCATCCCAGTGCCCTCCCAGTACAAACCAGTATAAACAGGTAACCCCAAATCCCCATTTTCCCCATTTCTTGCTCATTTTAACTCTCTTTTCACCATTGTTTGACTACTTTTCCCTGCTCAGTCCCTCCCAGATCATCCCAGTTCATCCCAATAACCTCCCTGTATAAACCAGTACAAACAAGTATAAATCAGTAACCCTGCATAACCCCATTTTTCCCCATTTCTTGCTCATTTTTAAACCTTTTTTCACAGTTTTTTCACTATTTTCCCCTCCCAGACCCTCCCAGTTCATCCCAGTGCCCTCCCAGTATAAACCAGTAACCCCAAATCCCCATTTTAACCCTATTTTCACCGTTTTCCCACCATTTTTCACCGTTTTTTCACCTTTTTGCCATTTTTTCGCCATTTCTCCCTGTGTTCTTTTTCCCCTCCCAGTCCAAACCAGTCCTGAGCAGTACAAACCAGTTACCTGGGGCTCCAGGGTGGACCAGTACCAGAGGTGCTGGGGTGCGGGCCTCGTCACAGCCCAAACCAGTAAAAATCAGTACAAACCAGTAACCCCAAATCTCCATTTTCCCCATTTTCACGCATTTTTAACTCTTTAATTCCTTTCCAGTCCCTCCCAGTTCATCCCAGTTTGTTCCCAGTGCCATCCCAGTTCATCCCAGCCCCCTCCCAGTCCAAACCACTATAAACCAGTATAAACCAGTAACCCCAAACCCCCATTTCCCCCATTTTCCCCATTTCTTGCTGATTTTTAACCCTTTTTAGGCTGTTTTTTCATAGTTTTCCCCCTCCCAGCTCATCCCAGTTCCCTCCCAGTCCAAATCAGTCCAAACCTGGGACTCCAGCATGGACCAGTAGCAGAGGTGCTGGGCCTCATCCCAGTCCAAACCAGTGATTCCCAGTATAAACCAGTAACCCCAAATCCCCATTTTTTCCCTTTTTCTACCATTTTTAACCCTTTAATCCGCTCGCAGTCCCTCTCAGTTCATCCCAGTTTGTTCCCAGGTCCCTCCCAGTTAATCCCAGTAACCTCCCAGTATAAACCAGTATAAAATCAGTATAAACCAGTATAAAATCAGTATAAACCAGTATAAAATCAGTAACCCCAAATTCCCATTTTCTCCAATTTCTTGCTCATTTTTAACGTTTTTTAACTGTTATTTCACCATTTTTCCCTTCTCAGTTCATCCCAATGACCTCCCAGTCCAATCCAGTACCAGTATAAACCAGTAACCCCAAACCCCCATTTTCTGCTGTTTCCCCCCATTTTTAACCCTTTCTCTGCCATTTTTTCACCATTTTTCGCTGTTTTTTCACCGTTTTTCCCAGCGCTTTTTTCCCCTCACAGTATAAACCAATCTAAACCATTTACCTGTGGCTCCAGTGTGGACCAGTACCAGAGTCTTTCGGCCTCGTCCCGCAGGTCTGGGCGGCCGCAGCTGGGGCAGCCCAAGGCGCCAACGCCGCGCTCACGGACACCGACGGTGAAATGGAGCCGGAAGCACTCGGGGCACAGCGGGCATGAGCAGCCGGGCAGCCACTGCATCTGCACCAGTGTAAACCAGTATAAACCAGTATGAACCAGTATGAACCAGCCACAATGGATTTCTATGGTGGTACTGCCCCCTGGTGATAACATAAGGAATTGCAAGCATTAAAAATTAAAGCTGTATAAACCAGTATGGACCGGTATGGACCACTATGGACCAGTGTGGACCGGAATAAACCAATATGGGTCAGTATGAACCAGTATGGACTGGTATGGACCAGTATAAACCAGTATGGACCAGTAAAACCCAGCCACAATGGGTTTCTATGCTGGTGCTGCCCCCCGTTGGTCACTAAGAGAATTGCAGGCATTAAAGAGTTAAACCAGTTGCTCCCAGTTAGTCCCAATAACCACAAAACAGTATAAACCAGTATGAACCAGTACAAAGCAGTATAAAGCAGTATGGACTAGTATGGACCAGTACAAACCAGTATGGACAGGTATGGACCATTATGGACTGGTATAAACCAGTATGGATTGGTATGGACCGGTATGGACCAGTATGGACCAATCTAAACGAGTATGGACGGATATGGACCAGTATAAACCAGTGTTTGTTTTGGACCAATAAGAACCAGTAAGGTTTCCCATAACGAGTTTCTATGGCGGTCAAGGACGGACTGGCAGGCATTAAAGAGCTAAACCAGTTGCTCCCAGTTCATCCCAGTATGGTTCCAGTTGCTCCAAACCAGTATAAACCAATATGAACCAGTATAAATCAGCATAAACTAATAGTGGCACAAATTAAAATCATCAAAACACCAAACCAGTATAAACCAGTTCAGTTCACCCCAGTTCATCCCAGTAACCCCAAATCCCATCCCAATAAGCTCCCCAGTAACCCCAAACCAGTATAAACCAGTACAAACCTGTGCAAATCAGTACAAACTAGTATACACCAGTACAAACCAGTATAAACCAGAAAGCCCAAATCTCCATTTGCCCTCATTTTTAACCCTTTAATCCCCTCCCAGTCCTTCCCAAACCACTCCCAGTTCCTCCCAGTTTCCCAGTATAAACCAGTACAAACCAACAACCCCAAATCCCCATTTTCCCTCCTTTTCCCCCCTTTTAACCCTTTAATGCCCTCCCAAATCCCCTCGCAGTCCCTCCCAGTACAACCCAGCCCCCTCCCAGTATAAATCAGCATAAACCAGTAACCCCAAATTCCCATTTTCCCATTTCCCCCATTTTTAACCCTTTAATCCCCTCCCAAACCCCTCCCAGTTCACTCCCAGTACAACCTTCCAGTTGTTCCTTCCCAGTATAACGCAGCCCCCTCCCAGTATAAACCAGTCGAAACCACTATAAACCAGTAACCCCAAATCCCATTTTAACCATTTCTCCTCCCTTTCATCCCCATTTCCCCCATTTTTAACCCTTTAATTCCCTCCCAATCCCTCCCAGTACAACCCTTTAATTCCCTCCCAGTATAAACCAGCATCCTTCCAGTATAAACCAGTACACACCAGTTGCCGCGGCAGCCCCCAGCCACAGACAGCACACTCGCACCTCAGCCGCCTCCTCAGCGCCGCGCGGTCGGCACAGGACCCCACAGCCTCCACCAGTTCAACCAGTAAAGGTTCCTTACTGGGATGGGGCACCACTCCCAGTCCCAGCTCCCGGCCCAGCGTGGCCACCAGCAGCGCTCGGCCCCAGCTGGCCACGGGCAGGGAGGCCAAGATCTGACGGACCAGGGCCTGCAGGGCAAACCAGTATGGACTAGTATAAACCAGTTAATAAATATGTGAAACCAGTAATGAAAAACAGGAAACCAGTAAGGAAAAATGAGAAATCAGTAAGTAAAAATGAGAAACCAATATGGACCATAAGCCCAAATCTTATGCCAATGACCCTAAATTCCCTTCCAGTGACTGTGAAGCCCATCCCAGTTCATCCCAGTAAGCCCAGACCACAAATCAGTATAAACCTGTATGAACCAGTAACGAAAAATGGGAAACCAGTAAGTAAAATGAGAAACCAGTATGGACCAGTAAGCCCAAATCCCATCCCAGTGACCCTAAATTCCCTTCTAGTGGCGCTAAAGTCCACCCCAGTTCATCCCAGTAAGTCCAGACACCAAACCAGTATAAACCAGTATGAACCAGTATAAACCAGTAACAAAAAAAGAAGAAAACAGTAAGGAAAAATATGAAACCAGTAACTCCCAGTAAGCCCAAATCCACTCCCAGCTCATCTCAATAATCCGAATTCCACTCCCAGTCCATCCCAGTTCATTCCAGTTCACCCCAGTATACCCCAAATCCCAAACCAGTATAAACCAGTAAAAACCAGTAAGAAATAAAATCAGTAAGAAAAAATCAGAAACCAGTAAAAATCAGTAATCCCAAACGCTCTCACCATAGTGCCAAATCCCCTCCCAGTGACACCAAATCCTCTCCCAGTTCATCCCAGTTCATTCCAGTAAGCCCCAGCTCTCAAACCAGTATTAACCAATTATAATCAGTAAGGAAAAATGCGAAACCAGTTAGGGAAAACAAGAAACCAATAACTCCCAGTAAACCCAAATCCCTTCCCAGTGACCTTAAATTCCCTCCCAGTTCATCCCATTAAGGTCAAACTCCAAACCAGTATAAACCAGTATGAACCAGTAAGGAAAAATGCAAAATCAGTAAGAAAAAATAAGAAACCTGTATGGGCCAGTAAGCCCAAAATCCATCCCCGTTCATCCCAGTGACCCTAAATCCATTCCCAGTTAATCCCAGTTCATCCCAGTAAGCCCAGACTCCAAACCAGTATAAACCAGCAAGGAAAAAAGTGAAACCAGTAAGAAAAAATGAGAAATCAGCGAGGAAAAATGAAAAACCTGTAGAAATCAGTAAGCCCAAATGCTCTCACAATAGAGCCAAATTCCCTCCCAGTGACCTCAATCCTCTTCCAGTTCATCCCAGTAACCCCCAAACCAGTATAAGGAGAAATGAGAAACCAGTAACAAAAAACGAGAAACCAGTATGAAAAAATGAGAAACCAGTATGGACCAGTAGGCCCAAATCTCATGTCAGTGACCCTAAATTCCCTTCCAGTGACCATGAAGCCCATCTCAGTTCATCCCAGTCCATCCCAGTAAGCCCCAGACCCCAAACCAGTATAAACCAGTATGAACCAGAAGCAAAAAAGAAGAAACCAGTAAACCAAAATGAGAAACCGGTATGGACCAGTAAGCCCAAATCTCCTCCCAGTTCATCCCAGTGATCCCAAGTTCCATCCCAGCTCATCCCAGTAACCTCAGACCTCACACCAGTAAAAAAAAAAAAAGGGTAAAAAAAAAAAAGTGAAACTGGTAAGGAAAAAACAAGAAACCAGTAAGGAAAAACACGAAACCAGTATGGACCAGTAAGCCCAAGTCCCATCCCAGTGATCCTAAAACCCATCCCAGTTCATCCCAGTAATCCCCAGGCCCCAGACCAGTATAAACCAGTAAAAACCAGTAAGAAAAAAAGCAAAACCAGTAAGTAAAAATGTGAAACCAGTAAGAACCAGTAACCCCAAACCCCTTCCCAGTATAAATCAGTAACCCCCAAACCCTCTCCCAGTACAAACCAGTAACCCCAAAATCCCTCCCAGCATAAACCAGTATAAACCAGTAAGCCCCAAACCCCCTCCCAGTACAAACCAGTAACCCCTAAACTCCTCCCAGTATAAAACAGTAACCCCAAATCCCCTCCCAGTATAAATCAGTAACCCCAAACCCCCTCCCAGTATAAACCAGCAACCTCTAAATCCCCTCCCAGTACAAACCAGTAATCCCCAAATCTCTTCCCAGTATAAACCAGCAACCCCCAAACCCCTCCCAGTCCCTCCCAGTATAAACCAGTAACCTCCAAACTCCTCCCAGTATAAACCAGTTCATCCCAGTAAGCCAGAACTTGATCCCAGTACAAACCAGTGACCTCCAAAAATCCTCCCAGTCCAAACCAGTATAAACCAGTACAAACCAGTAACCCCCAAACCCCCTCCCAGTTCATCCCAGTAACCTCAAACCCCCTCCCAGTCCAAACCAGTATCCCCCAGTCACCTGCAGCTCGGTGCGGTTGAAGTCCAGCCCAGGCTCCACCCCCTGGAAGTGACGTAAATGAAAGGGGTGGAGCCGGAGTCGCTGTAGTTCCCTCAGTGCCCCCCAGTGGCAGCCGTGGTGTCGCTGCAGCGCCTGCGACGAGACCGGCGCAGGGAAACCCAGGCTGGACAGCAGGCGCAGCTGGGATCAGTATAAACCAGTATAAACCAGTTTGGACTAGTGGAAACCAGTATGGACCAGTATAAACCAATATAAACCAGAATAAGCCAATATAAACCAGTAAAAAGCATTAAAATTTCCATTTATACACTCAGAACTGCCTGAATGAATCAGTACAGACCAGTATAAATCAGTCTGGACCGGTATAAAGCAGTATGAACTGTTTTGGAGTGGTTTAAACTGGTTTGAGTTGGTTCGGACCAATTTGAACCAGTATAAACCAGTTAAAGATATTACAAAGCACAAATATCCCAATTATTTAATCAAAAATGACTGAATTTGGACCGGTATGGACCAGTTTAAACCAGTATAAACCAGTATGGGCCAGTTTGGACTGGTAAAGACCAGCATGGGCAAGTACAAACTGGTTTGGACTGGTTTGAGTTGATTAAGACCAGTATAAACCAGCATAAATCAGTAAAATCCACCGAAATTCCCCATTTTAGACCAAAATCTGCCTGGTTTAGACAAGTCTGGACCAGCATAAACCAATTTCGACCAGTATAAATCAGTATGAATTGTTTTGGAGTGGTTTAAACTGGTTTCGGTTGGTTCGGACCAGTTTAAACAAGTATAAACCAGTTAAAGATACTAGAAAGCACAAAAATCCCCATTTTTGGATCAAAAATGACTGAATTTGGACCAGTATAGACCAGTTTAGACCAGTATAAAACAGTTTGGACCAGTAAGAACCAGTATAAACCAGTATGAATTGGTTTTAAGTGTTTTGGATTTGTTTGGACTGTAAAATGCACCAAAATCCCAATTTTTTGAACCAGTTCTGCCTGGTTTACATCCGTATGGACCAGTATAAACCAGCATAAACCAGTCTGAACCAGTTCAGACCAGTATAAACCAGAACAGACCCAAACTTCCACCATTTTGAATCCAATTACCGCTATTTTGAAATCGATTTCCACCATTTTGGATCCAATTTCCACCATTTTGGACACAATTTCCACCATTTTTACTACAATTTTCACCATTTTGGACCGAATTTCCGCCATTTTGGAATAAATTTCTGCCATTTTTGATCCAATTTCCTCCATTTTGGATCCAATTTCCACCATTTTGAAACCCAATCTTCAAGCCCCTCCCCCTTTCTCACCTGCTGCTTGCGCCGACCAATCAGAGCACAACGAGCATGGTCCAGCCTCCCCTCCCCTTCCAGCCATGCCCAGGCGGCTTCGGCCAATGAGAGCGGACCCAGGGACGCCCCGCCGCCATTTGGGGTGGGATCCAGTAGGGCCTTGAGGACCCCTCCAAGGCGACTCCGGAAGTGTCTGATTTGGGTGTCCAGGTCGGAGGAGGGGTCAGAAAATTCGGGAATTTCGGAAAAAGGGGCGGGGCCGAGGGATTCTGGGGGGAGGCCTTGAGATTCAGCGGCCTGGAAAAGAAGGAAAAAATTCCAAAAAAATTACAAAAATTTCCAAAAAAAAAAAAAAAAAAAAAAAAAAAGGTCGGATTAGGACAAAAATATTTTTTAAAAAAAATCTTAAAATAAAATAAAAAAAAAAAATTTAAAATGCGGGAAAAAAAAATATCCACAAGTTTGAAAAAAATTTACAAGATTCACACTGAAATTAAATTTTACCATTATGGTGGGGAAAATGGAAATTTCTGGAATGTAGAATTTTTTTGTGGGAAATTTTGGAGATTTAATTTAAAAATTTGGAATTTTGAAAAATTTGCAGGATTCTCACTGAAATTACATTATGGAATTGTGGGTGGGGAAAATCACAAATTCTAGAAAAATTGTGGGATTTTTTTGTGGGAAATGTTGGGATTTTAATGGAGAGCAAAAAATTAAAAATTTGGAATTTTGAAGATTCGTAGGATTCACATTGAAATTAAATTCTGGAATTGTGGGTGGGAAAAATGAGAAACTTTGAAAAAATAATGGAATTTTTTTAGGGAAATTTCAGAATTTTAATGGAGGACTGAAAATTAAAAATTTGTAATTTTGAAAAATCCAAAGGATTTGCACTGAAATTAAATTTTGGAATTGTGAGTGGGGAAAAAAGTCATAAATTTTGGAAAAAATCGAATTTGTTGAGGGGCCTTTTAGAATTTTAATGAAGAGCAAAAAATTTAAAAAACAAAAAAATTAAAGTTTGGAATTTTCAGGATTTGCACTGAAATTAAAGTTTGAAATTATGAGGGGAAAAAATGAGAAATTTTGAAGAAATATGGAATTTTTTGTGAAAAATTCTGGAATTTTAATGAAGGGCAAAAAATTAAAAATTGGAATTTTGAAAATTCGCAAGATTCACACTGAAATTAAATTTTGGAATTGTGGGTGTGGAAAATTGGCAAATTCTGCAAAAAATGTGGAATATTTTTGTAGGAAATTTTGGGATTTGAATTAAAAAATTTGGAATTTTGAAAAATTTGCAGGATTCACACTGAAATGAAATTTTGGAATTCTGGGTGGGGAAAATAATAAATTTTGGAAAAATCATGGAATTTTTTGGGGGGGAAATTTTGGAATTTTAATGGAGGGCAAAAATTTAAAAATTTGGAATTTTGAAAATTCGCAGGATTTGCACTGAAATTAAATTTTGGAAATGTGGCTGGGACGAAGGAAAATTCTGGAAAGAACAGGAATTTTTTGTGGGAAATTTTGGAATTTTAATGAGGGGCAAAAAAAACCTTAAAATTTTGAAAATTTGCAGGATTTGCACTGAAATTAAATTATGGAATTATGAGTGGGAAATCCAGAAAATTTTGGGAAAAATGTGGAATTTTTTATAAGAAATTTTGAAATTCAAATTAAAACATTCGGAATTTTGAAAAATTTGCAGGATTCACGCTGAAATTAAATTTTGGAATTGTGGGTGGGAAAAATCACCAAAACACTAAAAAAATTCACAAAAATTCTCACAAAAATCCCCAAATCCACCAAAAATTTCTGCAAAATTCCAAAAATTAAAAAAAAAATTCTCCAAATCAAAAATACAAAATTCAAAATTGAAAAAAAAATCAAATTCATCCAAAAATTCCACCAAAATTCTGCAAATTCCCCAAAATTACCACAAAAAAATCCACGAAAATTTGAAAAAAAAAATTTGCAAATTCACCAAAATCCCCACAAAATTTTCCCCAAAATCCACCAGAAATTTATCAACAAAATCCCCAAATCCACCAATATTCCCAAAAATTTCCAAATTTTCTGTCTCAAATCTTTCAATTTCCCAAATTCCTTTAAATTCCTTCCCAAAATCTGGCTGAAAAGTCCCAAAATCCCAAAAATTTCCCAAAATTCCCCAAATTTCCCCTGAAATCTCCTCACCCTCACAAGGGCCACCAGGCGCCGCCCGTCCTCTAGCAACTTCCGCTGCCACAAAGCATCATGGGAAGGGGCATGGACAGAACAGGAAGTGGCCACTTCACTTCCAGAAGGGGTGTGACCAGAACAGGAAGTGGCCGTTTCACTTCTGGAAGGGGCAAGGCCAGAACAGGAAGTGACGAGAACAACAGCAGGAGTGGGCGTGGTCACATTAGAGATGGCAACACAGGAAGGGGCAGGGACAGAACAGGAAGTGACAAAACCAGACCCAGAAGTGACACCACCAGACCCGGAAGTGGCTGGAATTGCACCGGGAGTGGGCGTGTTCGCCTCCGCGATGACGTCACCGGAAGGTACATGGTCCAGGCCGCAAACCTCGCAGGTGGGGGTGGGGCCACGGTTCAGGAAAGTACAACGGGGGCAGGGCCACACCTGGGCAGTGGCAGCACTGGCCTATGCCCAAATATGGAAGTGAGACTCCGAAATTCCCAATTTTCCTCCCAAAATTCCCAATTTTCTTCCTAAAATTACAAATTTTCTTTCTGAAATACCCCATTTTCCTCCCAAAATTTCCATTTTTTCTCCTTTAAAATCTCTATTTTTTCTTAAAAATACCCAGTATTTCACCTTAATTCCTGTTTTTATTTCCCCAAAACCCAATTTTTTATTTTTAAAAAAATTCCAATTTTTCCCCTAAAAAATTCCGATTTTTCCCCTAAAAATCCCATTTTTTCACCAAAAATCCCCTTTTTTTTCCCAAATTTTCAATTTTTCCTCTCAAAAATCCCCAATTTTCCTCCCAAAAATCATTTTTCTTTAAAAATCCCAACTTTTCCCCTAAAAAAATCTAATTTTCCCCAAAAATTCCTGATTTTTTCCCCTAAAAATCCCAAATTTTCCCCCCAAAAATCCCTTTTTTTTTCCCAAGCCTCCTTTTTGCTTAATTTTTTTATTTTTAATTTTTCCCCAATCTTGGATTTCTCCCCCAACATTTTTACTTTCATTTTTTTTCTCACCTGTGGCCTGCGTGCCCCCAAATTCTTTCCCCCCAAGTTTTCATTTTCCCTCCCAAAATCCTATTATCTTTTCTTTAAAAAATTCCCATGTTTCCCCACAAAATTCCCATTTTTTTCTCCAAAAATTCTCATTTTCTCTTCTTTAAAAAATCCTGTTTTTCCCCTAAAACTTTCCAATTTTTAAAAAACAATTCCCATTTTTCCCAAAAAAATTCCCATTTTTTTCTTCAAAAAAATCACATTTTTTTCCCTCAAAACTCCCATTTTCTCTTTTAAAAAACCCATTTTTCCCTAAAACAATCCAATTTTTCCCCCAAAAAATTCTATTTTTTCCTTCAAGATCTCATTTTTTCCCCTAAAAATCTCATTTTTTTCCCAAATCCCCCAACTTATTTTTATTTTTTTAAATGTTTTTTCCCAAATCCCAAATCTCTTCTTTAAAAAACTTCATTTTCCCCCAAAAAAATCTCATTTTTTTCTGCCAAAAATCCCAATTTTTCCCAAAAAATTCCCAATTTTTCCCTCCAAACTTCACAATTTTTTCCCCCAAAAGTCTTTTTTTCTTTAAAAATTCCAATTTTTCCCCTAAAAATCCCATTTTTCCCCCAAAGAATTCCATTTTTTTCTCAAAAAAAAATCCCATTTTTTTTCTCCTCTTTTTAAGTTTTTTAAAATTTTTTCCCAAATCCCCAGTTTCTCCCCCCAGATTTAGTTTCCATTTTCTTCTCACCTGCGGTCTCCGTGCCAGGCGGGGGCGCTCGCACACCTGGCACAGGACACTGGGGGAGGGGTTTAGGAAGGTGCAGCTGCGGCAGGCCCAACCCCGCCCCTCCCCCACCCCAGACACAGGGGTGGTGCCACCTGAGAGGAGGGAGGGGCCACCTGAGAGGTTGGAGGGGCCACCTGACAAGGGGGAGGGGTAGACACAAAAAAAAAAAAAAAATCACAAATTTTTCCCCAAATTCCCGTTTTTAACCCAAAATTCCCCAATTTTTCCAAAAATCTCAATTTTTTTCTTAAAATTCCCATTTTTCCTCCCCCAAAACTTTCCATGTTCCCCCAAAAAATCCCATTTTCTCATCCCCCAAAAATTCCCAATTTTCACCCAAAATTTCACATTTTAACCCCCAAATATTTCTAATTTCACTTAAAATTCCCAAATTTTTTCTCCCAAATTGTCTGTTTTTCCCCAAAATCCCCACAAAATTCCCTAAAATCCTCCCAAAATTCCCACCCACAAAATTCCCTAAAATCCCACAAATTTCCCCAAAATTCCCTTCAAATTTCCCAGAAATATCACTAAAATTTTCTCAAAATTCCCCAAAATTCCCCCCTCAAAATTCCACAAATATTTCCCATAAATTTCCTCAAAATTCCCAAAAATCTCTTATAATTCCCTAAAATTCCCTCCAAAAAATCTCCCCAAATTCCTCCAAAATTCCACACAAAAATTCCCAAAATTCCACAAATATTTCCCCAAATTTTTGCCAAATTCCCCTAAAAATCTCCCAAAAATCCCCAAAATTTATAAAAATTCCCTCCAAAATTCCTTCAAAAATTTCCCAAAAGTTCCTAAAATTCCACATAAAATCCCACCAAGACTTTCCCCCAAAAATTCCCCCAAAAATTCACTCAAAACTCCCCCCAAATTCAACAAAAATTTCTCCCAAATTTTACCTAAAATTCCTGAAATTTCCCAAAGAATCCCAAAAAATCCCTCCATAATTCCCCATTTCACAAAAATCCCCCAAATTCCACAAAAATTCCACAAAATTTTTCCTCAAATTTCCCCAAAATATCCCTAAAATTTTCTCAAAACCCCCCAAAAATTCCCCCCAAAATTCTGAAAGATTTCCCAAAATTTTCCCAAACCTTCCCTTAATTTCCCTATAATTCCCCTCAAAAAATCTCCCAAAATCTCCTAAAAATTCCCCCCAAAATTTCCCCAAAAATTCCCCTAAAATTTTGAAAAATTTCCTCCAAAATTCCCTCAAAAACAATCCCCAATATTCCACAAAATTTTCCAAAAATTCCCCTTAAATTTCCCCCCAAAAATCCAGAATTCCTCCCAAAATACCCCTAAAATTCAAAAAGTCCCCCAAAAAATCCCTTATATCCCCAAAATTACCTCAAAACTCCGTAAAATTCCTCCAAAACTTCTGCAAAATTTCCTCAAAATTCCCCTAAAAATTCCCATAAAATCTCCCAAAATTTCCCTCAAGATTCCCCAAAATTCCCCCCAACTTCCTGCTTTCTCCCTGGGCATTACAGTGCCCCCTACCGGCCGGGAGGAGCTCCAGGGGCAGTGCGTCCGTCACCAGCTGGGGAAAAACCAGTATGGACCAGTATGGACCAGTATAAGACAGTACGGGCCAGTATAAGCCAGTACAGACCAGTATAGACCTGTATGCACCAGGCTGGGCCAGTATGAACCAGTATGGACCAGTGTAAACCAGTATGGACTGGTATGGACCAGTATGGACCGGTATAAACCAGTATGGACCGGTATAGACCGGTATAAACCAGTACGGACCAGTATAAACCAGTATGGACCAGTGTAAACCAGTATGGACTGGTATGGACCAGTATGGACCGGTATAAACCAGTATGGACCGGTATAGACCGGTATAAACCAGTACGGACCAGTATAAACCAGTATAAACCAGTATGGATCGCTATAAACCAGTATAGAGCAGTATGGACCGGTATAAACCACTACGGACCAGTATAAACCAATGTAGACCAGTATGGACTGGTATAAAGCAGTATGGACCGGTACGGATGAGTATAAACCAGTATGGACCAATATTAAGAAATACGAACCAATATTAACCATTATAGACCACTATGGACTAATAAAAACCAGTATAAACCAGTACAGACCACTATAAACCAGTATGGACCACTATGGACTGGTATGGACTGGTATAAACCAGTAAAAACCAGTTTGGACCATCCCAGTCCCCTCCCACAAAAAAACAGTAAACCCCAAACCCCCTCCCAGTAAAAACCAGTACAAACCAGTCTCACCTCACCCTGTCCGAGTAAGATCTGGGTGAAAAACTGGGGGTTCGGGTGCTGGTTCTGGTGGGGGACGTGAAAGGTCAGAAACCACCAGTATAAACCAGCATAAACCAGTAACTCCAAAATTTCTGAGTTTTCCCCAATTCTGATCCTTTTTGAGCCCCCAAATCCCCTCGTATTCCATCCCAGTTCCCTCCCAGTACAAACCAGTACAAACCAGTAATCCCAAACCCCATTTTAACCCTTTCCCCCATATTTTCCCCATTTTTAACCCGTTTTTCCCCATTTTTCTCCTCCCAGCCCCCCCAGTAAAAACCAGCACAAACCAGTAACCCCAATGTCCCTTTTAACCCTTTATCCACCATTTTAACACTTGTTTCCCCATATTTTCCCCATTTTTAACCCTTTTTCACCATTTCCCCCATTTTTTGCCTCCCAGTCCCTCCCAGTACAAACCAGTAACCCCAAACCCCCTTTTAACTCATTTTTGCCATTTCTTTGCCATTTTTCACCTTTTTTTGGCCATTTTTCACTGTTTTGCCCCCTTTTTTCACCTGCCAGTCCAAACCAGTCCAAACCAGTAACCCCAAACCCCTTTAAACTCCTTTTCAACCTTTTGTCCCCGTATTTTTCCCATTTTTAACCCTTTTTTCACCATTTTTCCCATTTCTTCCCCTCCCAGTCCTTCCCAGTACAAACCAGTAACCCCAAACCCCCTTTTAATCCTTTCTTTGCCATTTTTCACCCATTTTTCACCTATTTTATGCCCATTTTTGACCCAATTTTTGCCTTTTTTTGCCATTTTTCCCCAGTTTTTTGCCTCCCAGCACAAACCAGTATAAACCAGTACAAACTCACAGCCTGCAGCAGGTCCAGCTCAGCCCTGAGCACCAGGACATCAGCAGTGACAGTGGCCACACGGGGGGGGTGGGGCCTCTGGGGGGGGGGAGGGAAGCTCAGCCCCTCCCCCGACTCCTCCGTGTAACCCAGGAGCTTCAGCACGTCCCGGCCACCCTGGGGGGAGAACTGGGAGTTACTGGTTTGGACTGGGAGAGGAAAAAATAGGGAAATTGCAAAACAACGGTGAAAAAACCAGTGAAAATTGGATGAAAAACAGGAAAAATATAGGACAGAAAGGGTTAAAAAATGATTAAAAAGCAGTTTAGGGTTACTGGTTACTACTGGTTTATAGTGGGAGGGAACTGCAAGGAGAAAAAATGGCGAAAAATGGGGAAAAAATAGGAAAAATTTGGTGAAAAAGGGTTAAAAATGGGGGTAAAAGAGTTAAAAAAGGGTTAAAAGGGGTTTGGGGTTACTGGTTTGTACTGGTTTGTATTGGGAGAGGGTCGGGGGAACTGGGAGTTACTGGTTTGGACTGGGATGGAACTGAGAGAGGAAAAGTGGGTAAAAATGGTGAAAAAATGGTAAAAAAAGGGTTAAAAGCGGGGAAAATATGGGAAAAAAGGGTTAAGAAAAGAGTTAAAAGAGAGTTTTGTGTTGCTGGTTTATACTGGTTTGTACTGGGAAAGAACTGGGAAGCACTGGGAGGGGAAAAAATGTGGGGAAAACGGTGAAAAAATAGGGAAAATTGAGTATAAAATCACAAGGAAAGGGTTAAAAAAAGAACGGTTAACAGGGGATTTGTACTGGTTTGTACTGGGAGAGGGTCAGGGGTAAACTGGGAGCTACTGGTTTGGACTGGTAGGGACTGGGAGGGGAAAGATGAGGGAAAAATGGGGAAAAGGGTTAAAAAGGGTTAAAACGGGTTTGGGGTTACTGGTTTGTACTGGTTTTAAAAAAAATGGGAATTTTTTGGGGAGAAAAAAGTGAATTTTGGGAAATTTTTTTTTATGCACTTTGATGAATAGAAAGATATAAATTTAGGGAAAAAACTTTGGATTTTTGATCAAAAAATGGGAATTCCAAAGGTGAAAAAAAAGGAATTTTTGGAGAAAAAAATGGGGACTTTCAGTTAAAATTTGTGAATTTCTTAGAAAATAAAGCAGGATGTTTTGGGAGGAAAAATTGGAAATTTTTATTTAAAAACCAGTGATTTTGGAATAAGAAAAAGGAGGATTGTGGAGAAAAAAATGGGGATTATTGGGGAAAAAATCTGGGATTTTATAGGAAAAAAAACCCTCAATGATTTTTAGTCAAAATCTGG
This sequence comes from Oenanthe melanoleuca, assembly GCF_029582105.1. Taxonomy (NCBI): domain Eukaryota; kingdom Metazoa; phylum Chordata; class Aves; order Passeriformes; family Muscicapidae; genus Oenanthe; species Oenanthe melanoleuca. The sequence goes on from NC_079361.1 coordinate 41,384, forward strand.
GCTTTTTAGAAAAAAAAAAAAGACTTACTGGGGGAAAATGTTATGATTTAGAAAAAAAAAAAACCCACAACATTTTTTTCTGGGAAAAAATGAGAATTTTGGGGGAAAAATGGGGGCTTTGGGGAAAAAATGGAATTTTGGGAAAAAAACCAGAATTTTGGGATTTCAGGAAAATTTAGGGATTTTCAAGGGTGAGAAGAAGCATCTTTTTGGACTAAAAATCAGATCTTTGACGAAAGAACACCAAATTTTCACTGAAAATATCGGGATTTAAAAAAAAAAAAAAATTTTTTTTTTAAATAGAAACCTGAAATTTTTGTTAAAATCCCACCTGAATGGCCCCCACAGTGCTCCTGAAGATGGGGTTGGAGGAGATAAAAAAACTATTTTAGGGGAAAGTTTTGGGGTTCCCAGGTGATTTTTGTGCAGTTTTAACGGCAACAAAAAAGTGATTTTTGGGATAAAAAAATTGGGTTTTCGTCCCCAAAAGATCTATTTTTAGCCAGAAAATGTCTTTTCTTTTCAGTAAAAAAATTGGATAAATTTGAGGAAAATTTGGAGATTTTTAGAGAAAAAAAACCCAAGATTTTTTGGGAAAGAATGGGGATTTTGGAGAAAAAAAAAAGGGGATTTTGGGGAAAAAACAGGGGTTTTACAGAAAACAGAGAATTTTGGGATTTGAGGAAAATTTAAGGGCTTTTGGGCAAAAAAAATCGGATTTTTGACCAAAAAATCTCTGATTTTCACAAAAAAAACCCGCCATTTTGGGGGTGGGGGGAAATGGGAATTTTTTGGGGGTAAAAAAATGGGAATTTTGGGATTTTTTTTTTTTTAATCCCACCTAAATGGCTCCCACGGTGTTCCTGAACACAGGGTTGGAGGAGATAAAAAAGGATTTTTTAGGGGGGAAAAAATGGAAATTTGAGGGAAAAAAGGGGGTTTAGGGGGGAAAAAGGCATTTTTGGGAAAAAAAAAAAATTTGGGATTCCTAGGAAAATCTGGGGTACCCAAGTGGTTTTTGTGCAATTTTTAGGCAACAAAAATGGTGTTTGGGCTAAAAAAAATCGGATTTTTGTAAAAAAACAAAAAAAATCCATTTTCGCTAAAAAAACAGTGATTTTTGAGGGAAAAAATGGAATTTTAGGGGAAAGAAATGGGGACTTTAGGGGAGAAACCAACGATTTTTGGACAAAAAATGGGGATTTTTTATGAAAAAAACCCAAGATTTTTTGGAAGGAAAAATACTGGGATTTTTTTATTTAAAAACCTGGAAATTTTTTGGTAAAAAGTGGGGATTTTGGAGGAAAAATTGGGGATTCTAGGGGAAAGTTTGGAAATTTTTTTTGGTGCACTTTGACAGCTAAAAAACACAAATTTGGGGGAAAAAAATGGGATTTTTGACCAAAAAAAAAATCACTTTTCACTAATAAAAAGCTGATTTTTTTTTTACAAAAAAAAAAAAAAAAAAAAAAAAAAAAAAGTTTTTGGTGGTACAACATGGGAATTATTTTTTGGGGTAAAAAAAGGGAATTTTTTTAAAAACCTGACCTGAATGGCGCCCACGGTGCTCCTGAAGACGGGGTTGCCGAAGCGCACAGCTCTCCAGTGCCGCGGTGGGCGGGGGCTCAGCAGGTTGCGGCCATACTTTTCTAGAATGTTCAGCGCAGTCCGCAGGGCATCCAGCCCGAGGGGAGGACCTGAGGGGGACTGTGGGGGAAGAGACAAAAAAATTCCGTAAAATTTCCAAAAATCTCCCTAAAATGTCCCAAAAATTCCTGCAAAACTGCTCCCAAAATTCTAAAAAAATCCCTGCAAAAATTCCCCAAAAAAATCCCTGCAAAAATCGTCCAAAAATCCCTGAAAATGGACAAAAAAATAATCAAAAATTCACCAAAAAAACAGTAAAAAAATCAGCTAAAAATCACTAAAATATCAGTTAAAAAAACACAAAAAAAATCAGTAAAAAAACTCGGTAACCATCAGTAAAAAAATCATAGAAATCCAACAAAAAATCACTAAAAAAAATTAAAATATTATTAAAAAATCTCGAAAAATTTACTAAAAAAAAACAGCAAAAAAATAGGAAAATACTTTAAAAATCAGTAAAAGATCAGTAAAAAATCAGTTTAAAAATCATTAAATATCAGTAAAAAATCACCTAAAAATCATCAAAAACAAAATCAACAAAAATCATGAAAAAAAAATTACTACAAAAATCACCAAAAATAATCCAAAAATCACACAAAAAAATCACTGGGGCAAAATAAAAAAAAAACCATATTCTCCAGGATGTTCAGTGCCGTCCACAGGGGATCCAGACCCGGGGGGGACCCGAGGGGGTCTGGGGAGGGAAAGGAGAAAATTTCAGGGTGAATAAAAAAACATTTGGTGAAAATTGGTGAAAGTTTGGTGAAAATACAGCAAAAATCGCAAAAATTTGAGCGAATTTTGATTAAAATTCGATGAATTTGAGAGAAAAAATCACAGAAAATCACTAAAAATCACTAAAAAATTCAGCCAAAAATCACCCAAAAATCACTACAAAATCACTAAAGAATAAAAAAAAAATCACTACAAAGTCACCTAAAAACTACTAAAAAATCATTTAAATATCACTAATAAATCACTTAAAACCAACAAAACAATCACTAAAAATAAGTAAAATATCTGCTAAAAATAACTAAAATATGAGTAAAAGATCAGTTTAAAAATCAGTAAAATATCACTAAAAATCAGTTAAAAACCACCAAAAACCAGTTAAAAAATCACAAAAAAAATCACCTAAAAATCACCAAAAAATCAATTTTAAAAATCACCAAAAATTTCTTAAAAACATCACGAAAAAAATCACTAAAAAAGCAAATAAAAAAATCACCAAAATATCACCCAAAAATCACTAAAAATCTCTTAAAAATGTCCAAAAAATCACTAAAAAATCACCAAAAATCACCAGAAAATCACTAAAAAATCACCAAGAATCACTAAAAATCACCAAAAAAACCACTAAAAAATCACTTAAAAATCAGTAAAAACTCACCAAAAAATCGGTAAAAATAAAAAATCACCAGTTACTAAAAAAATCACTTAAAAGTCACTTCAAAATGTCAAAAAAAATCCCAAAAAATCACTAAAAATCACCAAAAAATAAAAAAATCTCCTAAAAATCACTAAATCATCACCAAAAAATCACCTAAAAAAGTCTGAAAAATCACCCAAAAACTCAAAAATCAGCAAAAATCACTTAGAAATCACTAAAAAAAATCACCTAAAGAACACCAAAAAATCACTACAAAGTAATCAAAAAATCCCGGAAAAATCATCAAAAATCACCCAAAAAAATCACTAAAAAATCACCCAAACAACCCAAAAAAATCACAAAAAAAAATCAAAAAACCACAAAAAATCATCAAAAAGTTCCAAAAATCAAAAAATATCACTTAAAAACAATCAAAATATCATCCAAAAAATCACCAAAAAGCATTTAAAAAGCATTTAAAAATCAGCAAAAATCACTTAAAAATATCCAAAGTCCCAAAAAATAACTGAAAAAAATTCTAAAGAATCACTTAAAAATCACAAAAAACATAAAAAATCAGTAAATAATCACCAAAAAATCATCCACATAATCCCAAAAAATAACGAAAAATCACCTAAAAACCCTGAAACAAATCCCAAAAACTCCCCAAAAATTCCCAAACCTCCAATAACTTATTTTTAACCAATTTTTGTATTTTCTCACTCAACTGAGGTTGTCCCTGAGGAGCTGATTTCCCTGGATCACTCGCAGTTTTTGGATCAGGGGCAGCAGCAGCCGCAGCATCGGGCGCAGATCCCCCAAAAAATCACTTAAAAAATCACTAAAAAATCATCAAGAATCATTAAAAATCACCAAAAAATCACCACAAATCAGTTAAAAATCACCAAAAATCCCCCCCAAAAAATCACAGAAAAATCAGAAAAAAATCACTAAAAAATGTCAAAAAACTCCTCCAAAATGACTAAAAAATCACTTCAAAAAATCCCCAAAAATCATCAAAAATCACTAAAAAATCATGAAAAATTACCTAAAAACCCAGAAAAAAATCCCCCAAAAATCCCCAAAATTCCCAAACCTTAAATAATCAATTTTTAACCAAAATTCAGTTTTTCTCACCCAAGTGAGATTTTAATTTCCTGAGGAGCTGATTTCCCTGGATCAGCCACAGTTTCTGGGTCAGGGGCGGCAGCAGCAGCTGCAGCACCAGGCCCAGATTCCCCCAAAAATCCAAAAAAATCACCAAAAAAAAGCCAAAAAATCACAGGAAAAATCAGTTAAATGTTAGTTAAAAAAGCACCAAAAAAACCAATCAAATAAACCCGAAAAAAATCACTAAAAATCACCAAGAATACTCAAAAAATCACAAAAAAACCTAAAAATCACTCAAAAATCTCTTAAAAATCACTAAAAAATCAGTAAAAAATGGCAAAAAATCACCAAAAAATTCACTAAAAATCATTAAAAAATCACTTTAAAATGTCCAACAAATCCTAAAATTTTCACTTAAAAATCAATTTAAAAATCAGTAAAAAATCAGCAAAAATCACAAAAAAATCACTTAAAAATCACCAAAAAAATCCAAAAAGCACATAAAAATCACCAAAAAATCACCAAAATAAATCACTAAAAAATAATTGAAAAGTCATTATAAAATCATCAAAAAATCACTAAAACCCCCGCAAAAAATCCCTAAAAAATAAAAAAAAAGTCCCAAAAAACAACAAAAAAAAACCCAACCCCAACAACCCCCCCCCCCCCCAAAATCCCTTAACCCATTTCTAACCAAATTTTTCTTTTCTCACCCAGCTGAGGTTGTCTGTGAGGAGCTGAGCCCCCCGGATCAGTCGCAGTTTCTGGGTCGGGGACAGTGGCAGCCGCAGCACCGGGTGCAGCTCGGGGGGGTCAGGGCCAGAGGGGGAGAGCAGCAGGGAGAGCTCCAGAGAGTCCCGCAGGGCCTAAATAAAGAAAAAAAATGGGAATTTGGGGGGAAAATTGGAATTTTGAGGGTTCAGGGAAAAAACTGGGGGGGTTTAGGAAAAAAAATGTGGATTTTAAGGGGATTTTTTGTGATTTTTGGAAGAATTTTGGAGTTTTTTTAATTTAGGGGATGTGGGGAGATTTTAAGAGAATTTTCTGTGATTTTCTGAGAATTTTTGGAGACTTTTGTGGATTTTTTAGTGATTTTGGGGTGACTTCATGGGAATATTTTGTGGGTTTTTTAGGGAATTTTGGGGGATTTTAGGGAGATTTTTGGGGATTTTCTGTAATTTTTGGGGGGAATTTTGGGGTCAGAGCAGCAGGGAGAGCTCCAGGGAGTCCCTCAGGGCCTGGGGAGAAACAAAAAAAAAAAAACTACAATTTGAGGGAAAAATGGGGATTTTGAGGGATCAGGGAAAAAAATGGGGGGTTTTAGGGAAAAAAATGGGGATTTTTAGGGGATTTTTAAGGGATTCTTGGAATTTTTCTTGGGGATTTTGGGTGTTTTCTGTGATTTTTAGGGGATTTGGGGGATTTTAGAAAATTTATGGGAATTTAGAGGGACATTTTATGGAATTTTGAGGAAGTATGAGAAAATTTGGGGGGGGTTTATGGGAATTTTCTGGGATTTTTTGTGAATTTTGGGAGGATTTTAGGGAATTTTGGGGGAAAAACTGGGGATTTGGGGAAAAATTTGGGTGCATTTTGGGGGTTTTATGGGGATTTTATGGAAATTTTTGGGGAATTTTTAGGGGTGATTTCCTGGGAATTGCCTCGAATCATCTAGCGAATTTTTTGGGAATTTTTAGGGAATTTTGGGAGGATTTTTTTTAGGGAATTTTGAGGATTTTTAAGGAATTTTCAGGATTTTTAGAGAATTTTGGGGATTTTAGGGAATCTTTGGGGATTATATGGGAATTTTTTGTGATTTTTTTAGAGAATTTTGGGGATTTTAGGAGAATTTTAGGGGGTTTTATGGTGATTTTTAGGAGATTTTTTGTGTCTTTTGGGGGAAATTGGGGATTTTATGGGGATTTTAAGAGAATTTCCTGTGACTTTTTGGGGAATTTTGGGGGATGTTATAGAAATTTGGGGGATTTTGGAAGGATTTTGAAGTGAATTCCTGGGAATTTTTTGTGATATTTTTGGAATTTTGGGGATATTTTTGAGATATTTTTGAGAAATTTGGGGGGAATTTTGGGGGAATTTTGAGGGAATTTTGGGGGGTGATTCCCTGAGAATTTTCTGTGATTTTTTTAGAGAATTTTGGGATTTTTTTTTTTTTTTTTCCTTAGAGAATTTTGGGGATTTTAGGGAGACTCAAGGGGGTATCTAAGTGAATTTTAGGCATTTTAGGGGGATTTTGGGGCATTTCAGGAAATCTGGGGGAATTTTGAGGGAAAAATTGTGGGTTTTGGGGGAGTTTTATGGATTTTTGGGAGGTTCTGGAGGATTTTTAAGAAATTTTGGGGAATTATAGGGAATTTTGGAGTAATTTTCAGGATTTCACGAAATTATGCAAAGTTTCTTTGGAAATTTTCAAGGAATTTTGGAGGGTTTTAGGTAATTTTGGTGATTTTTATTGATTTTTAGTGAGTTTTTGGATGATATTTACACAAACTTGAAAGGATTTTTATGGGATTCTGAGAGGATTTTTTTGGAGGAGTTTGAGAGGATTTTTAGGTATTTTAGGGAATTTGGGGGGCTTTTTGGTGAAAAATTGGGATTTTGGGGTTCAGGGAAAAAAATTGGGGGGTTTTAGGAGGAAAAATTGGAATTTTTAGGGGATTTTCTGATTTTTTGCAGATTTTTTTCGGATTTTTTGTGATTTTTTTAATGGGATTTGGGAGATTCTCTGGGAATTTAGGGGATTTAGGGGAATTTTGGAAAAATTTGGGAGGGCTTATGGGGATTTTTTTAGGGGTTTTTAGGGAAATTTTGGGGATTTTATGGGAATTTCCTGGGATTTTTTTTCAGGGGCTTTTCAGGGATTTTGATGAGATTTTGGGGGGATTTTAGTGAATTTTTGGGAAATTTGGGGGTTTTTGAAGGGGATTCAAGGGGATTTGGAATTTTGGGGGGGATTTTGAAAGGATTTTAGAATTTTGGGGGCAGTTACAGGGAATTTTAGAGGCATTTTGGGGTGATTTTAGGAGCTTTTGAGGGAATTCTCCGACATTTGTGGGAATTTTGGGAGGATTTGAAGGAATTTTAGGGGATTTGAGGGAATCTTAGGGACTTAGGGGAAATTTTGAGGGAAATTTTGGGAGATTTTGGCGTTTGAGGGGGGCTCACCTGGAGAGACCCCAGATCTGGGGGGGGTTTGGGAGGATCCGGCATCACCTGAGAGAGGAAAAAAGACAAAAAATTTGAGATGATTTTGGGAAAAATCAGGAATATTTTGATACCTGGGGGTACCTGAACCCCCAAAATTGGAATTTGGGAGAATTTTGGGGCTTTCTGGGTGGGTTTTGAGAGGATTTTGGGGTTTTCTTTTTGACACGTAATTTTGGGGGTGTTTCGACCTTAAGCCCCCCCAAATTTAGGGGGATTTTGGGTACTCTTGAAGTCTCCTCAGCCTCCCCAAATTTAGGGCCCTTCACTCCCAAATTTGTGAGAATTTTGGAAAAGTTTTGGGCTTTTTTAGATCCCATTCGCGGGGTCTCAAAGTGTTTTACGGACTTCGGGGAGACTCAAATTCGGGGAAATTTTGGGGGCGTCTCTAAATGAGTTTAAAGGTGTGGCGCCCCCTAACCCCCCCAAATTTAGGAAGATTTTTGGGGTGTTTTAAGAGGATTTTGGAACTTTTTCAACCCCCCAAACTGGAGGCGGGGTCGGCCCCCCCCCCCCCCCCCCGTTGTTACCTCAGGGAGCGGCGACGGATCCTAAATGGCGGCTCGTCCTGAGGGGGAAGAAATGGGCGAGGCTTTTTGGTGACGTCATCCCCTCACTTCTGCCCTTACTTCAGATGGCGACTCGCCCTCTTTTCGCCTTAGTGCGCATGCGCCAATCAATCCCTGCTCCTATTGGTGGATTTTTTCCCGCCTCTCCGCATTGACCACGCCTAGCTAAGGGCTGACCTTACTTAAAACGGCGCCTCCCGGTTTTTCAACACTGCGCATGCGCAGAACTAGCTGCCTAATCAGAACGCGTGGTTCTGGCAGGCACCCCCTCTCAGCGCTTAAACCCCTCCCTTCTTCGCACTGCCCTCAGGTTGCCATGATAGCGGCTGCGACCCCGCGGCTGCGACCCCGCGGCTGCGGCCGCTGCTGCAAACCTGAGGGCTTAGATGAGCTAAAATACATTTTTCTAAAATTCTGGGGTGATGTTAAGACGTTAAATCTCCGCTTTTGACGTCATAAACGCGCTCTGTTTTTTTTCTAGAGGTTTCGGGGTCACCTGTGTTGCTTCGGAGCCTCCCTCGAGCTGGGCACGGTTGTGAGGGGAGTGGCGAGGGGAGGGCAGGTGAGGAGCGGGAATTTTAGAAATATTTAATTTTTAAAAATTATTTTTAAATTTTCGGGTGATTTTTCCGGGATTTTGGGGTGAATTTGGGGAAATTTTGGAAATTTTTAAGGATTTTTTCCCTCAGAATTTTGCATTCTGAGCGGTGAGGGCAGGTGAGGAGCGGAAAGAATTCGGGGCGGGAACTCTGGAAATTTTTAATTTTAAAATTTTGTTTTCAACTTTTTTTTTTTAATTTTAGGGGATTTTTTCCAGAATTTTGAGGAATTTCTGAGGTGAAGTTGGGAAATTTGGGGAATTTTTAGGGTTTTTTTCTCTCAGAATTTCGGATTAATTTTGCGAGGACAGGTGAGGAGCGAGATGGATTCAGGGAGGGAATTTTATAAATATTTAACTTTTAAAGATAATTTTTTAACTTTAGAGTGATTTTCCCAGGGGTGAATTTGGGGAAATTTTGGGAGTTTTTAGAGTTTTTTACCCTCAGGATTTTGGATGAGTTTTGGGTGAGCGGTGAGGGCAGGTGAGGGACAGGAAGGATTCAGTGCAGGAATTGTATTACTATTTAATTCTTTAAGTTTATTTTAAATTTTTTTTTTAAATTTAGGAGACTTTTTCCAGAATTTTGAGGAATTTTTGGGGTGATTTTGAGGGAATTTTGGAAAATTTTAGGGATTTTTTTCCCTCACGATTTTGGATGAATTTTGGGTGGGCTGTGAGGGCAGGTGAGGAGCGAGACAGATTTGGGGCAGGAATTTATAAATATGTAATTTTTTAAAATTATTTTTTGAATCTTAAATTATTTTTAAGGCCGTTTTTTTCCACGGTTTTCAGGAATTTTTGGGGTTATTTTGGAGGAATTTTAGGAATTTTTAGGGTTTTTTCCCTCATAATATCAGATTAATTTTGTGAGGGCAGGTGGGGAGCGGGAAGGATTCAGAGCGGGAATTTTATAAATATTTAATTTTTTAAAATTGTTTTCTAATTTTAGGACGATTTATCCAGGATTTTGGAGATTTTTAGGAATATTTTTGGGAAACTTTACGGATTTTTTCCAAGGTTTTTTGGAGTGAATTTGGGGAAATTTGGGAAATTTTAGTGGGATTTTCTCAGGATTTTGGGAACATTTTAGGAATATTTTTGGAAAATTTTAGGGAATTTTTTGGAAATTTGGGGGGATTTTATGAAATTTTTTGGGAAATTTTAGGGGGATTTTTCCAAGATTTTGGGGTGAATTAGAGGGAATTTTTTGGGATATTTTGGGAAGTTTTAGGGGGATTTTTAAATGATTTTTAGGAATAATTTTAGGAAATTTTATTGATATTTCGCCAGGATTTTGGGGGGATTTTTGGGAATAATTTGAGGATTTTTATGGGGATTTTTCCAGGATTTTGTGGATTTTTAGGGATATTTTTGGGAAAATTTAGTGAGATTTTCCCAGGATTTTTGAGAATATTTAAGGTTATTTTTTGGGAATTTTAGCAGGATTTTTCCAAGATTTTGGGGGGGTTTTGGGTGAATTTGGAGGGATTTTTTGGGATATTTTTGGGCGATTTTCCAGAATTTTTCCAGGATTTTGGGGAACTTTTGGGGATAATTTTGGGAAATTTTAGGGGGATATTTCGAAGATTTTTTGGGGTGAATTTGGGAAATTTTAGGGAATCTTTCCCAGGATTTTGGGATTTTTAGGAATATTTTTGGGGAATTTTATGGGAATTTTTCCTGGATTTTGAGGTGAATCTGGGGGATTTTGGAAAAAATTTAGGGGGATTTTTTTCCAAAAATTTTTGGAGTGAATTTGGGGAATTTCGGGGCATTTTAGGGGGATATTTTCCCAGGTTTTGGGGAATTTTTTGAGTATAATTTCGAGGATTTTAGGGGTTTTTTTCGGGATTTTGGGGATTTTTAGGGATATTTTTGGGAAAATTTAGTGAGATTTTTCCAGGATTTTGGAGAATTTTTAAGGCTATTTTTGGGAAATTTTAGGGATTTTTTTCCTATAGTTTGGGGAATTTGTAGGAGTATTTTATGGAAATTTTAAGGGGATTTTTCCAGGATTTTTGGGGATAATTTTAGGAATTTTAGGGTTTTTTTCCCAGGACCTGGGGGATTTTTTGGGATATTTTGGGAAATTTCAGAGGGATTTTTCCAAGATTTTTGGGGTGAATTTGGGAAATTTTAGTGGGGTTTTCTTAGGATTTTGAGACAATTTTGGAATAATTTCAGTAAATCTTAGGGGTTTTTTCCCCAGGATTTTGGGCAATTTTTGGGGATAATTTTGGGAAATTTTTGGGGGTTTTGGCTTAAATTTTCCCTTTTTTGACTCAAATTCTACCTTTTTTCACTCAAATTTTGGGTGTTTTTTGGGTTAAATTTGAGGGGATTTTGTGTCAAATTTTGGGGGTTTTTTGGCTCAAATTTTGTCTTTTTTGGGTCAATGTTTTAGCTCAAACTTTAGGAGTTTTTGGGTCAGGATTTGGGGAATTTTTGACTCAAATTTTGCCACTTCTGGATCAAATTTTGAGGTTTTTTTACTTAAGCTTGGCCTTTTTTGCTTCAAGATTTTGCATTTTTTTAGGTCACATTTTGATCTTTTTTGGTTAAATTTTGGGGTTTTTGTGGGTCAAATTTTGGAAATTTTTTAGGTTTAACTTTGTCTTTTTTTGGCTCCAGTTTTGGGAGATTTTAGCTCAAATTTTGCCTGTTTTTGGGTCCAACTGCCTATTTTACTCAAATTTTTGTTGGTTTTGCCTCAGATTTTGGAGGTTTTTTGGTTAAATTTGAGGGCTTTGGGGTCCAATTTTGGGGATTTTTTGGGTCAAAATTTGGGGATTTTTAGGTCGAATTTTGGGGATTTTTATGTCAAATTTTGGGATAATTTTCTTCAAATTTCACAATTTTTAAGTAAATTTTTTTTTCTCCTCCCCCCCCACCCCCTCCACCTGCCCCTCCCCCCCCCAACCCCCCCCAAATTTGGGGTGAGTTCTGCAGATTTTGGGGTTTGGGCTCAAATTTTTTTAACTCAAATTTTGGTGGTTTTGGGTGATATTTTACCTTTTTTTTGGCTCAAATATTGGGTCATTTTAGGTAAAATTTTGGGGGTTTTTGGGTCAAATTTTGCTTTTTTGGTTCAAATTTTTGGGGGTTTGTGGGTCAAATTTTCAGGGGTTTTTGGATCATTATTTTTGGGGGTTTTAGCTCAGATTTTGTCTTTTTTTGCCCAAACTTTGGCTCTTTTTGGTTCAAATTTTGGCTCTTTTTGGGTTAAGTTTGAGGGGATTTTGGGTCAAATTTGGGGGGTTTTTGATTAAATTTTTGGGGGATTTGATTCAAATTTTGGGGGTTTTGGGGCAAATTTTGCTTTTTTTGGCTCAAATTTTTGGTCTTTTTGGGGTAAATTTTGTGGGTTTTGTGGTTTATGTGATTTTTTTACCTTGAAATGTCACTTTTTAAACTCAAATTTCTTTTCTTTTTCTCTTTCTCTCCCCCTCCCCCTCCCCCCTAATTTGGGATGAATTCTGAGATTTTGCTGAAAAGATACCTAAAATGGGATTTTGGGGGTGTGGTTTTAGGGTTTGAGGGCGTGGCCTCAAATTTAGAGGTGGGAGGTGAAATTTTGGGTAAAAGGTGAAATTTGAAGGGAAAACGGTGAAATTTTTGGGAAAGGTGAAATTTGAGTGAAAAAAAGGAAAAATTGGGAGATTTTGGGAGGGTTTGTGTCAAATTTTGCAGGGTTTTTGGGATTTAGGTGAAGTTTGGGGGTTGAATTTTAGAGGTTTTGGGGTAAAATTTTGGGGGGTTTTTGGAATTGAATTTTGGGGTTTTTTGGGTGGAATTGGAGGTTTTGAGTCGAATTTTGGGACTTTTGGATCCAAATTTTGAGGTTTTCTGGGATTGAATTTGGGGACTTTGGAGTCAAACTTTGGGGCATTTTCAGGTTGGATTTGGAGGATTTTGGGTTAAGTTTTGGGGATTTGCGGCCAAATATTTAGGGTTTTTTGGTTGAATTTTTGGGCAAAATTTCGGGGGTTTTGAATAAAATTTGAGAGTTTTGGAGCCAAATTTCGGCAATTTTGGGTTGAATTTGGGATTTTGAGTCAAATTTTGGGGATTTTTAGGTCAAATTTTGGGGTAAAAATCTAAAAAATGGGATTAAAGTGGGCGTGGCTTTATGGCTGTGCCCAAATATGGAGTGGGAGGAGCTAAAAGTTTGGGCTAAAACCTGAAAAAATTAAATATATTTTTTTAAAAAAAAGAGGCATGGCCTTAAATGGGTGTGTCCACCAAATTTTGGGGGTTTAAACCCAAATTTAAGCCAAAAAAATTGGGTGTGGCCTTATCTCTCACATCCATATACGGGTATGAAGTGAGTGTGACTTGTTCTTAAAGCGACCTCGCACCATTTTTAATTTTTTTTTTTTGTTTTTTGTCAATTTTGGTTTCGTTTTTTTCAGGGTTTTTTTTGGATGTGGCTCATCCCAGGTGGGCGTGGCTTGGCCACACCTAATGTTTTTCTGACCATGCCACTTTTTTAACCCTTTAGTGGCCGTGGCTTACTTGGAGTTGGCCTTGTACCAGCAGCACAACCATGTGAATCCGCTCCGGGGTTTCCTGGTGCCCCTCGTGCAGGTTTGGGGGTCCCCAAAAAAATTTGGGATTTGCCCAGAAAAATTCGGGAATCGCCAAAAAAAATTTTGGGGAGGGTTCTCAAAAAATTTGGGGGGGTTTGGAGTAAAAAATTCTGAATTTGGAGAGAAATTTGTGCAGAAATGGAAAAAAATTAGCATAATAAGAAACGAAATTGGAAAAATTTTGGGGGGTTTTGGATAGTTTTTAAAGTTTTGGAATGTTGTTGAAATTGTCAAGAAAAATCTGTAAAAAATTGTCGGAAATTTTTAAAAAATTGCATTAAAAATGACAAATCAGTTAAAATTATCAAGAAAAATTTTGTAAAAAGTTCTAAAAAGTGCTGTAAAAAACAAAAAAAGTCCCAAATTTTAGGTGGATCTTAGATTTTGAAACCCTCTCAAAAACCTCAAGAAAAGCATAAAAAACCTGAAGAGATCATTGAAAACTTCGAAAAGTATCAGAAAAAAATTCTAAAAAAATCTCAAAAAATTCTGTAAAAAATTTGAAAAAATTCAAAAAAATTTAAAAAATAAATTCCAAAAAAATACCAAAAATTTTGAAAAAAAAATTGGAAAAATACCAAAAAAATTCCAATGTTCTTGAAGGTTTTTGACTTCAGAATTCTTGAAAGATCCTTAATAAATGCTCTTAAAAACTGCAAGAAAATCATGGAAATATTCCAGAGAAATCAGAGAAAAATCAGGAAAAAAAAATCATGGAACTTTTGGAAAAAATTCCAGAAAATATCTTGAGAATTCCCAAAAAAATCTCTAAATTTAGGAGCATCTCTGACTTTTGAACCCTGTAAAAATTATCAAGAAATACTTAAAAAAACACGAAACTATTGGGGAAAAAAATCCTTTAAAACTCATTGGAATATTCTGTAAAAAATCCCCCAAATATTTGGAAAAAATTTCCCAAAAAATTCTTGAAGTTTTCGTTAATTGTAGGACAATTCTGAAAATCAAGAAGAAATGCTTTAAAAATGCCCAAAAAAATCACAAATATAAAAAAAAAAAAATCCTAGAAATTTTTAAAAATTTCCCAACTTTTGAACAGTCATAGACATCTAAATCCTTAAAAAATTCTTTAGAAAGACTTTGAAAAATGCTAAAAAATAATGAAAAAGCCTTAAGAAAACAAAAATCTTGTAAAAATTCGACTAAAAATGGAGTAAAATCTCTAAAAATGCCCAAAAATTCCTAAAAAATTCTGTAATTTTAGGGTAATTCTAGACCTTAAAATCTGGTCAAAATCATGAAAAATCACTGAAGGAACACATAAAATAATGAACTAATTGGAGAAGTCTTTAAAAAAACTGAAAAAATAACGGAGAAAACCCAAAAACTCCAAAAAAGATTCCAAAACAAATCTTAAATTTTAGGATAATCCTAAATGTCAAAACTTCCTATAGCTTTTCAAGAAATATTTTAAAAACCATGAAAAAATTAGAAGAAAATTAAAAAAAACCCAAAGAAATCCTAAAAAAATTTTCGAAAAACCTAAAATAAATTACTTAAACTTTCTAAAAGTTCGTCTAAAAATTTCTTAGTTTTTAGGCAATCTTAGACTTGAAAATTCTCGAGGAAAAACTTAAAATAATAAAAAAAAAAAATGGGGGAAAAAATCACAAAAAAAAAAAAGACAAAGTTTGAATAAAGTTCAAGAAAAGTTGTAAAAACTTTTGGTAAAAAATTCCTAAAAATCCTCCCAAATATCACAGAATTTTCATGGAATATTTCCTGATTTTGGGGTTCCCAGAGCCCCCTGTTTGTGTCGTTTTTCCTGGCGCTGCTGGACATGGCCGCCGCCCCAGTCCCTGGTTTGTCAAAAGGGTGCCTGGGCTGGTTCCCCAATTGGGGCCAAAAATCCCTCAAAAATTCACAAAAAATCTCCAAAAAACTCTGTAAAAAATCCTAAAATTTCTTTAAATTTCTGATAAATTTCAAAATTTTTAAGGGAATCTTGATGTTAAAATTCTTGAAAAATCTTCAAAGAGTAAAAAGCACCAAAAAAAATCATAAAAAAATTAGGGAAAAATTACTGGAAAATGGGAAAAAAATTGAAAAATTCTGTAAAAATTTTGGGAGGAGGTTTTGGTGGATTTTTGGCGGATTTCCGAATTTTGGGGAAAATTCAGGGATTTTGGGGAGATTTTTTGGAAAATATTTGTATGAAAAGTCCTGAGATTTTGAGAAATTTGGGGGATTTTTGGGGAATTGTGGGAATTTAGGAGTTTTGGGGTTTTTTAAAGGGGAGATTTTTGGGGCGAATCTGAGGATTTTGGGGATTTTTAGTGAGGGAAATCCTGGAATTTAGGGGGAAATTTTTGGGTTTTTTGGGGAGTTTTTTGGGGATTTTTTGTTGAATATTGGGAGGAATTTGGGGGAAAATTTTAGGATTTTGGGATATTTTTGGCAGGTTTTTGGTGGATTTTTTAGGGGGTTTTGGAAATTTTGGGGATTTTAGGATTTTGGTGAAAATTCAGGGATTGTGGGGTTTTTGGGGAGATTTTTGGGGTCTTTTTGGGAGGGAAAATCCTAATTTGAGAAATTTCGTGGGATTTTAAGTAGGAATTTTGGGAGTTTGGGGTGGATTTTGGGTGGAATTTGGAGATTTTTTTTGTGGGATTTTGGGAAGGATTTGGGGGAAAATTTTAGGATTTCAGGCATTTTTGCAATTGTGGAGTTTTTGGAGGAATTTTGGGATTTTTTGGGAGTTTTTGGGAATTTGGGATTTAGAGAAAATTCTGGGGTTTTGAGGTTTTTGGGCAGATTTTTTTGTGTTTTTTTGGAAGAACTTGAAGGGAAGTTTTGGAGATTTTGGGGATTTGGGGGAGAGGATTTTGGGGAGTTTGGGAGAAATTTTGGGAAAAATTTGGGTAGAAAATTCTGGAATTTGGGGATTTTTTGTGGGATTTTCAGACAAATTTTTGGGAAAAATTGTTGGGGTTTTGGGTATTTTTGGAGGATTTTTGGTGGATTTCTTGGGGGGTTTTTGAAATTTTGGGGAAAACTTTGGGATTTTTGGTTTTTTGGGGTAAATTTTGGGGCAAAATGTGGGAATTTTTTAGGGAGAGATTTTAGGGAAAATCTTGGGATTTTCGGGGGCAGAAATTTTAGGGATTTTCGGGCTAAATTTGCGTGGAAAATTTTTACATTTTGGGATGTTTTGGGAAGGAAATTTTGGGGACAATCCTTGAATTTTAGGGGAAATTACGGGATTTTGTGGAAAGTTGGGGTTTGGGGATTTTTTGGGGGGAGATTTGGGGAGTAATTTTGGGGGGATCTGGGGATTTTTAGGGTTTTTAGGTGGATGAAATTCTGGAATTTTGAGGGGAAAATCTTTGGGAGAATTTGGGTACAAAATTTTGAGATTTTGCTGCTTTTTAGGGGGGATAATTTGGGAAAAATCCTGGGATTTTTGGGGGAGGAATTAGGGGAAATTTTGGGGGAGTTTGCAGGTTTTTGGAATTTTGAGATTTGGGGGATTTTGGGGAAAATCTCAGGATCTGGGGAAATTTTAGGGAATTTTGGACATTTTTCGTGGGGTTTGGGGGAGGGATTTTTTTTTGGGATGGATTTTGGGTTAAAATTCTGGGATTTTGGGGAAAGTCTCTGGTTTTGGGGATGTTTGGGGGGATTTTGGGGATTTTTGTGGGATTTAGGGAGGGGTCTGGAGGACAATTCTGGGATTTTCAGGAAAAATTTTGGGATTTTGGGATTTGGAGAATTATGGGGATTTGGCGGGGGGGAAGGGGATTTTGGGTTTTTCTTGGTTGAGATTTGGAGGAAAGCCCTGGGATTTTAAGAGGGGTTGGGGGTTTGGGGTTTTTTTGGGTGGGATTTTGGGGGAAATCTCATGATTTGGGGGATTTTTTAAGAAATTTTTGGGAATTCTGGGAAGGGATTGGGGGAAAATCCTGGAACCTGGGGGTGAGATTTTTGGGAATTTGGGGCAGTTTGGCTCATTTTGGGGACCCCAAACTGATTTTGGGGCTCCCCTCGCCAAATTTGGGGGTGCCAGAGCAATTTTGGGTCAATTTTGTGGCATTTTAAAGTGATTTTACTGTTGTTTTGGGTGGATTTTGGGGCATTTTGAGGGGATTTCTGGGCATTTTGGGGCTCCCAGGCCCATTTTTTGGGTGCACAAACTGATTTTTGGGGTCCCTGACCTGTTTTGGGGGTCCCAGACTGATTTTGGGGCTCCCCAAATCCGCCAGAGTGGCACGAGGTGCAGGCCACGCATGAGGCCGAGCAGCGCCAGTGGTGCCTCAAGAACCACCTGAACCTGGCAGCCAAAGGTGACCAAATTCCCCCAAAAAATTCCTGAATTTCCCCAAAAAAATTCCCAATTTCCCCCCATAAATTCCCAATTTCTCCCCCAAAAAATCCCCAAATTACCCTCAAAAATTCCCAAATTTCCCTCCCCCAATTTCCCAGTTTTCCCCCAAAAAATCCCAAATTTCCCCACAAAATTCCCAAATTTCCCTTCCCCGATTTCCCAATTTTCCCCAAAGAATTCCCAAACTTCCCTCCCCAAAAACTTTCCAAATTTCCCCCAAAAATTCCCAAACTTTCCTCCCAAAAATTCCCAATTCTTGCATCAAAATTAGCAAATTTCCCTCCCCCAATTTGCCAATTCTCCCCTCAAAATTCCCATATTTCTCTCCTCTGATTTCCCAATTCTTCCCTAAAAATTCCTGAATTCCCCCAAAAAAATCCCAAAATCTCCCCAAAAAAGTTCCCAGTTTTCCCAAAAAATTCCCAATTTTTCCTCTCCAAAAATTCCCAATTTTTCTTCTCCAAAAATTCCCAAATTTCCCTCCCCCAAAAATTCCCAAATTTCCCCCCCAATTTTCCTCCCAAAAATCCCAATTTTCCTCCCAAAAATTCCCAAATTTCCCCCAAAGAATTCCCAAATTTCACCCAAAAAATTCACAATTTTTTCCCCAAAAAATTCACAATTTTAACCCCAAAAATGCCCAAAATTCCCTCCAAAATTCCCAAAATGTTCCCTTAAAAATTCCCAAATTTATTTCCCTCCAAAATTTCCCCTTAAAAAATTCCCAATTTCCCCCCAAAAATTCCCAATTTTTCCCCCCAAAAATCCGAAACTCTTCCCCCAAATTTCCCCAAAATTTCCCAATTTTCCCTCCAGAAATAAAATGAGGTTTTTTTCCACGTCCGCTCCGCCAAACCTTTCTCTCAAAATCCCCTCGCCTCTCCCGGCTCTACCCCGGCCACGCCCTCAGAGACGCCAAAACGACCCTGGAAAAATACGTTGGGTTGAGGGGGGGAATGGGGGGACCGAAAAAATTTAAAAGATCCCAAAAAATAAACTCGGAGTGTTTTATTTTGGGGAAGAAATGGTGAAATTTGGAGGGGGGGGGGGGGGGGGGGGGGGGGGGGAGAGCTTTGGGGTGGTTTGGTCTCCCGAGGTTGCCGTAGTAAAATGGCGGCGCCGCGGTGCTTCCGTACAAGGTGGCCAGCCGTTGGGTTTTCCTTACAACATGGCGGCGCGCTATTGGTTAATCCGTACAAGATGGCGCCCGCGCGTACGCAATGATGGCGACCCGGAGTTTTTAGCCTACAAAATGGCGGCGCGCAGCAGTTGCCCCGTACGACGGGAAAATGACGCTTTAAAATCGTCCCAAAAGCGCCAAAATTTCAATCGTGAGAGTAAAATAATTCCGTACGACGTGGTGAGGCTTGAAAGGGACGCTGTTCCGTGATTCTCATGAGGGCAAAATAATTCTGTGTAACGTGGTGACGCTTGTTTGAACGCTCTTACATGATTCCCGTGAGCTTGGAACACAAAACTCGCCCTTAAAAGTCACGAATTCCGCAAAAAGCCGTGAAAAAGCCGTGGCGCGCTGCTGGTTTTGCCGTACAGACAGCGGCGAGCTTGAAAATTTCATTTTAAATCACTCGGCGTTAAAACGGCTGTTGCTTCATTCCGTACAACAAGGCGGCGCCCTCTACCGAGGGAACCTGGTTCTGTGTAAAATCGCGGCGCACTTGTAGGTAATTCCGTACAGCAAAGCGCCGAGCGGAATGATCCGTCGCGTACCTTTGACGTCACTTCCTTATTTGGCCAAAATGGCAGCGCGCAGGGTTTTGCGGCTCGGTGCGTCCTTAGGGGGCTCAGGGAGGGTGGGGGATGGTCTGATTGAACGGGGGAGGGGGATTTAATGGCGATATTATCGCACTGTACGGAGGTAGGAGAGGTTAAATCGCGATATTGCGGGGTTTTAAGGGAGGTGGGTGGGGTGGGAGTGAGGGGCCGGGAGTGCTGACGGCTGTTACCGCCCCCTAGCGGAGCGCCAGACGCGCTGTATCCGGCCTTTGCCCCGCCCCCCGCAGAGGATCAGCCAATGGCGTGAGGCGTGAGTCAAAAGGGGCGGGACTTTTGATTCTGTGGGGACTTCCGGGAAGGAACTGCCGGGTGGGGATTTGGCGGGAGATTTGAAAGGGGGATTCTTGGATTTTGGGCCTTTTTGGAGGGATTTTAGGGTTTTCCCCCGAAATTTGTGTGAAATGTTTTTCCACAATGCTGGCGAATTTGAGTTAAATTTGGGAATTTTCGGAAAATTTTTGGTGAATTTTGGGTGATTTTTGGTGAATTGTTTCACCCCAAATTTTTTTGTTTTACCCCAAATTTTGGGGATTTTTCCTAAACTGGGGCTTTTTACCAAAATTTTGCGGTTTTCCCAAATTTGGGGGGGTTTCCCCATTAAATATCAGGGCTTTGCTTTAAAATTTGGAAAATTTTCGCCCAAATTTTGGAATTTTTTTCCAAAAATTTTGACATTATATTCCCTAAAATTTTTCAATCTTTCCCCAAAATGTTGGGAGTTTTTTTCTTAAAATTTTAGGGATTTTTCTTTCAATGTTAGTAAATTTTCCCACAAGATTTTGGATTTTTTCCGCAAAATTTTGTATTGGTTTTTTTTTTTCTTAATTTTGGAAATTTTCCCAAATTTTGGAGGATTTGGGGTGAAATTTTGGGGTATTTTCCGAAGGATATTGGAGGATTTGGGTCATATTTGGGAAATTTAGGATAATTTTGGTGAATTTTGTTGTTTTCCCACCAAAATTTGGTGATTTTTTTCTAAATTTGGGGCTTTTTTCCAAAATTTTAGTTTTTTCCCAAATTTGGTGGATTTTTTCCTTAAATTTTAGAGGTTTTTCTTAAAATTATGGAAATTCTTCCCCCAAATTTTTTTTTTTTTCCTAAAAAATGTTGAGTGTTTTTCTTTAAATTTTGGAAATTTTCATCCAAATTTTGGGGGATTTTGGGTGAAATTTTTTGTTTCTTCCAAAGGATTTTGTGTGGATTTGTATCAAATTTGGGGATTTTTGGAAAATTTTGGAGCAATTTTTGGTGAATTTTGTCATTTTTGCTCCAAATTTTGGGGATTTTTCCTAAATTTGGGGCTTTTTCCAAATTTTTGGGGTTTTCCCAAATTTGGGGGGTTTTTTCCCTATAAATTTTAAGGGTTTGGTTTTTTTTTTTTTTTAAGTTTGGATTCATTCCCCTGTATTTTGGAATTGTTTTCCCCAAATTTTGGGGTTTTTTTTCCAAAATTTTGGTGTTTTTCCCTGGGATTTTTGGGGACAATTTGGGGATTTTGAGGAACAATTTTTGGGAGGAATTTCAGGGGATTTCGTTGGGTTGGGGTTTTTTTTCCAGGATTTTTGGGCTGAAGTTCCCAAATTTTGGGATTTCCTTAAAATATGGGGGTTTTTTACCCCTAAATTTTGGATTATTTTGCTAAAAAATTTTGGAGATTTTTTCCCCCAATTTTTGTAATCTTTTCCCCAAAAAAATTTCCATTTTCCCCATAATTTTGGGCTTTTTTTTCTCTTAAATTTTGGGTTTATTCCCATAAATTTTGGAAATTTTTTCCCTCTAAATTTTTAGATTTTTCCCCCAAAGTTTTGGATTTTTTTTCCCTAGATTTTGGAATTATTTTCCCCGAACTTTTCTATTTTGTGGGGTTTTTTCCTTAAATTTTAGGCTTATTCCCCTACATTTTGAGATTTTTTTTTTTTTTCCCAAATTTTGATTTTTTTTTTCTCTAAATTTGGGGGGTTTTCCCCCAAAATTTTGGAATTTTTTTCCCCAACATTTTAGAAATTTTTTTCCCAAATTTTTGGATTTTTTCTTGCAAATTTTGGAATTTTTTCCCCAAAATGTTGGGGGATTTTTGTCCTGAAATTTTGAGGTTTTTCTCCTTAATTTTGGGCTCTTGGGTGGATTTTTGGGAATTCCAGACGGAATTTTGGGTTGAAACTCCCAAATTTTGGGATTTTTGTTTTTTTTCCCAGCCAGGGTCTCTCCCCGAGCCCCTCTGGGCCCGGCCCCCTCAGGGACCTCCCAGATTGGAGTTTTGCAGGTAAAAACCACAAATTTTGGGAAATTTTGGGCAAAATTCGGGAAATTTCAGGAATTTGGTGGACTTTTCCAAAATTTTGGGAATTTTTTCCGACTGTCCTAGGTGAAAATTGGGAATTTTTAGAGGCAAAAATGGGAATTTTGAGAGAAAAAAATTAATTTGCGAGGGGGGGAAATGGGAATTTTGAGGGGAAAATGGGAATTTTGGGGATTTTGGGAATTTTTTGGGAATTTTGGGAGGGATCTAAGGGAAAATGGGGTTAGGAATGGGAATTTGGGGGAGAATTTCCGCGAATTTTCGGGGAAAATTTTGGGAATTCTGGAAGAAAGTTTGTGGAGCTTTTGGGAGGAAATTTGGGGAATTTTTGGGAGAAAAATTTGTGAATATGGGTGGAAATTTTGGGGTAGAATTTGGGAATTTTTGGGGGAAAATTTTGGAATTCAGGAGGTAAATTTGGGAATTTTGGGTGAAAAATTTGGAAATTTTAGGGGTTGGAAATTTGGGAACTTTGAAGAGTGTATTTGGAAATTTTTAGTGAAAAATTTTGGAAATTTTTTTGAGGAAATATGGGAATTTAGGGAGGAAAAATTTGGGAATTTTTGGGAAATTTGGGGGGGGGAATGTGGGAAATTTTGATGGGAAATTTGGGAATTTTCGTGGAGGGATTTTGGGAATTTTGGGTGGAAAATTTGGAAATTTTTTGGGAGGAATTTGGGAATTTTTGGGAGGAAAATTTGGGAATTTTTTGGGGAAAATTAGGGAATTTTGTGGGGAAAAATTGGGGATTTGGGGGAGGGAAATTTGGGAATTTTTGGGAGGAAAATTTTGGGAATTCTGGAGGAAAGTTTTGGACATTTTTGGGAGGAAATTTGAGAATTTGGGAAATTTTGGAATTTGGGTGGGAATTTGGGAATTTATGGAGGAAAAATCTGGGAAATTTAGGGGGAGAATTTGGGAATTTTAGAAGGAAAATTTGGGAATTTTTAAGAGAAATTTGGTAATTTTCGTGGAGGGAATTTGGGAATTTTGGGGGGAAGAATTTGGGAATTTTTTTGGAGAAAAATTTGTGAATTTTGGCCCCTCTCCAGATGGGCGCCCCTCCCCCCCTTGGCGGGGGCAGCTGCGGAGACACCGTGAGAACCAAGAGCTGGTGGTGAGTCCCCAAATTTCCCCCAAATTCCCCAAATTTCCCTCCCTCAAAAATCCCCAAAATTTCCCTCCAAAATTCCCAAATTTCCCCAAAAAAATTCTCCAAATTTTCTCCCAAAATTCCCTCCCCAAAAATTTCCAAATTTCTGCCCTCCAAATTCCCACATTTCCCCAAAAAAATTCCCAAATTTACTTCCCCCAAAAATTCCCAAATTGTCCCCCGAATTTTTCACTCCTATTCTAGTTCCCTCCATGAAAATTCCCAAATTTCTCTCCCCAAAACTTCCCGATTTCCCCCAAAAATTCCCAAATTTCTCTCCCCTAAATTCCCATTTTTCCCAAAAAAAAATCCCAAAATTTCCTCCCAAAATCCCAAAATTTCCCCACAAAAATTCCCAAATTTCCCCCCAAAATTCCCAATTATCCCCCAAAATTTCTCAAATTTCCCTCCCTGAAAAAGTCCCACATTTCCCCAAAAATTTCCCATTTTCCCCTAAAAATTCCCAAATTCTCCTTTAGAAATTCCCAAAATTTCCTCTCAAAAATTCCCAAACTTTCCTCCCCCAAAATTTTCCAAATTCCCAGTTTTCCTCAAATTTCCCAAATTCCCTCCACGAAAATTTCTAAATTTCCCTTAAAATTTCCCAAATTTTCCCCCCAAAAATCTCAAATTCTCCCCCCAAATTTTCCTAAAATTCCCCAATTTTTCCTCTATAGATTCCCAAATTTCTGCACAAAAATTTTTCAACTTTTCGCCCCCCCAAAAATTTTCAGTTTTTCCCTAAAAATCTCAAAAAATCCACTAAATTTTCCCACAAAATTCTCCCAAAAATTCTTTAATACTCCCAAAAATGGAGGAAAAAAACCCAAAAAAATCCCCCCAAAATATCGTCCCAGTTCATCCTAGGAACCCCAGACCCCAAACCAGTACAAACCAGCATAAACCAGTAAGGAAAAACCTGAAACCAGTACAAACCAGTATACACCAGTTGCCCAAAACTCCCTCCCAGTTCTCTCCCAGTCCATCCCAGTCCATCCAAGTTCATTCCAGTCAATCCCAGTTCCCTCCCAGTGACTCCAACCCCCAAACCAGTCCAAACCAGTAACTCCCAGTATAAACCAGTGCCGGGCCCTGGCGCTGAGCCGCTCGCTGGAGGCTGCGAAGCTTCGGGGGAACCGCGAGAGGATCCCAGTACAAACCAGTATGGAGAGGTGAGGGAACTGGGAGGGACTGGGATCAAACTGGAACTGGGATTAACTGGGAGGGAACTGGGGAGACTGGGAGGGGGTTTAGGGTTACTGGTTTATACTGGGAGGAACTGGGATGGGATTGGAGGTTACTGGTTTATACTGGGAGGGGGTTTTGGGGTTACTGGTTTATACTGGTGTGGAGCTTGAGGTTACTGGAATGAACTGGGAGGGACTGGGATGGAGTTTGGGGGTTACTGGTCTATACTGGGATGAACTGGGAGGGAACTGGGACGGAACTGGAAGGGAATTTGGGGTTACTGGGAATTACTGGGAAGGGACTGGGCCATACTGGGATGAACTGGCAGGGGTTTGGGCCTTACTGGGAGGAACTGGTTTGGGATTTGAAGGTTACTGGTTTATACTGGTTTGAGATTGTGGGCATCGTTTAACCCCTCCCCTCCCCCACAGCTGAACCGGCCCGGCCCCACCAGAGGCTCCGCCCCCTTTTCCTTACACGGAGAATTAATAAAATCGTGCTTAAACAACTGGGATGGACTGGTTTATACTGGGACGGGTGTTGGGGTTACTGATTTGTACTGGGAGGGGTTTAGGGGTTGCTGGTTTATAGTGGGAGGGTGTTGGGGGTTACTGGTTTGGACTGGGAGGGGTTTAGGGGTTACTGGTTTATACTGGGAGGATTTTTTTCCTTACTGGTTTATACTGATTTGGAAATCTCTGGCAGCTGCGAGCGGGCACCATCTTGGATTTGGGCACTTGAGAGCGGCGGCGCCCAGGAAAAGGTGGCGGTGACGCTGGCTCGGCGCCATCTTTGTTAAGGGCAATGATAACCGAAATTGCAAAATGATGGCTCTGCATGGCATGAGCGAAGGCGTGGGCGCCATTTTGGTTAAGGGCAGAGCCGGGAAAAAGGCATAAAATGGCGGCGGCGCGTGCGCAGAATGAACTAAAAAGGCTGCGAAGGTGCCGGCGCCATTATGGTTGAGGGCACGACTCGGAGGTGTGGAATTAAATAGGAATTAAAGCCTAAAAGTGAGGGGAAAAAAGGGGATTTCGGCTACATTTTAGAGGAATTAAAATAATTTAATTTATGAATCGGCAAAAAAGGGTTTAGGGAAAAAGAACCCTGCGGTTTTGTGAAGAAAAAAAAGGGTCTTAGGTGAAATTTCGCAAATTTGGAGAGGCTTGAGGAAAAGTCTGAGGAGATTTGAGGTTAAAATTAATCTTTAGTGGGGATTTGAGGCAGAAAAGTAACATTTGGGCGGATTTTGTGAGGGCATTTAGGGAAAAAACTAATTATTTTTAATTTGTGAGGAGATTTGTGTTAAAAATCATGTTTTTGGTGACTTTCTGAGAGGATTTGAGGCTCAACCCCGCAATTTTTGAAAACTTTGTGAGGGAAATTGAGGCAAAATTTGTGGGTTTGGAGCAGTTTGAAGTGTTTTCTGTCAGAAATCTTTAATTTTTGCCTCCTTTTGTGGCAAAATCTCAAGATTTCAACCCAGAAATCGAATTTTTTAACAACAAGGATTTGAGGAGCCCCTAAATCTGTTAAAATCTCTCCAAAATCTGGCTCTGATGGTGAAAAAATGAGGTAAAAGATCCATTTTTCAAATATATTTTAATGGTTTAATTTTGAACTTTCCAAAACTAGCAGTATTCACCCCAAAATCTGCACAGGGTTTACTGGGGAAAATTTTAATTTTTTTAAGCTAAAAATCGCTACAAACTAAGCCAAAATTAGCCCAAAATAACCCCAAAATTACACAAAGAAATGGGGGTTTTTAATGTAAAAATCGCCCCAAAATTAATTCAAAATTAACCCAAATTAAACCAAATTAACTCAAAATTAACCCAAATTAATTCAAATTAACAAATCCAAATTTAACCCTCAAACGAATCCAAATTAACCTAGAATTAACCAAAATTAACTGACATTAATTAAATTAATTACATTAACACAAATCACTTCAAAATAACACGAATTAAGGCGAAATTAACACAAAAATAACCTCAAAATTAACCAAGACTAACTTTAATTAACCCAGTTCATTCCTTCCCAGTTTGATCCCAATCCTCCCAGTATAAAATAGTAACCCCAAATCCCATTTTAATCCCTTTTTATACCCTTTATCTGCCATTGTAACCCTTTTAAAATTAACTTTAACCCATTTCACTCCATTTTTAACCTAATTCCCCCTCCCAGTCCAGACCACGCCCACTTCATTAAATATGCTAATTTAAGAAAAGGAAGCAATGAATAAATTACTTTAATGCCGCTCTGACGATGGCCACTCAAGTAAAAATGCAAATTTATGTAAATGAGAAAAAGCTTTAAAGTGTTTTTGCGTCTCTGACCACGCCCAAAGCTTTTAATATGCAAATATATGTAAATAAGATGCAGAACAAAAAACTATATGCTACCCTGACCACGCCCATACCTGTAAAACGCAAATTCATGTAAATGAGATGCAGGATAAAGACCTTGATTCAACCATGGCCACGCCTACTGCTGCAAATACGCAAATTCATGCCAATGGGGCCAAAAATAAAGGATCATGCATTGTGCTGACCACGCCCACGGGGGGTCAAATGTGCAAATTTTATGCAAAATAAAGGACACTGTAAATATTTAACCATGCTTACATCATTGAATATGCAAATTTATGCAAATTATGACATTAATCAAAGAATGAGCGGAGCTCTGTCCACTCCCATTGTGGTAAATGTGTTAATTTATGCAAATTATGGGATGACCATGACCACGCCCATATTTCCATGTATGCAAATTTATGCAAATGATGCGAATAAATGTGTGGCTGTGGCCATGCACACTACAGTAAATATGCAAATTTATGCAAGTGAGGTAACAATAAAAAGCTTTGTGCGGTTCTGACCACACCCACAACGCCAGATATACAATTTTATGCAAATGAGGCAAATATATGAGGGCTTTTGGGTAAAAAAAAAGCAAACTGGAATTTTTTTGGGGAAAAGTGAGATTTTGGTGGAATTTTTTTGGTGTTTTTCTGTTTTTTTCAAGGGGATTTGTGTTGGTGGGAGGGGTAAAAAATGAGGTGAAAAATCGCGATTTTGGACCAAAAAAATAAGTTGAATTTTGGGTAAAAAAGGGTGGCATTTCAAGTAAGAAATTGTGGAATTTTTCGACTGAAAATGAGGAATTTTGGGTAAAACATTGTGGGATCTTGAGTAAAAGAAGTGGGATTTGGTCAGAATTTTTGGGGGGTGTTTTTCTGGGGGGGATTTTGGTGAATTTGATGGTTAAAAAAGTGGAATTTTGGGTAAAAAAATGAGATTTTTATGCTAAAAAATTTAATTTATGCAAATTGGAGACGGAATAAAGAATTGGAGGATGCTGCTCTGGTCACACCCACTCCAGTAATTATGCAAATTTATGCAACTTAGGTGTGCTAAAATCCAAATTAACTCAAATCCACTCCAAAATGACTCGAATTGACCCAGAATTGACCCAAAAACAACCCAAAATTGTCTCAAATCCACCCAAAATTACCCAAATTTACCAAAATTGACCCAAAACGAGTGAAATTCACCCAAATTATCCAAATTTACCAAAACAGAAACAAATTCACCCCAAATTGAGCCAAAATTGACTCGAATTTACCAAAATTTATCCAAAATTGACCGAAATACACCCAAAAATATACTAACACCAAAATTTACTGAATTCACCCAAAATGATCCAAATTGACTGAAAATTGACCTAAAATCACCCAAAAATTACCCAAAATTTACTCAAATTTACCAAAACTGAACTCAATTCCCCCAAAATTGGCCCAAAATTGATTCAAATTGATCCAAATCCAGCCAAAATTGACCCAAATTTACGAAAATCGACACAAAACAAGTCAAATTCACCCTATATTACCCAAATTTACCAAAACAGAATCAATTTCACCCAAAAATTCACCCAAAATTGATTCAAATCCACCCAAAATTGACTCGAATTGACTCATATTTTCCAAAATTGACCCAAAACTATTCAAGTCCACCCCAAATTATCAAAATTTACCAAAACAGAGCCAAGTTCCCCCCAAATTGACTCGACTCAAATTTACCAAAATTTATCCCAAATTGCCCAAAATCCCCCCAAAATTTACTAAAATCCAAATTTACTCAAATCCACCATCCCAAAATATGCCCAGATTGCCCCAATTTACCATAAATTTTCCCCAAAATCCCCTCAAATCCTCCAAATTCCCACCAAATCCATCCCAGGTGTGCCCAAAATCCCCCAAATTTCCCCAAATTCCCCTAAATTTTCCCCAAATCTACCAAATTTCCCCAATTTTCCCCAAATCTTCCAAATTTCCTCAAATTTTCCCTAAAATCCATCCCAGATGACCCCAAAATCCACCAACCTTCCCCAAATTCCCCCAAATCTCCCCCAAAATCCATCCCAAATTCCCCCAAACCCCCAAATTCCACCCCAGTGTGCCTAGGTGAGCTCAAAATACCCTAAATTCCCCAAAATTGCCCCAAATTTTCCCCAAAATTTTCCCCAAATTTCCCCAAATCCCCACAAATTTCCCCCACATTTACCCAATTTTCCCTAAATTTCCCCCAAATCACCCTCAATTTCCCCAAATTTTCCCAAAACCTCCCCAAATTTCCTCCAAAATCCCTCAAATTCACCCAAATTTCTCCAAATTTCTCAAAATTTCCCCAAATTTCATTTCCTCGATTTCTCACAGATTTACTCAAATTTCCCCAGATTTCCCCCAAAATCCATCTCAGGTGACCCCAAAATCCCCCAAATTTCTCCCAAAATCCATCCCAGCTGAGCCCAGGTTACTCAAAACTCCCAAAATTCTTCCACTTTTCCCACCAAATTTCCCCAAAGTCCCCCAAATTCCCCCAAAGGCCCCAAATTCCACTCCAGGTGTGCCTAGGTGAGCTCAAAATCTCCTAAAATCCTCCAAAATTTCCCTAAATTTCCCCCACATTTACCCAAATTTCCCTACATTTCCCCCAAATCACCCCAAATTTCCCCAAAATCTCCCCAAATTTCCCCCCAAAACCCTCAAATTTGCCCAAATTTCCCCCAAATTCCCCCAAATTTCCTCCAAAATCTATCCCAGGTGATCCCAAATTTCCCCAAATTCCCCAAATTTCCCCAAAATCCCCCAAATTTCCCTAAATTTCCCCCAAATCACCCCAAATTTCCCCAAAATCTCCCCATATTTCCCCCAAAAACCCTCAAATTTGCCCAAATTTTCCCCAAAATTTCCTCCAAAATCTATCGCAGGTAACCCCAAATTCCCCCAAATTTCCCTAAATTCCCCCAAAATTCCACTCCAGCTGGGCCTAGGTGAGCTTAAAATCCCCTAAAATCCCAAAAATTCCCACAATTTTCCCTACATTTCTCCAAATTTCCCCCCAAATCCATCCCAGGTAACCCCAAAATTCCCCAAAATCCCCCAAATTTCCCCCAATTGTCCCCAAATCTCCAAAAATTCCCTCAAATTCCCCCATATTTCCTCCAAAATCTATCCCAGGTGACCCCAAGTTCCCCTAGTTCCCCCAAATTTCTATAATTCCCCCCAAACCCCCCCAAATTCCCCCAGATTTCCCCAAATTCCCCCAGATCTCCCCGATTTCCCCCAAAATCCATCCCAGCTCAGCCGAGGTGATCCCAAACCCCCAAAATTCTTCCACTTTTCCCCCCATATTTCCCCCAAATCTCCTCCAAAATCCATCCCAAATTCCCCCAAACCCCCAAATTCCACCCCAGGTGTGCCTAGGTGAGCTCAAAATCCCCTAAAATTCCCCAAAATTCCCCCAAATTTCCCCCAACATCCATCCCAGGTAACCCCAAAATTCCCTAAAATTCCCCCAGAATTCCCCCCAAAATCCCCCAAATTTCCCGCCAATTTTCCCCAAATCTCCCCAAATTTCCCTAAATTTCACCCAATTCATCAAATTTCCCCAAGTCCTCCCTGCCGCCGTCCCGTGCTGGGATTAGGGGTGGGGGAGGGGCCGCCACACCTGCGCCGTGGGGGGGGGGCCGCGGGGAAGGCGATGACGTCACCACCGCTCAAAGCTGCTCGTCTCGGCGTCCGAGAACCGGAAATGTGCGATAAATTTTGGGATTTAGAGGGCAAAAAAATGAAAAAAATGGAGGGGTTTTGAGGGGAAAAAAAAAAAAAAAAAAAAAAAAAAAAAAAAAAAAAGATTTTTGGTGAAAAAAATGGGGTTTTAATGTCAAAACCCTAGCAATTTTAGGGAAAAAAAGACCGATTTTTGGTGTAAAAAACAGAATTTTTGGAAGAAATGGGGATTTGGGGAAAAAAAACTGGAATTTTTGAAGAAGAAATTCAGGGATTTTTACACAAAAATCAGGAACTTTCAGAAAAATATACGGAATTTTTGGATGAAAAACTTGGAATTTTTGGAGAAAAAACTATGAATTTTTGCATAAAAAACCCAAGGATTTTGGGGAAAAAGTTGGGAATTTGAGAAAAGAAATGGGAATTTTTAGGGAAAAATTGTGGAATTTTCCGTTTAAAAAAGTTAGGTTTTGGGAAAAAAATGTGGAATTTTTGGGTAAAAAATTATGAATTTTAGAACAAAAAATTCAAAACTGGAAAAGTGATAGTTTGGGACACATAAAGTGAAATTTTGGGGTGAAAAATGCAAATTTTAGGAAAAAAACCCGAAGTTTTTTGGTGAAAAAATGGGGAATTTAGGAGCAAAAATGTGGATTTTTTTCGAAAAAAGTCCTGGAGTTTTTTAGATAAAGAATCGGGGATTTTTAGGAAAAGATTTGAGGAATTTTTCAGGGTGACATTCAGAATTTTTGGAGAAAAAAATAAGAATTTCAAGAAAAAAAATGGGAATTTTTGGATGAAAAACGGCAATTTTATGTCTAAACACGTGAATTTTAGGGGGAAAAATTTGGAATTTTTAGGGGAAAAAATGGCAGTTTTTCGGAAAAAAGGGGAACGTTGGGAGAAAAAAACTTTGGGATTTTTAGAGAAAAATGTGGAATTTTTGGGAGAAAAAATGGGGATTTTCAGAGATAAAAAATCTTAGGGAAAAAATGGGGCAATTTGGATGAAGAATTTGGGATTTTTGGGGAAAACCTCAGAATTTTTAGCAAAAAATTGTGCATTTTTAGATAAAATTTGGGAATTTTTGGAGAAAAAAATAGAATTTTTGAAGAAAAAAAAAATTGAATTTTTGGAGAAAAAAATGCGGAATTTTTGGGGAATAAACTTAGAATTTTTGAAGAAAAAAACCGGAATTTTTGTCTAAAAAATGGGAATTTTGGGGGAAAACCTGGAGATTTTTGGAGAAAAAAACCTGGATTTTTTGGGGAAAAATTACAGATTTTTGGACTAAAAAATGGAAATTTTTGGGGAACAAATTGATAATTTTTGTGTAAAACATGCAAATTTTTTTGGGATAAAATGCAGAATTTTGGGTGGAAAATTGGGGGTTTTGGCAAAAAAATATAAATTTTTGGAAAAAAAACCGGGAATTTTTATGGAAAAATGAGAAAATTTTGGGAAAAATTGGAATTTTGGGGCAAAAAAAATGGGGATTTTTGGATAAAAAAATGGGGATTTTTTGGGAAAAATGGGGAATTTTAGGAGACAAAATTGTGGACATTTTTTGTCAAAAATGGAAAATTTTTTGAGAAAAAAATGGGAATTTTGGGGGAAAAAATCTGAATT
Organism: Oenanthe melanoleuca; assembly: GCF_029582105.1. Taxonomy (NCBI): domain Eukaryota; kingdom Metazoa; phylum Chordata; class Aves; order Passeriformes; family Muscicapidae; genus Oenanthe; species Oenanthe melanoleuca. The sequence continues at coordinate 72,966 of NC_079361.1, forward strand.
TTTGGGAAAAAATGGGGATTTTTCGAGTAAAAAAAATTGGATCTTCTGGGGGGAAAATTGGGATTTTTGTATAAAAAGAAGGAGAATTTGCTGGGGGAAATGGGAATTTATGTGGAAAAAATGGTAATTTTTTTGGGGGGAAAAATGGGATTTTTTGGGGAAAATTTGGTGATTTTTGGACACAGATTAGGGGGCTTTTGGGGGTTTTGAGGAGGTTATTGAGGGGGTTGGGGAGGTTTTTTGGGGGAGGTTTTTGGGTTGGTTTTCGGGAGGTTTTTTGCGGTTTTTGGAGGTTTTTGGGGAGGTTTTTGGGGTTTTGGGGAAGTTTTTTGGGGTTTTGGGGTTGGTTTTGTGGAGGTTTTTGGGTGGTTTTTGGGGAGGTTTTTGGGGATTGGGGGCGTTTTGGAGTTTTTGGGTTGATTTTGTGGAGGTTTTTGTGGAGGTTTTTGGGGTTTTGGGTTGGTTTTGGGGAGGTTTTTGGGGGTTCTTGGGTTGGTTTTGGGGAGGTTTTTGGGGAGGTTTTGGGGAGGTTTGGGGTGTTTTTTTGGGGGTTTTTTGGGGTTTTTGGGTTGGTTTTGGGGCACTCACGCTGATGGAGCCACAACTCTTCGACTACCCCGTGTGCGGGTCGCGCATCAGCACGAGCTGTCAATCTAAACCAAGGGGCGGAGCCAAGTGAGAGGGGTGGGGCATCGAGGGGCCACGCCCACAAACGGCGAAATCGACGGGAAATTCGGGCAAAAATCACAGGAAATTCACACAAAATTCACCGAAAATTCACACAAAATTTACCCAAAATTCAACCAAAAATCAGGCAAAATTCACTCAAAATTTAAGCAAAATTCAGTCACAATTTACACAAAACTCACACAAAATTCAGCCCTAATTTACTCAAACATCACTCAAAATTCAGCCAAAATTTAACCAAAATTCACATAAAACTCATTCAAAATTCAGCTGAAATTTGGCCAAAATTCACCCAAAATTCACCCAAAATTCTACCAAAATGAATCCAAAAATGACTCCAAATTCAGCCAAAATTCAACAAAATTAATTCAAAATTCACACTAAACTCACTCAAAATTCATCAGAAATTTACCCAAAATTTTACCAAAATTCTGTCATAATTCACACAAAGTTTAAGCAAAATTCACCCAAAATTCACTTAAAACTTTACCAAAATTTACCCAAAATTTAACCAAAATTCACACAAATTCACCCAAAATCCACACAATTTTCAAGCAAAATTCAGCCAAAATTCAACCAAAATTTACCCAAAATTGGGCCAAAAATCATTCAAAATTCAGCCTAAATTCAACCAAAATTCAGCCAAAAGTCACATAAAAAATCACTCAAAAGTCAAAGTTCCCACAAAATTCAACCAAAATTACCCCGAATTCCACCCCAAATTAGACTGAAACTCACACAATATTCAGCCAAAATTTACCCAAAATTCAACAAAATCCATCCCAAATTTAACCAAAATTCGCACAAAACTCACCCAAAATCCCCCCAAAATTCCCTCCAGGTTTCCCCAGGTGACCCCAAACCCCCTAAAATCCCCAGATTTCCCTCGACACTTTTCCAAATTTTCCACCCAAATTTCTTCAATATTCACCCAAATTTCCCCATTTTTTCCCCAATTTTTCCATTTTTTCCTCCAGATGACCCCAAACCACTTAAATTTCTCCATTTTTCACCCAAATTTCCCCAATTTCCCCCCAAATTTACCCATTTTTCACCCAAATTTCCCCATTTCCCCCCATTTTTAATAAAATTCTCCCCTTGGGTGTCCCCAGGTGAGCCCAAAACCCCAAATTTCCCCAATTTTCCCTAAATCTCCCCATTTCCCCCCATTTCTCACTGAAATTTCCCCATTTTCCCCCCAATTTCCCCATTTTCTCCCTGCCAGATGAATCCCAGGTGCCCCCAAACCGCCCAACTTTCCCATTCTTTCCCCATTTCCTCCCCCCTGGTGGCCCCAAATCCCCTCCAGGTGACCACAGGTGTCCCCAAACCCCATAAATTTCCCCATTTTTCATCTAAATTTCCCTATTTTTCACCCAAACTTCATCATTTTTCACCCAAATTTCCCCATTTTTTCCCCATTTTTTCCCGATTTCTCTCCCCGGGTGCCCAGGTGACCCCAAATCACCCAAATATTCCCATTTCTCACCCAAATTCCCCCATTTTCCCCACATTTTCACTTAAATTTCCCCAATTCCCCCCATTTTTTCCCATTTTCTCGCCCCAGGTGCCCCCAGCTGTGCCCAGGTGACCCCAAACCCCCCAAATTTCCCCATTTTTCACCCAAATTTCCCCATTTTCCCCCCCAGGTGCCCCCAGGTGACCCCAAATCTCCCAAATTTCCCCATTTTTCACCCAAATTTCCCCTATTTCTCCCTTCCAGTCCCCCCAGGTGTGTCCCAGGTGTGTCCCAGGTGTCCCCAGGTGCCTCCAAGTACCCCCCAGGTGTGTCCCCAGGTGTGTCTCAGGTGTCCCAGGAGACTCCAGGTGCCCCCAGGTTCCCCCAGGGTGCTCCCCAGTGTCCCAGGTGCCCCCAGGTGTGTCCCAGGTGCCCCCACTTTTCCCCCACCTTCCCGAAGAGCTCGAAGATCCCCCTCAGCATGTCCTGGGTGATGTTGCAGTGCAAGGAGCCCACCAAGAGCTGCAGGGGCCCCCCGAGCCCTTCTGCAGGGGGGCAGCCACGGCAGCCAGGCAGTTTTTCTCGGCCTGGGGGGGAGAAATGGGGAGAAACAGTGAAAAAACTGAGAAAATCGGTGAAAAAATGGAGAAAATCAGTGAAATAATGGAGAAAAATGGTAAAAAAATTACAAAAATCCACCCAGAAATGAGCCAAAACCAACGAAACTCTACCCAAAAATCCAACCAAAAATCCACCCAAAAAGGTCAAAATTCCACCCAAAAATGGCCAAAATTCCACCCAAAAATCCACCCCAAAATGGTGAAATTCGACCCAAAACTTTCACCCAAAGAAAGCAAAAAAACCCAGAAATGAGCCAAATCCACCCAAAAATCCACCCAAAATTAGAAAAATTCCACCCAAAAATGGCCAAAATTCCACCCAAAAATCCACCCCAAAATGGTGAAATTCAACCCAAAACTTTCACCCAAAGAAAGCAAAAATCCACCCCAAAATGAGCCAAATCCACCCAAAAATCCACCCAAAATTAGAAAAATTCCACCCAAAATATGGCAAAAATTCCACCCAAAAATGATTTTAAAAACCACCCAAAAGTGACCCAAAATTGGGTGAAATGGACCCAGAATCCAGCCCAGTTGAGCGAAGCAGAGGGAAAACGGGAAAAACAGGGAGAAATGGTGACAAAATGGAGAGAAACAGTGAAAAAATTGAGAAAATCCATCCAGAAATGGCAAAAATCCACCCAGAAGAGACCCCAAAACAGTGACATTCCACCCAAAAATTCCAACCAAAAATTGTAAAATTTGACCCAAAAATCCACCCAAAAATGACAAAAATTGTGCCCAAAAATGATCCAAAAATAGCAAAATTCAACCCAAAAATCCAGCCTATAGTCCGCCCAAAAACGACTGCAAAGTGGAAAAATTCAACCAAAAATCCACCCAAAATTGACAAAAAGTCCACCCAAAAATGGAAAAAATTCCACCCAAAAATTCCACCCAAAACTGGAAAAATTCCACCTAAAAATCCACCTAAAAGCGACCCAAAAATGGCAAAAATTCCACCCAAAATGACACAAAATTGGGTAAAATTGACCCAAAATCCAGTCCTCGTTGGCACAGGTGAGGGAAAAGGGGGAAAAATGGGGAGAAATGGGGAAAAAAATGGGGAGAAATGGTGAAAAAATGGCAAAAATCCATCCAAAAACAGTGAAAAAACAGGGAGAAACGGGGGGAAAGGGTGAAAAATAGAGAAAAAAAATCAAGAAAATTGGTGAAAAAACGGAGAAAAACTGTAAAAAATGGAGAGAAACAGATAAAAAACAGAGAAAATTGGTGAAAAAACAGCAAAAATCCACCCAGAAGTGACCCAAAACCAGCGAAACGCCACCCTAAAATTGCACCCAAAAATGACCCAAAAATGGCAAAAATCCCACCCAAAATTAGAAAAAATTCCACACAAAAATGGCAAAAATTCCACCCAAAAATGTCCCAAAAATCCTCCCAATAATGGCAAAATTCCACCCAAAAATCCACCCAAGAATGGCAAAATTCCACCCAAAAATCCACCTAAAAATGGCAAAATTCCACCCAAAAATCCACCTGAAATTGGCTAAAATTCCACCCAAAAATGACCCAAAAATCCAACCAAAAAAAAAAAAAAAAAAAAAAAAGGTACTGGAAGATACATAAAAAACCGCTAGAAATCCCCCCAAAAAATCTGAAAAAGATCACTAAAAAATTCCCAAAAAAAATCCCACAAATTCCCCAAAAAACCCAAAAAATCCCTCAAAATTTACACCTCGATTAAGGTCTGGAACGTAGAAAAAAAAAAAAACAAAAATACCTCAAAAAAGTCCAGGAAGATGCATTAAAAAAATGCGGAAAATCCCGCAAAATATCAAAAAAAACCAAGGAAAAAATTCCAAAAATTCCCAAAAACTTCCACAAAAATTTCCACCTGTTTTTAAGGTCCTGAAAAAACATAAAAATGCAAAAAAAAAAAAAAAAAAAAAAAAAAAAAAAGGCCCTGGATGATACATAAAAAAAATGCTTAAAATCCCCCAAAAAATCGAAAAACCCAGGAAAAAATTAAAAAAAAAATCCTTAAAAATTCCCACAGTTTCCCCAAGATTCCCAAAAAATGCCCCAAAATTTCCACCTGTTTTAAGGTCCTGGAAAAGCACAAAAATACTCAAAATAATTATGAAACATTACTGGAAGTTACATTAAAAAACTCAAAAAAACCCTAAAACATTCCTAAAAAATTCCAAAAATATTTCAAAAATTCCCAAAAAATTCCCCAAAATTCTCACTTATTTTCAAAGTCCTGAAAAACCACAGAAATACAAAAACAATAATGACAAAAAGGTCCTGGAAGAAAAAAAACGTTAAAAAAAAAAAAAAAAAAAATCCTAAAAAAATCCTAAAAATTTCCGGTCTGAAATTATCTGAATGTCATGGACCTGGATGGAAAACAAAGGGTTAAAAGCAAATGGGGTTAACAGCAAATCTATGAGAATTTTTGGAGATTTTTCGCAATTTTTTTTTCCCGTTTTTAGGGCTGTATTCAGATTATTTTTTTAGTGTTATTTTAGCAAATTTTTTATATATTTTTAGAATTTTTCCGGATTTTTTCAATATTTTTTAGTAATTTTCAGATATTTCTAATAATTTTTGGTTGTTTTGGGGTATTTTTTTGATTTTTTAGGAATTTCTAGGAATTTTTCTGGGATTTTTTCAGGGAACTTTTCAGGATTTTTTTTTCAGGATTTTTTTCAGATTTTTCTGGAATTTTTTTCCCAATTTCCCCCCAGCTTTTTTTATGGTATTTTTATCATTCTTCAAGAATTTTCTGGCCACTTTTCAGGGATTTTTTCTGGGTTTTTTTTGTCATTTTTAGGGCTTTCTAAAGAATTTTTGGGGGATTTTTGGGGATTATTTTGATAACTTAGATTATAATTTTGATCAGAAATAAAGGGTTAAACACAGCTAGTGTTAACACCAAATTTAAGAGAAATTCTAGGGATTTTTTTGACCTATTTTTTGATTTTTTTTTTTTTTTTTCTAATTATTTAGGTTTTGATTTTTTCTTGATTTTTCTGAAACTTTTTTTGGAAATTTTTTAAGGATTTTTTCTGGGAATTTTTCAGGATTTTTTATGGATATTTGGGGGTAATTTTTGGGGGGGTTTTCAGGGTTTTTAGAAGTTTTTCAGGAATTTTGGGGATTTTAAAAAATTTTTTAGGGAATTTTTGAAAAATTTTTTTTCATTTTTTGGTCATTTTTTAAGGAATTTTTGGGGATTTTTTTCTACTTATTGGGGAATTTTTGGCGATATTTTTTCAGTTTTTCTAGAATATTTCAGATAATTTTTTCATGATTTCTTGAAATTTTTGAGTGAATTCTCCGGAATTTTTCTGTGATTTTTAAGGGATTTTTTCGGAGTTTTTTGGGGGTTTTTATGGCTTTTTTTCAGGATTTTTTTTTTTAACTTTTTTTTGTGATCTTTTGGAGCTTTTTTGGTGGGTTTTAAGGATTTTTTTGAGATTTTGGGGGGATTTTTGGTGCCCAAGATGATCCACACGTCACAGACTTGGGAGGGAAACAAAAGGTTAAACACAGCTGGGTTTTTGAGGGATTTTTTGGGTTTTTTTGTTTTTTAATTTTTGCAGATTTTTTGGGGAATTTTATCAGATTTTTTAGGGCTTTTTTTTTATTTTTTTGAACTTTCCTTAGGATTTTTTGGGAGTTATTTAGGTGTTTGGAGGAATTTTTACATTTCTTCAAGGTTTTTTGGGGTTTTTTTTCAGATTTTTTTAAGGATTTTTGGGTATTTTGGGGGTATTTTTTGTGATTTTTTAGGAATTTCAAGGAATTTTTTGGGGGAGTTTTCAGGAGATTTTTAGGGGTTTTCTTCGATTTTTCTGTTGGTTTTTGAAGGATTATTGGGAATTGGGTATTTTCCCCAAATTTTATGGGTTTTTTTTCTGGATTTTTAGGGGTTTTGTTTGTTTGTTTGTTTGTTTGTTTGTTTGTTTGTTTTTTGTGATTTTCCTAAGATTTTTTGAGAATTTTATGGGATTTTTGGGGGGGATATTTTTGTTATAGATACAAACGAGATCAAGCCGAATTAAATATTATTAAAATAAGCTATATTTATTTTGCTACCGAAACACGGTCCTCGATAGCCACAATCAAAAAGCACAATGCCAAGCCCGGGGTCGGCTTCAAGTGAACACACAATGATTCGAACTCTATCGCTCAGAATCCCCAAGTGTTTCACAAAACAGCTTTGGTTAGTCCAGTTTTTATACACTTTTTACTTGCCCGGAGCGGAGGTCTTTGTCTTCTCTTGTCGTTCAGCTTATTCATGTAGTTTTCTTTCACCGCGTTAGGCTGGACAAAACCATATCCTGGGAGACGATGAATTCTGATGAGGACATATCCTGGCTTTCGGGAAGGCGACATGGAGATGTCGCCTGTCGATCTCAGTTTACTGGAAGCCAGGCATTCATATGTAATTTTCCCAAGGGGGTGATTATCTTTAATCAAGGGTGCTCTTTGCTTGGGTGTGCTCCTGGACAGAGCCATCTCCACTGCGGCTAGGTCTATTACGTTGTTAATTCGGGCTGTCCTGCTTTTGTTGGATGTTATGATGACATAATCGAGCAATCTGTGTCCTTACTGTCTGTGGTCCGTTTTGAGCTTTATTATTTTCCTCCTACAAACACTGCTTATTCTACACTACTGTATAATTCTTACACAAATTACATTATATTCATATATTGCATTTTGATATCCAAAGGAGGCACACAGCAGCACCCCAAAAAGCCCCCAAAGTGTTCCTCTGCCCTCTCCAAACCAGTCCGTGATGATCCCCAAAACAGCTTCAAACTGCCCCATAACTTTTGCATGGGTTAGGGGTCATGGAGAAGGCATCAGGACCATCCCCCCTCCCCCACCTCCCATAGTGTCTTAGCAGCTCTGTGCCCAGCTGGGAGGAGAAGCGGGTTTGGGGGTACGGGGGTCCCCCTATTGGAAATGATCCAACTTTTAACATTTTCATAATTTAAAATTCATCACCCTATAACCCATCAACACCCAAACCATGTCCATCACTCTCCACCCATCATCATCACCCCAAAACTTATTACCCCTGTGATACAGTATAAGCACTTTGTTCATTAAAAATCCTAGTAAGGAACAATGAATTACAGCAGGAGGTGAGACGGGTGTAGACTTTGACCACATAGTTTCAGATCACTGAGCACGGTATGCATACCTTCTGCTGGAACCAGCAGCTGCTTAACCAGTTATTGAAAATTCTTCCCTAGGCTAGGAGGAACCAGCAAGAAAGAATCGGGCGCCTCCCCACTGCTGCGACCACCAGAAGACAGATTGTGACCCACCCAGCAATGGGCCGCGCAGATGCAGAGTACTCCAAGGAAGGACACGTCAGCTGGAACAGAGCTGCATAAAAGACCACGGGTGGGAGAGGGAGCTGCGCACCGTTTGTGGAGCAGAGACTCCCGGCAGCCCAGCACTGTTTGCTTACTGTCACTTGCTCTAATAAATTTTAATTGATTAGGACTTTCTTCATTTGGTTTCCAGTCTATAACACCACCTCTGGTAACTGAGTGCAGGGAGAGGGTGTCTGCGGCCGAAAAGGACTGGAACTGAGTTACTGTGCTGTTTGTTGTTAATTTTCATAGCTGTTGTTGTTTTAGTTTGTTTTGTTAGATATATTAGTAAAGAACTGTTATTCCTATCCCCATATCTTTGCCTAAGAGCCCCTGATTCCAAAATCATGATAATTTGGAGGGACGGGGGTTTGCACTCTCCATCTCAGGGAGGGGCTCCTGCCTTTCTTGGCAAATAGCTGTCTTTCAAACCAGTGTAATATATATGTGTTATAAAATAATTCGTGTTGGTTTGTAATTTATGTAAAATAAAGCATGCTTGTATAAATAAAAAAAAAAATCAAAAATAAAATCTTTAGAACATATGCAGCAGTTGGGGAAAAAGGATTGCCTCACAAAATTGCAAAACTACAGCTGTCGACAAAGCAAAGAGACCTAAATTAGGAAGTTAATAGAAATGGCTCCAGCGGAGATGGGCTCTTTCAGAGACAGCCCGGGAACACCCAAGAGATGAACACTTGATAAGTACCACCGATCAAGATAACCAGAGTCGTCAGGAAATTACATCCCAATACTGGATTCTCATAAATTAACAGAGCAGCATTCATCAACATTCATCGCTTCCCAGAAATGGTTTTGTCCAGCCCAGAGCAGAGAAAGAAAACTATGAAAAGAAAGGAGAACCTCTGCCCCAGGCGGAACAAACTATAAAACCAACCTGTCCGAGATGACATGTGAACATTGGGGGATCCGAAGCGATAGAGTTCAGATCAGTGTGTGTTCACCCGGCGCCGATCCCGGGCTCGGCGCTGTCCTATTTTGATTGTGGCTATCTAAGAGTGTACTTCGGCAGCGAAATAAAAACCTTTTCTTTTGATTATTTTTTATTCGGCTTGATCTTTTTATTATCTATAACACCAGGACAACCCCCCACCCATAATCACTCCAAAAGCCATGCCTCACCGCATAACCTATCACCCTCCACCCCGTAGTGCCCGCACCTTCCCCATCCTGTGGCCCCAGCTCTGCCCTGGTGCCGGTGTCGCCGTGTCCCCTCCTCCTTCCCACGGAGCTCAGGAACTGCTGCAGGGTTCCCTCGTTTCCTCATGTGCTCTCAGGTCCCTGTGGCTCCTTAGGCACCTTGGAGAGGGTGGAAAACGCCCTCTGGGACAGCGACCGGCGCGCACCGGCCTTGGGGACACCCTTGTCCCCAGCTTTGTCACCATTGGTGTTGGGTTGGCTCTAGGAGCGTTTCCAGCCCTGCAGCCGCACCCAGCGCCGGCTCCCCAGGGATCCCCCTCCCCTTTTGGGGTCCCGGTCGGAGGTGGCGGCAGTCTTGATGTGCCACTTGCAAGTCTTCAGTAGGGCAGGAGGCTCGGGGGTGTCCGCAGGGCTTCCACCTCCGTGAGTGGTGGGAAGAGAGTCAGTTTTGGGGGTTTCAGAAGCTGAATTTTGGGGGCGGTGGGATGGGAAGAATAATTTTGGGGGTTGGATTTGGGGTTGGTGGGATAGGGGAAGCATTTTGGGGGCTGAATTTGGGACTGATGGGTCGGAGAGAATAGTTTAGGGGGCTCCAGGGCTGGATTTGGGGATGGAGAGGGAGGCACTCCCAACCTGGCATCCCCACCTTGAAGGCTTACAGTTTGTGGAGTCCCAAATCCCCGAGGTGTCCCTGCCCATCCAGGGGTCCCAATTCTTTGGGTTCTCCTGCCCACCCAGGGGGTCCCCACCCAGTGGGTGCCAACGCCAGCCCCTGCAGACCCCAGCCCTGCCGGGGACAGCGTGAAAGGCGCCCCGTCACCCCCGTGCCCCGAGCGCAGGTGGGACCTGATGCGTTTCGGTCGCGCCCCAACCGCTCTTCCCCTCTCCCTTCTCACTCCTCCTTCGCATTGGGGACACCCCTGATCCCCACTTTGTCACCCTGGTGTGCCTCTCGGGGGAGGGGACTTGTGGCACCGTAGGACCCTCTCTCTGTGCCATCCCCGCAGTGGAACCTTCGCTTTTTGTCACCGTCACCCGACAATTTGTAACCAGCACTCCAAAGCGGAGGGTGGCCCACATCCTTACGGGGGGGCTGGGGAGCAGAGAGTGACAACATTTTTGGGGTCACACTCGACCACTTCCACTCCCTCGCATCCCCCCGAGAATGTTGATGGACCCCGCAACCCCCGCACTGCCCCGGCAGCAGAATCCTCTGGGGGGACCTTGGGGATTTTGCGGGGGTGCAGGGTCGCATCCCCCGTCCCCGCGGTACCTCCACTGCTGCGCCCGTGCTCGGCCCTGGTTCCTGTCGCGGCTTCCCCATGTGTGCGGGCAGGGGTTTCAGTCACACCCTCACCTCCTCCTGCGGGACATGATGTCCCTTCTCCCGCTGGGGACGCACTGGTGACACCGGGGGGACACCGCTGGTCACTTATCGAAGTGACTGCGGGGTGGTTCCTGGAGTCCCCCTGATGTAATAGCTGGGGGCCCTGGGATGCTTGTTTTGGGATCTCCAGGGTGGACCCCGAAGTCCCTTCCCATCACCACAAAGTAATCCCTCCAGCCCGTGCCTCAGTTTCGCCCTCCGTCCACAGGGAGCACCCAGAGCTGATGTTCTTGAATTTGGTTTTTTTGGGGGAGTTTTGGGGTTGGGCTACTCAGGTGGAGTGGTGGGCCAGTGGGATGAGCTGGGGTGTGACCAGGTGGTCATCTGGGCTGGAGGCTGGCCAGGCTGGGGGGCGGCAGAGCCAGGGGCCATCCAGACCACAGTCCAGCTGGGATCCATTGGGCTGGTGTTCATCTGGACCAATGTCCATCCAGAGTGGGATCCATAGCTCTGGTGTCCATCTGGACTGGGGTCCAACCTCTTCTGCTCCCATCCATCCCACACTTCCCAGCTGGTTCCACTCCTCACTGCAGAGTGGACAAGACCCATGGTCAGTCTCAAGATGACCCCAAATCCCCTTCCACCAACCCCACCAGGCCACCCACCCCAAGCCCCAGGGCCACAGGTGTCCCCCGGAAGCCGAGCTAGCTCTACATTTCCTGGAAGAGGAGATCCATTGTCCCAAGCTGTGGACTTGACACCCAGGATGGTGACCACTGAGTCCATGTGGAGCAGGGGGACAGCTGGGGACACAGCTGGGGGGACAGGGGGTGGGTGGTGAGGAGGGTTATTGGGATAGGAGGGGGTTGGAGGGGAGGAATTGCACCCCAAAATGTACCAAAGTTAAGGGGAGGGCACCTAAAATTGGGGGAAAGAATGGAAAAGATAGAAAGGATCCAAAAGAAGGGGGAAAGGACCCAAAATGGGGGGGAACAGACCCAAAATAAGGGGGAAACGATTCAAAATAAAGGGGAAAGGAACAAAAATAGGTGTGGGGAAGGACCCAAAATCAGAGGAAAAGGGATTTTGTGGAGTGTCACTGAGTGTCACAAGGTGTCCCTATGTCGTGGTGTGTCCCTACCTGTGCAGGGGTGGGTGCAGATGCTCAGCACCAGGAGCAGCCACAGGAACATTCTTAGGAACAAGGCAACACCTTGAGGCATGTGGGGACGCCCTGCAGGACATGGGCCCAGGCCTCAGGGACTTTGTCTTGGGGACTTCGGCCCCAGGGCCATGTCCCCCACCACAGGTGGGGGACAGGGACATAGGGAGAAGGACAGGGACACGTGGGGTAAATGGGTACAGGGATTCACAGAGGGGCCAGGGACACACAGGGCAGCATAGGGACACACAGAGGGGTGACAGGGAGCCATAGCAACAGATGGGGACATACAGAGGGGAGACAATGTCACCAGGACACACATCAGGGCACAATGTCACCACACCTGTGACAATGCTGCCACCAGGACACCTCCGGTGACACCTAGCACTGGGCCATGTGACCCCACGGGTAACATTGACCCTTGCCATGTCCCTAGCCTATCCCCAGGGGCGGTTAGGGTCCCCTCGGTGCAGTGCCCCTGGGAGACTGTGGTGGCTGTCACTTGCTTCCAGGCGACTTGTCACCAGCTGAACAAATTCCTCATCCCGCCCAGGTGGGTGTTGACATTTGGCTGTGACACCACAAGTGGAGGACTTAGTGGCATGAACTGCATCAGGCAGCGCTTCATCATGGCAAGATGAAGGTGCTGGTGGCACTGTGGTGGCACAGATGGTGGCATTGATGTTGTCCCAGTTCTTGTCCCCACTCATGTCCATGTCCCGTCATGTCCCTCTGGATGTCTGTGTCCCCCCAAGTCCCCATCCATGTTCCCCATGTTTCCCCAGGTCCCCATCCATGGCTGTGTCCCCCATCCATGTCCATGTCCTCCATATGTCCTCATCCATGGCCATGTCCCCCAAGTCCATGTCCCCCCATGCCATCATCCCCCATATGTCCTCATCCATGCTTTAGTTAAACATCTTTATTTTTACCCCAGTTTCACAGGTTTCAAAGGGAGAAACAGAAACCTTTCATTTCAAGGCCAAAACAAAATTATTTACATGTCCCTGCCGGAAGAGCATCCATGCTTTCCACCTCACCATCTCCAAAATTGTGGGTTTTTCTCCAATCTGTCCCCATTTGGCTATAGAAGATGCTGGCCCAGAGAGAATTAAAACAATAGATTTATGTCGGAGATAACCTCCAAGGCCATCCAGTGTTACTTGATGCCACCAGAAGAAGCAAGAACTGAGATTTTTCTGGGGTCAGAAGTTGACTAATCAAACTCTCCACAATACATTTCTGACATTGGTTTGTGGATGTGTCCAGGTGCCCATGGGGAGCCAGGAGCAACCAACATAGACCACTGGCACCATGGATCACCAGGACTCTGCCCACCAGGGCTCACTGCGGATCGTCCAACACACATCCTTCCATGGGGGATGGAGCTGGAGCAGCGCCCAAAGCTTTTCCCACACTCGAAGCACTTGCAGGGCTTCCTTTGTGGTGCCTCCGTTGGTGTTGGGTCAAGGAAGAGCTCTGTGAGAAACTCTTCCCACACTTGGGACACTTGTAAGGCCTCTCCCCTGTGTGGATGCGCTGGTGCTTAATGAGGGAAGACTTTTGCCTGAAGCCCTTGCTGCACTCGAGGCAGCGGAAGGGCCTCTCCTCTGTGTGAATCCGCTGGTGCAGGAGGAGATGGGAGCTGGTGTTAAACTTCTTCCTGCATTTATCACACTCAAAGGGCCTTTCCCCAGAGTGACTCCTCTGGTGGACAATCAGTTCAAAGCTTGTCCTGAAGCTCTTACTACACTGCCCACACTCGTAGGGCCATTGCCCTGTGTGGATTCCCATGTGGCGGATCAGGTGGCAGCTCCGGCTGAAGCTCTTCTCACACTTCCCACACACATAGGGCTTTTCCCCTGCGTGAATCCTCTGGTGGACAGTCAGTTCAGAGCTTGTCCTGAAGCTTATCCCACACTCCCCACACTCGTAGGGCCGTTCCCCTGTGTGGATCCTCTGGTGGGCAGTCAGGGTGGAGCTCTGAGTGAAGGTCTTCCCACACTCAGGGCACTCGTATGGCCTCTCCCCGGTGTGGATGCGCCGGTGGGTGACGAGGGCCGAGTTGTTCTTGAAGCCCTTCCCACACTCAGGGCAGCAGAAAGGCTTCTCCTCTGTATGGGTCTGCTGATGCCTGAGGAGAGTGGAGCTGGTCTGAAACCTCTTCCTGCATTCCCCACGCTCACAGATTCTCAAGTGGCGGATCAGGCTGGAGCTCTGGCTGAAGTTCTTCCCACATTTTGAGCACTTGTGGGGCTTGTCCCCATCCTGAAGCTGCCCATGGACACCCAGCTCCGAGCTCCAGTCGCCTCCCTGGCCTGGGCTGGGTCTTTCCTCCTCAGATCTCCATGATCTCCATTTGCAGTCCCCCCTTGTACAGGATCTCCAGGGCTTTTCCTCCCCATTGGATTCCTGCACTGTGGAGCCGCTCAAAACAGCCTCTTCCACAAGGTTCTGCTGTGGGGATTTGTCCTCCCTGGTGCCCGACCTCAGCTCTTTGTCTGGGGGAGGAAGGACAAGGAGAGAATGGGATTTGCCTCCATGTCAGAGGGAAGGAGATCCCCCCAGTGTGTCTCTAGCAGGACAGCATCAGCAGCAGAGTCGTCCTGCAGCCAAGGGAGATACTGGGCTGGGAGATGGAGCAGGAGAGAGAGGGAAAGGGGCAGTGACTTCCTCCTCACCTGCCTGGGGCTCCCAGGCCATCTTCCTCGAGGCCTCTTCCTCCTCCATCCGGCCAGGGTTTGGGAAAGGGAAATCCTGGTTAAGGTACAAGGGCTGAGTATGTTGGGTTTGATCGTCCCGCTGCCCAGGTACAGCTTGAGAAGACACTTTCAGCCTCAGGAGGCCCGGACCCCAGTCATCTCCAGCCTCCCCCACCCCTCCAGACTGCCGGCGGTCCCCCGGCTCCGGGATCGCCCCTCCGGGCTCTCCTCACTCGGGGGCTCCATCCCCGTTCCATCCCCAGCTCTCCCAGGGATCTCCAAACCTGATATCGCCCCCCGCCCTCCGCCGGTACCGGGCGATCGCCACGTGGGACCCCTCAAATCCCCCAAGGGGCATTTGCGGCTCAGCTTTGGGGTCCTGAAAGATCCAAATATCTCCTGCCCACAAAAAAAACCCTCAAGAAGACCCTCCGATGGATTTGGGGCGAGTTCACCTTCCCCGCACACCTGCGAGTTCCGGAGGGCTGGATGCTACCGAACCTGGGGGAGCTGCGGCCTGAGCGGACGGCCAAGGAAACCCCGTGGTTCTGCCGCTGGTCCTCTTCCCGCTCCTCCTTCTACCGCTCTCTCCCTCCTGTTCCTGCTGCTCCTCTTCCTCCCGCTCCTCTGTCCCTCCTCTTCCTCCCGCTCTTCCTCTTACTCCTGTTCCTGCTCCTCTGTCCCTCCTCTTCCTCCCGCTCCTCCTCTTACTCCTGTTCCTGCTCCTTTGTCCCTCCTCTTCCTCCCGCTCCTCCTCTTACTCCTGTTCCTGTTCCTTTGTCCCTCCTCTTCCTCCCGCTCCTCCTCCGCTCCCAGCCCGGCCCGGGCAGGTGCCGACACCCAAAAACAGCCGCGCTCTGCCCTGGGGGTGTCGCCAAACCGGCCCCGCCCCGCGCGGCACTGGGAGGGATCCTGGGAGCATCGGGAGCGATCCCGAGAGCCCCGGGAAGGAGTTGGGAGCGTTTTGCCCCCCCAGTGCTGCTCTTACTGGGAGCACTGGGAGGGAAGTGGGAGCAGACAGCGCCCGGACCGAGCTCCAGCCAGCGCTGGGCAGGCCAAACCAAAGGGCGTGGTTATGCAAATACAGGAGCGCTCGCGCGCTTTGATTGGTGGGCGGGATCCGGTCACGTGGGGGCCGGGTGGGGCCCCGGAGCGATGGCGGCGTCCGGTGTGAGGGGGGCGGGGTCGGAGTACGCGACTCGAAACAGGAATATGACCAATAGGGAATAGGGTCAGGGACCAGGAATAGGGGAGGGGGACCGGGAATGGGAATATGGGAACGGGACAGGGAATATGAAATGGAAATATGGGAACAGCGCAGGAATATGGCACTGGGAATATGGGAACGGCAACCAAAGAATACGAGACAGGGAATGAGATCGGGAATGGGATCCGGATTGGGATGGGAGCAGGGTTGGACCGGGCGTGGGGTGTCACGGGAACGGGTGGAGGGCAGTGGGAAGAGGGGCATCCTGGGCTGATGACACCGGGAACATGGGGAAAGTTCCAGTTCCTTGATCAGCTGCTCCAGAACCTCTGCCAGGGTCTCGCAGGGCACCCGGAGTTGCTTGGCCTGGGGTGCCCAAAGCCCTGAGCAACCCCCAAGTCCCTCCCAGGAACCCTCAACTCCCTCGAACCCAGCATCCCCCACAACCACTGGAAGATGGCCCCATGTCCCCCATGTCTTAGTTCGCCATCTTTATTTTTACCCCCGTTTTGGGTGTTTTGAAAGGACAAAGGGAAATTAAAAGAAAATCCAGGCCATGGGGAGCCAGGAGCATGTGGAACGCCCCAGCCAGGTGTCTTCCCAGCACAGATCACCAACAAGACAAATAACTAGGGCTCTGCCCAACAGAGGTCACTGGAGATCATCCAATGCGAATCCTCCCGTGGCAGACGGAGCTGAAGCAGCGTACAAAACTCTTCCTGCACTCGGGGCAGTTGCAGGGCTTCCCTTAGTGGTGCCTCTGTTGGTGTTTCATCAAGGCTGAGGTCTGTTTGAACTCCTTCTCACACTCGGGATGCTGGTAGGGCCTGTGACATCACAGGAGAAGGGCTGTGATGTGCTCTGGTGCCTGTGACATCACAGGAGAGGGGCTGCAATGTGCTCTGGTGCCTGTGACATCACAGGAGAAGGGCTGTGATGTGCTCTGGTGCCTGTGACATCACAGGAGAAATGCTGCAATGTGCTCTGGTGCCTGTGACATCACAAAGGAGCAGGGCTGTGATGTGCTCTGGTGCCTGTGACATCCCAAGGATCGGGGCTGGCTGTGATTTGTTTGGTGCCTGTGACATCCCAAGGACAGTGTCACAGTGGGGCAGCTCTCAATGTCCCCAGCAGGTCACGCTGTCCAGTGCAGCCGTGCCAGCGGTCACTGCGCACTCAGGGCAAGCTGGGCTAGACAGGGGTCGGGGCAGAAATGCCGCCCCCGGGACTGGGGTCTCCCCCTGCCTCTGGGCCCCTCTCATGCCTGTCCCACATCCCTGGGGCTCCTGTCCCCGCTGCTCCCCACCACCTTCACTCCCTCCATCAAAGCCCCACTCAACCTGTTCACTGTGACCACTGGAAAGAAAGAAAGAATGAGAGAAAGGAAGTGTTGTTAGTTGACCATGGCTGGATGCCAGGCACCCATCAAAACTGCTCTGTCACTCCCTTCCAGAGATGAACAGGAAAGAGAAAATAGAATGAAGCCTTCATGGGTTGAGATAAGGACTGGAACACTCAGCAAATGCCATCATGGGAAAAACAGGTTCGAAATTAGAGATACCAATCAAGTTTATTCCTATCAAAATAAGAGCAGGATAGTGGGAAGTAAAATAAAGCTTTAAAAACACCTTCTGCCCATCCTTCCCTACTTCCCAGGTCTACCTCCTCCCCCAGTGGGTGCAGGGATATAGGTAATGGGGGTTCTGGTCAGTTCATCATGTGTTGTTTCTCCTGCTGCTTGGGGAGGGGAGTCATTCCCCTGCTGCACCAATGGTTCCCTCCCAGAGATGGTTCTCCATGAATTTCTCCAAGGTGAGTTCATCTCACAGACAGCAGTTCTTCACAAACTGCTGCAGCGTGGGTCATGCTTGCATGAGCTCACAAGTCCTGCCAGGACCCTGCTCCAGCGTGGGCTCCTCTCTCCACAGGTTTGCAGGTCCCTGCCAGGTCCCTGCACCAGCACAGGTTTCTCATGGGGTCCCAGCCTCCACTCAGGCATCCCCCTGCTCCGGCATGGGCTCCTCCAGGCGCTGCAGGTGCATCTCTGCCCTCTGTGCCCTCCATGGGCTGCAGGGGTCCAGCTGCCTCAGCACAGACTGCACCACAGAATGTCAGGGCAATCAGCTCCAGCCGCTGGAGCAGCTCCTGCCCTACTCTGGCTGTGTGTACACTTTTTCCTCTCTCATGTTCTCACCCTGCTCTTCTCTGGCCACAGTTACAACTACATGATAATCAGTTTTTTTTTTTCTTCAATCTGTTATTCCAAAGGTGTTATTACAGTTTCTAACTGGCCCAGCCTTGGTGGGCGGCTGGTCTGTCCTGGAGCTGTCTGGCGCTGACTCTGCAGGACATGGAGGAGCAGCTGCTTCCAGCAGCCTCTCACAAAAGGCACTGCTGAAGACCCCCGGATCAAAACCTGGCCATGCAAACCTAGTATAAGTATGGTAGGTTTTTATTACCATTAATTCTTATTATTGCTTATAATTCTTTTTATTATTGCTAGTATTTTTAGTATCTTTGACTATAATAATAGTGGAACTCAAAACAAAAGTTCTTAAATGCAAGTAGAAGTTAAAATTTTGGCATCTCCTTGCCCTGCCATGTTCTGTGTCACTGCTGTGTGCTGGCAGGGCTCCATATTTCCCTGGTTTGGAAAATTTAATGCTCACATTCATTGCTCACATGTCAAAAGGAGAGGGCTCATTCCAATCAAATGCATTGCCTGAGCTCTTCTAGTCCCAGCTTTCAAAGCTTGTATTCTAACATTGATGACTTTCTTGACTTCTGTTAATATTTGTGATTTTATTAACAAAATGTTCTCAGATGTGATTTTGCAAGATTCTGTAATCAGCTTTCAGTTTTGCTCTTGGATTTCTTAATGGTGTGTCACAACAGAACATAGCATTTTGGGTGGGAACGCTTCAGTCTGAGATATGATTGCCTCAGCAGCAGCTGGTTTTGGACGTCTAAGCAGAGATAAATGAACTGAACATTCTGCCTCGTTGCAGAACCCCTGGTGCCCAGCTCGAGGGAGCTGCGGTGGGAGCTGAAGGTTGTGCTGGGGATGGGGAATGGCAGGAGCCCTGGCAAGGGGCTGGCAATGGACATTGACCCTTTGCTGAGCAGGGCCTCGGGGCCCTTTGGCACTGGGCGGTCATTGCCTGGGCACACTGGGACTCTGCGGGAGCCAGGAACAGCGAGAGAGCCTGGGCCATCACTCACCAAGTGCAACCTGGTCCTTGAGTGAAAACCACCCCACAGACAGAATTGTCTTTGCTGGAGGCAGAGTTCACCCAAACAGTTTTTCCTAACGTGCCTCTCAGGTGTGCTGCTGGAACCTTATCTCCATCTGGTGTTCCCAATGGCTCAGATTGGGCAGGACCTGTTTGGTTAGTGAAACCTCGGGTATTCACTAACCATGTGGCCTTTGGTAGATTAATCTCCCAATTCTTGAAGTGCCTTTAAGGTGGTTTTAAGCAGGCCATTGCACCGTTCGACTTTCCCAGCAGCTGGTGCATGGTAGGAATATGGTACACCAACTCAATGACATGTTCTCTAGCCCAGGTGCTTATAAGGCTATTTTTGAAATGAGTCCCGTTGTCTGACTCAATTCTCTCAGGGGTACCATGCCTCCAGAGGACTTGCTTTTCCAGGCCCAGGATGGTGTTCTGAGCAGTGGTGTGGGGCACAGGGTAGGTCTCCAACCACTCAGTGGTGGCTTCCACCATGGTCAGCACGTAGCACTTGCCTTGGCGGGTCTGAGGCAGTGTGATGTAGTCAATCTGCCAGGCCTCTACGTACTTGCACTTGGACCACCGCCCCCCATACCAGAGGGGCTTCACCCGCTTGGCCTGCTTAATGGCAGCGCACGTGTCACAGTCATGGATAACCTGAGAGATGCTGTCCATGGTTAGATCCAGTCCTCGGTCTCATGCCCACTTATAGGTGGCATCTTTGCCCTGATGACCTGAGGCATCATGGGCCCATCGAGCTAGGAACAATTCTCTCTTGTGTTCCCAATCTAACTCTGTCTTTGAGACCTCTATCTGTGCAGCCTGATCTACCTGCTCGTTATGCCGGTGTTCTTCGTTAGCCCAACTCTTGGGAACATGGGCATCCACATGACGGACTTTCACAGGTAGCTTCTCTACCCAAGTGGCAATGTCGTTCCACTCATCACTAGCCCAGACTGGTTTTCCTCTACGTTGCCAGTTAGCCTTTTTCCACCTTTCCAGCCACCCCCACAGAGCATTGGCTACCATCCAGGAGTCAGTGTAAAGGTAGAGCTTTGGCCATTTCTCTCTCTTAGCAATGTCCAAGGCCATCTGAACAGCTTTGAGCTCAGCAAGTTGACTTGATCCACCTTCTCCTTCGGTAGCTTGTGCAACCTGTCGTGTGGGGCTCCATACGGCTGCTTTCCACTTCTGGTTCATCCCCACAATGCGACAGGAACCGTTGGTGAAAAGGGCGTAGCACGTTTCATCTACTGGCAGTTGGCTGTACGGTGGGGCTTCTTCAGCCCGGGTCACTTGCTTCTGCTCCTCTTCATCAGAGACCAAAGTTTTCACCCTCTGGCCAGTTTGTAATTATCTCCAAAATCCCAGGGCGACTCGGGTTGCCAATGCAGGCGTGCTGCGTGATGAGGGCAATCCACTTGCTGCATGTGGCATCGGTGGCATGGTGGGTAGAGGGAACCTTTCCTTTAAACATCTACCCCCAGAAGTCGGGGTGCCCAGTACTTCCTTTGTGCTGTGCCTTATGCCGCTGTTTTATTCTGCTTTTAGAGCCTGACTGTGAAGAGAAGTCCTACAAGAAAGCAGAGCCTGCTGAAAGATCTGACATCTTGGCTCTAAACAAGGGATGGAACAGCACACACTGCTGAAAATATTCCAGCTGTTCTCAGGGCACACAGAAAGCTGAAACTGTTTCACTTGCTATTTGGTAGTCCATCTCTGCCTATATAAGAAAGCCCTGAAATGTCAGATTTCAGTAAAATCAGTCTTAGACTGATATTTCCTGTGCTGGTGATAGTTTTTTAAACCCAGCCTTCTGCCTGACGTCTCTGCTGTTGTAGTTCCATGGGTTGTTGCTTCTTATCCTTTCCCATGGACAGGCCGGTGTTCAGCCATCTCCAGGACAGGACATCTCCCACGTCGCTGTGACCTGGGAAGACAAAAACTGTCACTCTAAATGTCCCTCTCTTCCTCCTTCACAGGCATTTGGCCCTGCCAGTGAGGTTTGCTGCTGATTGCTGCAGGAAAAAGGAGACCACTGTGACATTTCGGGGCATGTGGAACCAAGGAAACCCTTGTGACCCTGTGGGGCCTAATGGAACTGAGGGTCCATTGTGACACAGCGGGGCCACGTGGAGCCAAAGCACGATTGTGACCCTGTGGATCTAATGAGACCATTGTGACACTTTGGAACCTCATGGAACCAACGGTCCATGATGACACTTTGGAACTAAGGAGACCATTGTTGAGAGTACAGAAGCTATGGAACCAAAAGTCCATGTGACTGAGCAAGATCTCATGGAACCAGAAAGACCATTGTGACACTTTGGGGCCCCATGGAACCAAATAACCATTGTGACACTACAGAAACTAAAAGGACCAAGGGGCCTTTTGACACAGCAGGCCTTGTGGAACCAAGAAGTCCAAAGTCTAAAATAGCCCTTGCATAGTTCTGCCTTGGGGAAGAGAAGCCTCCTTGGTGGCAACTTGGGCTTGGCATACCCTTGAGAAGTGTGTGTGTTTTCAAAGGGGAAAGTTAGGATTTCACAGGATTAGTGGGTCAGAGAGAGAGATGACACATACCCCAGAGCTTCCATGCAACAACCACCTGTTTTATTGTTCAGATCCTTCTTATATAGGAGATTCAAGAGCCCCTGATCCAGACAGCTGATTGGTCTGGCCTTAACACCTCCAAGCTCCCTGACCAGTGAGATGTCTGCAGCCAGGGGTGGGACATCATTGGGCGAGTCCCTGTCTGGGTTTGAATAAAACCTATCATAGTCCACCCTGGGGCTGGCCCATGGAACTGGCCCAGGTTTCTTGTTTAAAGCCAAATTAATTGCTCAATACAAGCCAGCTGTACTGCAAATTAAGAGTTCTAGATTGCTTCAAAAAATAGAAGAAAGAAAACCTCTGTTCGTCTGAGTGCCACCAGTACTCTGAGCAAAGCAGGTCCCAGGTGAGTGAGGAGAGACAGGATGGGGCTGGGGAATGTGGAGCAAGGATGTCCACACTGGGTCAGACCTCAAGGCACAGCTTCTCTGACAAGGCCAGACTCTCCTGAGGAGAGTCCCTGGATCAATATCAATCACCTCTTCTCTAAGGAGAACAGTAATAAAATACACCCTTTAGAATAGGAATGTCTATTTCTTAGAAGCTCTTTGAAATATTTCTCCTTAACGGCAGTAGGTAACTTTCCCAATGAACTACCTTAGACCAGAGGGAAATCAAGGCAGACCCATCGTTTGTCAGGACTTACTTGATTCTAATGAGCCCCCTAGTGCATTTGGTGATGAGCCCTTGAACCTCAGGGCCTGAAAGGAGATTGCACAAACCTTTCCAGGAGTCAAAGTCAGAAGAAAAACCCAAAGTGTCTTGAAGCATTAATGAGTCCCACTGAGGGACCCCAACACAGGCTCCTCATGGACTCCTTGAAGGAGAGAACTGGAGGCCATGATTGCACAAAAAAAATTCTCAGAGATTCTGTATAGGAAGGAAAATCCAAAGTATCTTAAAAACCTGGAGTATCTCAAAGCATTAAGGAGCCTCACTGACTGTCAATACAAAGCCTCTCAAGAGGCTCGTTAGAGTAAATAACTGGAGGTTGCACAAACCTCTCAGAGAGTCGGTATCAAAAGGGAAACATCAAGTACCTTAAAAACCAGAAGCACTAATGAGCCCTGCTGAGTGTTGTTACTGACTAAGAATCTCAAGGGACTAATTACAGCAAATAATTGGAGGCCATGATTGCACAAACCTCTCAGAGACTCCAAGGCAAGAGCAAAACCCAAAGTCCTTTGAAAAATCTGCAGTCCCTGGGAGCATTAAGGAGCCACCCAGGACCATTCCTGGCTAAGACTCCCCAGGGACTCCTTCCAACTCCTTGAGACCACTGGGATGTGGGGGAGATGCTGAGGGCAGGACAAGGGGTGACAGTGCCCAGCCTTGCTGGGGCTGTGCCAGGAGGTCCCAGTGGCTCAGGACAAGGTGTCTCCTCACAGCCCTTGGTGGCACAGACCCTGCTGTGCCCCAGGGCACCAAGACTTGGCTTCTCTTTGTCCCCACCTGTCATCATTGCCTCCAGTTTTCTGCTCTGACTGAGACCTGGGGACACTTTCTTAGTTGTGTCCCTCAGTGGGACCCATTAACAATATCAGAAACTTTGGAGTTTCTGACTTTGAGAGGTTTCTGCAACTCCCTCTCAGGGACTGATGCTCAGGGCCACCTCCCTGCAGAAGGAGCGCTGGGTATCCGCCCTCAGCTGGGAGTGGCCATCGAGGAGCTCCACAAAGGAACGAGCTTCCTGCAGCCTGGGGAGCTGTCCCTCCTGACCCGGCCTGATTGTTCAGCAGTTGGAAGTGGTGGGCCTGTCCCAGTCCGCACCAGCCAGAGAAGAACCTGATGGGAACAGCAGAGGGGTCTCAATGCTGCATCCCCCAGAGAGCACAACCCCAATCAGCCATCAGAGAGCCCCAGCTGAGCTGGGGGTGTACCTCATCCTGGACATTACAACCTGACTGCAGGACTCCTTGATGGTGCAGAGGTGGTTGGGGGGAGAAGCAGCAGCTCAAATCCTCTATAGCCAGGGGAAAGGGCGTGTGGCACATGGGCAGCATGCCTGGGGGTGGAAAGAGGGGCTGGAACCCCCAGTGAGCATGGGCATGGAACCCTGAGCCCATGGCCAGGACCTCAAGCCCATGGCTGGGATCCAGAGCCCATGGCCAGGACTCCCTGTTGAAGACAAGCACAGGACCCCAAACCCACAGCCAGGACCTCAAACCCCAAACAAGCTGGAATCCAGAGCCACAGTTTCATTTTTAGGGTCCAGAACTGCCTGGCTTGTGTCCAAACCTTCATTTATATACTCCAAGTGCTGCTCTTAAGGTGTTGAGACAAATCCAAAGGGCTAAGAGCATCATTTTTAAGGCCTCAAGTGCAATTTGGAAGGCCCAGAGTCTCATTTGTAGAAAGCAAAGTCTCATTTTCAAATGAGGCTCAAACCATCTTTGTATCTTCCAAAGCCTCATTGTCAGGGGCCAAAGTCTCCTTTTTAGGATTCAGTCTTCAGTTTGGCAGGCTCAAAGCCTTCTTTTTAAGCCTCTAAGGAGGCATTTACAGGGTGCCAATCCTTGGTTTATGATATTGAAGCGCCCCTAAGGGCACTAAACAACTTCAGAGTTCAAACTCTCTTTTTTATTTCTAAAGACCCATTTTTAGTGCTCAGAGTTTCATTTTTAGGACCCAAACCCTCATTTGCAGGAGTTCAAAGTCCTCTTTTACAGCTCAAAAATTCCACTGGAGTGTCCAAAGCTAATTAGCGCAAAAGATTCATTTCTTGAGGTCAGAGATTACCTCCTTTGCACAGTCCAAAGGATCATTTGTAGCATCTCACATATTCTTTTCTTGTAAAACCACTGTTTTGGGGCAAAACTCCTCATTCCTAGTCTCCCATTCTGTCTTTTATTACTCACAGACTTTTTTAGGGCCCACAGTTTCACTTGGAGGACTCAAAACTCATTTGACAGATAGAAATCTTCTGTTCCCCTTCCAAAGTTACATTGAGAAGGTCAAAAGCCTTGTGTTTTCTTCCCAAAGTCCTGGTTTGGGTCCCAAAGCAGCTATTTTTAGGCTACAAAGCCTCAGTCTTAGTGTCCAAAGTCTCCATTTCAGTTTTGAACATCTCCTTTTTACAGTCCAAAGCATTGTTTTTCCTCTCCAAAACTTCCTTTTGTACTCTAAATGGGCATTTTTATGATCCGACTAGTCATTTTTAGAGTCCAAGCCACATCTTGCTTGTCCAAACCTCCATCTGCAAGATTCAAAGCCCTATCTTATGGCCCCAAGCTTCATCTATAGAATGCAAATCTTTGCTTCTAGTCTTGAAAGAACACGGACCTGCTAGTTCAATTTCAGAGAAAGTGGCAAAGATGCTCAGTGGGCTGGAGTACCACTCTCAAAAAGACAGGTTTAGAGTTTGGGTGTTTTAGCCTGGAGAAGAGAAGGCTCCAGGGTCTTCTAGCACCTTCTAGCCCCAAAAGGGTCTCCAAGAGAGCTGGAGAGTGACATTGCACAAAGGGATATAGAGTGACAGGACAAGAGGTAATGGTTTCAAACGGACAAAAATTAGGTTTAGATTAGATTTTGGGAAGAAATTCTTCCCCGAGAGGGTGATGAGGCCCTGGCACAGGTTGCTGAGAGCAACTGTGACTGCCCTATCCCTGGAAGTGTTCAAGGCCTGGTTGGACAGGGCTTGAAGCTACCTGGTCTAGTAGGACATGCTCCTGTCCATGACAAGGGAGTTAGAACTAGATGATGTTTAAGGTTCCTTCCAACCCAAAACATTCTAATATTCTGTTGTTCTGTGATTTGATGATTGAAAGTTTCCTTTTTAGGGACCAAATACCTACTTTTAGGTCCCATATGTACATTTTTAGAGTCCAGTGACTCATGGCTGCTCTGCTGCACCTGGAGCCTGCCCTGGCCTAGCGTCTCCATAAGCTCCAGCTTCCTGGTGGAGATGTTGATGGTCACCTTAGAGAGACAACATTGCTGGCTGGATTCTTTTAGGCGTTCGTGATACCTTGAGCCTGGGAGGAAAGTCACCTGGAGGGTGAATCAGGGCTCTCCCACCCCCTTCTCCAGCAGAGGCTCCTGCAGCCACTTGTCTGTGAGCATGCACAGATGGCTGTGGAGTATGTCCAAGGATGGAGCCTCCATGGGCTCACTCAGTAGCTTCTGCTGGGGCTCGGCACCCTTTACACGTCCCTTTCTAAAAGGGAACTAAAAGTGGTTCCTGCCAGCCTATCTCTCCAGCCTGCCCAAGTCCCTCAGGGATAGCAGCACAACCCCTGGCCTAAGCACCACTCTTCAAGTTTGCTGTCATGTGCCTATTTGCTGAACATGTCCTCTGCCCCAGAAAACCGACCATTAGTTGAGGAGATGTTAACCAGGATCAATCCCAGTGCTGTTCCTGGCGCCACAATACACTTGGTGGCCCTGAGCAGCACCTCAGGACCCAGCCTTTTTCAGTCCCAATCACTGTTGGCTCATTCAGTTCATGTGCTTTCGAGTGACTTGAACTCCATATTTAAAAAATAAGAGATTGCCGGTTGGACACATACAAGCATGCAGCTTTCAAAATCTGTTACACAAACATCCCACAGTGGGTATTTCCACCAATTGCCTCAAAGCCTACAGAGAAGGAAACACCTTGTAAATGATACACACAAGGCTAGCAAGGGGTTTTAATTCTAGCTTTGTCTTTTCTGCTTGTTTGTTCCAAATGAGTGTTTTCTCCTCCTCTTTGCTGACTGGTGGTAGTCTGTGATCTCCACAAACCGTCTGCGGAGATCATAGCCCCATTGTGGTGATCTGCTCTGCTCTCTCTGCCTTGGCAGGGATTGCTCCTGGGCAGCACAGGGTGCATTAGCCCTCTTGGAGCTAGCATTCGAGGACCCTTCCAGTGGGTCATTCTTTAGCTCTTGGTCACAGTGTGGAGGACTTCTTTTCCACCAGCTCCTCCTCCTCCTCCTCACTGACTGGTGGTAGTCCGTGATCTCCACAAACCGTCTGCAGAGATCATAGCCCTGCTGTGAGGACTGGCTTTGCTCTTTCTGTCTTGGCAGGTGTTGTACCCAAGTAGCACTGGGAGCAGGAGCCCACTGACAGCTTCTGTTGAAGGGCCCTGAAGCTGTGCCATCCTTGAGAGCATGGTCACGACTTGGAGGATTAGTTCTTTTTCTCTTCCTTCCTGTTGAGTTGTTGGAGCCACTGCTGTTCATGAACCAGCTGCAGTGATCATTGTCCCGCTGCAGGGATCTGCTCTGGATCCTCTTCCTGGCACTTGTCCTCTGGCAGTTCATTGACATAGTCCTACCAGGTGGATCATGTGTCCCTGCAGAACCTGCTTGCTCACTGCTGGCCTGCCACTGACTGAGGAAGGAATGGGCATAGGATGGTGTCAGAGAGGAAGCCACCATTCCTCCCATTTTCAAATCAGAGCATCTGGAGAAAAAAATAAAGTGATCTCTGTTTAAGGCATTCCTTGCAGGCTCCACTGGGTTTCAGTCATTTCCTTGGAGTGGTTTCTACAGCAGAGAGAAGATTTCACCAAGGTCACCAATGGAAAATTGATGGGAGTCTTCCCACCAGGTCTGCCCCTGTCAGAACAAGCCCTCATGTCTGTTCTCCCTACAGCCTCCATTTCACAGAGTCCTAGAAAGGTTTGGTTTGGAAGGTTCCTTACATACCATCTGGTTCCACCTCCTCCTACCATGAATAGGAACAAGTTGAACAAGTTGCTCCAACCTCCATCCAGCCTGACCTTGAACACTTCCAGGAATGGGGCAGCTACACCATAAAGAAGCTCACAGACAACTTCTGCCAGTGCCTCACCATCCTTACAGGCAAGAATTTCTTTCTAATATCTAATCTAAATATCTCTTTCACTTTGAAATTTTTACCTCTTATCCTATCACTGCATTCCCTGATAATGAATCCCTCTCTATCTTTCCTGGAGTCCTGTCAGCATGACCTAGTTTCAGAGAGCACACAAGGGGCAGCTTACACAGGCCAGCACCCTAAAACTCAGCAAGAGAAGGACTGATATGACATAGTTCAGAATTGACAGTACTGAAATAAGCAGAGAAGAATTGCCTCCTATAACAGAAACACCTAGGAAGATGAGAAGACAAGCTACAAAGCTGGGAAAAGGAAACATATTCTGAGCATATGACCCTAGTTATTACCTGGCATAGAACAGCAAATAGGCTTGCTGCCTGAGAACTGTGTGGATGCCACAATTATCCACAGACTCATCATCCATCTTGTACCATAGTCCATTGCTGGCCTGCAAAGAAAGCCATCCATCTCTGGAAAGGAGCTGCAAGTTTTCTCCACAACACTGAAGAGAGAAAGCAGCTGAACAGAGTACACCAAAACAAATCCAAATCAGCCCTGAAGGAGACCTTGTCTCCCAAAAGCCTTGGATACCTGTAACACTGACAAAGTGTCTTCCCAGTACACTTGACTCTATCAAGAAAGAAGTTGCTCTTTACCTTTGTGTAGCAGAAGAAGTGTCCATCAAGACAGGTGTCACCACTG
Organism: Oenanthe melanoleuca; assembly: GCF_029582105.1. Taxonomy (NCBI): domain Eukaryota; kingdom Metazoa; phylum Chordata; class Aves; order Passeriformes; family Muscicapidae; genus Oenanthe; species Oenanthe melanoleuca. Next base: position 100,986 of record NC_079361.1, read on the forward strand.
TGCACAACAAGAGCATATAAGGAGTAGAGGAGTGGTTCTCCAGCTGTGTCAGACATGTATGGCCGAAGATCCAAGTACTCGGGATACTCAACAATCTACAAAAAGACCAAGTGAGATCAGAAATTATCTTGAACTATCACATGAAATAGCCCTTTAGCACACAATGATTTGGGCAACAGGAAACTGTTCTCAGCCAAAGCACCTCTGTTGGAGCAGAGTTCAGGATGGTCTTTTCATAGGAATTCTCCTCTCCCCATAACAGAGCACAAAAATCCCAACATGAGCAGCTTCTGAAAGAGTGTACTGCTTTGGGGACTCTCCTGTTTCAAAGAGAAAGTTGCACTGCAGTTGCATACACACCTTGCTGATCTTCTTGCCTGTGTGGTCGGCAGCCCTTTCCAGGCACACTGTGAAGACCTTGGGCACACAATGGACTGTAACCCTCTTGGAGGCGGTTACCTTCTTCTCACACCTTGAAACAAAGCAGAGCCAAGTGCTGAAATGAACTCTGTATTCGCCCAACAAGGCAAGACAAGCTTTTGTGTCTCACATATCCTTACAGTATTTTAAAGCTATTCCATGCCATAAGGTCACATTAAAAAAACCTGTATCTCATTATTGTGCTTTAAACCTCCTTGAGAAGATGATTGTGCTCAACCACATGCAGCTCCTTCACATGGAATCAAGTGCTAATAGGTTATTAGAAGTCATCTTACTTGCTACATTTGAAGCAGTATTTTCCATCCAGCTTCTTGGGTGTCACAAAGTCCTCCAGAGCTGTGGTGAGAGATGAGGGTGCCTGGAGAAGTGAGAAAGGAGCCTCTGAGCTGTGGGAAATGCCCATGCCTGAACACTTCCAAGTAGCTAACAAGAAGATCTGGGGGAGGGAGGGAGGAAGGGAGGAAGGGAGGAAGGAAGGAAGGAAGGAAGGAAGGAAGGAAGGAAGGAAGGAAGGAAGGAAGGAAGGAAGGAAGGAAGGAAGGAAGGGAGGGAGGGAGGGAGGGAGGGAGGAAGGGAGGATTTCCTTTTTGTCCTAGGATTTCCTGGGGACATCAAGAGCTTCCTCTGTTGAATGCGGAGATGAGTGCCATGGTCTCTGCAGAAGGAGATAGATTCTGCTTCCCACCCACCACCAAGCTCCCTTGTGCTTGCAGGATCCATTTTTAAGACAAATACTTTTGATCTGGAAAGGTACAGGGGCCTTGGAATGTCTTGAAGCACAACTGCAAGCCCTCTTACTTTGATATCCAAAAGGACATGAAGGAAGGCCTTGTAGGAATCAGAAACTGCTTGGCACCTCAAGCATATGACTGGAAAGAAAATCAAAATGCTGAGTGAAGGAGGAAGTTAAATGATGGTGATATTTTATGCTCATGTTATCAATTACACCAGTTACAGGACCAGCTATTTATCACAGACAGATAGAAGGAAGGGTGAAAACAATGCCAAGGAGAACAATAGATGTAGAAACATTACCTCTGGATTTCAGAAAGCCCCCAAATATTTGATGGATGATGGTAGTTGTTTGAGAAGAGATGTCCACACTGGAAATGAATGGCAAGGCAGAGTTATCTTCCAAAAGGTTAGCTTGGAAAGCCCTGGGCATAGGTTTTCCTTGATGGGAGCACATCCAAGGAGTCCAGTGGGCTTAAGAACATGGGAAAGATATTTACTTATGCTTACCCACTGCTTCCACTCAGACAAGCTCTCTGCATGGCCTCAAGAGCACAGCGTAAGAACTCATAGGCATCTCCAGCCATGTCAGGCTCAAATTCTTCTCCTATGACTAAGAAAGAAGTTAGTACTTTTCACCTACAAGAAAGAGAGAGAACCTATCAAACCACCTGAAATTACTTACATTTGAGGTCTTTGACAACAGCCCTAGGCCAGATGACATTGGCTGAAGAGTGCAGGACTTTCCTAACGTGCGCTTCCATAATGCACATCATGCAGAAGCCTTGCCGATGACCTGAAGAGAGAGAGAGGGAGGGAGGGAGGAAAGCTCCTCCGATCAGCACATCATCCCTAGCACTAGGAAACCTGATGGAGATCTTGAACTTCTAAGAACAGTCTTCAGTTCTCCCAAGCTGACAATGTCACAGAATCACAGAATTGCAGAATCACAGAATCGCAGAATGATTTGGTTGGAAGAGACCTCCAAGATCATCGAGTCCAACTGATGTCCTAGCACCTCAACTAAACCATGGCACTGAGTTCCACATCCAGACTTTTTTTAAACACATCCACGGATGGTGACTGTACCACCTCTCTGGGCAGACCATTCCAGTACTTTATCACACTTTCAATAAAAAAAAATTTTTCCTAACATCCAACCTAAATTTCCTTGGCACAGCTTAAGACCGTGTCCTCTTGTTCTGTCAGTTGTTGCCTGGAGAAAGAGACCAACCTTTCAGGTAATTGTAAAGAGTGATAAGGTCACCTCTGAATCTCCTTTTCTCCAGGCTAAACAACCCAGGCTCCCCAAGTCATTCCTCACAGAACTTGTGTTCCAAGCCCCTCACCAGCCTCGTTGCCCTCTTCTGGATGCCCTCAATTGTCTCAATGTCCTTCTTAAACTGAGGGGCCCAGAACTGGACACAGCACTCAAGGTGCAGCCTCACCAGGGCCAAGTGCAGGGGAAGAATGACCTCCCTGCTCCTGCTGACCACACTATTCCTGATACAGACCAGGATACCATTGGCCTTCTTGGCCACCAGGCACACTGCTGGCTCATGTTCAGTTGGCTGTTGACCAATACCCTTAAGTCCCTTTCTGCCTGGGCACTGTCCAGCCACACAGTCCCCAGCCTATAGCATTACAGAGGGTTTTTGTGGCCACAATGCAGGATTTGGCACTCGGACTTATTAAATGCAATTTTCTTGGACTCTGCCCATCCATACAACCATTCCAACTGTTCCTAACAAGCCTAGGACATTTTAGTGCAGGGAAAACCTTCTTCAGAAATTGTCACAAATTTTTGGTGCAATAAGCTGAGAGTTTTTAACTTGCAGGAGCAGAGATACTAGGCTAGAAAGAGGTGCCTTCCTGAAGATGGACACACATCTTGTGTCATCTGTGGACACACACAATGGAACAATAAATTCTTCTTTGAATATAAGCTCATGGGGCTGGCAAAGAAGGGCTACTATCCTCCTAAATACAGTTCTAGTTTCTGTAATCCTTAGGATGTGCTCAAGAGATTCACAAGGAAATATTCCTTAAGGTACTCACACAACTGGCTATGGTCACGAGAGAGCAGGTAGTTGGCCAAAGGTGGTGTGTATGTCAGGCACTGCAGGATGACATTGATGTAGCAAGTGCTGCCCAGGTTGCAGAGTCCTGCTCCAGGTCTCTGTCTTTGCTGCCAGTCCATGCAAATCTCTTCTGGGGGAGAGAGGATCCTTTGTGGCAGAGCCATGCCCTCAGCAATGCCTGCATGGGAATGATATTTGATGAGATGTGATAATATTGTTGCTTGAAAGCACATTCAAATGTTGAGTTCTCTAGAGGAGCACCAAGGACAACAGCTTTAACTGCCATCACAGAAACACTGGGTAAAGCATAACAGCCCATTTATATCTACTGATGCGAAAACAGTTTTGGAAAACAGTCTGATCCCCTGCTTAGTCTGTCAAAAGTCCTACAACCTCCCACTCTGATTTCTGGACCTCAGGCTACCTTCCTTTCCCTCTAGAGCCTTGGATTCGTCAATCCTTTTTCCTCATTGTAATGTGAAAAGAACAAACAAGTACCTATGGATGTCAGGTCTTCCTATGAGTAATGTCCTCTTTCAAAGTCTTGTGCACTAGTGACAGAGTGACCAAATGCATTTTTCTGTCTCTAACCAAAATCACCTGGGTCAGTCTGGCTGCTCTCAGGATCTAGTTTGTTAGCACACTGACCTCAGTAGGAATGAAGCACCAGCCATGTTGTCTGTGGGCATTCACAAATTTCAAGTCTGCTGACAAAACTGTTACAGGAATTATTTCCTCTTGAAGCTGTTCCTCTCAAGAACAGATGGAAAAGTAGTGGATGACAAAGGATCCAGATCCTGCTCCAGAAAAATCAGATTAGAACTAAACCTGTCTCCTGTTGAGAAAGAAAATGAATGCAGCTTGAAAATTAAAAAACCCCAAATGTGACCCACAGAACAGCTTTAACTGTCAGAATCATTTTTTTGGTGCTTGTAGTCACTGCCAAAGACAGGGAATGCTTGAAAAAATGCAGACATGCAAGCAGCAAAGAAAGGAGCTGAGTTATCCTGAAGACCAGCTCAATCTTTGCTGGTCAGCTCCTCAGGATACCAAGCATTGGGCAGGTGAGGTCACAATGGCGGGGCAGGTGCCTTATCTCTGCCCCTTTGTGACACAAGGCTACTTGGGGACATCTGTTGTGACCACAGAACCCAGTGCCTCTACACACAACCCAGGCAATTCTCACAACTGGAAGTCACTGGACCTCCCCTGGCAAAGGATTTACCCACCAGCCAAGCTCCTGGCTGCAGCAGCCAGAGGAATTAAAGGCTTCTGAGGGCTATGAGCCTGATCAGTGGTCTGGCTGGCTCACTCACAGTGCTGGGGGCTTCTGTTCTGTTCTTCCCAGGTACTGGAAAGTGTCCATGTGACTTGTGTAGCAAATCACCTGAGCTCTTAGGGCTCATTTCCAATGAATTTTCTTTGCCCTTAAGGTCAGCTTCAGGCTGACCCTGAACTAGCAATACCAAAAGAACACCTTCAGAAACTGTGTTGGGTAGACCTTGGATGGCTTCTAGGTCCTCACCCACCTTCTTTCTCACCCTAGCTCTCCCTGCTGGATTTTTAACACCAGGATTCTTTGGAATCCACCTCTCAGGAGAGCACGTTAGAATCCAAAACCTCATTTTAGGGTGCAAAATCCTCACTGAGGGCTCTTCATGCCCAAAGTCTCATTTGGAAGCGAAACCAAATTATTTATAGGGTGTAAAATCACATTTTTATTCCTTTAGTATCCATATATTTTACTCTTGTTCTTAGGAACTGCAATTTCATTTTTGATATCCAAAATGTCCTGGTTTAAGTCTAAACTGACCTGGTTTAGGCACAAACCCCATAACTCATCTGAAGGGCTTAGAGCATCATTCTGAAGGCTACAAGTCCCATTTGGAAGGTCTGAAGCTTTATCTGTTAGGTCCAGAGCCTCATTTGTTTTGGTCCCAGAGACAAGATCTGTGGAAGCTAAAAAGAGGGTTTGGACCCCAGAAAGACGCTTTGGACTTTCTAAGGAAGGCTTTGGACTCTAAAGGTGAGCCTTTACCCTACAAATGAAAATTTGAACCTTCCAAATCAGGTTCTACAGGCAATAAAAGGTAATATAAAGCAGGTTGGAAGCTCAGAAATTAGGGTTGTGGCCCTAAAATGGAGGTTTTAGGCATGAAAAAAACTAATAGGTGAGATGGTAGAAATGACCCTTTAGAACCTAGCGATTCTTCTCTACTGCCAAGAAGTGAAGCTTTAGGCTGTCATGCGGAGCTAAATGCCAGCAATAGCTTTCTGTCCTGTTACCTTTTGTGTAGAAGCAATCTCTGAATATGTTCAGTTTTGGAGGTGGTCTCCTGGACGTGGAGTGGAACCTTTTGAGGTGAGTTTCTTGCTCCCTGAGGAGATCAAGAGGAACTGCAGACTCCAGGGCTATGGAACTCCCCACTTCTCTGTGCAGATGAAGAGGAGATGGGTGTTGCCCTACCTTGTACAGCAAGAGCTGTTGTTGGATGTGTCCCAGACAGCCCTTTGTTCTGGAAAGCAGAGGAAAGCCAGGCTGTGCTTTGCATCTGCTGACTCTCAACTCTCCCAGCACCCCTGGGCTGTGGGACATTGGCGGATGTGTCACTGCTGTCTGCAGCCTTGGATGGAGACACCCACAGGATAGCTGTTGTGTCCCAGAGTGCTGCATGGTGGGTGCTGGCGATAGCCCTGTGGTGTCTGCAGATGTCTATATCTCAAGGGGTGATACTGGGCATCATGAAGGTGGGCTCCATCCTCTCCCAGAAGCCCATCTTGGTCTGCCTCATGCTGCTGAGTTGATCCTCAGTGGTGAAAGCCCTGGCAGCCTCTAAAATCTGCAGCTCCCTGTCTCAAGTGTCACAGCTGGTACGTAGAAATTTTTCAGCTTGCCTAAAAAGCTATTGAAGATGAGCAATTTGCATACAAACTGTTGGAGCTGACATGCTTTCCAGCATGACACAGGGAACACACACAACATCACAGAGAACGAAGGATGAGCACTCTGACCCTCCCAATAGTCTCTCAGGACCTACTTTACTCATAAGTACATGAGGAAATGGGTCTTTGGAATCTTAAAAGAAGGATTGGAGATGGCCAAATTGCAAACTGAATTCTTCTGAATTCTGTCATAGCATCAAGGGGACTAACTGCTGCTTCCCATTTTTGAAAGTATGATAAAGGGTTGTAAACTTTCACATTGCTGCTCAGAACCTATCTACAGTGAGTAGGAGATTCATGCTGTTCCTGTTTAAAATTATACATTTATGCCAAATTTACTGCTTTCAGAATGGCATTCTCTAATCCAAATTTGACTAACTCCTAGTATCTGGTTGGTGAGGCATATTTGCCTGGATCATTTGGATCCCACAGATGATTACACAGAAGGGAGTAGCATGTCCACAATATCCTGTAGGGCTCCACTAGCAATCTGTCTCTGCACGTGTGCTTTAGCTTTTTTAATCACTAATTCTTGTTCAGTTTCTGTTAATTCTGTCAGCATTAAATTGATATCACCCCTGAGTCTGAGTATTGGTTCTTGACTATGAAATAATTTTTCCACTTTACTGGGGTCCTCCACAAAATTTTTAAGGTCTTCTCTCCGACGATTCAAATCACTAGTGGAAAAATGTACTTTTACTCCTATGCATATACACTGGTATCTGCATTTTCAGTGGGGTCTGTAATGGTATCTTCATCTGCAATGATACCTCTACAGTGGATATCCGCCTCTGCAATGGAGTCTGCTATGGTGTGTTGCTTTGGCACAGTCTGGTTTATGATAGCAGGGGGACCCACAGGCGTAGCTTCTGTGAGAAGCTGCTAGCAGCTTCTACCATGTCCAACAGTGCCAATCTCTGATGGCTCTGAAGATGGGCATACTGCTGGCCCAACTCAAGAGGCTGGCAATGCCTCTGTGATGACATATTTGAGAAGGAAATCAAAACAGCGTGCATGCAGATTTTTTTTCCAGGGGTGGCAAGGTGCCACCACCGTTGGCCATTCCTGCAGCAGTGTGCAGCAATACACCACAGCCTCAGCCATGTCAGTGTGATTAATGGAGAGCCTTGCCTGCCTGGTCACTCCTAGCCAGCCATGCTATGGACAAAAAGGGCAGGAGCAGCAGCAGCAGCAGCAGCAGCAGCAGCATCCCCTTCCCAGAGCCCGCATGAGGAGAGGCATTGAATAGGCTATGGCAGCAGGGCCGCATGGCCGGCAGCAGAAGCATGACGAGAGATTCCCTGACGTGGAACCTAGACGAGATCAACCTGGCAGTGCAGGATCCTGCAGGAATCTTTGAATTAGTGGAACTTGTTGACAATGGTACCTACAAGCAGCAGTTTTTCTTCTAGTCAGAGAAGAGGAGGAGGTGAGGACTCATGAGGGAAAACAACACGGCAGCACCAAGGTCAGTGGTAAAGAAAGAGGAGGAGGAAGTGCTTCAAGTGTCATAGCCAAGATTACTCTGCAAACTGTAGTGAGGACTATGGTGAAACAAACTGTCCCCTTGTAATGCATGAAGTCCATGGGGGATGAAGAGATCCACTTGGGCACCTCAGCCAGGGGAGAAGGCTTCAGGGCTTTATACAGCCTACCAGGACTGTGTGGGGCTTCAGCCAGACTTTTCTTCTGGTAGCTGGCAGGAGGAGACGCCATGGATCACAGTGGAGAGGAAAGACGCAGCAATGCTCCTCCAGCCTGCAGCAGCTCCAGCTGAAATTATCACTAGAAGACACTCACAGCCCATACTGCATTTGTTGTACATGCCCAAAAAAAAAATCCATTCATTGCCTCTGACACTCAAGCAGCTTCAACATGGACCTGACTACAGCCTTCCCTTACTCTCTTGCAGAAGAGGATAAGGAGCCACCAACAACTGCAGTGGAGCCAGTGTTTGCATCTCCAGACCTCACTGGAGAACACACTCTGCACTTGGCAGTGATACCACTGCTTTAGCAATGGGCAAACAGATGTGAGCCAGACAATATATAAAACAGAAAAAACAGGGGAAAGCCAGTCTTACCTGCCAGCATGTTTCTGCTGTCTTTCTGTTACTAAATCTCCCAACATTGTCAGGATAAATAAAACCCTCTAACACTGTCTTTTCAGTGTTAACAAGAAAGGCGTTACTTTATCCTTAGTCCAGAGGTATGCATTTGGCCAACAAAATTCCAGCACCTACACAAACATTGATACAAAACTTTTTCATTTATTTATGCATTGTTAACAAACCAAGAAATTAATGTTCATTGGTTCTAAATCACATAACTCTCATAATTAGTATTCTATATCCTATTGACTGCTGAATTCTTCCTTCTTATGCTAATTAGGCCATATTTTTAGTCTTTTTAGTATCTTTTTCCTCCAGTAGGGGCTTTCCAACACAAATACTGAGTCTTTGTTAGTCCTTTATCTTCTCGTTTCTGCAAAAGGTCCTTGTAGTCCAGGTGTCTCTCTCCCAGGGTTTTTTTCATTGAAACATATCAGAGTTAGTTTAGCAAAATGTAAAGTTTCAGTAATTTTCCCAAGCTGTGTTCCCATAAAAGGAGCATATAACAACTTTACTAAATACTGGCTAAAAGTGATTTAGGACTAATACACTGCTTATAACTTACATACTGGTTATGGTAAATTTTTAAAAATAATTAGAAATTAATTAAACTCATTAATTTAAAAATTAGAAAAGTTATATAATTTCCTACAACTGGGTCTAGGAAATGGAGTAGCCAAAAGCACACAGGTGCATCTGACTGTGATAATGAAAGGTAAAAAGAAGCAAAAAGGCCTGGGGAATCAGAGGTTCTAGTTAAAATGACACGTCCTGTCACAATCCCAAAAGATCCTGTCCATGTTTTCTTTGTTTGGACAAGGAAGAATTTAAAAAAAAGAAAACAATTAAAAGAGGGCAAGAATATTATTAAGAAAACTTATATTCCAAGATTAGGTAACTTATGCCTTGTAGACGGACACAGATACTATTGCAATTACTGCTGTAAATGTAGGTATCATTTCAGACTCCATTGGTTCTGCAGATACCATTATAGATTAAGATTACATGGCAGAGGGAAATGCTTCTGTAGATGACTACCGCAATGCAGTTACCATCACACATTCGTAACCTGTATCTAAGCTCTGTCTTCCAGCAACCAGATGTTGTGTGACCATCTGCAAAGGTTGAAGACATTCCTCCTACCTGACTCCCAAGGCAGAATGATGGACACTTCTTTGAGAGAAAATGCAGAGGTCTGCACCATCTACTCTGGCTACTGCCAGTGCCTTCATCGAGACAGAGGTGCCACAGGGAATATTTTTATCAATCTTCCCAATTAAAGGGAAGGGGTATGAAAGGGCCAGTCGAATCTGGGGAATCAACAAATTTTTACAGGACTGGTGCCACAGCTAAGGGTTTGGCTACTTGCTTTGAATATACATTAGACTTGCTTTGAACAACCTGGTCTACTGGGGGCAAATGGAGTCCATCTGCCAGAAAAGGCAAAAAGCATCTTCACTCACAGGCTTGCCAAGCTGGAGAAGAGGGCTTTAAACTACAGTTGCTGGGGGAGGAGAGCCTCAGTCCATCCCATTCCTGTCACAGACAGCAACCAATGTCCTGAGGCTCAAGGCATCCAGGTCCAGATGGGCCTGCATCCATACACAAGGGCTTCTCCACCATTGTGGGCATAGATGCATTTTATTACCACTTCAGCCCCTTCTCAGAAGCAGTGGCCAATGCTCCTGCCCATTTCCTCTCCAGAAGCCAATGGAATTATCTTCTGCAAGAACTCCTGCAAATCCTAAGGGGGGAACAGGCTTGAACAGCAGAATAAGCAGGATCCCGTGCAAGACTGTGGTAGGCTATGACCATTTGCTGCTGGGGCAATGCCTGCTGATCCTCCTTGACATTTTGCAAGGAGAGATGGTGACGTGGCAGTGCAGCCAAAGCAAGGGCTGAGTGAAAGGACAGGAGATGGGTTTGGCTGCTCAGGAAACCACAGCTCCCATCCCACAACTGTGGGTGCTGATAGAGGGCTGGGCAGCTCCCTGCTAGCACTGTCCCAGAGCACTGCCTGGTCAGTGGACTGGAGGAGGCAGAGCAGCACAAGAGCAAATGCTAGAAGATCTGCAGGTGAGTCTCACTGTTCACAGGGGCCTGATTGCTCATGGAAGACATATCTGTGCACAGGAAGCTCCTTTCACATAATTCATGCTCCGACCCTGCAAATCTAGCAGAGGGCTCAGCTGATTTTGGGTAAGAGCATATTCAGGGAGATTCTTCCAGCACATGATTTCTCTGGGTTGAGCTGGGTGTGGGTACTCTGGAACACAAACACTACAGAGGCATAGCTTTTACATTGGTGAAGGCAGCAATGCTGCCCCAGTGGAGAAGGCATTGCTGTGAAGAGGCCAATGAGTCAGGTTCTCCCCACTATGGAAGAGAACAAGGAGAGCAAAAGGGCCAAAATGTCACTGCTGGCCTCCAAAGAGAAGATGGCTGTAGGCGTGGGATTCATCCCTCATTTCCACCATCCCAGGGAGGAGCTGCAGGGCTCAGAGGGTGCCAAAGGGTCTGGCAGAAGATGCCAGTTTTGCTGCAAATGGTGCTTGGGCGGGAAGAAAAGTAATATGTAAGTTCATGCCTGTTTGCACCTACACCCCTCGGTTGTCCCCTCCAGGCCATGCAGGTCCCTGTCCTGACCCTGGTCACTCTCCTGGTGCTGCTGCCCCCAGCGCAGCCCTGCCCCTCAGAGATGAACAAGGTCAAGGATCTCCTGGAGGTGAACTGCACTGGGCAGGCTCTCAGCACAGTGCCCTCAGACCTGCCGGCAGACACAGGCATCCTGCTGCTCAGCGACAATCGCCTGGAGTCCCTCTCCACCGCTGCCTTTCTGCCCCTCACCCAGCTTCAGGACATTGACCTGGCCAACAATGGGCTGGTGGCTCTGCACACAGGGGCCCAGCTGCCATCCCTGAAGGAGCTGACCCTCTCCCACAATGCCCTGGTGTCCCTACCTGTCCTGGAGGGGCTGCCTGCACTCACCCACCTGGCTGTGGCCCACAACAGCCTGGAGACACTGGCCCCGGGAGCTTTCCGCACAGTGCCACAGCTGCAGAACCTGGACTTGCGAGGCAACAAGATGCAGCAGCTGCCCCAGGAGGCCTTTGCAGGGCTGAGGGCACTCAGGGAGCTGGACCTCTCAGACAACTTCCTCAAGGAGCTACCCAAAGAGTTGCTGCAGGACCTGCAAAAGTTGGAGACTCTCTGGCTCTCAGGAAACCAGCTGCAGACCCTGCCCACTGACTTTTTCCCAAAGGGACACCTCTTCATGTATGTTTTTCTCACTGAGAACCCCTGGCATTGCGATTGTGACCTGCACTACCTCCAGACCTGGATCCAGAAGAATGCTGACATTGTTTATTGGCCAGAGAGGGGCCTGGAGGAAACAAAGGTGGAGGTCGCACCTGAGAAGGTACTGTGCCACAGTCCTGCTGAGCATAGGCAGAAGCCCATCATTCACTTCAAGCTTAACTGCAGCATCGTGGAGGATGCGGATGAGGAAGGAGGGGATGAATATAATTATGGGGAAGAAACAGCAGAGAAAGCTACCATGACCACCTTCCTCCCACATCCATTCATCCCCAAAGAGCACACTACCATGCCCTGTGCTCTTACCTCATCTTGCCTTCCTTCAGCACCCCTCATACCTCCACCCTTTCCCCAAGCACTTTGTTTATGGTACTGACAAGCATCAGAGCTCTCAGCACTCCTGTACCAGCCAGTCCCCCCATGACACCCACACAGACCCCCAGCACTGCCACCATTCTCACTGCTGCTACCACCATCACCCTGCACAGACCTGCCACTCTTGACAATGCCACCTCACTGCCTATGACTATGAGCAGCAGCCCTTCTAGCACCAGTGGCCAACCGCAAACCATCCTTGCTGCTAGCACTATCCATGGCAGTCTCATGGGGTCCACTAGCACATTTCCCACCACTTCCACAGCAGTGCCTTCTACTGCCATGCTAGAGGCCTCTTCCATTGTCAGATCTCCATCTTCTCCTCTGATGTCAGCCAACACCATGCTTTCCACTCGTGCTCCAACACTACCACCTCCCCTGGACACCACACACTTCACCCAGCCTGCATGTTCCCCACTACCTGCTCCTCCTCCCCTCTGTCCATGCTCCATCCCAGGACGGGCTGTACCTGTGGTGCGTTTGCAGGCTGGTGGTGGGGGGTCCGCAGTGGGGACAGTGGGTGCTGAGGCACTGCTGCCTGTTGCACTGGGTGCTCTACCTCGCTTCCTTGGCTCTGCTAATCCTGATCATGCTGGCTCTAGCAGGTTGGCTGGCATGGATGTGTCTGGTGGGACAGTGTTCCAGGCAGCAGTCTCTGCAGACCCAAGAGGAGTGGTATCCACTGCTGGAATGGAGGGAGTCAACAGGAAACCCTATGATGCATCTCAGCAGTTTCAAAATCCCTCTCCAGCGACCCACATTCTGTACAATCAAAGAAGTGGAGTTGTGCCCTGAGGTTACCTACTGCACAATTAAAGATCTGGGGATACAGTGCAGTCCTCCTGCAAGTTACTCCTTTTGCACCACAAAGGAGTTGTGGGTTCACCACAGTCCTCTGCACACATCAGTCAAGCCTTTCCCCAGGCAGCTGATGGTCACAGACCTTGGCTCCCTGAGGACCCCATCTGCTTACAGCCTAGACAGGGGTGTCAAGGCCATTGGTGATGTCAGAATGAAATATGTGGGTAATACCATGTAAATGTTTCTGTACACCCAGAGAAAGAGATCGAAAGTTGCAGCTGTGCTTTATATACTTTGTTTTACAAGGGAAAGATCTACTTGCTTAGGGGGAAGCCATCCAGCTCCTTCCTCTAGTATTCTCAAATAGCCTGAGGTTTCCAGAGCTAAAATAATTACTTGGGTGTTTGGCGGAGAAAGATAATGTCCTAAACTGGTCAGTGACAGTTTGGGACTGCCACTGCCTGGTTTTGGGGTGAGTGAGAGCAAGCAGAACTTACGTTGTGCTCTGTTGCAACTGCTTCTGTTCAAATTATGCACACAAAGATGCAAACCACTTTCTACTCAGTGCCAGGTTCTTAATCACATAATAAATATTCTGTGCCTGAACTTAAAAGGGGTGCTGGTTTGATTTCATTGGACCTACCACAACTCCTGGCAGGGCACAGTGAATGAGTAATTTGTCTTCAGTATTTGGAATAGTGAAGGCAGGGAAGAAAAGTCCATGGAATCCCAGCATCCTAGAATATCCTGAGTTGGCAGGGACCCCTAAGGATCAAGTCTAATTCCTGGCCCTGCACAGACACCATAACAATCCCACCCTGTGCCTGAGAGCATTGTCTAAAAGCTCCTGGAGCTCTGGCAGCCTTGGATCTGTGACAATTCCCTGAAGAGACTGTTCAGTGCCTGACCACTGTCTGAGGGAAGAACTTTTTCCGGTATTGATCTATTGGGATATGCCTATGACACAGCTCCAGCTGTTCCTGGGTTCCTGACTCAGGTCCCAGAGAGCAGAGATCAGAGCTGGCCCTCTGCCTCCCCTCCACGATGAGATCTCCCCTCGATGTCCTCCAGACTGAATACATCAAGTGACCTCAACTGCTACTCATACTCCTCCCCTCTAGACCCTTCCCCATTTCTGTGGCCTCCTTTGGATACTCTTTAACAACTTTAGATCCTCCTTGCATTCTGGCATTCAAAACAGCACACTTACATTCCTATTTCTGACTTTGGCCCCAAATGTGTGATTTTTTCCTGTGCTACTGAATCACACGGGAAAAGCATCCCACTGGCAGGTAATAAGGAAAGTGCAAGTGTTGATGCCTCTGCATGACCTATTATGGGATGGTTGGATATGGAGTAGCATGAGAGGCTTTGAAGGGCAATGGATGTGACTTGTAAGGGATTATACTAGGACAAAGCACACCGGAGCTGGACAAACTTCATGACCACCTGTCTAGATGTCACTCAAACGTTTTGGGATGTATGAGAAGGAGGCAATAGTCACCATTGGTAGGGGTTGAATGGCTCACCCCAGAATTGGTGCAGCTGGATCCTGTGAATCACTTTTCCAGCCTGAAATGCAGTTCCAGTTCTAATTGCCCCAAATGTCAAACCGCTTGTGAGTCAGCATGGCCTTCTGCCAGATTAACTACTAGGTCCACAGGAGGGAATGTGTGCCTGTGCTTGGTCAGCATGAGAATGTCTGCTAGTGAAGGTTTGGTGTGCAAGTGCATCTTTGGACTTATATATAGTGCATTTCTAAGGAGGCACTTGTCTGTCTGTTGGTGGCTGTCCTCTAACCACACCATCCTCTATATCCCTGTTTTCTGGGACAATGAGGCAAGCACCTCCAGTGCTGGCACAGTCTGAAGGCCTCAACAGTGGGGCACTGGGAAGCAGAGTGGTGGAAAAAGATCGTTGTATCTTGGTGGACAGAAAGGTGAACAAGGTCCAGCCGTGCACCTGGCAGCAAAGGGAGGGCAACAAAACCTGGACTGGGTTAACAGAGACAGGGCCAGCAGGCCAAGGGAAGTGATTATCCCCTTCTCCCCAGAACCTTTAGACTACAATTTTTTGCCACCTTCTACGCATCTGAAGCCACCCAGTTCCCTCCCCACAGGCACTACTGGTACCCCAGTATTTATCAGAACCCCATTACCTTTGCCTCTCCTTGCAACTCCTCCCTGGAATTCTTCACACAACAAGCACTCCAGGTCACTCCAGGAATCCAAGACCTCTCAATACCACCTAGAAACCTCAAAGCCCCCAGGATCCCCTATTCTACCCCACCATCAACCCCCACAAATCCTGGCACTCCCAGGATTCTATTCCCTTAGGATCCCCTACACACTCCAAGATCCCTGTCAGTCCTGAGACACACACATACATCCTCATGCCCAGTGAACACAGGCACACAAAGCCCCAGTGCCCAGCACCACCTACCAGAACACTCAGGTCACTGGTCTCCTGCTCTCCTCCTCTTCCTTGGGAGAAGCACCTGGATGTCTGGGCTCCCCACCAGAAACAACAAGACCTAGACAGACAGCTCGGGAAGCACTTTTATTCAACCCAAGTGTGGGGGGAAACTGGGGGTTTCCCAGCTCCCAGCAAAGGGCTCAGACAAGGGGACTGAGTATTCCTGGAGGCACAGGGCTACAGTGTGGGGAATCTTTATGTTCCACAAGTTCATGACAGTCTAGGTCATGTATCCTGAGGGTGAAGGGTTGCTGGAAACCACAGAAAGAACCCACTCTGGGGGAGGGATCTGGACACTTTTGTCATAGAAGTATCCATGAATGCTACCTGGGTATCCCAGTATGGTGTACAGAGAGTATACCCTAAGCATTGTTGGGAGTTTCTGTTGATCTCAAGGGGTCCTTAAGGGAGCTGGGGGCACGCAAGGCAGGGGGTACAGTGAGAACGCAGGCTTGTAGGTCAGTGTAGGCATGGGGCAATGTGCCTCGGGTGATCCAGCGCCGGGTACCCGGTTGATAGGCATGGATCAAGTGCGTGTCCTGGTAGGTCTCATGACTGTACCCTCCCAGTACAAGCAGTTCCCCTCCCAGTACAGCTGCACCCCCAACTACATGTGCACGGGGGAGGGGGCTGAGTAGGACCCAGATGTTCTGCTTGGGGCTGTAAACCTCAAAGGTCAGCTGGTCCCTGTAGCCAGTCTGCCCAGTCCGCTGACACAGGCCCCCAGCCACATAGAGCTGCCCACCTGCCTCCTCCATGACGTGGCCAGCTCGCTCGCCATTCATGGGGGCCAGGAGTGTGACAGGTGCACCAGGGACATAGCGGAGCAAGGATGCCTGACACTGGTATGCTTCATCACACCCACCCGACACGTAGAGCTCACCGTCCAGGGCACACGCCGCATGCCCACACAGAGCCCTTGGCAGGGGCTGGCACCGCCTGGACAAGGAAAGAGAGAGGGGTGAAGGCTGGCCATCACCTCATGAACTCTCTGCCTGTGAAAGGAATCAAACTACTATTCACATTGGCAGATGGCCAACAAGACCCGCAGTGAACACACTACTGGCCTAAAACTCATTTGCCACCCACTAGGCAACACTGGGCAACACCCAGTCCCCAAGGGACATGGCTGTTCAATACCCAGTAAACCTCTTTCAAATACACTCTAGGTCCATCCTCCACTGGAGGCTTAGTGACCTCAGCACTCACTGAGCACCATGGCCAAGACAAGGGGCTCTGAGAGAAAAGGGAAACTAGGCATCTGCCAGAGCAACCTCACCTCCAGGTGTCATTGGCCAGGTCATAGCACTCCACAGTATCTGTGCAGTACAGCTCCCCTGAGCTGCCCCCCAGGGCGTAGATGAAATTACCAAGTGCCACAGCAGCAAAGTAGCTCCGCCCACATGTCATACTGGCCAGACGCTCCCAGGAATCATCCATAGGCTGGTACCTGGGTTTGAGAGGCAAAGAAGCAAGAGACTACCTGTTATCTACAACACCATGAGCTGATGTTGGCACTGCTGAGAACAACAACCCACCTACAACTTGCCAGTCCCATAATGCCTTGAGGTCACATGGTCACCTTGCATGGGAATATCCCTCCTTATGGACAATATCAAACTGATAATGTACTGGGGCATGTCCAAATAGAAGCCTCCCTTTCCTACTCCCAAAAAGCCTGTAACACCCCAGAGTAGAAGGGTACCTCTGAGTCCTACACCCAACCCTTCCAGAATGTTTTGGGGCCACTTGACCAGCTGCAATGCCACAGTGTCTTGAATCCACAGGGCAGCTCTAGCACTACCAATACCTCCCACAATGTCCTGGTACCACATGGCAACTCTAAGTCCTCTGTAGCTCTCACCTGTAGACACTGGCTAGGGTGTCATGGACCCCGTAGTAGTGCTTTCCACCCAGGATGTAGAGGTTGTTGCCCACCACAGCTACAGCATGACGGAAGCGTGGGCCATCAGGAAAATGTCCCAGTGCCCGCCACTCAACCTGCTTCACCAATCCCACAGCACTGAGGTAGCGGTCTGCAAACCAGAGGTGTCTGCTGGGCTTCCGGGCAGCCAGGTTGTCCTTTACTTTGTCTCCACCACAAACCACCAAGACCTCTTGCAAGGAACGTACCCGGCATGGAAGCTGGGCCATGGGGGTGAAACTTGCTACCATGAGCTCGCGGAGGATCTTTGGGTCAGCTACCCCTGCAGTTACAGATGGGACCTTCTTCAGCTCCAGGCTGGACATAAGGGCAAAGCGAACAGATGACAGGATCTCTTTGGCTAGATCCTCCTTGCCATCTCCATTGGCCATAAGCCACCGAGATGCTGCTTCCAAGGCTTCCAGTTCGTGGAGGATGTTGAGACCATCAGAGCGGAGGAGGCGGATGAGAAGGTGTGCAGGAAGATCCAGGAAGGCTGGTGTAACCACCACACAAGGGAAGGTGGCCAAGATGTAGTTCTCTGCTACATGCACCACCTCATCCAACCCATAGGCCACAGCAAAGGCCAGCACGTCAGGGACAGTTTCTGGAGTCAGGCCACGGGTGAAAACATCCAGGCAGAGAGTGAGAAGTCCCCAGGCCTGGTAGCGCAGGGAGGTCTCAGCTGCCTCCAAGACCATGGACCATGGCCCTGCTACAGCTCCTGTGTAGGCAAAGGAGAGGAGGAGACGCAGCTCGGCTGGGGACAGCCCTGTGACCAGCGGATCGGCAGGGTCGTGGGTGGCCTCCCGCATGGGGCAGGTGAAAAGGGCCCGGAAGAAGTCACAGGAGCAGCTCAGGGCCAGTCGCTGAACTAGGAGGAAGGAAGAATAATGGTGGGAGGCAGCAGGGGACCCTCTGCACTGTGCAGCTGCCGGAACCCAGGTATCCTGGCCCCGTGCCCATCAAAGCCCCAGCTCTGGCAAAGGGAACAGCCCTGCAGGCACCTCTAGAGCCTGATCCCTACCTGGAGCTGCAGTCTTATCATCCCTCCCAGACGACTTGGCCATCCCAGAGCACCCTGTCCCACTTCTCAGCCCCTCATAGGGGACCCCCACTTCCTGCCCACCTGGGATGACCTCGTTCCCTGCCTGGAGCTGGAGGTCACAGCCCACACCATTGGCATGGAGCCGCTCCATGGCTCTTAGCGTCTCCCACTGCTCCTCCAGGGGCTTAGGACCTTCTTCCTGGTGGTCAATCTCCAGACGCAGGGCGCAGGCAGCCGCCAGCCGGGGGGCACCCAGGGCCCGGGCAGCCTCCTCCACCTCTTTTGCCCGGCCATGGGGCACAATTCCCCCATAGGCAAAGGTAAGCACAGCCCGCCAGCCCCACAGTGTAGTCCCAGGTGGCAGGGGGACATGGGGTGGAGGATCTTGGCGGAGTTGTCTGGTCCTGCCCTCCAGGAAGCGGTGGAAGAAGGAGCTGATGGAGGCAAGGACCACAGCATGGGCCATGTCACCCTCTGGGCCCACGGCCACATCCACCAGCTGTCCTGCGGCACGGAGGTGCTCAGCCACGGCCAGGAAGTGTCCAGCATGAGCCCCATCCCGCAGGCTCCACTGGTCTGGGGCTGGCCCCTCTGCAACCCACATCTTGCCTGTGGAAATACATGAAGCAAGGTGTCAGGGTGCTGTCTCCAAAACTGGAGCCTCTGGCCCATGGCTGGAGTACTAGCTGAGGACATGGGGTCTTGCTACTGGTGCTGCCACGTAAAGTAAAACCACCGAAGTTTCTACCCCACAGCCAGGATCACCAGGCTCTGCTACTGCTCCATTACTGAATTTGATGCTTCTTGGCAAAACTGCAGCTCCGTAGCTGAGAGCAACAGCCCATTTCACTGCCCCATAGTTAAGCCTGATCTCCTCGCCTGTCTCATCTCTGAACCCTTAGCATGAAGCTACTGACCTACAGCCAACACTGCTGCTCTACAGCCAGAGCCCCACAGTGGCTCAGGCCACCGTCACCACTCAGACCTTCACTCCTATAGCACACACAACCATGCCCTTCCTCAGCCATTGCTCCATAGCTGAAACTACTGATGGTCCAACAGCAACCGAGCCACAGACCCCCGCAAAGCAGCTGTCGCATGGCAGTGCCTGCTGTGCACTGCCTGTATAGCGTGTCACGCTGCTGTCACACATTGTGATGCATTATCCTGCTAGTTGTCTGCAATGCTGCATATCATACTCCCCTGCACTGCGTACTGTCAAGGTGTGCTGACCCTTGTGACGGTGCCACCCCTTGCCCCCACTGTGTTGCTCACTGTTTGCGCAGTGTTGCTTGTCCTTGCTCAGGCCATGCACTTTGCAGCCCAGTGAAGCGCTTGCTGTATGCTGTGCCCCTGCATTACTGTGTGGCCTGTTATGCTGTGCCGTGCACTTGTCCCCCTTACCGCCTGCTGCTGCTCTGCAGAACTCCGGTGACCCCCTAGGAATGCGCCCGGGTAATTATAGCCCGGACAGAACACGTGGCCCCAGCCAGGAGCTGGGAGAGGCTCAGGCAGAGGGAGGTCCAAGGCCCCAGAGTCCCCAGGCTGGGACAGTGGATTCTATGAGGACAGGCAGCAGGGCCAGCTGAAGATGACAGGAGCTTCTGTAAATCCCGTGCTACCCTGGGCAAGTCCTGCTGGGGATCCCTGGCCCTTCAGGCCCCTCTCTAAATCTTGTTCTTCTCCACAGCCCAATGTGAAGCAGAGCCCCTTCCCAAGCCCTTGGGTAGGAGACGAACAATTGCCTGCACCCCCACCCCCATTAGGAGGTGATAGGTTTACCATCACCTGCTGTGTTCCTGAGCTGCAGCCCAGCCCCATTGACTCCTGAAGAACTGAAGGTCTCAGCTCCAGGAGCACATGGAGACACCAGCCCCTTGGCCCAGCCTCAAGTGCCCTCAAGTGCTCAAGGCAACAAAGCCTGCCATGGCTGACTGTGTTCAGGTACCACCGTTCCTCCTTCTGCTGTCCTCTGGTGCCCCAATCTCATCTTGTCCCCTCCCCTCACACCCCAAGTTCCCCTGTCCCACACACCTGCATCCGGCAAGCCCACATTCCCTATCTCTATAACTCATGCACCCATCTCCTAATGTCCCATCTCTACCGCACTCTTCCCACATGTCCAGTTAAATTCTGTGTCTCCAGAGGTGTTTTCACATCCTCTCTAAGTCCATTTTTCAGCACTTACCTATCCTGCGCGAGATTTTATTCTGTCTAGTTAAAATCGCCCTATCTTGTTATTTCCCATCTTTCACTGCACACCTTGTTGCCTTTAGGAGCTGGAACAGAGATCACACAGAGTTAGGGGAAATAAATAGGTATTTATTGAGAGGCCTTCAAAGGCCACACCCTGGCAGCAACAGTGCCACAGCGTGGCCCCTGCCCTGCCCGAGTGGCTCCAAGGTGGATGCAAAAGAGAGCTTGGTCACATGATTTTACATTTTTATAAACTTCAGTCCATTTACATACAGGAGTCAGCCATCCAATTAATAGTCTCAAATTGTAAGGTGTTATCCTCCTCTTCTCCTGGATGGCCCGCCCTCCTCTTTTCACGCTGTTTATACTTAGGGCCTAAAGTTTGAAGAAACTGTCCTTGAATCAATAGCTCGAATCGGACTATTTTGTCTTCACCACCTTAAGCTCAACGGAAAGCATACCCAAGCAGAACAGAAAACTCCAAACTTAAGGCATCAACCTGAGCCTCCACTTTCTGTAGCCACTAAGTTGTGTAAAAGTGCTATTAAATTAAATCTTGACTTTTTCTCCAGGAAAAAAGATCCAGTTTTCACCTCTCTTTGTGCATCCTGTGACTCCATGCTCTCCATCTCCTTAGTGGGTTTGCAGGACACACTTGTTTGTTCACAGAAAATTCAACCAGACATAGTTATAAGCAATCTGCTCCAGTTCTCAGATGGCGTTCAGGGGTCCCTTCCAGCCTCAGATATTCCTCAATTTCAACCCTGAAGCACTTAGCTCTAGACTTCCTGAAATGCTTTTTAGAGAAAAACCCCAGGCTCCCAGACACCTTGTGAGCAATGCACAACTTCTTCCCTACCCCATCTTCCCCACCTTCAGCTCAGAGCCAAGCACTTCTTCAGAAGCTTTGGCTCTGGAGCCTCACTGTGCAGTGTAATCCCACTCCCTGTCAAGAAGCCCCACAGGGCCCACTCAACTGCAAGGACCTCACTGAAGCTGCAGTGTGGTGCTCCCGATTGCGCGCACAACACCGAGACACGGAGGCAAAGTCATATGCACAAAAACTGCAGCCAGACCAGATGATGCCGCCCCCCCCTTCAGCAGCTCCAGCTTTCTGCACCTCAGCTCAAATTCCGGGAAACAGCCACATGACACCACAACGTTGTGACAACTGCTGATTGGACTGAACCTTTATTACACAATATCCTAAGTACATACATTTTGGAAATTTGGAAGCCAGCTCAGAGGAGGGAAAGGTGACATTTACAGCTTGGGAGGTCCCGTCAGCCTCCAGCCCTCCTTGTTACCGATCTTCATGAGAGCTGCAGTGATTCCGAACCCCAGACATGCTGTGGTGCCAGTGAGGTAACTGTGAGCTGAAGAAAACACATCAAACCAGAAAAAGACCCATTAGGGCACAAATCCTTCACAAAAGATCTTGATAGACTGCCATTTTTCGTAAATCCTTTGACCATCAGCAACATTATCTGGCCAGAGGAATTGGAAAAGTGGCCGTTTTAAAAAACTGAGTTTTCATGCTTATGGTTTGCAATTTGAAATACCAACTTCAGTACTCCACTGCCCCATCCCCTTAAGTGGGCAATCCTATATGGCTCATTTGAGTGACACAAATAACAATCACTGCTCTGAACTGTCATCAGCTCAGCAACTAGGACAAGTAAAGATTAATTCTGTTTCACCACAAATACAACTTAAATAAATCCTTCACTTCTTCAGGTTCAAGTATGAATGTCTACAGAAAACAGAGCAGAGTCAGTATCTGCAGGAGCTGCTTAAGCCTTACAAGTTATTGAAGCAACAGCAGGGCACAGCTTGTCCCTCAGACTATATGAAGAATTCATAATGCAGATATTAGATTGTACTAGCTGTCTAAAATAAATCACATTTGTTGCCAAGATTTCCACAACTACATTTTCCCTATCCTGCAATTTTAAGGTATACTTGGTAGCGCTTACTGTCAGTATCGAGTCAGCTCTCCTTTCATTCTGTTTACCACTTCATGTTGCCTCTGGTGTCCTCCCCTCCTGAAGCCATATTTATTTTAGCAGGCTCATACAATGTCAATGAAACTGGCATGAATAGAGGCTCAAATGAATTGTTACTAAAGAAGCGTGACACCAACATTCTTTAACATTTTTCCCCAACAGTAAAGTTTCTAAAACCAGCAAGAGCACAATTCAACGCAGGCATTGTCCACAGTTACCTCTCACTCCCAAGACAGCTCCTGCTGCACAGCCGCCTATGAAGTAGTTCAAAGGATCCTCTGGTTCTTCCCGGACTTGGGCACTGAGACAGGTACTTAAGCCAAACACAGCTCCCAGTGTAGCTTTAAATAAGAAGTAAAAAAACCCCAGCAAAAACCTCCTCAAGGATCAGAGAATTCACACTCAACATGATTTCAATATTCGCAGTGACTATAATGGCAAAGAAGTAAGATCTGTTTCCCAGGACATCCTATCCCAGCTGCCACAGTGAGACTCAGCATCCACCCAGTCCCACCCAGCTTCCCTGGGTTTCTCCTCACACACCACGTAGATCCCGCTCAGCTGTGAGCTGGAGGCTCAGAGCACCCCACACCCACCGCAGCCTGCCGGGGTATCGCCCCACAGCCCTTCCTGACAATGCCATGGGGCACCCCTGCCAGCTCGGGGTGCTTGAGGAGAGCAGCGGTGTCTCTGCAGCCACCACCCCAGCTTTGCCTGGACTCTGCACTGTAACTCAGTCCTCAAGTCCCTGGGAAGCCACCTCACAGCACCAGGCAGAACAACCCCAAGAGCTCTTCTCTCTCTGTCACTGCTAGTCCTGGCACCTTCCTCCTCTGCCTACCTGGGGCTCACAATTATTACTGGATAGTAGCAAAAATAATTGAGTTTGTAAATTACTCTTGTTTTAAAACTGACTTTGAAATTGAATTAAGAATTTTGAACTAAAATCCTGTAAAGTACAAGCATCCTGTCCACTGAATTACAAACCTCATCTCATCAGACCCTTTGGCAAAGAGTCGTATCAAGAAAAGCTGGGTTTGTATCTAAACAAACTCTTGATCACGAAACATGAAACTGTCTACTAGGCACCATCTGGAGATTTCAATTAATCCTTCTTGGGAACAACAGGATAAAAATTTTCAAACCCTATATAAAACCAGCAGCTCCTGTTACAAACCTATGCAGAAAACAAATTATGCTGATGCCAAAATCAACTGAAAAGAGCACTGAAGAAACAAAATCCCCAGACCTAGGACTGCATTTCAACTTTCCTGCTCTCCCTGCTTTGGACCAAGGCATCTATAGGTAAAATGCACAGCTTAAGGCTGTGAGGTGTGGCCCCTGAATGGCAGACAGGACAAATCCTTCCTCAGGTATGAAACTGGTAAGAGGACCCAATATGCTTGTTTAGGATTAAGGGATTTATTGATATCACAGTTGATTACGTGATCCAGTCCTTTCATAACAATCTCAGCTCGTTAGAGGAGATACCAGATCCTGGTTTAGAGTCAAACTATTCAAAAATGCAAACCTGGACTGCCTGTGCCCCAGCTCAGAGCACCAGCACTCCAGGAGAGGCAGAGGTGGCGCAAGCCATTGAATTAGACTGAAAAGCAAAAGTCTACTAAGAGGAAAACTGCACTTGACAAGAAGTAGAGAGAGCTTCAACCATGCAGCCCCTTCAGATCCCTGCTCCTCTCTTCATAATCCACTTCCTCTTCCAAAGACAATTTAATACAACTACATGGTTTCTTTTTGTCTACAGAACATGATGGGAAAACCCCCACCTTTATTTTCCTTTTGCCACCAAAACCATTGCATTGTTCTTTAGCAAGTGAAGTTTATTAAACACAATGCCTAAATACATTAAGCAAAAACCTAAATTTGCTTACATTACATTGTTGTCCACAAACTAAGTATTCCAGAAATATCAAAAAGCCCCTACGTACCTGTTACTCTAGACTGCAAAAGTACGCTACCTGACCTGCAAATCAAGGATACGTCTTTACATTTCAGTGTTCTGGCTCTTGGCTAAACAACGACCCAGGGCCGGCGGAGAGAACCAATGAAACCGTGCAGGGGCAAAGGCAAGGGCAAAAGCGAGTGGCGCAGCCCGAGCCGGCAGAGGCGAGGCCGGCGCCCCCGCGGTGTGCGGGAGTCCCAGCCGCAGTTACACTGCCCAGGGGCCCGGCCCTTACCCATCGTGACACTGTCCGCCGCCGCCGTCTGCAAGGCGGCCAGAGCCGAGCCGGGCCGCAGCAGGATGATGCGATACGCCGCCCCGACCAGGCCTGCAACACAGCACCGCGCGTCATTGCCCGGGCCAGGGCCCCACTCGGCCGCTCCCCCCGCGTGACCCCTTCCCCCGGTGCCCACCCGCGGCCGCGCCCACGCGCGTGGCGAGCCAGGTGCGCTGCGGGCACTGCTCGCCCTCCGGCCCGTCCCAATAGCCCGCCATGGCGACAAGGGCACAGCCGAGGTATCGCGAGAGGACGGCGCGGCCCCGCCCCGCAAGGGGGCGAGCCCAGGGATCGCTCCCCGGGCACGCGCGTGGCCCCGCCCCGCCCCCCAGCCCCGCGCGCGGGGAGCCGGGACCCGCGAACCGGGACCCGCGAACCGGGACCGTGTGCTCCGCGAACCGGGACCGCGTGCTCCGCACGGGGAAGGCGTGCTCCTAGCTGGGACCGTGTGCTCCGCGAACCGGGACTGTGTGCTCCGCGAACCGGGAGCGCGTGCTCCTAGCTGGGAGCGTGTGCTCCGCGAACCGGGACCGCGTGCTCCGCGCCGGATCGTGTGCTCCACGAACCGGGAGCGTGTGCTCCGCACCGGCGGCTGCCCGCTGCACCCGCACTGTTCTGAGGGATTTCTACCTCCTGTTCCCAATTGCCCCACCCGCGGCTCTCAGGCTTTTTACCTAAATCCGGAGCTCTGACCTTACCGTTTGTCTTGGTTTGGCGGGGCGGTGAGATCGGTGTGGTTTTGATCTGTTGTGGATGTTTTGCATTTTTGTGGAGGAGGAATTGTTTTTTTGTTTGTTTTTTGTTTGGTTTTTTGTTTGTTTGTTTTTCTGGTAGGGTCTACAACTCTTACTTAATGGCGCTTGAAATATTTTTAAGGAATTTTCAAAGATTATATTTTAATTTCTGAGTGTTTATACTGCTGTATGGCCCCGTTTCCTTCTGAAATAATAAAGATAAAATAATAAAGATACTTTGACACAGGCTATAAGGATGCTGTATACATTGATTTTTCTAGCTGTTCATAGTACGCTAATAAAAAGACAGCTCTCTACTGTGCCTTCTCTGTGATGTATGAAAAGCCAATGTCCATAAAGCAGAAGGAGGAGTCTTTCAACCTTATTCGAATAAAGGGAGAGTCCACTAGGGAACGCCCACTGCCTTTTCTTTCTCGAGGTTTCAGAGGGCGCAGTCTCTCTCTATCCTAAACTCCCGGCCGTATGTTGCCCTCTCCCTCTCCCCGTTGGCTGAGGCACCAGGAAGGTACAGCCTTCCCGAACCACCTACCACCTATTTCCTCTTGAACCTGGCATTTTACCCCAAAGTTCAGGAGTTCAGGCTTGTGCAGAGTCCCCCACTTGTCTGTCTCAGGAGTCAAACTATCTGGGCTCAGTAACAAACCTACTGTTTGAAGTTAGAGGAAACATTAAGACCCATTTTAGAGACATTAACACCCGTACCTTCACCCATCTAATTGTAAAGACACACTTTATCAATCCTTCCTCTTATTGCTCAGTTTGACTTCACAAACCCTAGATTTTTACTAACCTTTTTAAACAACCTGGCATGGTATAAAGACTAACATTTGAAACACCTCCACCCAATTTTTCCACATCTGGCCCCTGCACTAGGTGTGGCAAGCAAATACAGAGAAACAGAGAATACAGTAAATACAGAGAATAAAGTAGACAATGACAGTTCATATAAGCCCACTAATCTTTAGAGGTCGTTCTAGATGAAACGTGGCTACTGAAAGGTGAGGTCTCCTATCCTTTGTCTCCTGCTGAGAAGTCCAAATCTCCAGATCTCTAGAGACCTTGACTCCAGTGTGATGGCTCCACCTGTGCTCCGCTGTCCTGGCTGCTGTCTCTGCAGTCCTGGTTGGATGTTCTGAACAGCCAAAGTCCAAAGTCGGTGTCTGTGCTAAATGGGCTTCCTGTCAAAGAGATTTCATGAGACAGAATCCTGGCCACGTACTGGTTAAAATACACATTTTCACCTCTCCACCAAATTAAAAATTAATTCTCAAAGGGTAAAAGGAATGAGGTGTCTTTACAAACAAACTGTGGCCCCGCGGGTAGATAAATCCAAATACGGAGAGGTGAAAAAGGCACCTCAGCAAACTATACCCAGTATTCTTGGAAAGGACTACAGCC
This sequence comes from Oenanthe melanoleuca, assembly GCF_029582105.1. Lineage (NCBI taxonomy): Eukaryota > Metazoa > Chordata > Aves > Passeriformes > Muscicapidae > Oenanthe > Oenanthe melanoleuca. The sequence continues at coordinate 127,826 of NC_079361.1, forward strand.
AGAGGTCACTCCCCCACCTTGCAACCTCCTCTGCAGTCTGGCTATTAACTTTACCCAGGTTCCCCTCAGTAGCTCATTTTGCTAAAACAAAAAGACCCAAGGCAATTCATCTTGAGGAAGGCTTCTGCCATTCCTGGAGACCCACAGTGGCTCCCATAAGGGAGTTGTTTTAACATTTGCAGGGTCAAAGCCCCCAGCATTCACTGTTTACTGTTTTTGTAAATCAATTCTCCCTTCATTTTTCTACTTCACCACCTTTAATTATCTCCAACTCCTCTGGTGGAAAAGACAGCACCACTCCCCACTTCCTTCCTTGGCAGCAGCTGAGTCACAGGGACTAAAGGGAGGTTCTAGTTCCTTTTCTGGGCCTGTGAGAGCTAAAGCTGGGGCTTAATCAATCTTTCTTTTAATTTTCTTGCAATATTCTATTAATCCTAATAGTCACAGGCCCCCTTCAGCCCTGGGCAATGGCTCCTCCAAGTTCCCCTGGACCGTCTCTGGGCCAATACACCAAAAACCTTCAATCAAAATATGCCTCAAACATTCAACCTTTCTGTCCATCACCTGTGCCTTCCTTTCAGACACTCCAAGCACCCTCCAGCCAGAAAACCACAGTGGCTTCCTCTACCACCTCCTCCCATTCTCTCAATAGAAGTAAGTCTCTCACATACTGCAATAACCTAATTCCTAGGGATGGAGTAAATTTGGCTAATATCTTGCCCAAATAATCTTGTTCCCACTCAAAGGCAAAATACTGTTTACTGTGCTCTGTAAGTGAGCATCGTTTAAATCAAGTCCTAAATAGTAGCAGTGAGAAGAGGGAACCTGGCTCAAGATGGTATAGGGATCTGGGACTGCAGAATGCCTGGGTTTCATTATTTATTCTTAGGTCCTGCACCATAACTGGCAGGGTAGGAGTATTATAAGATGCCATACATCACTCTGTGTATCTGGCATACCTGGTATCTATCACTGTATAGGAGTGTTATACAAGGCTCCAAATATCTGCCTTTAACAGGGACTCAGCAAGAGGCTGCAACCCCTTCCTTCTTTCCCTTGAAAGAAGGTATTGCTTTTTAGATACCAATTGTCCAAGTTACCTCTATAGTAATCTGAGGATATGGAGAGACTCCATATCCAGTTTTCCACATTCCACTGGGACTAAGCACACTTCTAGGTTCACTTTAGCATAAGCTTTATCAGCACAACAGCACTAGCCTCCCTATCACTTCTCATGACAGTAACTCACATTCCCCAACTCAGTCATCAAATTTCCTCCTAGCAAACACAATTACAACTAGGGACAAACAGAAACTCATGTATTTCAAACCCATCTCCCACATTCACCAACAGCAATTGAATAAAATGTATCTGCTCATCTTTCCCACTTATCAAAAGAAGACTTGGACAATTGTCCCACCTTTGGCACAAAATGCAAAGTAGACAAAGTAGACAGAGAGGCCCCCATGTCACTAGGAAACTAGAACTCTTCTTGGTCCAGCAAGGGCTCCAGTGTGGAATGCCCCCAGTACAATAGATCCTGATACCCCTAACAATCCATTTCCAATGTTCTCTTTTTTTTACAAATGGCACGTTGATTCCATCCCAATCACTGTCCTGGTGGTCGCCCTCTTCCCTTTGGTCCTGGGTCTCCCTGCACACTTTTTCCCTTTGGGGGTTATAAAAATTGTGACATTATCCTTGCCTGTACCTTTCTTTACCTTTTCCTCACCCCTTCTTTCATATCTTTTATATACCTGATGTACCTTTTTAATCAATTCCTGCAAGTGCCCACTCTGCCACTGCTCCAGCCTGTGCTCCTGCTGCCTGTGGGCTCTCAGCCTCCCTCAGCCTCTGAATTCTGCAAAAATCACACACCTCCCTGGTGATCCAAACAAAATCCCTTCTTGTATCAAGCCAGGCTTTGGTGACACATTGTCTCTTACACTAAAGCCAGCCTTTGTCTTGCCAATGTCCAGGTCCCCAGGCTGCTCTACTAGCACCACAAGCTCTGTGAAGAACCAGATGCTGGCGCAGCTCAGCTGATGGGCACAACCGACAGTGCCACAGGGATGGACAAGGAGGCGGGGGGGAGGTGGAATGGCAGCTTTGGGCACCTGGAGCTGAGCCCTGGCTGTCCCACAGCCTCAGCTTGGTGCCACACCTTCCCCACAGGCCCCTAGCCCAAGCTGCTGGTCCTGCAGTCTTGCTCCCAGCCTCGGCACTCCACAGAGAAACCCCCTTAAATCCTCAGTAGGAAGCAGATAAACCCAAATCCTTCACTATAGTTCCATAATGCCTGGGGGTGTAGGAATACCAGCTCCCCATATTGCCTCCTCCTCGTGTCCATGTCCTTATCTGTCTCTGGGAGACTATGCAAACCATCCCAACCTTCTCCCAAAGGAACCTCTGGAGGCATTTTGGGATCATCAGCCCTACAGATGAGACCCTTTCTCAACTTTCCTTTATGGCCCCTTCTGGGCAGCCTTGTTTTACTCCTTGATGTTCCCATGGTACTCACTGGTGAGATTTCCAGTGGTCCTTTCCTGTGGACTATTCACGGACCCCCCCCAGTCTATTTGTGGGTCTCAGGTACCCAATCAATTGCCCAGTGTCAGCCAGGGCCAAAGGGAGCTGGCCATCTAAAGCTGGGTCAGGCACACCTCCAGCTCTGCTTGCCACGTGCCAGATCTAGAGGATGGAAGGATCGGGATGTGTCACCACTTTGTACAAAATATCACACAATGAAAAGCCAGTGTCCAAAAAGAAGACACGGGAATCCTTCAACTTTATTTGAATAAAGAGAGAGAGTCCACTGGGGCATGCACCCACAGCATTTTCTCTCTCAAGGTTTCAGAGGGCACAGTCTTTTATCCTAAACTCCCGGCCGCACATTGCCCTCTCCCCGTTGGCTGAGGCACCAGGAAGGTACAGCCTTCCCGAACCACCTACCACCTATTTCCCCTTGAACCTGGCATTTTACCCCAAAGTTCAGGAGTTCAGGCTTGTGCAGAGTCCCCCACTTGTCTGTCTCAGGAGTCAGACTATCTGGGCTCAGTAGCATTGTTAGCTCAAGCTTTGTCACCTCTCTACTGCTTTTTCCTGTATGAGAAAAGTATTAAATACTTGATTTCTGCATTTTCCAGTATGCTGAGTCCCCCACAGTATCTCTCCTCTGGGTTAGGAGCTCAAAGCAGCTGGCACTGGATGCTACTGCTCTGCTATCTAAAGGAATTTTTTGTAGCACTGTATCCTGCCAGCAGTAAAGTCGGGTTTTCATGAGCCCTGGCAGCAGGAAAAGGGGCATGGCCAGGGTTTGGCAGCTGCTCTGGGCTGTATCACACCAGAGACATGCTGTGGTGTGCTCAAACTGCGACAGGAAATTCATCTCTGTTCCAGAGCTGTCAGTGCCAGAAGGTGCTAGTGTGAAGTGCATTCACAGAGGGCCTTCTATTGTCCCTTGGCTTGGGCACATTGTCCTCTGTGTGCCAGAGAGCCCGCTGTTCTCGCACACAGAACTAAAGCCACCAGCAGGCACTCATTGGTGCTTTAAGACAGGAAGCATTTTTAGAACAACTTTGTTCCTTCTCCAAAGCTCTTCCTAAGCACACTGGATGAAGGGATGTGTGACCCTTCCAGACAGCAGGATGGAGAAAACACTCACCTGCAGGGTGGCACATGCTGCAAATGCTCTCTCCCCAATATAAATATACAGAAGCCACTGAATCTTGCACAGGGCAAGACTCTACCATTAAGTAACACCATTACTCTACACATTTAAGTTACAAATAGCTTTCTGGGATCCAAGCAGCTGTAAAAAGCTCTTTTGAGGCTGAAACCCAATAGTATTCATAATGCTTCTTCCACTGACAAGGGAGGTGGAACAGAGAATTCACATCTCTTCTGCTTTGCAGCAGGTACAATGCCTGTAAGTGCAAGACTTAGCACCCTGGTGTGTACAGCTTTCCACTTGCCTCGTGGATAGACTGCACCTAACCTTGCAATACTGCTGGTAGGGTTTATTTAGCAGATATACATCCTTGGGTTGCAGACCCTCCCCAGGCAGTCAACATTGTTCAGAGAGCTATTATAATAGGAGGGAACAGTTACTTTACTACAAACAGGAAAGTTCCAGGGAAAGCAATACATAAATAATGTAACATTACTCTTAAAACACTAACTTGGTTCCAAATATTTTTACTGCTGATTAACAAAATTGCTGATACAGAATATTAGTACCCTTAAACAGGGAGAGGGGCTTGCCATCATATTACAAGCTGCAGATACCTGGGGTTCCTTTTATCTCCAAAACCTTTTCAGAAATGGCAGAACCATCCATCAGCAAATGGCATTCAAAACATTTCCCCACCCTTCCATCTTGGGTGCTTTTTGTAGGGCCATGTCTGATAGATCTCCTGTCTGCAGCATAAGTTGTGCTCTAAATTCTCTGGAGCAGTAATTTATTCTGTCTGCTAAACGGACTACAGACAGCAAGCTGCTTTTAGAGGACAGCGTACAGTCAGCACATGAACGGTCAGGTACACGTTACCAGTAGTAGACACCTTGCAGTGGGGGTTCTACGACACCTCCTGATCTCTGGAACAGGAGGAAGAAATCAAATATCACCATTTGGCTTTTCCAGTTTCATCAGAAGCTGAAGGTAAGCTACCAGAATTTGATCAGAAGTGATTAATTTAAAATAACCCCACATTTAACTCAGAGATACCCTTGGAAAAGGCATTCACGGCCCACCCATGCAACAGAATTACCAGTGTTCTCAGTGACAAATTCAGCTTTTGTATCTTTACAAAAGGAAGAGTTTTGGAAAGGAGTCCTTGAAAGGAAGTAGCCAAAAGGGAGCTCTGAATACTATCTTCAAATGAGACTTTTATTTACAGAAATCTGTAAGTATTTCTTATTGAGATATATGTACTTTCACCTAGCAGAAAATAATCAAGACTGACTTTGTCTGATTCAGCAATTCTCTCTTGAACCTGTGTTGGTCTGTGCTGATTTCACAGGAGGGAAAAAACCCAAATCTTTTAAAAAAACTGAAACATCTTTATAACAACCTATCTGAAAATCTGCACCCACATGATGAACTAGAGTTCTATTTAAGCCAGTCAGTGCACAGAAAGACCACGTAACACCGGGAGAAAAAGCGCACAGTGAAAAGTCAGTTTAATGAAATCTTGTATGACAAATTATGGCAATTATCATAACTGGAATTCTTAAAACTAGAGAAGATTATGGGAAACACGGTAAATTTTGAAATATGTAACATGTTTCTAGAAAGTAAATAAACCATTTTCTACACTCACTGGGAGAGCAAGAGACCAGCTGAACTGCAGAATGGGACATATTAGGAACAGTCATTTGATGGCCACAATACCCAAGCAATAGCATCAATTCATACTTAAAGGAACTGAGTTGGGAGTGTTTTTACTCCTGCAGGCTTCTAACAATCTGGTCACCTCCCACCCTGGTTCTACGGCAGGATGGCTGAATACTCAATTATTTAGGTAATTTCCTGCTCTGTCTTCTCTAAAGCAATGTATCATGCACTGGGAACTGGACTACAGAAAGATGTTGGATTACAACATTCTCTTACCTTACTGTTTTTATTTCTTTTTTTTTTTCCTTTTTTTTCCCATTTGATGGGTAGGAGGCTTACTTCTGGTTTCAGTGACATTACCATTCTAGCAACATTTTCACAGAATCATAGAGCATACCGAGTTGGAAGGGACCCATCAGGATGATCAAGTCCAGCTCCTGGCCCTGCACAGGGCAGCCCTACAATCCCACCCTATGACTGGGAGCACTGTCCAAACATTTCCTGAACTCAGGCTTGGTGCTGTGACCATTGCCCTGAGGAGCCTTTTCCAGTTCTAATGTCACCCTCTGTGTGGAAAACCTTCTCCTGGTATCCAAGCTAAACCTCCCCTGACTCAGCTTCATGCTGTTTCCTCAAGCTCTGTCATTGGTCACAAGAGTGTTGAGACTGGTACTTGCCCCTCATGAGGAGGCTGAAGACTGCATTGAGGTCTCCCCTCAGTCTTCCCTTCTCCAGGCTGAACAAACCAGGTGTCCTCAGCAGCTCCTCACATAGCTTCCCCTTTAGACCCTTCCCCATCCTTGTGGCCCTTCTTTGGACACTCTATATTAATGTCTTTTTTATACTGTGGTGCCCAAAACTATCCCCAGAACTCAAGGTGAGGCTGCTGCAGCAGCCTCCCTTGCCTGGCTGTACCTGATATTTCCCCAGGACATGGCTTGCCCTCCTGGTTGCCACAGTACACTGCTGAGTCATCAGCAAGCATGTTTGACTTTACTACACTCTTCAGTATTTTTTGTCCACTTGGAAATCTGAAAGGCTGTGCCTGTGTGGGTCAGCAGCCATACAGACTATACAGGAATTGTCAACACCACACAAAAGTTAACAGAAAGCCTAAGGGGAAAGATGGAGCAGGAGTGAGATCAAGAGGAAGACTGCTGTAAGGCAGTAGAGCTGGTCACCATTACCCTCCCCTTGAACAGCCACTGCTTGGTACAGGAAACACAATGCAGGGCTCATAGTGTTTTGTTTGCTTGCTCGCTAACATAGGTTTTAATGTAATTCCCATGTACATTTTAATATGACAGTCTTACATAGATCTTTTGAGACACATGGGCATCATCTGGTTTTGCCTGCCACTGGCTTACTAAAGCTTAAAGCAGAAAGCTAAGTTAGGGTTTTGCTTTGGCCTAACTGTATCTTGCTGGGCAGGGCCTGAACTCAACCCATTGCCAATTCTGTTGGGATGCACAGCAACATAATTCTGCCTTCACTATAAACATTTATGCAAAGCTTCTGGCTAAAAATAAAATCTGTATCAGTAAACAGTTACCAAATCTTTGAAAAAGCTGTAGGTGATTGCATACTACCAAACCCCAAAGCAAGCATGCTTATTCAATTTTTCTGAATTTTCATGCACCATCAATTCATTTTAGGTAAAACACTTCAAAGTGAGACTCAGCATGGACCCCTGAGAGCCTGGGACCAGGAAATAATGCCTGTTTTCTCAGAAGTGGGCTGTGCTGGCCAAGACACCTTATTAATTTTCCTTATGAACAAGCTGCTGTCAATAAACAGCTTTATGGTGCAAGGGTATTTGAAAAGAGTAGTTTAAATCTGAGTATCTCAAAAGTGCAAAAAGATCCCAGATCCAAAAATGCAGGTCACTTACATGAAAGTCCCCAGTCCCTGTGATGCAGAAGCAATCGTGTAGTGGGTACTAAGGAACCTGCCATGCTCCTGTTGAAGCACAGCAAAGGTAGGGGGTACAGGTCTGTTCATTAGTAAAAACCCCCATAACTCTAAGGAGGGAAAAAGAAAACCAAAATGCAAGAAGGCATGAGCAGACAATCAAGATGCAGTGGCACAGCTTATCATTAGCCCTTTTCAATTGCCAGAGAAGTAATTACAGGTGTTCCTCCAACTGGCTATCAGGAAAAGCAAAAGCACCCTCTGCCCCAACAGCATCAGTCTTCAGTGAAGTCTTCAGTGATGGTTAACAACAGAAAACAGGGTTAGACCTGTTCTTGATTGCCAGCAAAAAGTGTGTTTCATTAAAACAGAGGCAATAAGGACTGTTTTGCTATTTGAATACTCAAGTTCAAAGATGATTTTGTGCTATAAACTGGTTTTCTGTTTTCAATTAATACTACATCAAATGCTTCTTCCCCTTTCATTTTCTTTTAGGTGATGCATTTTAGATCCTTAACCTACAAAGAAGCAAGCATGCAAGTCAAAAATTATCTATCAGCAAACTATTTATAAAGGAAATAGAAAAATTTGGGGAATTTATAGTGAAAGTGACCTGGTGACTATCAAATTCCTAACTTGCTGGAAAAGAACATACCATATACTTCAATAAGAAAATAAAACTCAGTTTTCACACAGAAGTCTCAAATTATTAAAAAACACCCAAAGGAAAAAAAAAAAAAAAAGAAAAAAAAAAAGGGTGAGTTATGGTTACAGTAGGAGTACTTCAGAATTACACACAGAAAAACACATTCTTGCTTTTATTTGTGGTGGAACAGAATACAATAACCTTCAGCCCAAACTACTCAAGGCTGGCAGTATTACCTTCTTCATGCTGCAAGACTTTAGGAAACAGAACAGGAACAGGAAGGGTTAGAAGTTAAATTTTCTATTTAAGGCCATTAATTCAGCAAGATTTAAAAAAATGTCCTCAACTTTAAGCATGAAGAGTTGCACTGACTTCAGTAAGATTATTCACATACAGTTAAGTCAGGCAGGTGCTTAAATGGCTTGTTGAATCAAGCCATTAAATGAGAGCTGCTTTATTATACAGATTTATTTTAATAGCTGGCAGAGCTCATTACATGAGCCTATTTTATTCTTCCTAGGGCTAACAGCTGTTTTGTCATTAACTTTTCTGTATGCCTCCTGCACTTTACTGTAGCCACAGAAACACAGTTTTCTAAGAAAAATTGTATGCAACATCTATTATATATAGTGGCTTAGCTCTCCCTTAAATAGTAACAGAAAAGAACAGTACAAAACAATAGTTTCACTTTTTCAACACACAAGAGCATCTTATTGAAAAACTAAAATAAAAAAGTCTCACCACAATATAAACCCCCCAAAAATAATAATGAAATGGGAAGAAAAAAAGAGTTAGCAAAACATCCTGCAGACTTTAAAGTCTCTTATCAAGTTAAAAAAGCTCTTCTGGTGAACCACAATGTTTTGTTTCTTTCTGTTTACAAGCCACTAGACAGCAAACAATGGAATCCACATCCATCATCTATGTTGGGATTAAAAGGTAAAAACATAACCCTGCCCCATTTGCAGTCCAAAAAAAAAAAAACAGGAACCCAAAAGGGCAGCCAGTGAGCATAGGACCTGGTGAGGACCGGATTTCCCTGTGTGAAGGGGAGTAGGGGTTATAAATGCAGAATTCGAGTTGGAACCGTGTCGAAAAGTTCTATCCTGGAGACCTGCAAGACATGAACTACTGAAGAAACAGCCAAAAGGTCCCAATGAAAAGCTGTGACAAGCTGTAATGTGCCATTTTAATTACAAGGAAGAGGAGAAATGGTTGGGGGTGGTTGCATTTTGTGTTTTTGTTGTTTTGGGGTTGGATTTTTATTTTTTTTGCTCATCAATATGATGAGCTTTTAACATCCCAAACCACATTCAGGTAGTTTCCAAGTCTGCCTTTTTTTGTGTGGAATCTACTGATCCAGACCAAAAACCCAAACAAACAGAACAGAGATGCACAGTCTTAAGTTCTGGAGTTTTCAACACTGCCTGAAATAATCGCTGGCCTGGGGTATCCAGAGATGCCTGCAAGATGGTGTTCATAGCAGCCTTGCAAGCAGATCGGCTAACATCTGCTATGTGCTACCAACGTTCTGCCCATCGCCTTCATCATTAGGACCTGAAACAATAAAAGCAGTTCTTGGTCATAAGAAATATCTTGTGTTTCTTGCCTTGCAGTAAGAGACCTATCCCAAGCAGCCTACAAAATCTCAGATTCAGGTGTTCAATGAGAGATGAGAGCTACAGAATTCCTCCTCCCCTGCCCTGCATATGCCTTCTCCAGACTAAGATCTGTCTACTGTAGAATTTTGTGTTCTTGACTAATCTGGTTCAGAAATGCCAGCAGCATCCCAAAGCCTAAAAGCTCCATTTCCAACCTCTTCAATCTTCCCACTGCTTTTGCTCATATTCATTCCTCTTTTTTTCCCCTTCTGTGAACCCTGATAGAGGTCTGTCAAAGGCTGGACGTTCTCAGCCACAAGAAAGCAAAGCATAGATGACTTCCAAGCTGAGAGTACAAAAGGAAGCCTTCTGCAAATCAAAGAATAGTATTTTTCATAAATTATGGTCTCCTCATGCACAATAAAAACCATTACACTCCTTCCATGTCCCTTTGTAAACTTTCTGCTTTCCAAACAGCTCTCCACTGAAAGGTCAGTCTGGATGCTGTCTACTGATCCTGAGTCATCTCAGGTTTTATGTGCAATTCTTGGCCATGATGAAGGCAAAAAACAAAACTCAGAACCACCCTTAGAAATCCTGTAAATGAAAAAAAGCACAGAAAACCTCTGCTAAACTCTGGCATGTAACTCAGAGGCAATACAGGGGCCTTTTACCAGTTTGGAGAAGAATCAAGTAGTTGCATTCAAAAAGGAAGTCCATGCAATAGTCCTACTCCACAGACATATGCAAAGAGCACCATCTGCCTTAAGAAATGACACAGCAAGATGCATGGGAAACAGGAAACACCACTGTCTTCCTTACTTACCACTTCCAACTGATCCTGAAGGTGCAATGACATCATCATCACTGTCTTCCTCATTTGACTGTGTTACCTCTGGCTCAGGTGCTACATTCTTGATTTCTTGCTCTTGTTCGACTCTACTGCGCAAGGCCAAGATCCGATGGTGCAATGCCGCATACAACTGCCCTGTATCTTTAGAGCTTGCCTGCATTTTTTAATATTCAGAAATAAGAAAAAGGTACATAGAATTATAACACAATACACTGCTGACATAGTACACACCAGCCATATTTCACAATATACTTTTCAGTTTTCTCATAAAGTGTTTTTCAAACCAGTTACAACAGGCTGTGGTACACACAGCAGGACATTAGATATACAAAACTCTGGTGGTGAAAGAATATTCCTCTGCTTAGTCCCAACTTTCTCTTGCTAACATACCCAGTACTTCTTGATCTCATATAGTCTTCACACAGGAATCATAGAGCTTTCCTGAAACCTCCCAAAAGCTCATATTTAAAAGACCTTCAATTAAAATCTTGCAGATTTTTGCTGGCCTGTCAATAATTCAACTTCACACATTAGTTATTTGCAATGAAGCCAATTGTTTCATGAGGCACTGGCATAAAATTTCAATGAGATACAATGAGAAAATTCATTGAACAGTCAGGCAGGCAATTATTCAATATTTTTCTAAAACAGTCTCTGTTTCAGAGGGAAGCATTTTTGACAACCTGTCAAATTCTTTCAGAAAAAATAGTTTCTATCCGCCCCATCTGACACTTGCATCTGTAACCTCTATGTCTGCAAAATTCCCCTGCAATGAGCTGTAATGAAAAAAAAAATTCCAAACAAGACATTTTTTATCAATACTAAAATCAAGAGTGAATGACCTGATGACAGATTAACTCAAAATTTCCAAATCTAGAAAAATATGGAGAAAATATTATCCAGTAATTTCACTTATTTTTCTTTATCAATGCATATTTGGTATCATTAAGTTCCATTCTGGGACTCCAGATCCCAGCCCTACAAACCTAATGTCAGAGGGAATGCTGACCATTTGCTGATGCTCTCAATTTCTGATCCCTAGAAACACTAATTCTTTTGCAACATCTTGTGTAGAATCAGTGTAAATCAAAATAACATGTTTGGACCTCTCCAAATGCTTTAGCAGGCATTAGAGAATGACCTTTCTTCCTTGCTGACTGTGTGATCTGATCCTGAGTGTTTTAGGAATTCTGATCGGAATTGCCGTTCCCCATTTAGCAAGCACAGAAATCACTTTCACTGTCCTGTTACTGCTTTAATACTCATCAAAATACTAATCAAAATAATCTTCAAAAGAAAATCAAAGTTAAAATGTGTAACCCTTAAATGCTAATATTATGTTCTTGACAGTTTTAGTGTTTCCTTTTCAGTAGACACCTATTATCCTCCCGCACTACAGACAGTGACAGCTTTCCTGTGCTGAAAGTTCCAGTAGATCTAATTTTGGTTAAACTACTGCATTAGATCTGTGAAGTAAGGCCCATTTTTCTTAAATCAGAAAACAATCTGCTTTAAACACTATAGTTAGAGTCTCAGTATGTGTGGAACAGGTCCCATAACTCCATAGGCAATGCTTCGGACAATCTGGCTTCCTAGGGCAGCCTTTGATGTGGCATTTGTTTACAACGATCAAGACTTTTCAGACAAGAAAATCTGCCAAGTGCCTTGTCTTTGGGGCAGGGGTGATGTTAAGACAGTGTAGGGTGCAAAGAAAAATGGGAATGCTAACCTCAACTACAGTTGAAGTACGCACCAACTTTATTAGGATGGTTAAGATGTAAACAAGAACAGTACTCACTGATATAAGAAAAACTTTAACTCCTTGGTCCTCTGTATCCATGGCAGTAATCCGGATACTCTTCTCACTGGCTTTATCGATCTGCATCTGAGCCCAGAGCTTGGTATTTAAGATTAACCTGAGACTCCCCTGAGTCCTCATCACTAAAGCCAAGTTACAAGATCAGTTAGGTGAAAAAAGACATCAGGAAGCTCAAAACAGTCAAGACACTTTTTGTTGTCAAAAGGTTTCAGTCCTTCTACAAATAAGCCCTCTTGGGCTTTTGTCACAACAGTAAATGTGAAGAACATAGGCTTGTGCTGGTTTTGGCTGGGGTAGAGCTAACTTTCTTCCCAGTCACTGGTATGGGGCTGTGTTGTGGGTTTGTGCTGAACATATGGTTGATAATATAGAGATGTTTTTGTTATTGCCAAACAATGCTTGCACAGAGCCAAGGCCTTTTCTGCTTTTTATAATAATGCACTGATGAGAAAGATAGGTGTATGTGGGAGGTTAGGGGCAGACGGCTGGGACAGGTAACCCAAACTGGCCAAAGGGATATTCTAGACTATATAACACCATGATCAAGATACAAAGCAGGGGGAAGAAGAGGAAGGGAGGATGTTTGGAGTGATGCCGTTAGTCCTCCCAAGTCACCATTATGTGTGATTGGACCCTTCTGTCCTGGAGATGGATGGACACCTGCCTGCCCATGGGAAACAGTGAATTCATTTCTTGCTTTGCTTTGTTTGCATGCACTGCTTTTGCTTTTTTTATTGAACTGTCTTTATCTTAACCCATGAGTTTTCTAACTTTTATACACTTCCAGTTCTCTCCCTGATCATGCTGGAGGGGAAGTGAGCAAAACACTGCAAGGGGCTTGGCTGCTGGCTGGACCTAAACTGTAATAAGGCTATTAAAGATTGAGTCATGTCTAAAGTTATTTAGTCTGAAGCCTTATATGTTAATACATTAAAGTTCAGCAGTGGTATCTGAGCAAATAATCTCAGGCTAATGCACATTCCTGCCAGACTGAACAATTGTGCACTATTCAAAGAGACCTCCCTCACCACAAGCAACCCATCCAATACAGCCAGATCTGAATGATCTTACCATAAATTTCTAGGCAAATATTCTAGTTACTAAACATGGCTTGCTTTTAGGAGGGGAAAAAGTAACTGGAACATCTGCCGCAATAGAAGGGTATAAAGATACTCTCTTTGGAGGCAATATTCTGAAGCAGTATTATTGGAGGCAATAAGCAAAGCAAAAGAAAAGGTCCAAACTGCTTCTGTGTTGCTGGAGCTAAGACGAACTAAAGTGAACGGTGCTGTGCATCAAGGAAGAACCTTGTGAAAATAGCATGACTCTCATCCAATATCTCATTTCCCCTGGCTAACCTTACCCAGTCGAGACTGTAACGTTCCATCATCTGTTGAGGCCATATCATTGAGTCTCAGGAGCCCTCGACCTCTTTCCACCCAAGACTGAGAGCTTTTATCAAATACAAACAGCTTGCACTGAATCTGTAACAGAAAATATCTCTATGGCATAGCGGCTGATTGAAGTAATCATGTATTTCTTAGTCACCTACAGTTGGTTAAAAACATTCATATTTCATACTGGAATTTTTAATTGTTTATAGCTGTGGAAATCAAAACATCTTTTTTGCAACAAATTTCTCAAAATATGCTGTCTATTTTCATCAGGTTTTATTAAAAGAAGCTATATATTCTTAAAGAATAAGAGGGCTCAAGATCAAAACAACAAGTAATTTTCAGGTAAGATATTAATTTTCACAGAGGAAACTTAATGTCGTAAGAGACTGCCTTCTACAAGTCAATTTTTTTAAAAGCCTTAGGTACACATTGCACCACTGAAGATGCTATTTGTTGCTGGGAAGACCCAGCAAATATAATGAAAGCAAAGCAAAATTCTTTCTGTAAGGAAGCAAAGGATGAATAAACACACTAGTTCATTAAGTCATTATCAAAGCCTAAACCACACAAAGTCATTAATAAGTGAAGTATTTTTACTGCCTCCCTAGAGCATTCATAGATTATAAAACTCAAAAGGTGTATGTATTTTTTCAACAGTAGGAATACTCCTTCTTGACCTACAAGCTGCCTTCTTCCATGACAAACATCTCTACTCTATATCGCTCTCTCTAATCCAACTTCACTGTTACTGCTGAGGTTTTATACCCCAAACTGTCACCCTTCAAGTTCCCCACAGATGAACATGCACTAAGTGGAAAAGATATTTCCATTTTCATTCCCTCCATTTACCATTTTCTTCACACCAAAACATGTATTTCTGCAATATTAACATAGTTCTGTCTGTACAAAGTCTTATTTGGAATTTTAATGCATTATATCTCACAAGAAAAAAAGAATTAAAGTTAGGCAAGAGGTCTGTTAAATTACAGCACATTCCTGCAAGTCAGTCCTCTATTAAGTATACAACTCCCAAAAGTTATGGTTTTCTTAAGTGAAACAGGAGTCTTATCTCTTCAGTGTTTTGTTCAATTATGTGAAGCCTCCAAACGCTTCTGAATTACACAGAAACAGAGACATACCAGAACAACCATTTAAAGACCATTTATGTCTGGTAAAAAGAAGTTCAAGAATACAAACATTATAGAGTATCATTTTGTAAAGTAATACAAGTGTAACTGATAGACATTAGATACTGTCAGTGCAACTGTTTGGTGCCAGAAAAGAGCATCCTGTCTGTAAGAATAAAGCAAGCTAGACCTGAAAATAACACAGTTCAAATGCTGAGAAACAATGTATCTCAAGGAAAAAAAACATACTATAATTGGAGGATAAAGAGACAGGAAAAAACACATACACCACTGCATTTGATATAAAAACCCTTTTTCTTAAGGATATACAGGAGTTCGTAAGTATATTTAAGTTATAACTACAATGTTAAATATATCATGATTAAAATCAGGAGTCTAAAGTCACAACTAAATATCCTTCTACAACATCACTAATTCAATTAAGTAGCTCAAGCCAAATTCCTGAGTGTTTGTGATATAGTTTGTTTTGCAAGAAACTAGACTGTTGGCATAAAGAGTCCATTCTTAAGTTTTAGAAAGTCTTCAGTAGTACAATGATTAAAGAACTTAAAAACATTTAGTTCATCTAAGTTTTCTTCAAATAAATATCTGAGAAAGCAGAAGCTTCTATGTGATGGATTCAGGAAATTATGTTTAACATACACCTGGATGACGTACACAGAAAAATTTATTCAGAAAGAGGAAATTAAAAAACAATGAATAACAAGTTAATAATTTAATTTTAACACAAGAAAATACATTAGAGATATAGAGGAAGGCTGAGTTGTAGGGAATCAGATGGTGTGCATTCACTGGACATCCATATGAAACCCCACAAACTCAAAGCTCCTCTATCGGTTTCTTACCTGTAACACATTACTTTCAGCTTCTTCCCCAGTAATCACTTCTACCTTCGCTAACAAACACTTCCTTGCTGTTGCTTTAGTATAGGCTGCTGCAGACTCTGCCAGTGATTCTGAAATATTATTAGCTGAACAACATTTTGAGAGTCTGAGAATGATTAGCATAAAATTTTGTAAGATGTACAAAGGTCACATGCAAGCACATCAGAATTTTGAGACCTTCTGAAAAGCACAGAAGACAGACCTTAATAAAACATGTAAAAAAGGATTGAAATTTAAAGCAGAAGTGAAAGCTTGTCTTTTAATACTTGTTTTACAAGCACAAGGAACAGAAGAGATAAGTTCTCAAGAAGTTTTGTCCCTACACACAATAGTTCAAAACCTTTGCATGGATACCTGCTTATCTGTAGATGCTCCAGCAGTGCTGATACTCTTGCCAGCCATACAGTTGTACCTACACATGCACAATTTATTTTTGTGCCTACAGAAGTGCAATTTATTTTCCATTTTCATTTGGGCTTGCAAGCAGTTTACTGAAGCAAACCCATAGCTGCCAGAATTTCCATTATATCTTGAAAATTTGAAGTCACAGAATCCAGCAAACAGCTCTCTCTGAGTTCAAGCAACATGTGGGATACCCACCCAATACAATACACATTTGACTCAAATTCAGTCACTTGAAATACAACAGAATTTTTTAAAAAAAGTTTGCGACATTTCTTCTATATTCTCTACCAAGTCCTACAACCAGTTCTGTTAATTCCCTCTAATTTAATTCTGTTGAAGATACTCCCACTACCACAGAGTGACACTGAAAAAGACAATGCAGCCTATACACATTTACTATTAGAGTATCTACACCATCCAGGAACTTTCACACCCAGTCTGTATCTTTGGTTACAGGAGACAGGAAAGGCAACATAAAAATTTTATGGTTTTGAAAAGTAACAGGATATTGAAAACCACAGTAATTTAAAAAATTATTAACTACCATTCCTAATATAATATTCTGGTTTTCACCTTTTTCTGGCGTGGCCTCCTGAGAAGATGATTCAGACCCAGACTCTGTAGCAGCATTCTCCTT
Source organism: Oenanthe melanoleuca (assembly GCF_029582105.1). Classification (NCBI taxonomy): domain Eukaryota; kingdom Metazoa; phylum Chordata; class Aves; order Passeriformes; family Muscicapidae; genus Oenanthe; species Oenanthe melanoleuca. The sequence goes on from NC_079361.1 coordinate 144,462, forward strand.
ATTACCCTCTGTGCTACCTTCATTTGATTTTGGTGGACTCTATCACAGAAATAAGAAGAGGTAAACAGAAGAGAGAAACATACACTAATTCTGCTGAACAGGACTAGTGACCAAGTGTGAGGGCACTTCCAGTATTTACAAACCATATGGCAATAAAAGAAGCTCATAGGCACCATACTTTCACAGTTAAAACTATCCTACTACCTCAGCCAAGGAACTGAATGGAGACCTAAAAAACAGTTCAAATTATTCCCCCTTAAATTGATACCAAATTTCAATCCTTATTTTGAGGCTTTTTGACTTGATTTGTTCAACACAGCAAGTCAATTTCAGCTACAGCTACTCATGGCATAATTGACTGAAGTCCTGCTTGGTAGTTAGGTCTGAACACACAGCATTAAACGTTTCCATTTTGTTCCAGCACAGGAATCAAAACAACAGCAAGAAACAGTGAGGTACTAGAAGTTGTTCCTTAGGTTAGTACATCATAAAAAGCATTTCCAGAATCATACCCCAAGTCCTGAGCCATCTGCTTTACTGCGAGGCTTGAAATCCCATCCTGGGGGGAGTCACATGACTGCACTGCTCTCAATTTTGAGGACAAACGTAAAATACCCTCTAATACTCCAATAGCCATTTAAAGCAACAAGCTATGCCATAAAATGCTTGGGCACAAGAACCATATGCACTACAGAGAGAGCACAGAATCTCCTTACACTGAGAGAGTTTGGCAGGGAAATCCTGGAGAATATTGCTGGGCAGATAGCTCATAATGAACTTCCCCTGCTGCACTCTAAGTAAGTTACCTTCAGGGGAAACCACGGAAGAAAACTCCCATACCCAAGTGACAAGTACAATTAAAGGATCTCAAAATTCCTGAGTGAGAATCTGTAACAAACTGCTCACAAAATTACAACATATACATAGTGGATACTCACTAGGACTCGCTCACTCATGTTCTGTCCAAAAACAAACTTGTTGCTAGACGCATCTGCACTGTTCGTAGAGTTCTCTACGCTGAAAAAAACCCAATAAATAAGCCAGGTTTTACAAGACAGAAAATAATACCTCTTATTTTCTACTAATAAAATTCCTCAGAAAGTGAGTGATTGTCACTGGCTTTAAAAAAGTAAGCACTGGTTGACACATACATAGGTAAAAATTAATTCAACTGACCACAAGAGCACATTCTTTACAGAACAAGAATTCTCTCAAGAATGCAAACAAATTATTTTTGCCTCTGTAAAAATCTTCCCCTTCAGATAACTAATAACACACAAAGCAATGCTGAATGCTAAGTGAGGGCTTACGATCTAATCATATAACTGTTTTTTTTTAACAGACTTGAACTACTACATATTTTTTGGTCAATTCTCTCAGAAAGGGAAAGAACTGAAACAAAAGCACTTCCAATATCGTAATTGAAGCAAAGGCAGCAGGGAAAAGTAATGCCTTTTATCAGACTAGCTGCTATATCACAGCTTCTCCAAGAAGTTTCACAGTCAAATCTCACTCAGCCTTTACTTCTTCCTTCCATTAGTATTTTTATTAACAGATTTTAAATCCTATTTAGAAAGGACGAGAGTTTTATTCTTTTACAGACTCAAAAGACTTAACACAGTTTAGGTCCCTTACCATCAGGCACACCTTTCTAAGAAACCAGCTTGCTCACAAAGTGAATATAAGACCATTCTGAATCAAGCCTATGTGCATTTCACCAAGTTTGGAAAATGAGGACTCATATGTATATGATTCAAGTGAAACCAAACAAACTTTTAAACTGTACATGTAGAGTTGCTACTTCTGATTAAGGATTCCTAGAACAAAGGAGATCCTCAGTGGAAGATAGTTTTACCTACTAAGGGTATTAAATACCACAGTTCTGAGTTCTAAATGTTGAGAGGGATCTCAGTGTGGCCTACCAGTACATGCCACACCACCCAGCACATTTACACTTTTTAAAGAACTGACACTGTTACACAAAGGGAGGAGTTTTCTTTTACAAGTTGATTACTACAATGCTTTGCCACCTCCACTGAAAACCAGAGCCAACTCCCCTTAGACACTTTTTTTTTTTTTTTAAGACAAGTGCAAAACTAGGTTTCTGACAATTGATCCACCATGAATAAATCCTCCCAAAGTAAAGACTCGAATGGAATGACAGCAGATGCCATAGGAGTTGAAGAATGTGAAAAAAATATTCCAGTATTTGAAGGTCACATATTAGTAGTTACTGTCTGCCAAATCTAAATGAACAAGTCTGACTGTGTCTATTGGAAAGATGATCTGGCATCAAGAGAGCAAAGGTGTTCTCTACCTCTCCAGTGCTGAAAAGTTCAGCATCAAAAGTTTACTGACTGCAGAACCGCCTACTGCCTCCTTCATGGTGAACAACACCAACATGGTGAATCTTATAAATGCCTAACATAAGGACAAAGAAAGCATGTATTGGTGCTTTTCCTACAATTATTTCATTGCCTCAATCTGAATTTCAGCTTACTCCAGGAGAAGAGATGTTGCTTTGCTTCATCATTTTTGGCAGGAATTCCCCTTACACTTTTCCAGTTACTACTTGAATTCACAGTTCTGTATCTCCTGTTTTCTCATTCTGTACACTACTTCAAAAAATTTAACTATTCTTCCTGTCATCCATATCATATACGGAACCTACTGAACAACACAAATACAGTGTAGATGTCCACGAGATTCTACTGGTAGCTCAAATTTAGTCCATCACTGTTTCTAATCATCCATGAGAAGACTTCTCATGTCACACTTGTTGGTTTTCTGAAGAGGTTTTTGGGGAGGATGTGGTCAAATAAATAGTATCAAATTCATCTCCCTTGATGAGATGATTAAGGATTCCCCCAAACCTAAGACTGCCATCTCATTCTTCAAAAGTCTGGATCCCCACTGACCCAGTCTAAGCCCTGCATGCAATAAAGAGCAGAAACAAAAAAAATTCAATAATGACTAAGGAAAACTGTTTTATTGGTTTCCGTGTAGTCTCACCTGGAACTGATGTACTGTAGAAAATAATTTGTTGCAGAAGGTATATCTGCTGTCAGGAGGCCAGCATTTTGCACATCAGCAGTTTCATCGCTTTCATCTCCTAGCTAGACAAAGAACAAGTATATATCAATAATTTTAATCAAGTATATATAGTATTTATATAAAAACTCTAATAAAGTATGTATCAATAATTTTAATTACTGACCACAATTTTTTCAACTAATTCTTTCTGAAGACAAAGTTCCATCCACAAATGCTTTCTACAATAAAACAAGGTAAGTCTATGTCCCAATATTACACTTTCTTTTATTACATTAGGATACCTGAGCAAACCTGTCTTCAACAGGAGGTACTAACAATCCAACTCAGTTATTCTACAGGCAAGTCTGAGCTCAGGCTCAGCCTATTTTTCCACATTTCTGTGAAGTCTTGGTTGCATAGGAGCATCTTAGAACCACATTTCAACTTCATTCTAACCCAAAAGGTAAGAGAAAACGCTACATTCTACTGAGCTTTAGCCTTTACTCATGATTGCAGTAGATGTATTTATTCTTGAAAAAGCTTCTTGTGCTACTTAACAGAATTCATTTATTAAATGTACAGAAGACTAGTTTAATTAAACAGCCAACTCTGAGTTAAAAGCTTTTAATTTTACATATATACATGTAAAAAGTTTTAACTTTATCATACAGTAGCTACACTTCATAAACTCTTAGTCAAGAGAACAAATGTATGTTTACCTTAACTCTATCTCTTAAATTTTGCCCAAAAACAAATGCTTGCTGTGCATTTAGTTCAGCCTTCTCACAGCTGTCATCATCTGAAGTATTGTTGGACTCCTTTTTCTGACATTCCGCTGCCTAAAGAAATGGAAAAATGTAGCCTAAGAAGTTGAGTTTCTTTAAATAAAAACACCTTACAACAAGGTGTGTCACACACTCATTTACAATGACAAACCAGTAACACTTCCAGATCTACAGGGCATGTTTTGCATTTAAATAATGTCTCTGTTGCTAAGCATTTTTCGTAGCAAATCACAGAATGGTTAAGGTTCAAAGGAATTTCTAATAATCACTTGGTCCAAACTGTGTTCAAAGCAGCATCAACTTCAAACTTATATTAGGCTGCCCAAGATCTCATATCAAGTTTCAAAAAAATCCACATGACAGTTTTACATTTTAGTAGTCTGGTTCAATGTTCAACTATACTAAGCATTATAGTTATGTCCTAAAACACTGGAATCTCCTTCACACCACACCTGCAGCTTCTCATCTGTTTGACAGACACTTCCTAATTTCATTCTAGTTTTGCCACCACCTACCACTTGAGAGCTGAGGGGAACAACCCAATTTCCCTGCCCTAGTCCAAGCAGAACATACTCAGCTTTTTCATTCTCTCATCACACATCTCGTGCTCCAGCCACTCGTCCGCTTTTAAAGTGTCTTTCATGTACTATCAAGCCCCAAACTATATGGCACTTCTGATACCATCCTCCAGTGGCACAAAAAGAGAAAGATCACTTTTCTGAACTTAATGTTTCCCGTAAGTCTTCTTATCAATAAAAGGATACAATACTTGCTCATGTTGAATCTATTGCTCATCACTGCTGCACAGTACCTGAAGGTTCCTGAGCTTTTTGTTCTCCTAAGGACTTTCTATTCTGCACCTCTACCACCTGCTTTCCACAAGTGGCTTCATGACTTCTCCCTGCACATGCCATGGTGGCACTTTTCCCGATTATTCCCATGCTATAGTTCTTGTTCCACTATACTCAGAGCCTTGCACTTAAAAATCCCTAAAGTAGTGTTGGAAAGCAATTGGAAACTGCACAGGAATCACTCCCTCCTGCTTCTGTCCTAATTTCCTACCACAGAGCTTTTGCCACTGATGGGAACCCAACACTCTATCCACACACAAAGTTTCAGAAGTGACCCACATACAGCAGTTGTCCCTCAGCAAAGCACACTTCCATCAGCATCAACAGCACCATAAGAAGAAAAAAAACTCCAAAACCACAGCAAGTCTGAGCATATTATGAAGAAAGCCATATAGTTATTATGGGAAGAATATTAGGGGATACCACCTGCCCCACTGAAGAGGACACTCAGGGGGAAGATGCTTGTTTAGGGAATCCATTACTAGTTTTATGGCTGGCCAACATGAAATTTTCCCTTTTATTTCCCCTTTTTATCTCCCTTCCTCCAAAACAAAGTAACTGTCACCCTTAGAAGCAATGTTATCAGCTATAGATCTGCTAGTAAATTCTGTATGTTAGAACTTGTCTCAACACTTTTCATGCAGTATCAGGATCTCCACAACTTGTCAGCACAGCTGCTTTCTAGCCAATCTCTCTTCAGTCCTTGTGACATATGGGTTCTCTCACCCCAGGTACAGAATTTTGCATTTGCTGACCATCAGACGGTTTTTCTCAGCTTGTTTTTCCAACCTGCTGAGATCCTGCTGAACAGCTCCTATCTTCCAACATATTGATCATTTCCCCTTCCCACAGTGTATTAGTAGAACAAACTTAACAAGATTTATTCCACCTTGCCAGGTTGTTTGTGTATATGTTGAACAGTCCTAAGAAATACCTTTAGCGACTGACACTTGTCAGACTTCCAACCATTGGCTGTTACCCTCAAAGCTCACTGCTTCAGTCAATATTTCACCCACTTTAAATTCCACCCAAACAGTACACCTCTCTCCATTTTGGCTGTGACAAGTATACTTCAAACCATACAAAGATCTTGCCTAAAGCTAAAATCAACAAGTAGGGCTCTCTGAAAAGCAAATAATCTCAGAGGATAAAAAAGCCACCAGGTTGGTCTCCTTTTTATCTACGCTGGCTGTTCTCAATCCCTTTAATGTGCCTCATATCCTAGGACTCCTTCACCACAAAGAAGGAAGGAGCTGAGCCCCTTCTACTTTCCTGGAACCTCTTTCTTGCCATTCATGTAAACGTGTGCTATGCTTTCTTCTTCCCCAATAATTGGGATCCACCACAGTACCGTAAGTCTCTGAGGACAGGTAGTGGTCTCACACTAGCACCCCCCAGCACCCCATCAGGAGTTCATTTTCTTCTCAGTACAACACTGTATTTTGGATCCAGGATGAGAATCTTGATCACACACTGGTATTTTGTTTGTGGCTCTGTTGTGCTCAGCCCAAGACAAGAACTTCTCAGTGTCTCACGCTGTGCCAGCGAGGAGCTGCACAAGAAGCTGGGGGAGTGACCACAGGCAGAACAGCTGACCTGAACTGGCCAGAAGGATATTTCACACCAGAAAATGTACTGCCCAGTGTGTAAACTGGGGGAGTTGCTGGTGAGAGGCTGATTGTTGCTGGGAGACAGTCTGGAAACAGATCAGTGGGTGCTGAGCACCTATACTGGGCATCACTTCTTTCCTTTGTGTTTTGTTTCTGTCCCTCTCTCCTTTTCATTACAATTATTATTATACTTTACTCTGTTTCAACACTTAAATAACTATTCTTATCTCAATCCACGAGCTTTAATTTTTCCTGATTCTTCTCCCCATCCCACCTGAGTGGAGGGAGTGAACAAGTGGTGCCATGGTGTTTAGTTGCCAGCTGGCATTAAACCATGACACTCCCTCCACACCCATGGATACATCCTGCCTGGTCCCATGGACCTGCCTAAGTTGAACTGTCTAAAACAGTCCTTAAGCAAATTTATTGTAATAATTCACTCCCTCATACTTCCCCTAAAAAAAGGGACTTGGCAGCAGACAGCAGACCTGACAGCAGACCTCTTCAGTAGAAAACAAGACAAAGGCACTACAGAAGAATTTTTTTCACCACTAGACTCCCTTCAACATTTTGCAGATGGCCCATAATTTTCCTTCATTTTACCTTTGATCCCAATATCAGTGGAGGCCTGGCTTGCAGCTTTTCATTCCCGGTCATTTCAAACACCAAACAAATTTAGGCTTTCCCAGTTCTCACACACATCCAGGCAATCCTGCTGTATACTTATCAGGTGTCTTGGAAGCTCAGATGGCTTTCATGAGTTATATGCACACTTTCTGGATTTAAGGAGCTCCCACTCCATACGTGCTGGCCTCATGCCACAATTACACAACTTCATGTACTTTAGGATAAATTATTCATTCTCTAAGGCGGTTGTCCACGGAGGTAATTAGCTCTCATGAGCTCTAGTGTCCTTCAGAATGCTACCAACCAGCTCAATGAACAACCTGAAGCCTTCTCTCCTGAAGTCTAGATCTTTATTTTTCTACATATTAGCTCCCTCAGGATCTCAAACTCCATCTCATTAATGCTGCAATGACAGCTACTCTCAAGCTTTGCATTTCCAGTCAGTTCTTCGCTGTGAATACCAGGTAAAGCTGAATACCTCCCATGTCAACTTACCCAGGGCACACAAATACTCCTATCAACTTATTTCTAAAATCTCCAGGAGCATTCTGGAGGATTTCTACCAGGACATACTGCCATTTTATCAGGTGTCCAAGCACTAAAGTTCATCTTTAGAAACAAGGCCTGTAATTGTGAAGCTTCTAGTTCTTCAAGGGCGTTAGTTACTTTCTCTACTTGATCAGTCTAAGTCTGGTTCACATAGGTTCTCCCTCTTGTAAGCTTCCCCTCTGATCTTAATCTATAAAGCCTTGACCAATTCAGTGCCTTCCCAAAACAAAGCCTCTGCATTCAAACAGCTTCTTTTAGCATAGTGGAACCTGTGGGAATTGCAAGTACAGAGAGCTCTCAGGGCCTTGTGCACACAGGCTCAGAGATAGAGATGGATACAAGGTTTGACCTAAGACCTTGGAACAGGCTTGAAGAATTAGAACACTGAAAGTGAAGCAGACATAAAACAAAAATATAAGTTTGTAATTTAAGTAGAAATATGTTTTAAGCAGACAGAGATATGCATTATGGAAGTAAAGCAATATGTTAAGTAAGAGTGTAAAAATTTTTGAAGTTTAGCAATAGAACCTGCTATGAAGTCAGTTGGAAGCTTAAGGTGTACCAATGAAGGTTTGTGAAGTGTTATATGATTGGTTAAAAAATGATGCATTGCAGCAAAGCCAAAAAGTAAAATAGCTAATGGTCGGTGTAAAAAGATGCTACCAAGTTTCCCAGAAGTATGTGATTGGCTAAAAAACTTACATGAGACATTGTCACTAAGAAATAGACGGCTTCTGATATATGGCATTAAACGTAACACCTTTAATGTCTCACCATTCTGTGAGACTGACGCCATGAGGCAATAAGCCATACTTTTAAAAAAGTCTCTCAGTTGCCCCGTCTCTCGTGATTTTGGTCTCCCAATAATTGGTGCTCCACGGTGTGAGGAGCGATCAATCTTACTGAGCAATCGGGAAGCCCCGAATGCCTAATTTAGAGGCTGTTGGAATGAAGCAGAAAATCCACAGATTTAATGGCTCCTGAAATGAAGGAAGAACAGATTCTATTGGCTGTTGAAAGAAAACTGAGCCCACTGGTTATGCCTGGCTGAAGTTCATCTAGAGAGGACCTGTGACGAGATGACAAGTGAACTTTGGGGAACATGGGGCAAGAAATGTCCAGGGAACAGAGAGACATTTACATTCATTTAAAAGCTGTGATAAGAGCTAATTCTCATGCCGTGCCTAACCAACAGTTAAAAGACCTTTTATGCTGGGTACAGAAAAATTTTGCAGACACAGACCTTGCATCTGCTTTTACCATGTCTCCTTGGGACTCTGCTGCAGTAAGACTACAATGCAACTATCCGTATGGATTTTACAGCTGCTAAACTGCTTCCAACAAGTCCTATAGTTGTTGACATTTTCAGTAAACAACCTGGTCTGCCTTCAATGCATCCCTTAGCTTCTTTCCCTGTTCAGTCTCGGTCTTCGGATTCTGCTCTTCCTGTAGCTGCCGCCTTTACTGTGTCTCTGTTATCTTTAGATGCTTCTAAAACTGCCAATGAAGGGGAAAGTGAAAAGAAAATTGAAAACTATTAATCTGTTGTGGGTATGCAACAGCAAGATAGTAATTCTGCTTCTGAAGAGGAGACAGACTTAAAACTAGAGACTGAGTTTTCTCCTGAGCCCAGAGACGCCCTGGCTCCTGTAAAATTAAGAGTCTCCAAAAAACAAATTTAAGTTGACAGATTGGGCTGATATCAGGCATAAAGTGACCAAAGAAGGTGATGCTGAATTAGCACATGAGACACTTTATCTTTGCCACTAAGGTATGGGAGACAGAATGCAAACCCCAGATGGGACCCTATTTCACATGATGAAATCAAAGACTTAAGAAAAGCTATTAAAGATAGTAGTCTGGGCTTGCCTTAGTTTAAACAATTGCTGAAAAGTGTTTATAATGACTCCTTTTGATTGTCGCTATGTTTCATCCATGATTTTAATGGATTCACAGTGTGTCTTCTGGGACTTAAAATGGCGAAGGCTTCTTGACAAATTAATAGAAAAATATGCAAGAGGTCCCAATGCAGCTCTTATAGTTGTAAATTTAGCTGGGGACCCTCCACATGACAGAGCTTAAGATCAGGCAGCTTATTTACCCAGAGCAGTGCTTGGTGATAGTAAAGATGCAACATGTAAAGCTCTCTTGCAAGTTCAGCCAGCAGGGAGCCCTGAAGGAGCTTATACTCAAATAAGGCAAGGGGTATCAGAGCCTTTTACAACTTCCATAGATCGCCTAACACAAGTGATAGATCAACAGTGTGACAACGCCATGGCATGTTCACACGTGCTCTGTAATCTTGCCTTTGCAAATGCTAATGATGAGTGTAAACAGATTATTCAAGCCTTGCCTGACTTACAGCCAGAAATGCCTCAAATAATAGAAGCCTGCAGTAAAATCTATAGGCTGCAGCATACTGCTACAATACAAGCAGGTATCTTTGGAGAGAGACTTGAAAGAGCTGTCGCTGTGCAAGCTGAAGCTATGGATCAAAGACCAGTTAAAACCCTCTCCGCCCTACATTTAATACCTCAGCAGAGTAGTTCTCTGGCACCAATGCAAGCTGAAACTCTTACAGGATTATGTTACCGGTGTGGAAAGCCTGGACACTTAATAAAAAACTATCCAGAGCCTGCAGAAAGCTGTTGTCAAGAAACCCAAAAGTAAGTGCGCAGCACCACTGTGCGACAACACAGATAGCACCAACTGAGCAACCTGAGAATTTTCCAAGGTTATGTTAACAGAACACCAGACAGAAATATCCTCAGGCAATGACCTTACCTTACACGGACGACTTGTTAATTGCAGCACCACACAAAAAGAGATGGAAGAAACTCATGACTGTGTTATTACAGAAGTTCAGAATGCTGGACTAGAAATTTCTACATCAAAAATACAAGAAACCTCACCATGGAAGTATTTAGGACGGCTAATATCAGAACAGTGCATTAAGCCACAAAAAATACAACTTCGTACTAGTGTTACCACTTTACAAGATTTACAGCAACTTGGGAGAAATTAATTGGATTAGACCTGTTTTGGGAATCCCTAATGATGAACTTGAACCACTTTTTCATTTGTTAAAGATATTGCAATATTAAAGCTCCTAGAACTTTTTTGGCTGAAGCTCAAAACACTCTTGAACAAAATCACTGAAGCTCTTCAACAAAGACAAGCACACAAATGTATTTTTTCAAAATCTTTTTTTCTATGGCTATTAGGAGAACAACTGCAGCTGTATGATCTCATTTTTCAATGGGATGTTTCTGATAAAGAGCCTTTGCAGATAACAGAGTGGATTTTTTTCCCTCACAGGTCCCCAAAGACAAATTTCACAACATTGGAAATTATTACTCAGATCAGAATCAGAGCTAGAGCAAGACTGCTAACTATAGCAGGCCAAGAGTTTGCAGTGATTTATTGTCCCTTAAAAAAAGAATATTCTGATTGGGCTTTACAAAATTCAGAAGACTTACAAATTGCATTGCCAGATTATTCAGGTGCTTGTTCTATCCACTTTCTGAGTAATTACAGATTCTGCTTATGTTGCTAATATTGTTAAAAGAATAGAAGAAACAGTTTTAAAAGATGTTATTTATGATGATCTGTATTGTTATCTTACGTGTCTTTACGGAATTATACAACAGAGAACTAACAAGTATTTTGTTTCCCATACTAGGGCACATTCCTCACTTCTAGGATTCTTAGCAGAAAGAAACATAAGAGCAGATACATTGACAATGACTGTTACAAGTACCTTGCCTAACATTTTTGACAAGCTAAATTAAGTCATGTCTCTTTTCATCAAAATACACAAACACTTATGCAAATGTTTCGCATCTCCAAAGATCAAGCAAGAGCAATTATAAATGCTTGTCCTGATTGTCACTTGTGCAACCTCCTATGTCCACAGGAGTTATCAACCCACAAGGGTTACAAAGTCTGCAATTATGGCGAACAGATATTACCAAATATCCATCTTTTGGGAAATTTAAATATATCCATGTATCAGCAGACACTTTTTCAGGTGCAATTTTTGCCTCTTTACACACAGGAGAAACAGCTAATCATGCTTGTCAACATTTTTTACAAGCATTTGCTTCATTAGGAGGACTTCAGGAAATCAAAACAGACCATGGTCCCGCATATACAGCTCAAAAATTAGCCACTTTTTTACTGGATTGGGGTGTTTCCACACTTTTGGTATTACTCAATTCTCCCACAAGTCAGCTGTTAGTGAAAGAACACATCACACTTTGAAATCTCTGCTAGACAAACAACTCGGGTAAATGCCCAAATGTGGTTAAATAAAGCTTTGTATATTCTTAATTTTTTAAACTGTTCCTTTGCAGAGCCAAATCTGCCACTTTTTAGGCATTTTTCTAATAGCACAAAAGTAGTTGAAAGAAAAGTTGAAAGAAAATCCTTTTAGTTTTGATTAGAAACCCAGAAATGGGACAAATTGAGGGTCTGTTTTCTCTAATAACCTGGATAAAGGGTATGCTAGTGTTTCCACCGGAACAGGACCCAAGTAGATTCCAGCAAAGAATGTGAAGCCATATCACGTGCAGAAACATGCTGACAACTCCACGAGCAGAGAAATAAGCACACAGACATGAGAAACACAGACTGTAGTTAATGACTGATGTCTATTGCCCCATCTGTAAAAATTGTGAACCTTGGGTTTTATGTCAATGTAAACACTGTGGGAATCACAGGTATCATGGAGCTTCTTTAGCAAAAGCCTGGTGTATATTATGTTATATTTTAGAGTCACAATCAAGGTAGAGTAATTGAATTTTCAGTAGTAGTAGGTCACGAAGAAATATCCCCTGTATCTCCACTTTTAGAGAAGAATGCAGAAAAGAACTTTGGAAAGAATCAGAAAATATTCAAATTTGTAAAGCTGAACGCAAATAAAATAACTTAATGCCATATCTTTGGTCTGTCCCAGAGCAAGTTTGGGAAAAAACAAAAAAGGAATGTGTTAAAAGATTTGCTAGACATAAGAAAGAAGTATGGAACTAAATCAAATATTAGGCTTACACTTTTTTATTGTTGTGCTTGCTTTTAGTAGTGTGACCTTGTCCATTAATCAGCCCCAAAGAAATGTTTGGGTGACTTTAGCAAATGCATCAGGCTTGGACACTATGTGTTTAGCCACCACAACTCCAGAAAATTCCTTTTCCACTTGTTTAGTGGGGCTGCCAGTGGATGCATGGCCAATAAAGGAGAAGATAATTAATGCTTTACGAAGTAAAAGTGCTAACCATATGTGGGATTAGGATCACACCCCTGTAGATGCCTGGAATTACTGGGCAGGAGACCTTCCCCAGGCATCCTCAGAACCTCAGGAGATAGATCTCCTTGGCTCAGTAAAAACAGATTTTCATGTTAAATTCAGCTATACAGGGAAAGAGTTGTTGCTGATCAAAGATGTTTCCTCCACCACCAAGTATATAGAAACCAGACTTCTTGGTGTAACTATACTTCTCCAATACTTGCATGGTCTGTTGACGCACCTTTACAGTTGCCACTGTAAAAATTTTTTTTATTCGTGGAGATAGAGCTCGGCCTGTCATCTTATCACACATCATAGGTAACCCATGTAGCTTGGGGAGGCTTACTTTGCTAACACCGAGTACAAAAATGATCACTGAAAATAGATGCAGAGGAAAAAAGGTTTGTTCATCAGTATGAATCAGAATGTAAAGCGGACTTTGAACCTTGGGGTTTTGGAAAAAGACTTTGAATATCTGTACTTTTACTTCAACTTGTCTCTGCAGTAGTATTAAAGAAATTGGATAGACTGGGTTGTTGGCTAAATAAGCAAAACAGTGGTACTTTTTTTACATAGAGAAGTCTGTTAGCTGACGGCAAAGATGTAAGACATGCAAAACAGAGCTGCAATTGATTTTCTCTTATTAGCACATGGACACAGGTGTGAAAACTTCATTGGAATGTGTTGTATTAATCTATCAGATAATTTGGAATCCATCCATAAAATCATGTATCAGTTAAAAGAAGGAGCATCCAAAATTAAGGTTAACGACGGATCTTGGTTAGACGGCTTGTTTAATATATGGAATTTCGCACCTTGGTTTAAAGAACTTCTAAAACTGGGTCTATATATAGTTTGTCACAATAGTCGTATCAATAATGGTGCCTTGTGTGCTTCATTGTATACAGCAAATGACTGACAAAGCTATCAAAGGAGTGTTCCTAGTTCAGAGAGGGGAGATGTGGCAATTGCAAGTACAGAGAGCTCTCAGGGCCTTGTGCACACAGGCTCAGAGATAGAGATGGATACAAGGTTTGACCTAAGACCTTGGAACAGGCTTGGAGAATTAGAACACTGAAAGTGAAGCAGACATAAAACAAAAATATAAGTTTGTAATTTAAGTAGAAATATGTTTTAAGCAGACAGAGATATGCATTATGGAAGTAAAGCAATATGTTAAGTAAGAGTGTAAAAATTTTTGAAGTTTAGCAATAGAACCTGCTATGAAGTCAGTTGGAAGCTTAAGGTGTACCAATGAAGGTTTGTGAAGCGTTATATGATTGGTTAAAAAATGATGCATTGCAGCAAAGCCACAAAAAGTAAAACAACTAATGTAAAAAGATGCTACCAAGTTTCCCAGAAGTATGTGATTGGCTAAAAAACTTACATGAGACATTGTCACTAAGAAATAGACGGCTTCTGATATATGGCATTAAACGTAACACCTTTAATGTCTCACCATTCTGTGAGACTGACGCCATGAGGCAATAAGCCATACTTTTAAAAAAGTCTCTCAGTTGCCCCGTCTCTCGTGATTTTGGTCTCCCGATAGGAACCCATCCCTGTCTTTCCTGCTTAATTTCTTAAAAGGTATCTAATGCAGTACTCTACTTGCCCAAGTTAACCTCCTGTATCCATGATCCCAATCACTGAACACATCAGAACCATCACTGAACACAGATTTACAATCCCTTCTGTTAGTATCTCATGCAGGGTATTGCTGTCTCCATGTGCCAGCCATGGCACTTCCTGCACATTATCACATAGGTCAAAAAAAAGCAGTAGGAAAACAACACTAGATTCGGTCCAAGGTTCATAAATCCCATATTATGTTTAAAGGGACAACCTAGCTGTAACCTTTGAATCTAGCTGTATCATTTGCCTTCAGATTCTAATTCTAGCATTTCAAAGACATAGTTTTTCTGCTTGCAATCAGAAGTGGGCCAGTAATGATCACTGGGAGTAGTCATTCACCACTGAATGATACATAGGGTAAAGAGCATTCTGTTGGACACAAGGAAAAATCACTAGCCTAGGATTTCCTTAACATGTCCTCTTCCTTCTGGATAACGAACAGCATCTCCCTGCTACTAGAAAGGCTGAGGGTTGTCAAGTTTCTTTGCACACCTGATGACTTTCAGCCACCAGACTCTCCTAACAGTTGTGGAAGGTTAGATCAAAGGCTGCAGCTTGTACCCATGTGAGAACAATATTGCTTAGGGCTCCTACAGTTTCCTAGGTATTTTCAAGACAAGAGACCAGATAGGTAGAAATTGCCACAGAGCTGCTCAGGGTATGACAATCACCAGACAGAGAACATTCTCACTCTGTCTTATGTTTATACAAGGTAGCAAACACATTAAAGAAAAATCTTTTCTGACAGTAAAGTAAGACCATGACTCACATCTGCGCTAACACAGGCAGACCATGCTCATGTAATACTGCAAATAACATACTTGCTCTCACAAGGAAGCTCTCTCTCTGTGGTGCATCAAATCTATGCCACACATCCATACATACAATTACTCATATGAAACAATTCCAGAAGTAATCTTTCACTCTCACCAAGCCATCTAATAGTCTGAAGAGACTCCAGCACAACTTTCACACAACTACTGCATGAACTCAAATGACATCTAGCTGTGCTAGGAAGCTTCAGGGAGACAAAGATAACTACAAATGCCAAGACAATAGAATATCTCACCACAACCCTTGGTAAAATTGCAAATGTTCAGTTATGAAGCCTATATATTACTTATACTGAGCTTCCAGAAATCCTTAGCAATCAAGATTTAAGAGACTTCATCCACCAGAAAACTTTATCCAAGGTCAGTTGATTAAAAATCCTTAAGAGGATGTTTGGATGTTAAAAGCAAATGAAGGGTGTCCCTAGTCACCCACACAGCTGGGTTACAAGCATGTCCCACAGTTTTCATACTGGGACATGTATGCAACCAATATTTAGTTGTGGCAGCAGCTTTTCACTAAAACCTAAAAAGCCATTCACACTGCAAGTGCTCCTGCTCGCATCTTCAGGATTAAGACTTGAATTTCAAGTGACCTGTTCCATACTCTTGTCTTATCAACACTATTTCTAGGCTTAATATGGCAACAAAAAGCAAACAACTGCCTAATGAAACTACAAAAAAAACCCAATCGCACTCAAAATCCCCAAACATCTTCCTCATACTATCAGTCAAGATCTTCAGATGCTAATGGTTTAGCTCAGAACCTACAGGGAAGGAAAGGACTGGACACACTACCAAGAACTGGAAGTAAATATTTCACTACCTTTCTTTCATGATGGCCAATACATAACTTGCAATGCACTTACTCTTTTGCTCTGCATGAAGCTTTTCAGCCCTTCATTACCTGCACTATCCACTTCCTGTAGGGAACTCTTGTGCAACTACTAGCTTTTTACTCTGTTCAGAGAATATTTAAATCTGTCACCTTGAGTCTGCTTCTCCAACTCACCTTGTCTTCAGAGTCTGAACTTTTCAGTGTGGCATCACTTGGTGATTCTGATGTGGCTGCAGAATCTGGAGGGATATTTACACCATTGGTGCCACTGCTGAGAACTGCAACACAGAAATAAAAATACACAAACTCTCTAGATATTTAGAATGCCATAAAAGTTTTCTTATGTAAATTACATGCTGTTTGCTTGTTTAAGTCCATTAAATGCTGCAATGTAAACTAAAAAGGTCCCACAGTATTTTGCAAGGGACATGAGGACTACAATTCAGCAATTCTTAGCAGAATCAAGATTCCAAATGCAGAAAACCAAGTAAGCAAATTAGTCTATAAAAATGTTGTAAGGACTTCAATATATACAACTTCAAGTAACCATCCTAATCCAGTCTAATACTGTTCACAGCCAGCAGGGCTTGTCTTCAGACTGACCTACCTGCTCATACACTGAACTCCCACTGAAAATTTTTACCCCAATACTAAGTCCTCTGCAGAGTCCAATTAGTGTCAGGAGGCATGTCAAGAAATCAAGCTAGAAGTGTTTGGTTCTTTGCCAGATTCTGCATTAACTGAAGTTACTCCTGTTTCTGTTCAATTAAACATCCACATAACAAATTGCATCAGGCTGGGGAAATACAGGGTTTAGGAGACAGGGACACTTCAAACAGCTTTTTGTATTAACTTCCACACTTTAGTCATGTCTATTTCCATCAGCTATATTAAATTCCATAATTCCGTAATACAATAAACATTATAGAGATGACTAAACTTAAGAATTAAGTTTCTATGTTCAGAATTAAAATTGAACTTCAAAGTCACAACTCCAAAATGGTCCCCAAGCCCAGAGGCACCTCTCACTGATTTAGGTACTTTACTGTTGATCAATTACCAGCAATAATAGCTTATTACACCATGGTCTACGCTGTCATTTGAGATTGATTGCTATTCCACACTCCTAAGTCTTTTTTCCAGAACTAAAGCATGGACTACACCAACATTAGAGGCCTGGAAACATCAGTCATCCTACACAAGACCTGAAGGTTCCACCACTTTATCCTTCATGTAATACATATACACTTACCACTTAAGATGTTTCTTTTCTGAAAGGAGAAAACTAGAAAAACCAAGGTGGGTGTTCAGTAAAACCAAACCATCAACTAAACGAATTCAACTCTTGTTCTTTCCACTATATTTAGAATGCAAAAGCATTATTTACCCATCTGTGAAAAAGCTTTTGGCTGTGGTGCCTGCAATACTGCTGGACGGAGCACACTTCGCTGCTGTTCCTTCGGTTTCTGGCTAGGGAGACCTGCAAGTGTAAAGTTTTTTCAAGAAGTATAAAGCTTTAAAATTGGAAAAATCAGCTTCATCTAATCTTCTCTAACTGCTTCCAAGAGGACACACAATGAAAAAACAGACACTAGAAAAGCTTCTACTCACTTTTTTTTCCATCCCTCCTTACTCAGCCTCAAAAGAGTTAGTCCCAAATAGAAAGACTATTTCCTACCCTAAAAAGATACTTCAAAATATATTGTCTACCAGGAAAACACAGAATGAAAGTTTACTACTGACCCACAAAAAAGAGCACCAATATGTAAGAGAAATTAACAGTACACCAGTAATCCTATTTATATACTGATATTTTATTCAAGTAGACATTCAAAGTCGTCTTTTCTACTTCCAATAAAGTAATTTCCAAATATTAATACAAATTTTTTTTATCCATACAATCAAATGTATTGGTACTGTAATAGTTGTGTTGTGCCATTTAACAACCTTTTGGTTTTTTGAATTAACCTGGCTTCTTTGGCTGTTATAGTAAAATGCACAGCACTACAACTCTAATTCTGTTATGATTCAGAAAGCTAATGGACCTTAAACCAACTAATAAAAAACCAAACATTGTAACATCAACTCTAGAAGGTTATGGCAAGCCCAGAAGGTTCCGTTTTCTTCACTGAAAAATGTCAGGATGAACTCTTGATCCCATAGAATACTGCAACAGAACTCACTCATAGCAATTAGCGGCATTTCAGGACACCCATATTCAAAGGCCATGACATCAGAATTATAAAGCTGTCCTAAGCTGAAAAGTTCATAAGCTCAAAACAGCTTGTTCCTTTCTTAAATTTACCACTCTTCCTGCAAGTGAAATGAAGTTTCCATATAGTTATGCATTAACAGCTTTCATTACCTAAATACTTTTGGGGTTTTTTTCCCCCTCAAATTCCTAAGAAGCTGCAATACTAATATCTTTCTGATAGTGGCTGGGTCTACATAAGCAAACAGAAAACTCAGTCATAGCCAACCTGTAGTGCAGAACAGGCATGATCATAGACTCACCACCCACATTGCCTCCAATAGCCAGGGAGAGCCAAAGTGGGCACTCTCGGACACTTCCAACTGCCCCGGCCTGGTCACAGACTGAACACTCAGCAATGGCTACAACTTGCTCAAGGCACTCCTGGAACACTCTTTTTCTTACAGTTTACTACCAGGAACTAAATTCACTCTCTGTAGGATTATTCCAGGCACAAAGAGAAGCCTGCTAAGTAGCAACAGCTGGGAAATGCACTTCAGACATGCACAGATGATCCAATGCAAAACACAGACACGTCCACACATGTTACACAGTGGATATGGGCACAACCACCCTAGAGAAAACAAGATTTTTTTTTCAGCAGACACATAGGTATTGCCACCTTCCACTAGCTGACTGATGAAACTACTAACAAAATAAAATGCTTGAGCTGGTTTCTTTGTACTGTTGCAGTAAACAGCAAACTCACCTGCACTAGGTGCCTGACCATGGATAAGTATTGGTGGCTTCAGCCGGAATCCACTGCTCTTTTCCTCTGGAAGTGAAATACAAAATTACAAGGACAAAGCTGTAACATACAAGAAATACCCATTAAGTCAAAAAATTCCTCATGTTTCCCCCACTGTAACAACCCACAAGTTCTATAAATATGCAAAATTATTAGATTTCCAAAGAATAAACTCTTCTTCTGAAAGAAACCTGAATTTCCAGTGATCACCACAGCAAATATACATCGCAGACAAACACATGGTATCACCAGGAAAAAGTTCAAATTTTTTTTAAGAAATAGGAAAATACTGCTTTCACTAGAGAAATGCGGTTCCTTCTGTGAAGGACTTAATATAGATAAAGGTTTTAAGTGAGAATCAAACTAAAGAACAATCAAAATTACAACTGAACATGACAGATGCTAACAAGGACATAATTGCTAATTATCATAAATTAAGTTAAACTTAATTACCTAATGTTAGTTTCTTGCAATAAAAAGCTTTTACTCATGCTTTTGTAGTATGAAGATAAAATAAATTCCTTTGCTCATACTCACTATAGTTATGGTTTTTAAATAAAGTACCAAAATCTCAAAAATAAAATTATAAATCTACAGCGAATAAAAATCAAGCTCCTAAGAACTTACAATGAATAATTATTCTTTTTTCCTTTTACTGGCTTAATATCTGTACTCAGAATAAGACAACTCAGCATCTTACAGCCTCACTGTGCTTGGTTATAAGCATACGATACTGATGTGCACTACAGCAATACCAACACAACCAAACCAGAACTAACAATATCAGCTGTTCTGTCAAGACAGGGCTCACAGGTCATAGCTGAACACAATCACGACCATACCTTATGGTTGTTTTGCTTTCCAATATAAAAGAACAGTTTTCCAAAGCAGATAAATGAGAATTTCCCACAGGTTTTATTGTGAGCCTAGCAAGAAAAGGTCAGACTGCAGTATTCTACCATCATTCCCAACTCATTTAACAATTTTGATTTTATTTTAATTACCTCCAGCAAGGATGAAGTCAAACAATGAAGTAAGCAAGAGAACAGCTCTAAGATCAGAGGCATCATCACTTCCATTCTCACAGAGAGGGTCTTACTTCTGAAGTATCAAGAGTACTTTGGATCACAACAAATTTGGATCACGATAAGAAAAAAGCAGACAAATGAGGAAGCTCACCTGGTTCTGAATCAGAATTGCCCGTAGAGGGTTCACAGAAGCTTGATGGCATAAAAACATTGTTCTTTGTTACTGCGGTCATTGAAAAAGAAAAAAAAAAAAAAAAAAGGGAAGTTGTGTATGTTGTTCGTTATTATAAACCTGCTCCCATACTTCAAACTGAAAGTTATTTTTCTAGTAATTTGTTTTATTTTGGTTTTTTTTTCTAAACTAAAGCAGTATTATAGCCAAAGTAGCAAACAAGCCATTGTTCATAAAATCCTCTCAGTGTTTCCTGAAACAGAGAAAAAACAAATTTCATTTTTTCTGAATCCTGTATAAATACAGGATTCCCAGTCTGAATTAGGAATTAGAAATGGTGTTAGACTATATAACAGCATTGCAAAATGTATAATACCATTTCAAGAGGCCCCTGCAGAGAGAGCAAAAAGGTGTGTAATGCCTGCTAGAGAAGCAGGAGTGAACAATTGGGCTCTGATGGACCGCACTGTCTGCACCAAGAGGCAACTTAGGTATGACCTACCCTGCAAAGACAAAACTCCTAAGAAACAGAGGACAGAACATCAGAGTTCTGTCAGATGTCACCTCAGCAGCACAACAGTCAACAAAAGGGAAAAAAATGTTTGAACAAAACAGGCAAAGAACACCGTTTATTTTCCACACTTTGCTGCAACCTAAAGAAGCAAGCAATAGGGAGTTTGGCTGATGCCCTCTCCAGCAGTTCTAGTACTTCTGTTGTTATACAAAAATCACAATCCACTTTATGAAATACAACAATCAGAGAAAGAGACTGATTTCTCCAACAGATCATTTTGGATGAAGAAGCATAAAAGTATTTATTGGCTATTCTAGCTTTTAGCTGTAGAAAAAGTTTAAGTATGTTGAAAAGATAAATGAAGCTCATCTCTGAACACCACTGTACTAGGATGTGGCATCTGCCTTTCAGAATTAAGTCTTAAATTTTTTTTTCATATTTCCTTTAATTCCATCTTCTCTCCTTTTATTGTTGTCTGCCTTAAGCTTACACATAACACAGTTTTCATGTAAGCAAAATTTCCCTATTCTTGATAGAAACAACCCCACAAGAAAAAAAAGAAGGTGGGAAAGTAAAAGATTTTCTGGAAACCAAAGCCATTGAATAATGTCAACAATATTCAAAGAGGTCTTTACGGAAGTCGCAATTCAAATCAAAGTTGTCATTGACAACAAAATACATCAGAAGAGAACAAAGGCATCAGGGAATAAATTACCACATCCTCTCAAAATACATTAGCTAAGCAGAGGCTTGAGAAAGGATACTGGACTCCTGGAATATCCAATGTTTCACCATGAAAGAGTTGAGTAAACTGTTTTTCTCCACTTCTTAACAGATGTTAGCAAAGAGATTCTAATCTTATAATATAAAGACATTGCAGAATGGAAGTGTTACAGATTTTGGGGAACCTTGGTATACACATACTAGTATTCTAACAGAAAATCTATAAAACCCCGTATTTCATTATTTTTGTGCATTCCTTTACTAAAAGTGGTTGGCAAGCAGATAACAGCAATGCTGGTCACTCAATTCACAGGATGGCACCTGGAGACCCAATGAGCGACACAGAAAACTGGGATCTGAAAGACAAGGGCTTCTTCCCATGACTAGCACTGGTACATGAATTTAGAATGCTACAATTTGGATTTCATAGTAACTTATTTCTTTAAAATTAAAATCAAAACAACTAGGCTTTCACCTTTTAGTCACATCTCCAGAATGGGCAGCATATAAGAGGAATTTCTTTTTACAGTTCTCTTCAATGTTTTTCATCTCCTTTATTTCAACTTAAGATGGTAGAAATAAAGCAGCAGTCTCAAAATCTGCCTCAAACACTGACATATCTTCACTAAAATAACCACTGACCACAGCTAAAACCTTGATATGATCTATGAGGAGAGACAGCACAAATCAAGACTGTTACAGTCAGTGAACAAATATCAAACATGATCATTGCCGTGCAAGTGAACTGCATGAATTTACCTCAGTGATTTCACTGCCCTGACCATGCACACACAGAGGCAGTGGTCATTCTCTCCTGCAGAAATGCACTGAATCATCCCCATTTTAAAAGGAATGGGAGAAAAGAAAAGGACTAAAACATGAGCAGAGACTTGAAAAATTTCTCTGGCAGCAGAGTAACTAAGAAAAAGGTAGCACTTATAAAAATATGGAAAAAAGCAACCTGATCACAACAAATCAGGAAGGTTTCTGGTTAATTCTGCAATTCAACAGCACAAGAGTAAAAGCTAAAACCACAAATACACAAACTTACAGATAGAAAACATTTTAAAAAACTATGAACTCTTTTGGGCTTCACCACATTTGCTAACATGAGTATACATTTGCTGTGGTCTTAACTCAAAGCACAGCAGACAGTAACAGGACTGCTTATGTGACTGGAAAAAGAATGTTTACAAAGGAAAACCATCCCTCATATATAATACTGTAGCAACATTTACCTGACTGAGGTGGGAACTGAGTCAAAGACGAAGTTCTCTCGCGTTTCACAGGTGGACAGTAGTTTCCATCCTCCCGATCAGATTCTGTATTTGAAAAAAATTATTAGAGAAAATGCAAAATATCCGAGCTAGAGACACACTCATGACTTTTGATTTTACAATAAAATCTCTTACCATCTCCATCTTCTGGACTTGCTCCATCTGCAGATCTCTGAAATCAGATTACACTGATCAAACAAAGATCACATACTGAACATTTCAGTCTCTTCTGTTTGATCCAAATGTTTTAAATATCAGCTAGGAGATCTTTTTTTCTTTCCTGTCAATTATATACACTAAACGCAATAATCTTCTGTTACTTACATGTGGGCATAGAGTTTCACATAGATACTATCAAACACAATTAATTCAAAATAGTTCATTTACAAGTAAGATTCCTGAAAGTTCATATCCCAAGCACTAATATCTTTAGGGATGGTGTAATAATTACTACCGTTTTATTTTCTATATACTGAAAATTTGAAAAGGATAGTTTTCAAAATTGGTTTCATTTTTAAAATACAAAGTTTCAAGCTCAACATAAACATATCCATCATTTGGGAGTTCATTCCAAAGCACTTTACTAGTTACTCTAAGTGACATTAGCTCCTTCAACAAAATTATAGCATTGAAGGAATGTCTTTCAAAGCATGCTCTATAAACCAGTACAACAGTATTTTCACTGGAATTAACAACAGATAGTCCCCTAACATCTTCCACACTACCAGGAACAAAACAGGAAGCATCAAATATCACAGATATTCGAAGTATTTGAACAAAGGTTTTACATATTTTCTGAGGATTTCTATGGCTCTTTCCTCCTATTTCTCTACCAGTTCTTCAACTTCCCATGCTCCTTTAAAAAATAATCCCATGACAGACTCCTTTCACTATGGAAGGAGATCAAAAGCTGCACCAGCATCTTCATCTCATTACAAAACATCTTAGAATCATCAAATTGCTTAGGTTAGCAAGAACCTTTAAGATCACCAAGTCTAAGAGATCCCTCAGAATTGCCATGCCCAGTGCTAAAATATGTCCACAAGTGTCACATCCACACGTCTTATAAATCTCTGCAGGGATGATGGCTCCACCACTGCCATGGGGAGCCTGTTCCAGGGCTGCACAAATCTTTTGTGCAACATGCTTTTCATAATATCCAATCTAAATGTTCAACTTGAGGCGCAACTTGAGGCCATTTCCTCTTGTCCTGAACCTTGTTACCTGGAAGAACAGACCAACCCCCACCTTGGCTACACCATCCTTTCAGATACCTCTGACATATTGGACCATCTACCTAGTCCAATACTACCCTTTCATCCCACTCCTGCTGCAGGACATGCGGACAGACACCTCCCCTTCACTCAGTCTTCTTTCAGATATTGGCTGATAAATGGAGCAATGGCAGCTCATGCCCAGAGCTCACTGACACCCCAAAACTCCTTCCCTACCATGATTCAGCCCACTTGGGCACTGTGAGCAGGCAGCCATACAGAAGAACTGCTCACATCTGCATAGGACTGACATCTGAGGCATACCTTGGGTGTAAGAATACCTGAGAGCACAAAACTTTCTATTTAGCACCACATACATTCAGAACCCAGAGATAATACTGTACTATCAGTACTCCACTAAATGCTAGTAAAAATCCACTTACACTGCACTTTGCCTATTAAATTACCTTTAAGGGCTTTTATGTTTTGTTTAATGCTCAAAGAAAAGTATAGCTACTTCACTACCATCCTAGTTGAGTACTTTTGAATCCTTTAGCATTGGGAATAAAAAGCTACCAACAGTTCTGGAACACTCCCTGCATTCACATACACCTATCAGCCCAGCCATGTTAGTTCTGCATTTGATGATCCATGACTCTTCCCACATAATTAGCCAAGTAGTCCATGGTACAACTGGAGGGTGGTCTTATTACTCACTGCCCTTACCAATACACAATACCTTCTCGAAAGATGAAGCCAAAATGAAAAACCACAACATCATGTATTTCAGCAACCAGCACCTGAACTCAGAAAAGATTCCACTTTGCACATGAAGTATTGTCACATACATAAGCAATTTGTTTCCACTTTTATCAAAAATCCTAAAAGCAATAAGAAAATATTTGGTAAAAAATTTGCATGAGTGGAACTGCACATCTCTATATGCAAAAATCCTTAAAAATAAACAAGTGATTTCCACCTGAATGTCAAAACCTTAAGATGTTATTAACACATGCTTCATTCTCAATGCTCAAGTAACACATGCAAAGAAGTCAAACCTATATAGCACAAGCTTCAAATCATCTTATCATTGTAATTTCACAACTGACAATGTTATAAATTACTCACCACAATCGGGTAGGTCAATCAATAAGGCAATTTACTAATCTGTTGATAAGGAACAGGCAAGCAGCGCTGGGGACGTGGGGAGTCTGCACTCCACCCACACGTCCACTCTACCCCCGGTCACTGTCCCTTTTATAGGCAGTTTCTTGGTGGGATGTAACATGCCCACTGTGCTGGGGCACAAGTCTGAGCAAGCCCAAACATGTTGGCTAGGGCCCAAGCAGCAGTGGCTACAAACCCCCACCAGGTCTGGGCAAGGCTTGAACATGTCAGGTTACACTCCTAGCAAGCAGGTAACAGCAAGGACAAGCCTGCTCATGTCCAAACAAGCTCATGTTTTTCTTATACATGAGAGTGGATACAATTCATGATTATAGTGTCAAAATAATAAAAACCCACAAAAACAAAAAAAATCAACAATTTACAAGAAAGTGATTTAAACAAATATAATGAAATCATTAGATTTTCCTGTGTCTCATGTCCATGCTTTACTTTGGACTCAGTATTCTTGTTTATATTTATCACATTGACACAAATCACTACGTAACATCTCACAAGCACAACTAATGTACCATCACCATGCTTAGTGGCAACAGGCATCAATATCCAAAACCAGTTCTGTACCCTACTGAAGGCAAAGCAGATCAGAGAATCTGCTCCATGTTATCTTCATGCTTCCTAGCCCAAGAGTTTTGGGAGATTTAAGCTATGTATCTTTGGACAAATAGATGCCAGGTAGATTCTATGGGGGTGGCGGTACACATATCTACTGTATTAGCATAAGCTTCTCTTTTCTATGAAGCCACAGATAATATAAGTCACTACTGCAGCCAGAATTGCATACCAATGCTGCTCCTACCAAGAGCAAGCTGGATAGACTAGACAAAAAACATGGATATATATGTACAACAAGCCTGACAGACTGGAAAAACAGCAAATCACATTTAGCGACAATGAGCTGCAGTCCAACCTCACCATTTTAGGCTTCTCTTCCCAACCTACTCAGTCTGTACTTTACAGCAACACCTGCTTTACACAAGTACCCCACATAACAGAAACAAAAGGCAGGACCATCTCATCCTGAAGAAACCACCAAGCTTATTAATCTCCATTCAGTTGTTTGGACTTAGATGCTGATGAGACACAAACTGGTAACAGCAAAATCCAACCTAGAATTTTCTCAATTAGGAGCAGAAGCCACTTTTCACATATTACGTCTGCCCCCGGCTTCCAGAAATCCAGCTAGAGAATTTAGTTACATTTATGCATATATAGAGGCTCCTACAATTATGACAGGTTTCTAGATAAGGAAATTAGCTTTATAAAAACTACCAACTGCTTCTTAAAAGCCACAGTAATTAAATACAAACATTAATTCCTCACACAATTTTAACATCAAGCTAAGAGAAGAACTTCAAAACTTCAACAAATTTGTCAGTTTTTGCTTATTCCCACTAGTGAGCAGAAACAGGGACAGGAAGGGAGAATCTGGGTAAGGCAGAAAAGGTCAGTGTAATTCAGAATAAGCTCTAGGAGTATACTTCTAGTGTTTATCTTTGAAAATGCACTTTAAGATGCAAAAAGTCATATATAAAGGACTTCAGAGCACAGTAATGCAAGTCTTCAGTCCAGAGATTCTGCACATACACAGGCATTATTGAACTGCCATGATTTTAGAAGCTGTTTCAGCAACTCTTGAGGAGCAGTCTTGCTGGGACAGCCACATGCTGTCGAAGGCTGTTGTGGGTCAGCAAAAAGTTAGGACATAACCATCAGCTCTGCGAGAGGCTGTATGTATGGCCACACTAAATTCATATCCTATCAAGAATATCTGGCAGTGTGTGTACAAGTAAAAGAAATATGTCGTGTCTCTTCTGTATTAACTCATCCATCTTCCTAGGCCCTAAAAAGACAGCATGAAAACTGCCACTCCAACAAATCAGCACAAGTACTGTTAAAATACATGAATATAGTCTAGATTTCAAGGTAAGGGATGGTTTTACTGTAAAACACTGGGATAATTTGAAGAGTACTTGCCAGTGCATGCCAGTTACATGCCCATACTGAGCACAAAACAACTTGGTACATTTAACTGAATGGAGCCAAGAAGAATGCTGAAACAGCTGTTCTGTACATACATTTCTGCATATGATCCCCAACAGCATTTGTGGGTTTTAAATTTCTTTCACAACTGGGTTAACTGGGGTAAGATTTTCTGCTCTCTAAGAACAAAGCTAAAAACTAAGATAACCACTTGCTGCTGTGTTTCTGAAAGTCTGGTTAGTATCATTCTCTTGGACAGTTCTAGTATCACTGTAATTTCAAATGACAGAAAATGGAGATAAAAATCTGTGATTATATTTGATAGGAAAGATGTGTGATAATGTCTTTACAAACCAATTCAGTGAGTGAGTGAATGGGCGGTAACATCTTTGAAATGGGTCTTAATGTCTCTTCTAAATAGCAGGTTTGTTACTGAGCCCAGATAGTCTGACTCCTGAGACAGACAAGTGGAGGACTCTGCACAAGCCTGAACTCCTGAACTTTGGGGTAAAATGCCAGGTTCAAGGGGAAATAGGTGGTAGGTGGTTCAGGAAGGCTGTACCTTCCTGGTGCCTCAGCCAACGGGGAGAGGGAGAGGGCAACATGCAGCCGGGAGTTTAGGATAGAGAGAGACTGCACCCTCTGAAACCTTGAGAGAGAAAACCCAGTGGGGACATGCGGCTTAGTGGACTCTCTCCCTTTATTTGAATAAAATTGCAGGACTCCTCTGTCTCCTTTATGGACATTGGCTTTTCAGAGCATGATTTTTCGCACATATTTACCAGCTGTATTTTTAAATATTAACCCTTGAAAACTCTACCCTTCAGAAAAAAACCTGAAATATTTCTGCAGGTAATCAAGTAACAGTCTGAACATTGAGAGCTTAACCTACAGCTATTAGCACCTGGTCATGACAATCCATTCAGTACTGGGTTTACTTGAAATGGTCAATTCCTGGACAAAAAAAAAAACCCCAAACTAATCACTGCAAGAAAAGGGTGCAGGTATTACATGAAGCAGCCTCAACAAAGATCTAGCAAAGAGCACATTCCTAGGGTGTAATGCCAGAATGAACAGTGACACTCACCTGCACCAAGAAAACATCGTCCATCAACCAGAAAGAATAGGAACACTTAGTTGCTCTGAAAGACTGCATGGTAGCAGCGATTTAGTTATCCAGTCTTTCAGAAAATTGAAAAGATTTTGCTACATCACCAGTAGAAAAATCAAGTTATGAGCACTGACAGCTTTTCCATAAGATACTGATTTCCTCCCCACTCCAAACACCCAAATTCAAAACTCTATGATGCTTGGTACCTTTAATCTGTTAAATACCTTAGGTGTTGACATGACATATCCAGTGGAAGCAGTATTAGCAGCTCACTTATGTCAAATATAGACCTGCCTTCTCACTTATTAGAAGGGCTCTTACCCTTAGCAAACACACAGTTTACACCTCAAATTATAAAATCCTTGAGGTGTCTTCTACAGTTATGCACAAATTTAATTTCTTCTAATTGGAATGAGGGTTTAGACAGGACTAACACTTGAGATCAAAGAACCAGACAGACTGATTTGCACTACCTGCAGTTTACAATAACGGATTCCGCCTAGTGGAAGGGACCTTTTCCTCTTGTCCCCTAAGCAGCAGAAGTACTTGGTAGGTTGACACTTACCCCTGCCAGTTCTTGTTGAATAGGAGCAAGCTGGGTTTCAGAAGCAGGACTCAGGGTAGCACTGACTGAGGCCACAGCAGGAACAGGGTGCTCAGAGCTGCACTCACCAGCTGGTTCTGTGTGACCCAGACCATGGTAGGGGGGCTCAACCTCTCCCTGGGGGTCCTCGCCTGAATCCGACAAAGCTTTTTGCTCTGCAGGGGACTGTGAGCAGAAAAGACAACGTCCCTTCAATGCAAGGCTGCAACATGAGCGATCGGTGGTCCTAGTGACACGATCCATTTTTAAATTTCACTGTTTTCACAGTTTGGCCTAAGGAGATGCTTGCTGCTGAGACACCAATTAAAAGACATAGAAACTCTGTAACAGAACCTGCCGACAGAATTAGCTCCCCTCTCTGCGAAAGACCTCAGCTGGAGCAAATGAACTCTTCTGGAAGTTATCAAAATCATCTGTGTCCCCAGCAAAGAGGATTTTGGCAGCTGCAGACTTGTTGGGGTTTCACCCCTCTTCTCTTTCAAGTACTAAAGGACAGCTGACAGCTTTTACCTGCAGATTCAGATATAAAAATTACACAATTATTCCAAATAAGTGTCCTCCAATGCCTCTTCAGCCCACTTTTGAGGGAGGTGAGGTTGGTTATAAAACTCTCACAGAAATTAATTAACATTCACACAAGACACAGGATCCTTTCATATTCACACGACAGTGAATTATCTGAAAAGCAACATCAATGCTTTTTTCATAAATTAGCAAGTTTCAATCTATTTCAAGGAGGGAGGTGACGGGATAACTAGTGTACCCTAATGACATTTGGTATTTGCCCAAGTTCTGCCACAGTCTTTTCATTCCTTCACATGATTTAATGCTGCACATCCCTGCTTGTACAACAAAAGTTAGCATTCTCATATTCTGTACACATCTGAAGAATGAAAAAAGCTAAAAAGGCTTTGAGTACAAAAAACTGTATTGTGATTAAGGACTAAGTTACAGTCCATGGATAACATGCAAGCCAAGGATGTGCTCCCATTTGCAATCTGTGGGCTGAGCTTCCCTGCATCTTATAGTGAAGTATCTGAAGAATTAAGCAGTAAGGAAGAGATGGCACTCAAAAGCACTCAACCTTGGCTTGCTCCCAGATAACACTTGGTAGAACAAAGACTAACCATGCTCATCATTGCCCAGGTGCTGGCAAAAGCCTCAAAAAAAAAAAAAAAAAAAAAAAAAAAAGAACCAGTAGCACTTAACATCTTATGAACCAAGTTTTTCAAGTAACACTTGTCCTGTCATGGTAAGAAAAGACAGCAATACATGAAGTTTTATCATGCAAGAAATTACTATAAGGGTCAAAATAGTCAAAATATATTTATGGTAATAATACTATGGATATCAGGTAAAAGTTCAGGAGGCCAGGTTTTTGTACTGTCAAAGTTATCTAACATTTTAGTAGTTAGTTGTTAATAATAGACCCAAACACTAACTTAAAACCCCACAGAATGAGAGGAGTTAAAGAAACATTTTTTCACCTAACATTTAATAAAATCAGCAGTCTAGCAACCTATCCTTACCTTTTCTTTTGGGGAGAACAGCAGGAAAACACTACCTGGAACTGGCCATAGCACTTAAAAGATATGTTTAAAAAAATAAAATTAAAAAAAATTTACACTGACTTCTGGCTACAGTTCAGAAAATTGCTAACAATGAAGAGGAGGCAAGAATATTCAATACACATTTGTGCTAAGCACTTACAATTGGAAATGATAAAACACTTTGCAAGTAATTCATAGACAATTTAGAATATCCTAAAGTAGGCTAAATAAACATCCAACACATTTTAATAACTCTTGTAATACTTGAAATACTTGGTGTCAAGCATTTCAAAAAGTGGAAATAAGCATAAATCTCATGTCTATCCTAAGCAAGACTGGAATAGCTGCTTCAAGACCCACAAAAGAAACAAAAATTACTGCAAATCACCACTTTATGAAGAAAAATCTGAATCCAATATAAGAATTTCACAGCCAATATATAAATACATAAAAACATATAAAATAATATTAGAAAAAATGTATTAATCAAAACTACTGTAAGTTTCAGAATTTTGTGAATAGTATGTGGTATAAGTCATGGAAAACAAGACCAACAAAGGACTCAAGGATTTATCAAACCAGAAGTGCTCCAGGCAGAAGTTTGTACAGCTGTTCTCAAAAAAGCATATCCAAAGGTAACTGCAAGCTCTTAAAATTAATTTTAATCCTATGCACTATTGAAAGTGTTTCCTAGTCTCTTAGCTTCATGAATTCTGATCTAAGCTCTTTCTGGAAGTTCTTCAGAGATGGTGAACAGTTCATTCTCCTCCTTCTTGCTGGAATATATTTTGCTGTCTGAGAAATGTGTCCCTCTTTGACCCTCCTCTTCTCTAGAGAAAACATTCCTTACAAAATACAGTTCTAGGGAGAACTTGACAGAAACCTGTTCCTGTCTTTTAAACACTATGGCAAAGATCAAGGGAAATATGAATAAAGTTAGGAAGCCACCTACACAAATTCACCTTGCTCAGCCAGATCAAACAACTTCTATTAAAACTAAAAATAACATACAGACTAAATACATCTAAGTCTATTTGGAGTTTTGACTTCTTCTGCATTGCAGAAAATAAGGAGAGACATGAAGGAATACTTAAAAGCTAAGACTCACATGATACTAGTCATCCAATATAGGCAAGGAAATAATATTCTTTTCCAATAAAGATGGGCACAAGCACTCTTGGACCAGCTTTTCCTCCCAGTTCTAAGTTGAACTATTTGCAACTCCTTTCCTCAGTGTTCTCACTCTAGCAGCTCTATCCAATAGCCTAAAAGATTACTCTCAGAATATGTTGTCACATTTTTTACCTGCTTAGAGCCAAGGACAACTCTTGCCTATATGCCTAACAGCCTTTCACTTTATCAGGCTCTCTGTATTTCTCCAAGCTTCCAAAACCCAAGCATTTCCAAACAATACTGCATCAAAGCAGGACTTCAATTAACCCCTACTTTATATATTAAAAAAATAAAATTTAAAAAAAAAATTAAAAATTAACTCATGATTTTGCTCTCCAGGCTACCAGGGAATGCCATCTTCTAATTCCCTATATCACTTTTACAACTCCATACCTAGTTTTAAAATTCCACAGTTAAGACCATGATGATAGCTAGAACAATCTAACAACATAACCTCTTATTCACTCCAGAACCTTAGCACTTAGGACCCAGCTACCCCTTAAAAATCTTTGTACTGTTTTGGTATTGAACATGACCCAAGTATCACATAATTTACCTTCTTTCAGAGTCAATCTTAAAAGACTACCACTATCAATTCACATATGGAAAGCAGTATACACTGATCAAAATTAGTTACACAACAAACTAGAAGTGCTCTTTTCTATATTCCACTGTTATATATGAGATTCGTGCTAATTAAATTGTAACAATATTAGCAAAACTGTTGCTTTATAATTAATAGAAAAATTGCATTTAATTGTTATAAAGCAAAAAGGGATAAAGGAAATGGTTAAAGAAAGCAGATAGAATCATCCTCCAGATGTTTGGTGGGAGCAAGGATAGTAAGGGTATAGGTCTACAGCATCTAGAAACAAAACTTTCAGCCTTGAATTGGGCCAAATTGGGATCATTCCAGACACTGAACAACAGACAAAGGCCTGTTATGGGAACATATATTTAATCATATAATCCTAAGCTCAGTGCGCCTGCGCTACCTGCAAGGTCAAACAGCAAACACTAAGGAAGACCCAGAGCCTTCATTGGAAACAAGAGCCCCAAAAGGAGGGGAGACCCCCAACCACGGGTGACGCATGTGCAACACAACACAGTGATGTAGATTTTAGGAACAGAAATGAGGAAGAGCTTTCTAGAAGATTCTGTATTAATATGTATTAGCAAACAGTATATAAGTGAGATTTTTAGCTTGACTCATTTGGTACGGTGTGAGAGGAATGGCCCTGCCCGTACCCCCGGTCAGGGTATCCCCGGTCAGTTTTACTTATGCTTTATTTGAATCTTGAACCTCAATTATACTAAATTACTCACTGCCAAATTTTGTATCTATGTAACTAATATACTTGGATTGTACTTATTTATATACAATAGCTGTTGTTAATAAATTGCTGCTAAATTTAACTTTGTTGTTTGATTAACTGGACAAAAATGAACATATCCAAAATATCCATTCATGACACTACCAATACTCCAACACAGCTGGTAGGGGGAAGAGGACAAGGCACAAGCTCCATCTTAAACACTGGCATTTTCAAGTACAATTTTTTTTTTTAAAATCTGAGTGGAGAAATCTACCTTTTCCTATACTTGTGACTAGGGAGGTCATAATGATCCTATACCTTGACAATCAGTAATGACAAGATTACCACAGTTCACACTTACAGAATAAATGACACTACTTTAAAAACATTTTTGGACAAAGTGTTTCTTTACACTCCTACTGATTAAATTTGAGCTAATATACTTGCTTAAAAATGTATAAATCCAAAAAAAGGCAATACTTTCACCTCAGAAATACGTGTTAAAAGTTAACTTCAGAAAATTACTTAAAGTAACCTGTGGCCACAAACTTGTCATCAAATAATTTTATGGCAGAAGTTAAAGTCAGTTTCAGAGCAGAAACACCAAAGAAGTGTCTAATATTAAAAACAGATATTACTTGTATCCATCAATTTAAATATTTAATTCAGAAAGGGCTATGAAAAGCATAGCTTGGCTCATAAATAAGTAACAGATATACTCTTATGCCTAACATAGTGAGGTTCAGACCTCATCTTGCTTTCAGATCTCAACAGTACAAGCCTTAAGCTGATGCAGTTTTCAATTGGTGTCAGCACTAGAAACTCTGCTTGTCAGAAACACAAACAGCAGTGCTACTATTGAGACATTTGCAAAATTATATTTCACACATTAGAAAAATAGTTCTCAAAGAGTTAAGGAGACAAAAATCATGAAAATGCAGACTCACTCATATTTAATACCAACTTGACATCCACCATTAATTGACACCTAAACTGAAGACAAGGACAGACTAATCCTGTCTTTAACTACAAAAGAAAATTCAAACCTCCTTATGGAAAATAAAATTAAGGGGCAGCATTATTAACATAATGCACTTTTTGTCCCTTCCAAATAAATATGTCAAATTGCAAGTTCTGATGTTTTATTCAAATGTATGCATACTTAGCTGGAAGATGCAGTTAAAAAATTAGTTCCCAGACTAATATGAGCTTTGTCCTAGAGTATGCTGAATATTTTCCAATTTCTCATGGAGAAAAAGATCATAAAACCACAGAATTGTTCAGGCTGGAAAACTCCTCCATGATCTGGGCACTGCCAAGTCCATCACTAACCCATGTCCCCAAGTGCCACATCCACAGAGCTTTTAAATCCCTGTAGGGATGGGGATCCACCACTGCCCTGGGCAGCTGTAACAGGGCAGAACAGCCCTTTCAGTGAAGAAATTCCCAAGATCCAACTTGAGGTCATTTCCTCTCATCCTGTCCCTTGTTCCCTGCTAGCAGAGCCCACCTGGTTCCACCCTCCTGTCAGAGATCTGTAGAGACTGAGAAGGTTACTCGTGAGCCTCCTTTTCTCCAGGCTGAGCCCCCCCACAGCTGCTCCTCATCAGCCTTGTGCTCCAGCCCCTTCCCCAGCTCTGCTGCCCTTCTCTGGACATGCTCCAGCCCTTCAGTGATTTTCTTGTCATGAGGGGCCTAAAACTGAACCCAGGATTTGTAATGCCTCAGCAGTGCCCAGCACAGGGGACAGTCACTGCTCTGGTGCTGCTGGCCACATTGTGGCTGGTACAGGCCAGGTGCCATTGGCCTTCTTGGAGACCTGGGCACACCTGGGCTCATGTTCAGCTGCTGTTGACCAGGACCACCAAGGCCTTCTCCCCCAGGCAGCTTTCCAGCCACTCTGCCCCAAGTCTCCAAAGTGTTTCATAGTGTTGGTATGACCCAAATGTCAGACATCTTCCAAGCACAAACTTAAGTCAAGATTTCTAGAAAAAGAACATTGCTTAACTTATAGTAGACACTACTGTTAGTTCCAGATAAGTCAGTAAGAGCACTGAATTATATCAACCCAGGTGTAATACTAAGAGGATCTGTAGACACTAGAATGAAGTAATTCTTCTCAGGATGTCCAGGTTCATTTGGAAAAACACTGGGCAAACATATAAACAACCATCACAGTTAACTAAATACACAATGTACCACTTTTTCTCCCTCTCAGCTTACTGTCAGACTGCTGTATCAGCACTACAAGCCTCCAATAACACTTTTGCTTACAGAAAAAGAGTTACTTGACTAGACAGACATTTTGCTAAATTAGAATTGTAATTTACATTGAGAAATTACATATTTGAGTAGTGTGTTTAACTACTATTTTGAAGTTACTTTTGAATTTTCTTCAAAACATTGCTCTAGGAAAAACTTCTCCGTTTACAGGATTTCCCTGTTAACTTTATTAAAGATAGTCTTTTGTGGTAGGCAGTGCACTTAACCAAGCACCTTTTACAGAAACAGTAACGAAATTTACCCTTCTTGGGAACATTTAGATATTAAATTTTTCTGAAAAAACAGTGAAAGGGTGTTTTTCCACATGAACCTGGACATCCTGAGCAGAATTACTTCATTGCAGTGTCTACAGACTCTTAGTCAATATGTTTTTACAAATATTTTGTTGAGACCTATCAGAGTGCAACAGATCTGCCTCACAGCCCAATGCAGGAGCTTGCACAGCTAAATGCTCAAGGCATGCAGTGTGCAGGCTGCTGGAGAAAGAACTTGAGAATACAAGAACTGCTATCTTGGCATGTAAGGACCAGGCCAGCAAAAAAGGACACAGGACATGTCACTCTGTCTGGATCACACTGCTATGATCACCACTAGGGTAAAGGACACCTGTAGAGAACACTCAACCATGATGCAACTCAGAAGGGACTTCAGAAGAGTCTAACCAACAGTGGGTGATTGGGAGCTGTTTCCTAAAAGGAAACATAATCACAACTGGTAGTGCAAACACTACCACTCCCTTCATCCCAAGATATATGTAAACAGTGACTGCAAAAAATGTAGCTAAAAGAATGTCTTGAAAGTACTTACTCTCTGGCAGATTTAATTTTAGGAGGACAGCTGACTTAAATCCTTTCCAAGCTGAGAAACAATTTCAAGCTCCTGCTGAGGAATACACCTACTGAACCTGTGAGAAAGCTTGAATCTGGTACTTGTTCCAAATCAAAGAAAAGCTATCAACTGAAAAGTGGTTCAGTATTTCAATACAAACATTTCTGACTCCACAGATAACAAAACAATCCAGTGATCCTATAGAAAGTATCATACACTTTTCCTGGTTCCCACCATCTTCAACACAAACAAGAGTAACCTTGATTTTTTCCCCCCATAAATATCTTAACAGCTTTTACTATTAACCAAACAGAATTAAATACCCTATTGAGATGAGGGAACAGAATTACCATTTCCCATGGTAACTAGTCACTTCCCAGTATACTAACCAAAGATATGAGAGACATTTAAATACACTGAGGTGAAATGCATAATCTAGACCAGTTTTCTTTGCTTTATCTTAGTCCTAGTATCAGAAAAACAAATTTTGTAGCTTTGTCATGTAACTCAAGTGTCAGCACTCCTTTGCCACACGCTCAAGATACACCTTCACCACACTTTTTCTTCCACATTGGTCCATCTTCTGTCTGAAGACCTACCTGTACTGTGAAACCACCACACACCTTCCCACTTTTAGCATTTCAGTACTTGCTTGCCCTATGCCCATTAATGATGTTGATGTCCTATTAGCCATCTTCAGCCTCACAACAATACAGACAAAGGGCTGATCATCATGGAAGGAAGGAATCGGGGCTAAGAACAAAACAAAAAAAAATATCAGCATCTCCTTACCTTCTGTGCTTTATCCTTCTGAAATACAAAGACGGGTGGAGCAATGGCAGGTTTTTCTGTAAAAAGAGAAATCATTGGGGTTTTTTCCAACCACATTCATTCATATTGACTATTATGAAAATGTTATGTTCTATGATGCTTTTACCAATAATGAATCCTTAAGCTGGTTAATTCTCAGTTACACATATAGTTTCTATCAGTTCCTGGTAATAGACGTTTATAAGGACTTGATCTTCAAAAGTAAGGAGTGTTTTAAGGCGAACAACAAAACTAATATCTGAAAGCTAACTGTGTTTCCCCTCCAGATCACTTTCAAGCTAGTACTTGTACCATACTTTGGAACATCATAAGGAAAAGACCCTGTGCTGCAGCAGTTCACTAGCTGAACAGATGTTTTTCCTTCCCCATTGTCACACATTAATGAAGAGTTGACACCCCTACATACCCCTTTTTTAAAGGTCACTAACTGACATTTGATTACACTCGTATTTCATTATAATTCAACGCTTTAGAAAGGTTCTAAATCAATATTTACAGGTCTAAAATTCAAACCTGATATATTACATATTACAGAGGGACCAGTCTTTTCTGTATAATTTAAGAGCACATGTGCTTTCATCTTAAAGCTCTGAATCAAATATTAGCAGGATGCTATTTTCTAAATACGCACATCAGCATCTAGTCTACATGAATAGAATTAATTTCTAGAATTAGTGCATATTTCCATTGTCCTTTTGTGAGATTTCACAACTATACCTCAGTGTCCTGAATAACAAAAATATACATACACAGGGGGAGCATGTGTGATAAAGCAGAGAAGAATTCCTGAGAGTTCCCTGTGTTACATTTGAAGAGATGCTGCGCACGCACTACACAGTCAGCGGCCTTCTGTATGTTTGCACAGCTAAAGACGAGTACAATATTTCAGTCTTTCAGTCTGGAAATTGGATTTAGGAAGAGCTAGATTTGCAAAGAAATTAGCCAGAAAGTTCCACCTTTGCAATTATCCAATCTTATAAACAAATCTAGACATCTATGAAAATTTAAAAATTTAAAACTTTCAGAGCTTGAAAAGCTAGCATTAAAAAAGGAAACAAAGCTATCAAGATGAATTACCTTGCACCAAAAAAAAAAAAAAAAAAAAACCAAAACAAAACCAAAACAAAAAAAAAACAAAAAA
Organism: Oenanthe melanoleuca; assembly: GCF_029582105.1. Taxonomy (NCBI): domain Eukaryota; kingdom Metazoa; phylum Chordata; class Aves; order Passeriformes; family Muscicapidae; genus Oenanthe; species Oenanthe melanoleuca. The sequence goes on from NC_079361.1 coordinate 182,436, forward strand.
AAAAACAAAAAAAAAAAAAAAAAAAAAAAAGAACAACCTAACAGTACCCCAAAAGCTTCCATAAATGAGCTGCAGCATCAATAAAGTACTTGGATCACCACATAAGGAAAAACGGATGAAACTCTCCATTCGGGAACTGCTAGTGTTAGATCAGTTTGGCTGAAAAAGTGAAGCTTTAGTTGACATACACAAAATTATGAAAATTATTACCAGAACTGTGTATTTAATTTTGAGGGTAGAAAAGTCTCTTTCTATTTTTCTGTGGATCTAAGTCAAAGGGATAACCCAGCAAAACCAAAAAAAACACTGCAAGACTGAACATGCAAGACTGGCACAACATGTTCTACAAAAGATAAAATCAATCAAGAAATTAGGCTACTTATGATATCATTTTGTCTGCTCTTTTTTTCCCTTTATTTTTTAAGTTCTTCTATCCATTAAATACTGCTGAATCTTAAAAATGCTTATTAGTAAGAGTAATGCAGACAATCCATTTCAGAAGTGAAAACAATACAGACCCTTAAAGGTAATACCTGTCCCAAAAACCGGGCTGTGTTGAAACAAGCTAGGGATTCATTTTCATTCCCTTGGCCTCAGTATAACCTACCTGTGGGAGGCTTCACTGAGGCAACTGTTAAGCTTTTAACCCTTGACTTCAAAGTGACAATTATTTCTTAATACCATGAGGTATACTTTAGTGCTACTGCAGCATGCTCTCTGCCCAACCAATCAATGGGGAGATCTACCAGAATGTGGGACTTGATTGTAATGCACACCTCACAAGAGATTCCTGCACCAAATTCTGCAAATACCAAGAAGAACTGAGCAAAAAAACTACTTGTCTGTCTAGTGCATAATAAAGAACTGAAGTACTGAGAGAAGAAAGCAAAGAAAAACAACAATGCACAGTGCAGAAAAAAGCATGGGAGAGCTGGCAAAAGATGGAATGGGTATCCAGAGAAATTGATGCAAAGTAACACAACAAAATTGGATATAAGAGTCCAGTGATTGTAAACTAAGCACTCAGGAAAAAAGAAGACAGGTGCCAGGAACAGCAGAAAGCTCACAGGAAAAAAAAAATTCATTAAAGTACAAAGGACAAGAGAGTAAAAAATCTCCAACTATTTGAGATTTGTGTCTAGCTATGACAAATGACAATGGCAAAAGGATCTAATAAAGCAAACTGTGGCCAAGTCTGCTAGTCAACCTGGAAAAGGGAACACCAGTGCAATGTTTGATACTCTTTGTCCACTGAAGGAACACAGCCATCCAGGTCCAAGAATCCCACTACTGCTCTTGCTGACTGTGAGACCAACTGACAGGGTCAGGAATCATGATGAGGCAATAGGGACTCACAGCTAACAATTGTACCAGTGCTTACTCAGGACCAGACATAGGGAACACTTGTTCATTGTATCCATTTTTAAGTCTGCAGCAAGACCACAGTGCTGGAAACATCTCCCTAATTCTAGCCCAAGGCAAGAAGGGATCACTAGATTGCCTAATCTGACCACCTTCATTAAATACTGTATGTTTTTCTAAGCCTTATTTAAATTCTGGGTAAACATTTTCATTGAAGGCATCAAAAGCGAAGTTTTACTACCCTCAATCATCCATTTCTGCACTTCATATAAAAATTCTAGTGCTAAATTTCCCATTCAAATGTCCAACTCCAGCTTTTGGTTCCTATTTCTAGTTATGCTTTTAAATGCATTTATATAGAGCTCTCTAGCATTTAATGTTTTCTGTACAAGAGCACTGAAGAACCCACGTACCAGGTTTTAATTTTGCAGATCAAAAATCCAGATGTCAGGTAGTTCTTTGGTTTTTCCAACTGGTCCAAAACAAGAATTCCACTGTTATTTGTACTACCCAACCTCTGGGCCTGACATTCATGCTCTCAAGCATGCTCTTGCTATACCAGGGTATCTAAAGGATGACCTATGGTACAATGGATCTGCCAGGTCCACTAAACTGTCAACAACTTAAAAAGAAAATAAAGCTTGATATATAAAAGAAAAACCCTCAACCTCCAAACTTCAGGTAGAATGCATGTAAGAGTAAGAGAACACAAGATCTCCTTCACCAAGAGATGAGCAGTCAGAGCATACAGTTCTTAAAAACTGAGGATTAGACTCGGGTTTTTTCTTCAGAGAAGCAGACAGAAACACAGCAAAACAAAATCTAGAAAAATGTCCATTTTCTAACCAAGTCAGCCTTATTAAAGGTGTTCAGATAAAGTCCAAGCATATAAGAAGGAAAGCAAAATTTTCAATAATTAGCATCAGAGACAGTACCTTTCCAATCTCAATATCTGGAACCATACAAACCTAAATGGTTTTAGGCTGTCAAATCAAATTGAATCCACACCTGAAAACCAAGTGAATCCACAGAACTCCTTCCTGCAGTTTATTCACTTTGCAGATATTTCAACCTGCATGAATAACTACAAAAATCTCAAGAGCTGGATTTCACAGGCTAAATTTATTTAACATATTTTACCATCAAGTAATTAACTACTGATAAATACCTGATGTGTTGTATTATTAAACCTGCTGAGCTTCCTTCACAAGCTGTGGAAATCAGAAGGCAGAAACTGAAAATATTACCTCCATAGCTCATGCAGAGATATCATCTTCAAGTCACATATACTATTTACTATTAGATTTTTAACTTATATGCGTGACCACTCTCCCATGTCAACCACATTTCCCACAGCTAGACATCCACTCACATGATGCACCTCTCGCAGCCGCAAGGTGTCAGATCTTTATTGCAGCATGAAATGACTCATTCAAGGGCAACAGGAAATGCTTTTGTAGGTACATTGGTGGTAAGAGAAAGGCTGGGGGAAACGTGGGCCCTCTCTAGCAGGAAACAAGGGAGCTAGTTTCCATGGATATGGAGAGCTGAGGTACTCAATGATGTTTTTAACTATCTTCACCAAGAAGTGCTCCAAACACTCCACCCAAGTTACAAAAGAGGAAAGCAGCAGGGACTGGCAGGATGAAGGATCACCTGCTATAGGAAAATTGGCTTGAGACCATCTAAGCAAGTAGAAGGTGCACAAGTCCATGGGAGCTGATGAAATGCATCCATGAGTCCTAAGGGAACTATCAGAGGAAGTGGCTAAGCCACTATCCATTCCTTGAGAAGTCGTGGCCATCTGAGGAAGTTCACAGTGACTGGAAAAGGGGAGACATAACCCCCATTTACAAAAGGGGAGAAAAGGCAGACTTGGGGCACTACAGCTGGCCAGCCTCACTTCTGTGCCTGGCAAGATTGTGGAGCAGACTCTCCTGGAAACTGTGCTAAGGCACAAGGAAAATAAGGCAGTGATTGGTGAGAGCCAACATGGCTTCACTTAGAACAAATAACACCTCACAGATTTGTTTCTATGATTGTGTTACAGTGCTGGTGGACAAGGGAAGAGCAACTGACAGTCTATCTGGACTTAAGCAAAACATTTGACACTGTCCCACAGGAGATCCTTGTCTCTAAATTGGACAGATGTACCACTCCCTGGATAAGGGGTTTGCTGGTGGCTGCACTCAGAGTTGCAGTCAACAGCTTCGTGTGCAAGTGGAGACCAAGTATGGAAGGCAAGACAGTTGGGACTGTGCAAATGTTACAAAATTCTACACGGTCAAGTGCAACTCCTGCATGTGTCAGGGCAATCCCAAGCACAAACACAGGCTGAGGGGAGAATGGAGTGAGAAGAAGCCTGGGGACAAGGACTTGTGGGTGCAGGTGGATAAGAAGCTCAACATGCCCCAGCCATGGACACTGGCACACAGAAACCCCTCTTGTGCTGGGCTGAGTCCCCAGCATGGGCAGCAAGAGAGGGAGGGGGGCATTCTGCCTCTCTGCCCCACTCAGGTGAGACCCCACCTGCAGAGCTGCCCCCAGCCCTGGGGAACAGCAGGAAGATGTGGAGCTGCTGGAGCCAATGCAGAGGAGACCACAGAGATGCTCTGAGGGCTGTAGCCCCTCTGCTCTGGGGACAGGCTGGGAGAGCTGGGGGTGTTCACCTGCTGGGAGGGAGAAGAAAAGGCTCTGGAAAGACCTCAGAGCCAGTTCCAGGGCCTAAAGGGGCTCTACAGGAGAGGGACTTTTGAAAAGGTGGAACATCTTCAAACTGACAGAGGGTAAATTTAGATAATATATTAGGAAGGAATTCTTCCCTGGAATGGTGGTAAGGCCCAGCACAGGTTGTTTCATGGACCTGTGGCATCCCTGGCAACATTCAAGGCCAGGTTGGATGCAACCCAGATCACAAAATATCTTGGTGATTCATGTTAATCTTTAAATTTTAGAAGGACCCATGTCATGAAAACAGCTTTCAAGACCTCACCAGATCTGCTATAGCCACGTTATTAAGACAAGAATTTATTTTTAAAGCTAAGAACTACAATGTTTCAAACATTCTTAAAATTTACTCCAAATTACATTTAGAAATGGAATAACACCAGATTACATGGAAAACTAAAAAAAACCTAGGGTGCAACTTCTTTGCAAGAAAATCCTTGCTTCAATTTCAAGAAGCACTCTTCAACACCAGAAGCATACAAGTTGGGAATAGCTACTCCAACTGTAACTCTTTGTAATATCTTGCTTGAGAGAATTAAGTGTACCTGTGAACAACTAATGAGTGTTAAAAAGAAGAGCAATTAGGCTGTTAACTGACTAAAAATACTTAAGAGTGGTAATCTATCACTAGTGAAACACTTATCTAAAAGTCAAGAAAATAAAGTTCAAAGTTAGGTTTAATTATGCTTTTTGGAACACTGCAGGCCACAAAAAATGCTCCTGGGGATTTTTTCACCATTTAAATTACGAAGAGCAGAATAATCATGCAAACTGTAACACATGAAGAGATACAGACAATTTGCAGCACTATAAAATTCAAAAGGTGTTGATAACAACACAAGATTCTCTTTCAATAGCTAACGATAGACTCAAAACAAAGAGCAAGCTGCCACTAAGAGCTTATCTGCAGAAAGACCTCCGCTGGCAAAACCCAGCCATACCTCATGTCAGAAAGAATGAGAAACACAACTGGGTAATTTACAGCCAAACTTCACAAGTGATGTCACGATGAATAGAACTGACATGGGGACAAGAGATACATCTGCAAATGTCACAAGTCAGGAAAAAAAAGAAAAGTAGCTTATTTTTATATGAGAGGAAAAAGAAAGCCATGAGGCAGACCAATTACTTTGCAATGTAGATAAAATTAAATAAAGAACTCAAAAAAGTGTTAACAAGAGGTATTAAAGCATTTAGATAGGTCTGTCTTGTCAATTAAATAGATCTTTATGTTGTCTGGGCGTGAATTATTAGGACATGTCAGTCAGCCTAACTTCACATGTACAAATCCATCTGAAGTCACCATGAGGGGAAAAGAAATCTTGTTTCTAGAACGTGCAGAGTCAGTGGTGAATACCACATTTTTCCCCAGAGTAATGGCAGACGTTCTTCTGTCCAAAAGTTACCATGAGACAAGAACAAACAATCGGGGCAACAGCTCAACCTCTCCCCCCCCCCCGCCAAGGAAATGGCGCAGAAGAAATGTCAGCATCCTACAAGTCTGGTAAAGAAATAATACTGATTAGTCTGAAAGGAACTACAGTTTGCTCACCTTTTGTGCATTTCATAAAACCATAAAATATGCTGAACTGGAAGGGATCCATTAGGAACACTGAGTCCAACTCCTGGCCCTGCACCTTTGGCATCCCAAAAAGGCCACCATGCGACAGAGCACTATTCAAACACTTCTTGAACTCAGGCTTGGTACCATGACCATTGCCCTGAGAAGCCTTATGTGCTTGACCTCCCTCTGTGTGGAAAACCTTCTCCTGGTATCCAAGCTAAACCTCCCCTGACTCAGCTTCATGCTGTTTCCTCAAGCTCTGTCATTGGTCACAAGAGTGTTGAGACTGGTACTTGCCCCTCATGAGGAGGCTGAAGACTGCATTGAGGTCTCCCCTCAGTCTTCCCTTCTCCAGGCTGAACAAACCAGGTGTCCTCAGCAGCTCCTCACACAGCTTCCCCTCTAGACCTTTCCCCACCCTTGTGGCCCTGCTCTGGACACTCTCTATTAGCTTAATGTCTTTTTTATACTGTGGTGCCCAAAACTATCCCCAGAACTCAAGGTGAGGCTGCTGCAGTGCAGAGCAGAAACACACAATCCCCTCCCTTGCCCAGTTGGCCTGATGCCCCCCAGGACATGGCTGGCCCTCCTGGTTCCAGGGCACTGCTGACTGAGATCCAACTTGCTGTTGACCAGAACCCCCAGGTCCCCTCCTCCACCACTGCTCTCTAGCCTCTAATTCACTTACGGCAGTTACATACAGTAAACTTGTTATGATTGAGAACTTTATGCTCAGCTATTTCATAAAGCCAAGTAAATTGCAGACACCTCCTGAAAGGGAAATGCGAACACACCCATCAAATTTTAGCCCTGAGAAAAATTTCTAACTCCTTTCAGCCACTGAAAAAATAAAGTCATTAATTCCCCACACAAGGGGATCCTGTTGTCTTAAAAGTGAAGCTTCAGGAGTAAGTCATAAACAAGCAAATTACTAGCTACGTATCAGCTGCAAATTAATGAGAAATGCATTCAGGTTCTCATAAATATACAGGACCAATAGGAAGGTGCTAGTTCTCTTTAGTATTCTAGCTGGATTGTCTTAAAACTGACACTTCACACACCTAGCAGTGAAGTACCAAAGACTTCAAAGAAAGTTTTAAGAACATTCAGTAACTGCTTTATACATTAGTACCAATAACCACGCTTATCAGTCCAAAATCCTGTTTCAATAATCATCCTCACGATGACAGTCCCCAAAAACCTTTATCACAATGTCACTAAATCTCTGCAACAAAGTCAATCAAACTTCACAAAGCTACAGAGAAGTTACTCTCCCCTCCTCTTCATTAGCTCCACACTTACCAGCTCATTTCCCAGCACCAAAGGCAATGTCAAGACTAGGAACTGTTCCTAGGAATTTTCATAGTACAAAAGTCTTTGGAAAGTGGCACTAGGACTACCTCATCTTTTAGCCCCCTTCTATGCAGTAGAGGAACCCCTTCTCCTATCAAGATACAGTTGGTCATCACTCCAATATTAAGAGGCAGGAGAGCAGTTTCACCTCACTAGAAACAAATGAAAGACAAGTGGATGAAAAAGATTTGAGGAACAATAAGAATGAGAGAGTGAAGTAATTATTTGAAGAAATGCTTATAGCTTTGAAGAAATGCATCACAGAAAGATCATCCATCAAAATTGCAAAGCCCATTGGTAAAATGGTTACTTGGAGGCAGTACTGACAGCTCAGCAGTGATTTAAGATATTCAGTAGTCTAACAGAGACATTAGAACCTAGAAGAGAAAGATAGCTAATATATTGTTGGAAACAGAAACACCAACCAATGAATTGAAAGATGGGTATCATGTAAAAGTTACAGGTTAAAGGAGCTTCGTATTAGTAAGATTAGAAGCCACTGACAGCATGAAATTCTGCACTTTTCAAGGCCAGGAACATGTCTGTCAACAAACAGGTAAAAATCTTGAGTTTCACCTGCATGAATAGACAATAAAAGCTACTGTTTAAACAGACCAAGCAAAAACAGTCTTTAAGAATGACTGAAACCTCTTTCTTTTTACTTCTACTTTGTGTCAAAGAATAATTAGCTTTGCATCTCACAATGAAGTACAATTCAGACAGCACTGTTGTACAGATCAATCAAGACTAAGGAACACTAAGAACATTGCTGGAATCATACTTTTTTGTGAACATGAACACTGAGCTATCAAATGCTAAAAACAACAGAAGAGCAATACTAAACAGAAGGTCAAAGAATTATCACTACCAAAACAGTTACTTCACATATTTAGATGAAATTACCTAGGCACAGTAAAGTAAAGCATTCACCTAAACAATAGAAAAACAAAACTAATTGATGTGGTTAAGAATGAGGAAAAAACAGGCACCTGAGAAGATCCTTGCCATGACAGAGACCGCAAATAGCCAAGTAGAAAGATTACAGAATTCTCAGCAGAAAGATGCTAATTCAGGGAAGTGCACGTATTTCCACTGCTGTACAAAAAACATACACCTCAAAAATGGAACTGAAGGGAACAAAACTAGCAACAGGCAATGATATTAGCTGATCTTGCTTCACCTGAGGAAAGACTGTATCACATTCTTATCACAAAACAGCAGCAGATGAAGGTGACAACTCTGCAAAGACAGGTGAATATAAACTAAAGATGTTTATAGGTGAGGTAAGTCTCTGGAGGCAGAAAAGGGTCATAAGGATGGGATCACACTCCCCCTCGCCATCCTGGACAGTCTATAAGACTCTGCAGAAAAACAGAAGTAGAGATAGAAGTACACGACAAGTCATCACCAAAAGACGTAATAAATATTGGTAAACTGTTGAGTTTAATGTTCCCTGGCAGAAAGGGGAAGTGAAGGGCTTGCATGACTTAAGATAAGTGTTGCCAAGCTTCTGGTTCTAGGAACAAAACAACCCAGAACAAAAGAACCCATTAAAATTTATTATAAGGTCATTATAATGGTTTTATATAAATTAAATATTGACATTAAGTTTCTCGCAAATAGTCATTACAGATTTGGGTACTACTATTCTTGAGACACATATCATGCCTCCTTGGGTGCTGACAACTCATCTTGAGTCTGGAAGCCAACAGCTCAAGACATGCTGCATCACAGGATTCGTTAGCTTAAGTGCAATTGCATTGCTGGCTGCTTGAAGGTTTCACCTTCAAAGGCTGCACCTATAATATTTATTTGCTTCCTGTTGTTTAACAATAATATCAAAATAGCAATTGCCACTGACACAAAGCTCAAAAGTAAGAAACAATCCTGAAAGAAGGGGCCTCACACATACTTTCATTCCCTCTGGGCGTATCTTTCCCTCTTCCATTAACTGAGAGGAATGATGAGAAACAGAGACAGCAGGGCAAACTGGCTTTTGCCAAAACAGAGACACACTTGCCATTCACAGAGGCAAAATATAGATACCCACTGCCACTTAAAACACCACTGTACACACCTTACGGCAGAACATCCATATACTGTAATACTGCAGCCCAGGTTCTCCTAATGCTCTTCAGAAAAAACATGAAGCCACTTTACTAGCGGACCTTTGATGTTCTCAGCTCAAAAAAAATACAATGCATCTATTTTGATACCCCACCTTGTATTACACAGCACTGCCATGAATCCTTTAACTAAAACATTATTAACATGAGTTTAAGCAAAGGAAAGATTTACAGTGGTGCGAAAGCTGTGGAAAACAACTTTAAAAAGCAACTGGAAAAGGCAGGGCACAAAGCTGCTCAGAGCCGGGGCCGAGACACAGAGCTCGCTGCCGCGCTCCAGGGCCCGTGCCCAGCGCCGGGCCTGCTGTCCGCGTCCAGGGAGCACCGACCCGCCGGCGGCCACCGTCTCGGGAGCCGCCGCACCACGAACCCGGAGCCACCGACCCGCGGGAGGCTTCTAAGGACGTAGGCTCCAGCCCGGCTTCGTCCGTCCCCGCCTCGCGGACAGCGCAGTGGCCCGGCCAAGGCGCTCCCTTTGTCCAGCCGCTCGCCCCACGGGGACCGGGACGGCCGCAGGGAGGTAACGCTCCCGGACGCGCCCCTCAACTCGGATCGCAGAGCCTGGCCAGGGCCGAGCCACGCCAGGCCAGACTAGGCCAACCCAGGCCCACGGCAGCGCGGGGCCACCGCGGGCCAGGGCAGCGACGCCTGCAACTCCCACCTACCTTCGTTCGCCAGGTCCGCCATTTTACTTCCTCAGCCGCGCCCACAATGCATCGCGCAGCCGGACGGCACCGGTCGCCGCGGGCCCCGCGCGCCGCGCACGCCCCGATTTACGGCCGCTCCGGGAGGGCGCCGCGCGTGCGCCGTGGGCGGGGCCGGCCGTGGCGGGCTGGCGGCGTTCGCGAGGTGGCCAGTGGGTTCCGCAGCTCCGGGTGGGCGGTCTGGGCAGCGTTCGCGTAGGCCGGCTAGTTACGGGGCTTCCATTGGCCTGATCTCTCCCTGAGGCCCACGCATCTGTATACCGCGGCGGCCGCGGCCGTCGGAGCCGGGCCAGTTGCACGCGGGTCTCCGTCCCGTGCGCGGCCTTGCCCTTCGCACTTCCTCCCGTGGCTGCGGAGCCCAGGCGGGCAGGCCACGAGTTGCTCCTGGTGCCGCGGCCTGCGCTCACAGTGCCGCTGCCCGCTGCCCCGGCCGGTTACGGGCCAGCAGCGCCCGTGCAGCGCGTGCTCTGGGACGTGACTCCTCTGGGATGCTGTCAGCCTGAGCATTGACTCATCGAATATCCTGAGTGGAATCATCAAGTACAACTCCTGGCCTTGCAGGGGACAGCCCAGCAATCCCACCCTTCTCCTGAGAGCATCGTCCAAACGCTCTGGCAGCCTTGGGTCTGACCACTGCTGTGGGGAGCCTGCGCAGTGCCTGACCACTCTCTGGGAGGACCTTTGCCTAATACCCAACCTAAACCTCCCATGACACAGCTTCATACCCTTCGCTTTGGTCATGCATCATACCTTGCCAAGCCTTTTCTCCAGACTAGAGACTCAAACTCTTCAGTTTTTGGGAGGATGCTTCTCCATCCCATACATCTGTGTTTGCCATTCTTTGTGACATCTGGTTCTACAGAAGTCCACACTGCTCAAAATGTAGATGCACCAGAGTGTTATATGGTCACAGAGGGTCAGTCCAAAGAGTTCAGTATGTAACCATGCTAGTGCCCTCATTCTCTTGATGGTGCCCCATATTTTGTTGTCTGCTTTGTTCAGTGCACTACAGCTCCCCTGACTGCATGGTCTCAATCTCTATGCGTTGGTCAACAGCAGCTGGTGCTGGACATAGAAACTGACCAGCTCATGATTCTCATCTTAGCCTTAATGATTGCTTCAGGGCTCATTTAACAACAGCATGCACAGTGCCCAGCATTTGACTATATCCTTCACAAGCTGTCGCACTATCATAAGGCAAGATTCAAGGGCCAGGTTCCTGATTCCTTTTGCAAGTACCATGCATCAAAACCATCTGGTTTACCTGCTAGGAGAATTGTCCATCAGGAATATAACAGTAGAACTGACAAAACCTGATAAGAATAAATGAATGACACTAATTTAGAAAAAACAATAATCACAAGAATGGCTTGGGTTCCAAGGAACCTTAAAGCCCATCTCATTCCCCTCCTTGCCACAGACAGGGACATGTTCCTCTAGACCAGGTTGCTGCAAGCCACATCCATCCTGGCTTTGAACACCCAGGGATGGGTCAGCCACATCTTCTCTAGGCAACCTGTGCCAGGGCTTCACCAGTCTACCAGCCAAGAATTTGTTCCCAATATCCCACCTAACCCTGCCCTCTGGCAGTGGGAAGTCATTCCCATTTGTCCTGTCAATCTAGACTGCTGTCCAAAGTTCCTCTCCAGCTCTCTTGGAACCCCTTTAGGCCCTGGAACAGGCTCTGAGGTGACTCCAGAGCCTTCTCTTCTCCCTCCCAGCAGGTGAACACCCCCAACTCTCCCAGCCTGTCCCCAGAGCAGAGGGGCTACAGCCCTCAGAGCATCTCTGTGGTCTCCTCTGCATTGGCTCCAGCAGCTCCACATCTTCCTGCTGTTCCCCAGGGCTGGGGGCAGCTCTGCAGGTGGGGTCTCACCTGAGTGGGGCAGAGAGGCAGAATGCCCCCCTCCCTCTCTTGCTGCCCATGCTGGGGACTCAGCCCAGCACAAGAGGGGTTTCTGTGTGCCAGTGTCCATGGCTGGGGCATGTTGAGCTTCTTATCCACCTGCACCCACAGGTCCTTGTCCCCAGGCTTCTTCTCACTCCATTCTCCCCTCAGCCTGTGTTTGTGCTTGGGATTGCCCTGACACATGCAGGAGTTGCACTTGACTGTGTAGAATTTCATCATCCCACATCTCCACCCTCTCCAGGCCATTCTGTATGGTATCCCCTCCTTCCAGCATGTTGACCACACCACACAGGACACCTATCTTTAAATACAGAATACCTATCTGTAAATAAATGTCAATCTTCATCTTCATTCCATATGATGGAATACTTCAGTAGATCAGACAATACTCTTTGGAGTTTTACGATTGCTAGTGCAAGCTGCATTATCAGTTGAATTTGAAAGATAGTGGGCACAAGAAATCCAGGTGTTTTCTAAAGCATGTTAGGGACAAATTCTTACCATTTAAAACTTGCTAGTTCGGCCATCTAGTTCAGCAGGACATGCAACTGTATCTGACCAAGAGAGGAATGTCTGGGGATGTGATAATCAGTGGTTATTTTGAGTGTAATAATCATGAAATTGTGGCATTCAAGGTTCTGAGGGGAGTGACAAAGATAAATGTCAGACTTCAGCCCTTTCAAGAGATTGACTTTGGGTTATTCAAGTGAAGTGAGATTCTGTGAGGGTTAGCTCTGAAGAACAAAGGAGCTCAAAAGAGCTGGCAGCTTATTAAGGACTTCCTCCAAGCACAAAAACAGTCTGTCCCAGCAATCAGAGGAGTAAGTAAATGTGTTGGGAGACAAACTTTGTAAACACAGAATTTGTGAATGAACACAAAAAAACTGTACACAGGATGGAAGACTACTGAACTGGAAAATAGGAATACTTCTTCAGCATGCAGAGATGATATTAGGAAAGTCAAAGGCCAACTAGAGTTGACACTGCCAAGGGACTCCAAAAGCTTTCCTAGTCTTACTTTCCACTAAGGAAGGTCTTTGAGATTTGAGACAGGATTCAGAGACAGGATTAAGTCAAAAATCTCTTGAGAACTCTCAGCCCACATGAGTCCAAGGGATACAGTGGGCTGTGTGGGAGGGGGCTGAAAGCTGGCTGAGCAGACACATTCTATCAGCTTTAAAGGGTCCTGGAGATCAGTGAAAACCACGTCTGCATTCCAGGAGGCACTTAAAGCAGCAAGAGACTTTGTTTAACCTCTCACTCTCCAGCTACCTAGGAAGAAGTAAAATACTATTAAGAGTGTTGCTTTTCACTTGAGATTTCCTGTCATGCTTCCCTGGCTTAAATAAACTTGCCACTAGTCAATAAGCTATGTGGTCCTGAACAAGGCATCCCCATTTTCCCTGAGGGTAGAGCTCCAGCCATGGTATCCATAGATATCTGGAGCTGCAGCATTTTTCATTTGATCCCAGCTGACTTAAAGCTGATTTTTGTGTATCCTCTGAACACGACCTGAGACTTGGAATAGCTTTGTATGGTTTTTTTTTTGTTTGTTTTACTTTGTGTATATCCACTCAGAGCTTACAGGGTTGGACATTGGTGCTGGCAGCTGCATGATGTCCACATGGCAGCCTGAGTCTGTGTGTAGTTCTAAACCTTGTCTGTGTCTTTTCCCTGGAGAACATTTGGTGCAGACAATTTACAGAGAATTTAGCCAAAAGAATTAGCATGTTTCTATTCACATGAGAACTGTAATTTTCAGGGATATACAGCATGGCTGACTTAGCTTCAGTCTTTATGGAATTAAATTCCTTTCCCAAAGCAGACATATCCTACAAACTGAGTCAAACACTACTCTTGAAAAGTGAGGCAGAGTAATTACTTATATGTCTAAGAAACAATGATTACATTTTTACTTTAAGTGCTTGTTCTGATACAGATATCCATTACAGAAAATTTCACTTTAGAGCATTAAAACCTGTTAAACCTATAAGAAACTGTGAACATGCTTTTATCGTGAAAATGTTGCACAACTTTAATTATAGAAATTACTGCCCTGTGCTTCTCTTATGAGTATGTGGTACCAGCATAGTGAGTGACGTGACCCATTTAAGGGGAGCTCTTTAGAAAGAATGTACCTCAGAAAGTTACACTACACTTAAGAACCAGCAGGTCACAGTATGTTCTCTATTCATGTTCTAATTAGAGGCCATACTTCTCAGAATCATTAATGTAAGAGAGGAAAATTAACAGTTTTATCCTAACAGGATAAAACAGCATTGGGAGGTTTCTGATTGTGATTTAATTTACCTTCAAGTAAATCTGTAGTAATACCAGAATAAATTTGATTCCAGCAATTTATTATTTCAATAAAAATTAAACTCCACCCACACCAACTTCACAGTTCTTGTGACTTTTAGAAATTAATTACAAGAGTTATCTGTACCCTATGAGCTTGTCAACTTGCTGATATAACTAGAATCTATTTTGGGTGCATGCCATTAAGATACTATAAATGCCATACTTTCTGATTAGTACTATTGTTAGGTCAGTATTTCTAAAGGGACATGGCCTAAAAGTCACTATGACTTTGACAAATTAAATATTTTCCATAGCCGAGCTCTCAAAAAAAAAAAAAAAAAAAAACCAACAAAAAACAAACCAAAAAAACAAAACCAAAGAACACCACCACAAAAAACCCCACAGAAAAAGCAACCAAACAAAAGAAAAAGAAAAACAAATTAAATTAACAAACAAACAAAAATTCCGACAAAAGCAAAAACCATCACCTCACAAAGAAAACCCCAGCCCAAACCAACCACTCTGTTTGAAGACTTTCTACTTCTGTCATTTGAATGGACTCAGACCCTGGAGCCTTCACAGTTGTTCCATAGCATGACAGTGTCATTTTGATCCATAGCCATCAGCATTCATCAGCAAGAAAACAAACAGAGGCTCTAGACAGCACCACTGGTAATCACTGTCTCATTTCTAGCTCTATCACTCTGTCAGTGTCCTGGACAAGAAGGCAGTTTCTAGATGCTCACACCATGTAGGTCAGTTAATATACTACCTTGTCTGCTTCTGGTGACAGACCTGGATCAAGCAGAAAGTTGTACCTGAAGCCTCCAGAGGCCCATTCTGCCCACACCTCTATGATTTTCAGCAGTACAGTAATTATTATTAATTGTGAAATACATCCAGGGCTCTGTGTAAGTTAGGTTCTTCTGGAGCTGAATCAGTTGAAACCTATTTTTTAACTTGTTTTTGAACTGATGAAGTTACTTCTCAACTCATTCCTTACAGCATGGGGGAGCTGGCAAGGACAAGCAACCTGAAGAGGAATAGGGCTTCCTTTTTCAACAGCAGTATGGATTTATGTCACACTGAACTGACTGACGTCACATGCTTTCCCAGCTGCCAGACCATTTCTGTGGGTCTTACAGATCCACGTCAGAATATTTTAAGGTCCCACTCCCTCTTGTGGCAGCTCACACCTCCTGTGACATCATGATCCTGAGCCAGAAACTGCTGTAATAATGAGGGTGACTGAGCAGTGGCCAAGCCCCTTGTTTTCAAACATTTATTTGCTGGAAATTGTAACAAAAAAGAAAATACATCTGTTAACTTGTTTTCAGGCAACATGCAATGTGAAGACAGTGGTTCATCCCTGGAAACTAATAGTTGCATGTAACCCGAACTCTAAAGTAATCAGTGTGACCACACACCCCACGTCTGAGGGTCTTTAACAACATAACAGTGATGTTGGTTGCCACCATTAATGTTTTCAGATGTTCTAACTCAGTAGGTGATTTGTTATGAAGCGTTTGTTTTCTCCTTTGTGAGGACTGAATCATATTTTTTTCTCTGAGGAAAGAGAGCTATCAATCATTCTCCAACTGTAAGGAAAGAGATCATCTTGACGAACCAACTAGCTACACAGCCTACACCTTGTCTTTTCTCTGGCATCTGGTGCAGTTTCAGAAGACTTTCAGGTTGTTACTAAATTCAGTTCCTTTTAGTATCCTTATGCAAGGATTTACAATTATTTCAGTGGGAAAATTCACAGGGTAAAATACTTGCTAAAGTGGAATGATCAATATGTCCTATGAGTGAATTGATTCATGAGTGAAGCTACTCACATGCTCAACACACTACAGTACTCAATCTGGCTTTAGAAAACTAAGGGGCTATTTGGGGGCTTACTCAGCATTTCCAGGAATTGTATGCAATTTCTGTTGCAGATCTTATATCAGCATGGGGCAAGGCACCACTGACACAGAGGGGAAGGTTTTTTCTGTTAAATGCTTTACATGTAACCAACAGCTCACCTGAGTGAAACTCCAGAATTCAAATTATGTCCCTGGTGCACAGCTCTGGTCATCCAGGCATCACTTAAGGGATGCTCAAAAGAGCAGCCTGGTATCTTTAGGCCATGGCATAGCCCTCCTCCCTGGCTGTGGTGGGATCTCCAGCACCCACTACTAGAGGGTGATCTGGGATAACATGAAGGAGGCTTATGAGGCCCTGAGAGCAAAGGAACAGGGATTGTTCTATATCATGGACTGAAGGCATTGGTCAAAACACAAGACCTGAGGGCAAAGAGCTAAAAACACTATGGGAGGGTCATTAAAACTACCTTCCGGATATTTTTTTCTCAGAGGAAGCAAGCTGAGTTTTTATAAGTTGTGGCTTGCTTCTAGCAAACTGCATCTGTGCAAGAGCAACTAAGTCCACTCACAAATACAAAGAAATGCCTTAGAAGCATTCATAGTCTGAGTTTCTCTTATCTAATTAACTTGCAATGTCAGTGCTACTCCCGAGCTGTGACTCTCCAGGCACACTGGCCCAGGACTCTGGATCTTGAAAGCATAAGCAAAGCTGTCAATCATTAGGGCTATTCAGGGCCTGAACTAAAATGTTTAGAAATCTCATTCAACACCCTAAATTGCTGGGAGACCCTGGCAGTTTGAGCCTGTTCTTGGCACAACCTAAGAGCTGCAATGCAAACAGCATTTTCCTCTACAGACATCACAGTGTGCAAAAAGGGGACATAGCACTTCCATTCCCTGGCAGGACTTGGGAGCTTCTTTTTTTGCTAGGACTTTGTTTTCTTCAAGTGCTTTCCCAGGCTGGTGGAACAGGACTTGTATATGGACTATGGTGGTATATTCACTGGGGTGATTAATCTCCATCCTTGGAGAGTTTCAAATTTAGCTGGATCAAATTTGACTGAATAACCTGATCTAACTTTGCAGACAGCTTTGTTTCAAGCATGTTTTGTTTCAAAATTTGTCAAGCATTTGTTTCAAAATGTCTTGCCCTACCTATACCTTTCTGTGCTTTTGTGGTATATTTGATTTCTTTCACTTTTTCTCTGAAATGAGCTGTGTAGGTAGAAGGAGTAGGATCAATGTGTAAAAACACATAAGACCACATTTGTGGGCTTTGATCTAAGTGCATGCACATAGCACCAGACTCCAGAGACTAGTGGTTTATATTTACTGGAACATTCTTCCTTCTGAATATAACCACTAGATGGGGAAGCAAGCACTCAATTTTTCACAATTTCTTCCTGAAAAATTGAACTTCCGTGGTTTTGGCTATGCTTATACAATTCACTGTGTTCTTTGCTCTCTGTTTAGCATCTCTGAATGTGTACCTGATTTAGTACTTTGTGTTGTAGCACCCTACCTCAGCATTTCAACCTATCGACATTTAAAGAAGGGTCTGCACAAGACCACAAAAGAAAGACCCTAAATCTGGAGGTGTATAGTCATAGAATCACAGACAGGCTGGAGTTAATAGGGACCATAAAGCCCACCTCATTTCATCCCAAGCCATAGAGAGTTTCCATTAGACCAGGTTTCTCCAAGCCCTATACCACCTGGACTTGAACACTTTCAGAGATGGGGCAGCCACAGATTCTCTGGGCAACCTGTTCCAGAGCCTCATCACTCTCACGTGGAAGAATTTCCTCCTAATGACTCTGCATTATCTAAATCTCTTCTCTTTTAGTTTAAAACTATTCCCACTTGTACTATCACTATCTGTCTGTGTAAAAAGTCACTCTCCCTCTTCTTATAAGCTCCCTTTAAGCACTGAAAGGCTGCAGTTTGAGGTCACCCCAGAGCCTTCTGTTCTGAGAAGCTTATGAAGCAGCCAGTTTATTTCAGCTTGAGCTGGGTTTCCAAAGAGGGACCCTGAACAGCACAACCCCTGGACCTTTATCTTCTCACAGTCCATATGATTTTATCCACTCACAGTCTGTGCACCTGACCTTCACATACTCTTCACATGCTCTGTACATGCCTCGGTCCAATGGCAATTTACGATCTGGGGTCTTCTAACATCTCATTGGATTCTTCATGTCCAAGTGGGCAGACCATTAACTGCTTTTCTCTTCCAGCTTGGGGTAACTGTGGGGCCCTCCAGGGTCTCAGCTCTTATCTGAAGATGTCCAGATCTCTGTCTCCTCCTTTGCTCAACTGTTCATGTTATGTGGAGTTCATTTACAGCTCACTTAAATGCCAAGCTTTGAGCAGGGCCCACTCATGCTAAACTGTAAGCAAGTTACAATGAAACTTCAACCTACACAATTAATTTCTAATATTCTATAAGTAAACTTACTTTAATTCTCAACAGACCACATATCTCTGACTGTAGACTGCAGCCAATTACTTAGCCACCTATCCTGGTTTAAGACACCAAAGGGTTAATTTTTTGCAGTAGCCAAGAGGGGATGTGGCTAAAGTCCAGATGTTATTTGACACAAAAGGGACACTGTCTCTGTCTTGTCCAGGGAGAAGGGATCCTTTCCAGCTGAGAAAATATAGTGGACAGAATAGTCTGATATTGTTTTTAGGGATGCGGGGGGGGGGCTTTCCATGTAAATAATTTATTTTTCTTGTACCTTTTGTTAATACAATTGTTGCTGTTAATGTTAGTTTTATTATCTCATTGCTGTTTCCAGTAAATTGTTTTTATCTCAACCCATTATCTTTGTCTTTTGAGTCTCCAGTTGGAGGGGATGGAGGGGAAACCGTGCATGGTATTAGAAGGAGAACTAAACTGGAGAATACCATTCTTAAACCACAATACCACCAAACAATCCTCTCTTCAAATCCATGTCTCCCCAATTAGGAGGTAAGCATGCCACATGGGACCATGTCACAGGCTTTACAGAAGTCTGGGTAGATAAAATTGGTCATCTTCCCTTGTCAATTGTTGCAGTAACTCCATCACAGAAGGCCACCAAAGTGGTCAGGCATGACCTGCCCTTGGTGAAGCTGTGCTGGCTGTCTTGGGACAGCTCCTTGTCTTGCATGTGCCTTAATATTGCTTCCATGACTATCTGCTCCAGTCCCTCCTGTGTCAGGGATCAAAGATGTGTCTAAGGCCTGCCATATTTGCTCTGCTGTTGTGTATCTTGATATATAGACCTATAATGTAGAAGACCTTATTGTTAGTTAGTAAGACTTTAACCTTCAGAAATGAAACTATGCATCAGGCACCTGATCGGGGATTCAGCCTATGAAAGGGGAATAATATACAATAAAGCCATTGTTGGCATGGAGGTGTTACCAAGGGCTGTTATGACCTCATCTTATACACTGGCCCCATGTGAGATGATGTTGAAACTGGCTCTTCTGAGGAGGAGATATAAGATATGCTCCTGGGGTGGAGGGGAGAGGAAGACAAGATGCACACTGTTTTCATCCACTGGACACCCTGAAGGTGTGCTGCCCTTCCTTCCTCTCCTGCTCAGGAGCCATGCTCCATCTCCTTCTCTTCAGTAACTTCTCTAGAACCCAGGGGTCGGTACATATTAAATGCTAGTGTGACTAATAAAATTAATTTGCTTTGCAATTCTGAGCATGTCTTGAGTTTTTTGTACATAAGCATCCTCCCAAACTTGTAACAGTGTCCCAGGCACAGAGGTGATGGTCACTGTTATGTAGCTCCACGGGCCAGGACAGAGTTAATGTTCTTGCAGTAGCCATGAGGGCTCTGAGCCTGGAGCTGTGTGGGCATGCCCAGGTTGTTATTCTGTACCATCTGTTATTCTGTAACATCACATCAGGGGAGGTGGTGTGGAAGTGAGGGATTCTCATTTCTGAGAAGGAAGCGGGGAAAAGGTGCATGTGGCAGGCCCAGGGGTCATTTTCTTCATTGTCTCAGAACCATGCAGCACCTGCTGGGTTGGTTGGGTGGTCAGTGAGCACTTTTTTGAATGTAAATCACCATCTTTTTGTCTACTTTTGTTATTTAAATTGTTGCTGTTACTGTTTATTTTCTTATCACATTACTGTTTCCAGTAAGTTGCTCTTGTCTCTGATTTTTGGTTCTCTCTTATGGGAGGGGATGAAAAGAAGGTAGCAGATGTGTAAAGCTGAATTTCCAGCTGGGCTTAAAAGCATGACACATTTTTAAAGTGAGGATTGATGTTTTCCTTTCTCCAATCTCTGAGACTCCACCTGACCATCATTTTCAAGTAGGATGGAGATTGGCTTGGTGACTGCATCAATCCTCAAGACCTTGGGATGCATCTAATCAGGTTTCATAGATTTCTGCCCATTCAGTTCCATCAGGTGGTCTCAGGTCTCAGACCTGCTCTTTGTTTATGGTGGAAGGGACGTTGTCCCCCAGCCTTCACCTGGAGGTTCAGCAATTTGGGAGAGGTAGGAAGTCCGATGGCCAGTGGAGTCTGAGGCAAGGTCGTGCATGGGTTCAGGTCTGTGCAGGTTGTGCAGCAAGCGAATGACTTATGGAATGATTAAACAGACAGGTTTGCTGATACACCTGCAAACAATTAATACTTTGGGTCTCTTAAATCTTTACCTTCTTTATGTTTTTAAAGATCCTTCAGCAACCTGGAACATAACAAAAGCAGTTGAAGCCTGTCGTAGCTTCAATCTTGAAAAATACCATCAACATCAATTTGGAAAATTGGAATTACAGACTGTGGACATTTAAGACGGTGGTGCATATTAAGAAGGAAATAAAAGTTTTGGGGGTTGGTTGTCATGTGCCTCACAATCAGTGTCTGTCCTGTTTTGGTTTGAAAGACATGTACTTGCTTAGAAACTCCCCTCCCTCCAATTATTATAATTTTGAAATTAAGGAGCTCTCAGGCAAAGATATGGGAGTAGGAAAACAATTCTTTACTAATATGTCTAACAAAACAAGCTAAAACACCAACAGCTATGAAAATTAACAACAAACAGCACAGTAACTCAGTTCCAGTCCTTTTTGGCCGCAGACACCCTCTCCCTGCACTGAGTTACCAGAGGTAGGGGCAGGGCAGGTCCCGCACAGCTGTGGAGGGCTGGGGACTGGGGTGATGGTGGAGGAGGGTTTTCACCAGTTAGGGAAAGGTACTCTTTCAGCATCTGGCTTATCTCCTTCTCTAGAACCCCCACTCAATCCGAGTGGTTCCTTTCTGAAATGGGTTGTGGGGCAGGGTCAGGCTTTGGGGCAGGAACAAGTTTTGGGGCAGCATCCCTAGGCTCTGGGGCAGCATTCCTAGCCTTTGGGGAAGGGTAAGGCTCTGGGGCAGCATCTCTGGTCTCTGGGGCAGGGGCAGGCTCTGGGGCAGCATCCCTATTTCCTGGGGTAGGTATCAGGGTCGTTATCCAAGTCAATCTCCCCTTAATTCTGAATGCTAAATAGAACAGGCCTATCAGCCACACCAGCCACTGTATGATATCATTAGCATTTAGAGTGGATTTGAACTCCTTGAAAATTGGTAAGGTGGACTTAAAAAACTGGGTGATGGGTTGGGAGAAAATTTCCCCTGCTGTCACTTCCTCACAGTAATACCATTACTGAAGTAACCCCAAAACCACACAGTTAGAGTGCGATAGCTCTGGATCCATGTGGCCGCCTTCCAGAGAAAGTTAAAAATCCATGAATTCCTCACCTGATCAACCCACAAAATGAACCAGATAATAGCCACAATAACCTTAGTGATGGGACCCATTTCAAATAAGGGCTTGCAAATGGGAGAGATATAGTTTTGACCAAGTGGAGCCTGAGCCAGGGTAAGCTGGACAACATGGTGCCACCTAACACAAAACTTAGGTAACTCAAGAACTGTTACTCCTTTTTTTACCCTCCTCTCAATGCCCTCAGGCCCCACATTGGGCGCCAAAATGTGTCTTGGTTTGAAGGACAGGCATCTGCTAAGAAACTCCCCTCCCTCCAATTATTATAATTTTGAAATTAAGGGGCTTTCAGGCAAAGATATGGGAGTAGGAATAACAGTTCTTTACTAATATATCTAGCAAGACAAACAAAACCAACAAAGGCTGTGAAAATTAACAACAGCACAGTAACTCAGTTCCAGTCCTTTTTGGCCGCAGACACCCTCTCCCTGCACTCAGTTACCAGAGGTGGGGGCAGGGCAGGTCCCGCGCACCTGTGGAGGGCTGGGGTGATGGCGGCAGTGGCCCAGGTGGGAGAGGGATGGAGGAGAGACCCCCCCCACCCCCCCCAACCCCGCTCACAGTGTTGGTCACGGTGCTCAGCAGGTGCCCAGAGGTAGCAGACCAGAGCGGGAAGGCAGCAGTGCAGTGCTGGACAGCAGAGAGTGTGGCTCCCAGCGTTGGGATGGCAGGGGGGAGCTGGTAGGTAGCAGCACTGGCCGTCTTCCTCCGACACCACCAGCACGAGAGAGAAAGGGAGCCCAGCCCCCCCGCTTTCCTTTTTCTGCTTGGTCTCATGGTGTTCTCCCTATCCATCCGCCCCCCCATCCCTTCCCCCTCCCCCCCGCCCCCCGACCCCCCGCCCTGCGAGAGAAACTCCAAGAAATGGACAGGGAGTCTTCCCCTTCCCCATCACTAGCCATTTTTAACATGTCAATGGGAAAGAATTCCAGACAGAGAGGGGTAGAAAAAATTTAAAACAAACCCCAAAAGTCTCAAAGGCTGTTGTTAGTTGGGGTTATCCAGTATGACTTTTGCCGCAACAAGTCTGTGATTAGGCAGTTAAAATACTTTCTTGTGAAATCACTGAGTATTGAATTCCATCTTTTATTCTAAATGGCACCTTTCTAGACTTGAGATGTCAAAGAAACATCTGAAGCAAGCAAAGCATGAGGTACATAGATGAAGGCATCTGGCTAAGAATGGGGATCTGCATATTCAGCTATGGCTCCATCTCAGGAACAGTATTTGGTCCTCTGGCCACGCTGAGCAGGGCATTTACTACACCTCTGTCAACAAGGGCACTAGACCTATGTTAGCCATGAATTAGAGCAACCCTGACCCCTCTCAGTACCCTCCCTGAGCAGCACACGCTTCCCATGTGTTTCTACTTTTCCAGTATGAATTCAAGCACACTCCTCCCTGGTTAACAGCACGGTGAGCTTAACTTCTGGGGGAATTAGGCATGGACACAGCAACTTTCTGCTCAGCCAAAGAGGACAGGCTACACACATGCTCTCACACCAGAGATCATGAAAGGTCAGGGTGCTGGAAATGCTGAGGTCAGAGTGTGGGGGAGGATCCCAAGGTACCAGGATGGCAGCATGTACACCCTAAATTCTCAAATCAATATTCTTTATGGCCACTGGAGAAGACAAGTGCAGAGAGCCCAGATAACTTTTCAGAAGTCTACCTTGACACTGCTCCTGCCACTACTTACACCAGCACATCTTACCTTCAGCAAGATTACAGGAGGCACTGTCCAAGAGATGTCATGCTGGAGATGCAATGGGGGGATATCAGCATGTCAGAGCTGTACAGCAAAGGAATATGGTCAGTAGTGAAAATCCTGTAATGACACATACAAGCAACAACACCAGCCTCACTGACAAATTGGGACCAGCTCCATCTCCCTAAAACTTTACTCTGGGGCCAAGCAGAGGCATAACAGCAACAAACCACCTGGAATAATGCAGGCACCTTGCACCACTCAGGGTAGATGGCACCAAATATTCCTGGCCAGTTTACACCCAGTGGCTCTGTACTGGAAACTTATGAAACCAGCAACACTGCATTTGCCACCTCTGCCAGAAGACAGCACATTTCAGGGATCTGAACTGGACAATCCTCTGCAACTTGCCCTTGAAGAGGGGTCTGCTACTGTAAGCAGAGAAGTCATTGCAGGGAATCCTTTTGGCACCAAAGAGTCCCTTAGCTCCACTGAAGCTTCCAAAAGGCTCTAAAAGATGGAATAGGCTTCCCTAGGAGAGGAGCTGCAGGGTTAGACAGCAGAGCTTTTTGCATTCCTGTCTGGGACTAAGAGTGGGTGGGGGGAAGTATTTGTAACCATAAAGACTGATTCTTCAGCAAAAGTACCTTGGTCTCTGCAGTTGAGTAAATATCACAAATATCCGCATTGTTGCATGCTTTGCATATCAGTGCCCATAGCAGCAGCACTCCATGCTCCCATTGCTGGGGAGTAACACATGGATGGGATGTCACTTCCCATGCTGGACATGAATGATCATCTGTTTCCTTCTGCATCATGTTTGCTGGGTGCCATCTCAGATTAAAGGAAGATGACTTACCCTTTTTTTTGTGTGCAAACTAGAAATGAGAAAGTGCTAGGGGTGGGCTCAGTAACAAACCTGCTGTTTGAAGTTAGAAGAGACATTAAGACCCACTTCAAAGACGTTAACCCATGGAATTGTTTGTAAAGACATCAGCACCTATCTTTCCTATCAAGGTCCCGGGTCTTGTGTGTGTCCTGCCGCTGCAGCCCGGCAGCAGCCCGGAGGCCGCTGCCCAGCATTTCCCTGAGCCCCACGAGTGCCTGCTCCAGCCGTGCGGCTCTCACAAGAGCGCCGGGGGCTCGCAGAGCCCGCGGAGTGCGGCCAGCCCCGGCCCCCGGCCCCCGAGCCCGGGCAGCGGCCCCGTGCTGCGGCTGCAACGGGGCCTCGCTCGCTGGGGCCAGCGGAACTCACGGGCACAAAGAAAGAAAGAATAAGAAAAGAGCTGGGATGCGATGCTTGGCTAACTCCTCCTCTCCAAAGGCTTTCTTTCCATCTTCAAAAGCTCGGTGCCTGGCGTTACTGTGCAGCTGGAAGTGTGCAGAGCCTGGCAATCGACCTGAGTGGGCAGAGCTTGGTTCCTGAGCCTGTCTGAGCTCCCCCTTCCCCCGAGCCCTCCACAAGCTTTATTCCAGGTCTACAGTTTGGAGGTATGGTGAACGCCCTGTAAAGGTAATACTCTGCTCAATTTTGCATGAAGACTTTGTTAATCATACAGGAGATCCCAAATGTGGGCAGGATTCCTGATCCAGGGAAGCATTAAACATGTTAAGGGACCTGAAAATATCAGAAATACTCTTTCTTATTTCTGGTTTTCAGAGATTTAGTGCATTTCCCACCATCACAGGAAGTGGGGAAGAGGTATCACTAATATCATTTGTCCTTACAGATTTTACGTGAATCCAGGTTTTGTGAGCAGATATTTATGCACTTCTGACCTTCAAGGAGCAGCTTTGCTCTTGGGCTGTAAAGGAGCTGAACTGCCTAAGGCAGTATATTAGCTATGTCACTGTTTTCTATCAATATTTTATATGTTCTCTGGCAGCTATGCAAAATGTGTATTTTAACCAGGACTCAGTAGGTAATTTTTCGTGCTAGATGCCTTATCAGTTAGACTGAGCAAGCACCACCTCTTTAAATTTCATTTTCTTTTCTGACACCACATTTTAAATTACCTAACCTGGAAAGTGCTAACAGACCTCCCCCATCAACTGGTTTCTGAGACAGTGTTTTAAACAGGATGAAACATATATAAAACCTCATCCAAGGAAAGCATATAATGGAATTGAAGCCTTACTAAATAACCTTGTTACTGCATACCTAAATAAAATGCCTCAGAGAACGCTTCTTTCCTGAGGCTTGTTCCCCTTCTTGGCAGTGCCTAAGCATGTTTCTGCTACAAGGTGGACGGCTGGCCTTCCCCCATCCCCGCTGGGATTGGGATCGTTTAGGAGCCACTTGCTCTGCATTTCCTCTTCCCTGCTGTGATCAGAAGCAGTGGGTGCCTTGTGGCATTAGCAAGTGAGACACTCCATGGTATAGAGTGTTAGAGGGGAGAGTCTGGATAATATTATGTGTTAATAATTAATTCTTTATTTGCTGGTTTTGTATCATTTAATTGCATAGTGTTGCAAGGGAACCAGCAATAGTACATTCACAGTGTGAAGCATAGTTTCCAGGATTTACAGCTGTGTAATTCCCATGTGATTTGTTCCCATTGGTTAGTACTGGCTGTACACTGATGACCTGAGTGACATTGTAGCACAAGGCTTTTCTGTCCAGACACTCACATGCTTTCCTCATCTCTTCACAGGCAACTAAATGAACCTGCTGTGAGCACAACTGAAGATCAGGAAGGTAAGAGCATGTTTGTGTGTGGAAAAGCACCGGGAAAAGGGGCAAATAAGTCAAAGAGAGAGCACACAAAGGCTTTCAGACCTTCAGCTGGGATTCCTGAATTCTTGAAAGGCTGGCATTCATTAGTCACTTTATTATTCATGTCTTTAAGTAAGAAGAGTTTGTAAGTTTGACCAATTTTACATGAGGTAGCAGGGTTTGAGTTAACCTGGGATGAGGAGATGTCCAGAGCTAATCACTTAGCAAAGGTGCAAAGAGCGCAAGCATTGGGGAACAGGGTTCTTGTGCTCAGCATGGCCAGAGCTGAAGGAGAGATTGGTTCTGTTGGTCCCCATGCTGGAGTCATACTCTTCATGTTGCACCGCACTGACTGTCAGCAGTGCTAAAAAAATATTTCAAAGCAGAGCAAAGTATGCAAGATGCTGTTCCAGAGGCACTTCTTATCACAGTGCTAAAAGAGGACTGAGATAGTGCAGATATCCTGGCAAATGTATGCAATTCATGGGACCAAAGCAGAGCAGCAGCCTGGCAAGCAGATAAACACAGGGCTGGTTTTCTTCCCAAGTTCTTCAGCATGGTGTTCTGTGATGAAGAAGAGTGGAATTTTCCATCTGATTAATCAGACTTTGCGTGCCATGCTGCTGTCTCCCCGCCATGGCTGCTTGCAGATGCCCATTTAGCTGCAGGCTATGAACAGTGAGATTTCTCAGGGGCTTCTCCTAGGTCAGGAACAATCGTTGGAAAAGTAGATCAGAGAGCTCACATAGGAGGTGGCCTGATAAGCTGGTAACGTGCCTTCCCTTTGGCTCAGTTTCTGTAATGAGCTGTGAGATAGCTTGTGTTGCCTCTGCTGACAGCGTGCAGCCAGCACAGCACCACTCCAAGCTTTTCTGAGCAAGGACTTGAGCCCCACATGCCTGCCTGAGCTCAGCCTAACACCTACAGGCATCTGGGGCTACCTCATGACTCATCTGCTTTATGACCCATGGGAGGGAATGGGGAGAAAACTCCCTGTGTGGGAGTTTGGAAAGGATGCTTGGTTGGAGGCAGGAGAGATCCCATATACCGTGACTGCCCATGCACAACTGTGCTGTGTGCTGGCACAGGACAGGCAGCTTGGAGCACCCTTCCCATGTATGGAAACCTCCAAATCACAGCCCAGTACCCTCTGTGCATGCTGCCTGCATGGGCCAGCGAGATCCAGGCACCAGACCTGTGCAGTCTCACTGGGTGAAGTGTGCTTAACAAACCCTTCTGTACTACCAAAATGGGCAAACCAAACCCTGAGACACCAGCTCAGGAGAACTGTTTGAAGAGGCAGCTTCCCCCTGTAATACTTCAAAGATGTAGCAGAAAGGGAAAAGCTTATGAAGCTGAACGTGTTCAGCTGTTATTTGAAACAGACAAGATACAAATATAGGCAGATAGCTACATAGGCCTTTGGTATGAGATACCATTTGACAACAAAGGCAGTTTGGCAAGGAGATGTAGGTAGGTGTACCTGCTGTCTGAAAGAGGAGATTCTGTGTCTTTCTGATACAGCTTCCAGGAGATGCTTCACAATGGGGAAGACTTGGAGATTCCTGCTGGGAACCTCTGAGTTCTCCACTCTGAGGCCTTACAGCAAAGCTCTACCCCAAAGTGGACAGATGTTTGGAAAAATTAGGATCCTAAGAAACATGACAGAAGAGTGCCATTAAGAGTGAAATAAAGTCTCTGAAGAGCAGGGAGATAGAGCGTGCTTTTTCTAGAGAAAACTTGACAGAATGAAATACGAAGTCCATGAGGAATGGTTGAAAGCAGATGGTTTTAGGGGATTCTGCAATTCAGTGAAGGAAAGCCAATGGTGTTGATTTCCTCTAGAGCTGTCTGCATTCTCTGAAGTCTTGTGGTTTTTAATTCTTCTCCTTACAGAAAGGCATTGAATAACAGGGTAGACTCCCAATGGAAACCAGATTGCAAAATCAAACCTCAGAAGTTATCATAATGCTTCAGTCTGTAGTTTAAGATCTCACTTGGAAGGAGAGGAAGAGGAACCATGTGAATCCATGCTAAGGGAAGTGGTGATTTGAGGGGGCATCTGGAAAAAAACTGGGAGGTGCTGCTGTCCCAGTGACAGCTGCAGGATCATCCACCTTGACTAAGACTTTCATACCACAGACCTCATTTGCATTTTAGTCTCTAAGACTGCCTGCAGGTACTATATGTAAGAGTATTTGCTTATCCATGGTGATTAAGCTACAGCCTCTTGGTTTGTCAATGTCAGCATTACCATTAGCATTAGTAGGTTCAGTTCAGCTCCTCTACAGCAGCAGCTGACTGCTTCTTCACTGTGATTATGCATAATATCCACGGTCAGGTAGACCCAGGCTTATATAATTTGCCTGAAACTGTGGTGAATTCATGACCACCAGAAGACAGTAATGCAGGTTCTAAAATTCCTTTAAAATAGTATATTCTACTTAAAAGAAAATTAATTAACACAGGGCTATTCCTGTCCTGAAAAAGGAGGTCACATTAGATGATCACAGTTGGTCCCTTTTGTCCTTGTAATACATGTACAAATACACAGCATTGGGTGCTATTGGAGAAGAGCAAAATGCCAATGGTAATACCATATGGAGAACGGCAAGGAAAATGAACCAATTTAAATCTGGACAAATATATCATCAGAGCAGCAGAAGTGAAGCCTTTCCATCCTGTTTACCCAGCTCAGAGAAGAGAGACAGCCCTTAACAGTATCAGACCAAGCTACCTGAAGTAACAGAAGGGTTTTGTGACAATCCTCTGGTTTGTACAACTTATTAATAGAGGATGCCCAAATGATAGTCATGTGCTGCTGTTGCAAAATCATGCAGGCTATTCCCCTGAAATAATTAATTGCCAGTTCAGACATTTCACTCTATTGACATGGAACAGGGCATACATGAAGTGTTCTATTGCAGAGTCTTAGCTGCAGAAACAAACCATGCTCAGAACAAATTATTGTGTCCACTATTGTTCAGAAGACTGTCGCTGCTACTGCTGCCAGTGATTGATTGATTGATTGTTTTGGTTTTTTTAAAATTGCTTGGCTACTGCCTTCAAACAATATAGTGTTACCTAAACATGGCTCCTCTCAACTCAGCTGCTATTCCAGTTTTGGCCTTCCTGCTACCATGGTTGTCCTATGAGATAACATCACTCTGTAGTGAAGATTCTTGGGTTACCAGGGACCTTCTAACATCACTCAAGCCAGAAACTGTTCCAGAGTGATTACTTCCAGCCCAATAACCTTTGCTTCCTAAGAACCCAACTTTTATTCTTGGGTGGGGTTCCCTTCTCCCTAACCATTCTTTGTTACCTCATCATCACCCACCTGTGGTGGCAGGGAAGCTGGGGAGTTGGGGAAGGGCAGCAGGAAAGTGCTGCTGAGGAAGGAATGGAGCAGTGAAAGGACAAAGTGAGAAAGTGACAAAGTGAGAAAAACTACAAAGGTGAATAGCCTAGGCTCACTAGAGATAAGCCTGGGGGCAGCATGCCTATGTTAGAGAGATGATGTGCTAGTGAGGTCCTTCAGTCTGTTATTTCCATGCTTGGGGAAGAGATGGAGATTGATGTGGCAGAAAAGAAGCAAGGGTTATTGATGGGTTAGAAACCATGGAATCACCTGAGAATGGTCATGTAGGAATTAGGGCTTCTCCCTCCAAAAAGGTGCTGGGATCAATAGGCCAACTTAAGTGCACCTACACTAATACCCACAGTATGGAAACAAACAGGAGAAGCTGGAAGCTATGGTGCAGCTGGAAAACTATGACATAGCTGTCATTGCAGAGACATGGTGGGATAACTTGCATGACTGGAGTGCTGCCATGGGTGACTGCAGACTTCTCAGAAGGGATAGGCAAGGAAGTGTTGTCATAACCCTGTGTGTGAGAGAGTGGTTTGACTGCCTCAATCTTAATGATGGCAAAGGGGTCCAGGAAGGCTGAACATTCTTCAAGAAGGAAATCTTCAAGGCACAAGAACAGGCTGTCCCCATGTGTCAAAAGACAAGACAGTGGGGAAGAGACTGGCCTGGCTGAACAGGGAAATTTGGCTGGAACTCAGAAAGGAAAAGAGCATTTATCACCTCTTGAAAAAGGAGCAGGGAACTCAGGGGGACTAGGAGGATGTTGGGAGGTTATGCAGGGAGAAAGTTAGAAGGGCCAAAGCTCAGCTAGAAATTAATCTGTCCACTGCTGTAAGAGATTTAAAAAAGTGTTTCTATAGATACATCAGCGATAGAAAGGCCGAGGAGAATCTCCATCCCTTACTGGATGTGGTGAGAAATATTGCCACAAAGGATAAGGAAGAGGCTGAAGTACTTAATGCCTTCTTTGCCTCAGTTTTTAATTGCAAGAACAGTTGTCCTCAGGATACCCAGTCCTCTGAACTGGAAGACAGAGATGAGGAGCAGAATCAAGACCCTAAAATTCAAGAGGGAAAGACCAATGACCTCCTATGCCACTTAGACCAGCACAAGTCCAAGGGTACAGCAGGAGGTGATGAAAGAGCTCACCAAACCTCACATATTTACACTATTTATTCACACTCTCACATATTTAACCAGCAGTTCCTAGTCAGCCAGAGAGGTCTTGGGTCACGGGAAGTCAGCAAATGTGAGAAACGTGTATAAGAAGGATTAGAAGGAGGATCCAGGGAACTACAGGCCATTCAGTGCCAGAGAAGGTCATGAAGCAGATCATCTTAAGCTGTCACATGGCATATGTAGGACAACCAGGGGATCAGGCCCAGCAGCATGGGTTTATGAAAGACAGGTCCTGCTTCACCTCCCTCTATGACAAGGTGACCTGCTTAGTGGATGAGGGAAAAGCTGTGCATGTTTTACACCTCAAACTTAGTAAAGCTTTTGACACTGTTTTCCACTGTATTCTGGAGAAACTGTCTGCTCATGGTTTGGACAGGTGTAGTCTTTGATGGGTAAAAGCTGTCTGGACATCTGAGCCAAGACAGTGGTGGTAAATGGAGTGACATCCAGCTAGGACCAGTGGTGCTCCCCAGGGCTTAGTTTTGGGCTCAATCCTACTTAAGGTTTTCATTGATGATCTGGATGAAGGGATCAAGGACACCCTTTGACCAGATTACACCAAGCTGGATGGGAATGTTGATCTGCTGGAGCATTGTACAACTTATTAATAGAGCTTGCCCATCAAAGGCTGGATCAAAGGGCCAGGCCCTGTCCTTGGGTCACAAGGACCCCACAGAACAATCCAGGTTTGGGGCAGAGTGGCTGGAAAGCTGCCTGGTGGAGAAGGACCTGGTGGCCCTGGTCAACAGCAGCTGAACATGAGCCCAGGTGTGCCCAGGTCTCCAAGAAGGCCAATGGCACCTGGCCTGTACCAACCACAATGTGGCCAGCAGCACCAGAGCAGTGACTGTCTCTGACAGTGACTAGGCACTGGTGAGGCCCTACCTCAAGTCCTGGGTTCAGTTTTTGGCCTTTCACTCCAAGGAAGATGTTGAAGGGCTGGAGCATGTCCAGAGAAAGGAACAGTGCAGGGGAAGGGTGTGAAGCACCAGGCTGATGAGGAGCAGCTGAGGGAGCTGGGAGGGCTCAGCCCGGAGAAAAGGAGGCTCAGGGTGATCCTCTCGCTCTCTACATCTCCCTGACAGGAAAGTGGAGCCAGGTAGGGGTTGGGCTGTCCTCCCAGGCAATAAGGGACAGAACAGTAGCAAATGGCCTCAAGTTGCACTAGGTGAGACTGGAAAAATTTCTTCACTGAAAGGGCTGTTCAGCCCTAGCACAGCTGCCCAGGGCAATGGTGGAGTCTCCATCCCTGCAGGGATTTAAAGGCCATGTGGATGTGGCACTTGGGGGCATGGGCTAGTGATGGACTTGGCAATGCTGGGGGAATGGCTGAACTTGATGATTTCAGAAAGCTTTTTAAAACTGAACAATAGCATGGAGACCATGGGAAAAAAACACCCAAGGTTTGATCTTCACTATTTGAAAACATGACCAAGAGGTAATGGAGTGAGGTCAGACAAGGCAGGAGATAAAGGGATAAAGTCAGATGGCATTCATGATACTCTGTTGTGGGTATTCAGCTAACACACCGGTCTGAAATGCCTCTTTCTGGGCAGATTGCAGTTTTCAGAAATAATGGTCTGGAAAAAGGGATGGTTTTCATATTTACACTGCTTTCTCCTGCCTCTGTGGCAAGCCACATCCACCTTGTGTTGTATTGAAGTCTATTCTTCTCCATAGCAGGGAATTCTTTTATTGGAGGATTTTGCCTGAGTTTCAAGAAAAATTATATATTTGTAAGGGCAATCTATGGGAGCCGTGCTGCCTGTCATTCTGGCAGAATGTATTTCAAAGTGCTTCAAAGGGCATACAAAGATGGGCCCTGAGAAATGCTTACCTACTGTGTATTCATTTGAGAGGTTGCATTGCCTGTCTCTCTGTAGAGCAGCCAGAGCAATTGGGCACATGTAGAATTCAGCTGTCCAAACTTATAAGTGAGTGCAAGAAAACTTACTAGTGTAATAAAGAAGAATCTCATATAGGTGTAAGGAGTTATGTAATAGTTAAAATGTCAATAACAGATAGAGAAGGCACCTCTGGTATGTTGCATTTATGACTGATCTACTGCAGAAGCAGAAAGTGATTTTCCAGCCACTGTGACAAAGTACACAAATTTTGTGCTGGTATTCAGCCAGGTAGATTATGAAGGTTGGCACCTTCACTGGAACTCCACTCTGCACAGAAATTACAACAGTGCAGTAGAAAGAGCTGCTAAACCTGGGAGCCTGAGAACTAGCGGGGTCAATTGTGGAGTAGGAAGAACACTAACCACAGGCTGCAAGAGGCAGAGCAGAGGTGGGAAGGAAGGAGAGATGCAGCCTGCTCATGGAAAAGAAGAAAAGACATTAAAAGACAGTATCACATTGGCATTGGAATCGTGTCTGTGCAGCATAAGCCGTGGGAGAAAGCTGCAGTCCCAAGTCATGGCTCAAACACAAAATAGAGTAGAATAAATGCACAACTACAGTAAGGCAAGTGAAAATAAAGAGGTTTTTAGAAAGAGCTTGTTTGTGATGTGAAACCTGAATCAAGTCTTGAGTAGGTCAGAGAGAACAACGGCTAGTTTGTAGTGCAGCAGATAAGCATGGGGCTGGGAGGAAGAGTCAGAGGTGGATTAGGGCAGGGAAGAAAATAAAAATTATTCCTCTCATCCCTCTTGTCGTGCTGTAGGAATCAGGTGAGTTTCTACCAGGGAACGTCTCAGGATGGGAGCAGGGGATTTGTTTTCCAGTGGCAGTGGCAGGGCAGTTTCTCAAACTGTTTGAGGAAAAGATTGTTTTTGAAAAGTCAGGCATCACAGTAACCACTGTAAGAATTTGCAGTTCACACTGGCTGTGCCTATATGGTGATTTACAGGGATTGCTAAATAAAATTAAAAAAAAAAAAATGTACATAACAAACTCCCAATACAATCCTCCTAGGAGTGTGTAGCACAAGTTCCCAGAGCACCTGGAAGAAGCAGGGAGCATGAGCTGGGATTCAAAATAGCTAAAATGCCTCAGTAACAAATACTCTCAGCAGAGCCAAAAAGAAAATGAGAGCACTTTAGAATGACAGAAACTTCAGAAATTCACAAAACTTTGTCTCATTCATCAGTTGAAACTACCCAGACAAAATCTGGGGATAATAATTTTTGTCACTGGATATACAGTTTTTTAGCTTCACCATCTTTGTTTTGTTGTCCCATCAGAAATTCTGTCCAAATGTCCTGGCAGGTGCTGTCAGTGAGAATGG
Organism: Oenanthe melanoleuca; assembly: GCF_029582105.1. Lineage (NCBI taxonomy): Eukaryota > Metazoa > Chordata > Aves > Passeriformes > Muscicapidae > Oenanthe > Oenanthe melanoleuca. The sequence continues at coordinate 216,338 of NC_079361.1, forward strand.
CATCATATGCTCTTTTAGCTCTCAGGGCCCTGTTCTCCTTGGCCCTTGCTCCTCCCTTCAGGCTGCATCCAGGAAAACACCATAGCAGCTTGGCTACGTGGGGACGCTGCAGAGCACATGAGACCTGTAGCCTATAAAAAATAAGATAGCAAAATTATGAGAGGCACTCACATGAAGAAAAACTACAGCTCGAGTAGGAGTAAATTTACATCAGTCTGATCCAAACCAACACATTTCTTTGCATTTCTGAATTTTCCTGAGCTTAATGTGTGGTAAGAGTTGAAATTTTGACTTTTTGTTGAAAAATAGGGCAAAAATATGTGTTGAGAAATTGGCATTTCCCATAGGAAGGAAATTCCATTATTTGAGTAGCTCTGTGAAACATGAAGGAAGTTCATTTGCAGAAAGTCTGCTAACTTGTGATGAAGGTCACAGCTGCATAATTAGACTCCATTCCCAGGGCCAGTGAGCAATGCAGGAGACGGAATTAATACCAACCCCCAAATTAAGGTTACTGTAACAAGGAGAACAAGAAAATAGAATTGCAAAATCTAGGGAAGGGAGGGCTGAAGGATTGCTTAACACACAAAGAAATCACATCTTTCCCCACGACAATTAGCAGCAGGGAATATCCCAGTGGCTTTTAACACTGCAGCAGAAAGTACCCATGTCCTAGGACAGGTTTAGGTATGGATGGTCCATATCCCTCCTCCCAGTCACATGTTCAGTTGAAAGAGCTGTCACACTTACCTGCCATTCACTACATCATGGTCCTGGAGGGTTTTTTTCCAGCAGTTCAGAGAAATCAAGCACTTTCAGAAGACTCATATGCAAAATGCTTGCTGGAAGCCATGAAAGCCATGGGACAGTGGATACAACCATCTGCTTGGGTTTTGTATCCCAGCCCCACAGTCTCAATGCCTCCTCCAGGTTGTGCATCCAAACTGGATACTGACTGCATTCTAACAGAGACTCACTAAGGAGCTTTACCTTACCTTTACATTATGAGTCAACCCTTAGCCCAATTTTATGTGTTTTGCTTCTTAAAGATCCAGTAGAAATCAGTCTTTCTTAAAAAGCAGAGATGATAAAGAAGGAGTTGTTCTGTTGGACCTGCAAACCTCTCCTTTTAGACACACAATCCCTTTGTAAAATTTTGTCTCAAGAGTCATTTGCCCAGAACTTCACTTGTTTAGGACTTGGCTCTTTCCAATTTGGGCAGAGATACTGATGCTGTCTGAATTTATACCTTTTTTCTTTTCTATATTTTCTGTATTCTTTACACATTTATTTGTAGCTTTGTAGTCTGTTATTGTAACTTCGCTTCAGTATGTTCCTGGGCAGAAAGACAAAACAAATTCCAGGACTCCCATGCTATCTTGGTTCTCCTTAGAAACCAAGGTTGAAACCAGCTCTTCGAGACATATTTACATACACCAGGCCTGGTCCTTATCTGAGGGAGGAGGATTTAGGAGAAGGATTTAGAAGGTGATACAGCTAAGGAGCATTATTTCATGGAGTGTACTTCTAATTGGGAGGCTCTTGTCAGATATTTAATCTGCAGAATCTATGAAAATCGTACACAGGTCACGCAGGGCAAGCATCTTCAGCGTTTTCCACCTAATGGACTGTGCACCTAAGGATCTTTATATAAAGGTGCCCCTTTTTATCACCCTGTCTGGCTCATATTTCTAGGACCAGAGAAAAAGGCATCAATACAGGCCGAGGATGTATTTAAAGACAGAAAGGGTACAAAACTGCCCTGTCCTTATATAACATTTTTACTCTACTTGTGGAATTAGCATAAATAATTTTAAAAGATGGTTTTTGGAGGGAATTTCCAGAGAACTGATTTTGGAAAGTTATTCCAGGCTGTTTCCCATGAAGCCCTTCCTTTATCTTCAAGCAGCTGTGCAAGGACAGCATCAGAACACCCTCTTTAAGGTAACCCCATGACATGAGGTACAGTTGTCATGTCTTTTCTCATTGCCTCTTACAAGGTGACATTGTGAGTTTCCTTTTTACCCATTGTTGAAAGCTTAGAGCATCATGTGGCCTCTGATGTGGATGATTAGGTGTGCCTGGCACTCAGAATGAGGAAAGACTTGGGGGAATTAGCTGACCATGGGGTTTGTTCCCCAAGGATTGCTCTACCCTGGAAAGGCTGCCTGGGCATCAGGCAGCTCCATCCTGAGGGAGCAGAGCTCTTCACCTCCTCCATAGCTTCAGGCTGCTGCTCTGTGTCCTATTTAATAACTTAGTTTCCTGGAAATTGTCACTGGTACAAATTGAAATATGGAAAAAGTTGCCAAAGGAGAAGGTTTAAGTCACTTGTCATTGCAAGTTTATGGCTAAAAAAAAGCCTATGGGTGCTAACCAGGGGATTAAAAATCAGGGTAGGAATTACCAGAGATTCTAGGAGCCAAGCTGAACTTCAGGCATAGGAGATGGAAAGGACAACCATTCACTGTTAGCCAAACACTGCTGCCTGAGGTGGAATCAGGGAATAGATCAGCATTTGAGGGGTGGCCAAGGGTGTGGCTGCTGTCACTCTCTGGGCAGCACCAGAAATGCATTTGTCCAGGGTAGGAGTGCTCTGCTACAGGTCATCAGCCCCCAGCAGTGCCAACAGTGCTGTCAGGGGCCCTTCTGCAAGAGCAGCTTCTGGCCAAGCTACACGAGAAGCAGGGGCATAAGGAACAGGAGATGTCCTTTCTCTGGGACGGCCCCAGCAATGGCTGGCGTGGAGCAGGAGAAGAAGCAAAGATCAACTGAGTACCAGGTTGGGCCACCACAATCTGTCTCCCTGTGGCTGGACTGGCTCTCAGCCACAGTTTTGCAGGAGATTTTTGGTGCATGGTACAGGCAGAGCATACCTAGTCCCCAAAACTAGAAACATTAATTTTGGAATAAAAATATTTTCTTGGGTAGCCCATTGCAATATATGTTTTTCTGTAAAGATGACTGAAACTTTGCAGGGCACAGGACTTGAATTTTCACTCCCCAGTTGACACTTGCATGACCTGAGATGTTGTTGAACCTTCAATAAGAAAATAGAGTCATTAGTTCCATGTGAGCCATGGAATTGTGTGAAGATCAAGCAATTTTTTGGGTTGAGAGCATGTGTCCTTGTCTCCTAATGTAGCAATGGCTTGTGTCTGGAGCAAGTTTAAACAAGGGAGAATGACAGAGACAGTCATGACTCCAAATGGCTCATTGAGTGAAGTCCCATTCAATCACCATCCTGATTTATGGTTGCACTCAAGTTCTTTTCAAACCTAAACAATTCTATGATCAATTTTGTGATTCTGGGGTCAATGTCTGAAAAAGCCAGATGGTGCTGGAAGTTGTTCTCTGTAACCTGGCTGAAGAGGTCCAGTTCTCTTCTTCCTACAGAGCTGATGACAACACAGGATTTGGGAGGATTTAATTTCCAGAGTCATCTATAAAACGAGCAGGACTTTGGCTTTGACCTGCTCCTGGCTGGATGAGCTCAAACTCTGTGGCAAGCTCCAGCCGCAGATGCAACGTATCAGCTTTGGTATGCCAAAGCCATAGCACACAGCAAAACCCCTACACTGGGGCCACCTGAATTAAGGAGAAGGCTACTTTCTCTAAACAACTATGTCCATGTATCTGGTAGATCTAGAAATAGAGGTGCTGTTTTATCTTGGGTGATGTGGCTTGATTTTTGAATATAATTTTTCACTGTGCCACTTTCAGAGGCCAGGATGGGCAGTGTGGTGCTCACACCTGTAACCCAACTTGTGGTTTTGACATAGTGCATTGATCAAAATTTTGAAATGTGGAACTTTTATCTAAGAAACTGCATCAGGAATCAATATTTAAGAAATCAGTGAGAAGTGCAAGTTTTGCCTGCTTCCTTGGAAGCAGAGTCTGTCTCCCTGACAGACTATACAGGTACTGTATTTCCTTTGCATGCTCAGTGTGAATTGATTCCTCCATATGATGTGACTAATACATCAAAGGGAAAGTACAGCAATTTGGCTGAGGCACAGACACATGTCTATCCCCTAAGGCTGATCTGGACAAACCTCAGGGGTGTGTCTGGACCTCAGAGGTCCTGTGCACACAGACTGGACCAGTGAAGCACCTGCCTGTCCAGTACTCAGCTGTTGCTGCTGGATTGACTTATGCATGCAGCCTCCCTTGTGGAAGGAACCCTTGTAAGGGGCAGGAGTGGAATGGGAATGAGATTTGATTCTCACTTAACTGCTGTCCTGCTCTCTGTTACTGCTAACTCTCCTTGAAGCTTGTGTGAGGAGGCAGAAGAAAGTGCCAGCGGGTTTCACTGGTACTGTGAAACCCAATAAGGGCTCTATGCAATCTCCTGGTGACAGGTGCTTTCTGTGCTCTGGTCTGGTGCAATCATCAAAGATTTTTTTCTGTCTCCTCCTACATGCCACTCCCCCACCCCTTTCTGCCATGTATCCTGAGCATATACAGTCTTCCTTTCCTCTCTCAGGAGGTATTGCTCAGAGCTCTCTGCTAATACTGTACCTTTCTAGGGAGAAAATCCTGCTTCCTGCCTTTGAAAGAATTAAAGAACGAAACAAGGCAGAATAATCCCCCAAGAAGAAAACGACTTGCTTCCCTCCGTGCTTGACAACCTGCACTGGTTCCAGGTGAGTGGTTTCATTAGTGAATAATGCATGAATAAGAGTGATGCCAGTACCAGGGGTGAAGCAGGGCAGGAGATTTCCTTGGGCATATGCATGAGAAAGTGGCAGGGATAGCTCTCATCTGCTTTAGAACAGGAGGCTGGTCAGTGGGGATTGCTCAAAAATTAGACTTTATTGGGCTGGGGTTAAATGCCTGGTGGGAAGCTTGAGCAGGACAAGCTTATCACAGGACCTTGGCATGAGTAGGGAGCATTGTGGATAGTGGCACTTGTCCTTCCATATTGGACTTAGGCCTCAAACCCACTGCTCAGCTGGTGATCACTGCCATTTTACATCTCAGCTGGGCTGAAATTTCCCTATTGCAGATTCCTTTCCCTTTAGCTGGTGGTCTCTCACAGAGATGGGTCAGTGGCTAGGCCCTGAGCAGATCTGTTCTCTTGGGTCCATTGTTGTGGTAGGGGTTGTCTGGGAGGGAGCTGGCTAACAGGTATCAAGAAACAGAAATGCCCCACTGAGCAAAAAACCCTTCCAGAGGCTGCTACAGCAATGCAAATATGGCTGAGTTTGGCTTCTGAATGGAAATTTTCAGCATAGGCTCTTTGGCTGCACTGCCTTCAGCTTGTACTTCCATTCCCAAGGGCAAGCAATGGGCCAGGCTGCAAAGGGTCTAACAGCATGAAGGGTGAGGATGCCTCCAGCCAAGGGTGGGGGGGATGGGGGCTGTGAACCCTGTGAGGATAGAGATCCTGGTCCTCATGAGTGAAGAAAAAAATTCCAGGCAATAGCACAATGGCTGGATTTAATGCTCCTGATCACAGGCACTGAGCTACTGATGGGGGAGAGTTCAGGTGGAACTGGAGACATCAACTCCTCCTATGCTATCCTTGCAAAGATAATCCCCACAAAGCACCTATTTTACTCAGCTGGCAGTGGGGGACTGTAGCTTCTCACTCTGGAGTGCCTATGGTCTGCCCAAAAGCAAGTAGAACTTAAGAGCTGCTAATAGCAACTTTCAGACCACTGAGCAGAGTGACATGTCCCTTCCTCACCAGCACTGAGCCTCCCCTCCACCATGTGAGGATGGGCTATTTAACTCCTCTCCCTTGGTGACCCAGCACCAGAAGTCTACCTTGGAAAGACTGGCTCAGCTTTTTCAGCAACCCCTTGCCTTGTTCTTCTATATCTGCCGAGCTGTGCATAACTCTTTCCAACACCTCTCCTTCTGCAGAGATTTCTCCTTCTCCCGCTTTGGGTGCTTCCTTGCTGCCACGGGCAGAGACTTCCCTGAAAATTCTGCTGGTTTTGATGTTGAACATAAAGCAGTTTCCTTGGAGACAAGAGAAACAGTGGGCTCCAAGTGCTGATTATTTCACAGTCTGACTGGCTTTCAGAAACTAAAAAGGGGGTTGTGTTAACAGAGGGAAGAGGGAGCCTGGGGCAGCCATCATTGAGGGGGACACGTGACATGCTTTTCCAGTGCCAACCCCATGGCTTGACCGAGTTCCACGTGCCATGCTGTGGCAGGGTGTGATGGTACACGCTGTACCAAACACTGCTGTCTTGGGATTATATTGCCTCTCTTCCACCAGCCCCTGGAGGCTGGTAAACCTGGGAGAGGGTTTGCAATGGACATTTCTAATTTGGCTCACTTCTACCAGTCCCAGGAGTAAAACTGGCTAATTAGATTAACCTCTTTTTCTGTTCTTCTACACAGACATTAGTGTAAAATGTCCCAATAGTGGGACAGGGGTGTAAAGCAGCCATATTTCAGTCATTGTTTCCCATCTGTTTGTTCTGAGTACTGACAACTGCACCTGTCTCAGCCAAGAGCCTGAACCCTCTGAAGAACGGAGTTCTCTGCTGTGCTGGACACACAGATTTTTGCCTCTTTTGAGGCAGATTATTTGACCATCAGCTAATATTCTTGAACACATTAGCAATTAGATAGCTGTGCCAGTGTGTTGTATGAGGGCAGAGGAAGCAGGCATGGGATGACTGCTCTGCTCTGCCTCATGAGAGAGCAGAGCACAGGGCAAGAAGGCAGACAGTCTTAATCTGAAATTTTTGTTACGTACCGTGGCAAGAGTGCCCTGTAATGCCAAGTCCTGCCAGTGGTCAAGACCTTCCCCTTTCCCAGAGGAGTATCTCACAGTGGATCCACTTGATTGATGGCTCCCCCTCTACTGAGACATCACTGGATCCTCACAATCTGTCCAAGAGCCACAAATGGCACTTGGCTGTTTCAAGGAAGCAGCACTTTCTTATTTGTCTTTCAGTGCAGTAAAGAAGTGCAGTGCAGGGGTCAGAGGGTGAGAGAAGAGTGGAGAACCAACCATGTCCCTGTGCTAATTGGAAATGTAAATCACTTCCAGAACACTGCCATGAACAGGATGTGTCAGTGCTGTCTGAAGTCCCGTAAAACTTTGTCTCACAGCACATCAGCAGAAGGACGATCACAGTATTGCTGAGGTTCCAGGGACCCCTAAACATTATCTAGTACAATCCCCCTGCCCAAAGCAGAGTCAGCCACAGTTGGTTGCTCAGGGCTGTGTACAGACAGCTTTTGAGTATCTCCAAGAATGGAGAACATCCCGCTAGCCTCTCTGGGCAATCTGCCCCTGTTTTCAGTCTGTCTTGCAGTGACAAAGACTCTTTTAATGCTTAAGAAGATGTTTCTGGTACTTCAATTCATGTCTGCCACCTCTCATGGTCACTGTGCAACACTGAGAAGGGCCTGGCACTGAATTCTTCACACCCTCCCTGCAGGTGTACATGGATAAGACCTACCCCAATCCTTCTCTCTTCCAGGCAGTCCCAGATCTCCCAATCTTTCCTTATGGGAGATGCCCTAGTCCCACCATCATCTCTGCAGTCCTTCAGTGGACTCTCTTCCCTGTATCCATACTGGGAAACCCAGACCTGGACACAGTATGCCATCTGTGGCCTCACCAGTGCTGAGTCGGAGGGGAGGGATCACCTCTCAACCTGCTGGCATAAGCACAGCAGAGTTTCTGGACTCTAGTGCTGGTCCCATCTGGGATGTCTTGGGAGTTCTGCGGTTCCGGGGTGGTGTACCAGCTGCAAACTCTAATAAACTGTTATTAGGGGTTTGATGTTGAGTTTTGTCTGAGTCGTGTAGAGTAGTCAGATATACTCATCTGACTTCACCATACTTCATCTACCACATTATTCTGACCATTACCTGGACAAAGCCAGGCCAGAGGTCTCTGTAACCCACCCCTACGCTTAGAACGCTGCTCTGTGACCTCAGAGCTGTTCCATGTCTCTGGAGTGAGGGCAGAGCTGCGCCCAGGCATGAAGCAGATTTATTTCCCTACATGTAATTTCTCGTCATGAAGGAGTATTAAGGCATTAGAAGCTCACGTGAAACAGAGAATAGTCCCCTTTGGTTCCAAGCAGCCAGTTTCTCTGCAGGCAGCAGAACTGTCTATTCTCCCTGTCAGAAACTCAATATATCACTGCTGCACAGAACTGACCTCCTCTGGCTAACACCACTGCCCTGACCTCTTGGGAGATGTTTTCCATGTGGAACCGAGCCCTCTCTGCAGATCTGTATGCTGTGTAGATCTGCATATGCAGATACAACCTATCTCCTCCAGCTTCCCACAGATCCTGCCTCCAGATGCAGCCCTACTGCCACAGTTCTGGGCTCTGCACTGCCAGTGCCCAGTGACAGGCACCTCACCCATGCGGCTCTGCTCGGCTACCCCAGCACCATGGAACATGAGAGCCTACCTGCCTGCCCAGGGAACAGACTGCTTTCATGACCAATGCATTTCTGAGGAAAGTCTGCCCTTCACCTCTGGTGATAGCCTGAAACATGCACGGCTCAGGAGCTTCTTGCAGGCTCCCATGGATGCAAACTGTCTCAATACAGACAGTGCAAAACTTTGCAGCACATGAAGAAAATTTTATAAATACTTACAGCCTGCCTCTTGAGTAACTGAATGCAGGAACATTTCAGTGATAACAAGTTTATAACAATCAAACTTGGCTGGATTTTTCTGAAGCTGAGCCTGTACAACAAAGAAAGTAAGTCATTAAAGATTTTAACAGCAGCTTTCCTAGAATCTGAGTAAAATGCAAAATTTCTTCAGCAAGCAATTTGAAATTTGCCAGAATATTTGTTGTGATACAGCAACATTTAAGATGTGTATATGGGTTTCTAAATGCTAAAAAATCTCAACAGTTTAAAGCATTTAATGTTGTTATGTGAAAGCTGTATCATTCCCACAAGTGATTTGGGCAGGTCTTGTCATTTTCTCTTTATCACAAGACAATGTCTGAGTTTACTCTCACCCTGAATTTCACACACAGCATTGTACCAACTACTAGGAGGAAGACTAACTTGGTCCCAGCTGCCACTCATCCTCTCAGGGATGAAATATTTTCTTCTTTGTCCCTTAATGTCTCCCAAATAATTCCTGGTACTTTCTTCTGTCAGTCTGTGCTTTTCTCTGGTCTTTCATTTCTTTGTGAGTCACTGGAAATAAGAGTTTTTCTTTCTGTGTTTACTGCTTTTCATTTATGCATAGAGCAGATCATTCTTCCTGTCACTTATGAGCAGATGAATAGCTCAGCCCTCTGCACTTTCTTTTTGGACCTCACAACTGAAATCTCTGTTGGCAGCCTGTCACCACAAGTGGTGATGAAAAGGGGATCTCCCCTTCATTCCCTTTCATATCCATTGCTTTAGAAACCTTTCATACACGATCCTTGACAAAAGTTTTTAAAAACCCTGACTGATCTGACACTGGAGTCATATCCTTACTCATGTGGGTGTTCCTTCAACCAGGTGTATTTGAAGATTGCTTTTTACTTCTGCTGTCCCTAGTTCTCCATTTAAACAAGGTCTTTTCTCTGGGAGAGGGGCATGGCCAAAATGTGGGAGGCTGTGTGTCTTTATGGAACCTGTAGTCAAAGATTACAATCAAGATACTATTTTAAAAAGTTTCTCTGCTGTGTACAATATTTTACTCTCAGATTTTAAGTGTGGAACTTTGTGGGACCAAAATGATACAATTTGTGTGAAGGGGATGCAAACCTTCCCTGATGCTCCCTGTTTTGGCCCTCCAGCACTGTGAGTGTGCCATGGCTATCTCCAATCTCCCTTCAACCAGAATTTTAATACCTTCTATCTTTGAAACATGCTCACAGGAAGATACTGCACACTGGATGCTTTTCTGATGTTAGCTTTTCTGACGTTGGCTGCTTTAACAGTGACAAAATATAAAGAGGATAGATGTTCTTCAATGTCCAGTACAAGCTGGAGGAGATGCATCTCAGTTGATTCAGAGATTCCCTGTTTTCTAGCTCTTTCTAGGTCCTCAGGCTCTATTGCACTCCTTCCCCCATGCTGGAAATGTCCTTGGGTAGATGGAGAGATAACCACAGAAAAATCTGCAAAGAGCAGGACAAAATGTAATGTAGAAGTCTTCCTTCCTCCTTTTTCTCCTTTACCAACATCTGACTGATACCTCTAAAATTATGTGAAACCTCACTGCCAAAAACTAGGCATTAGTTTTGCAACCCTGAACTTTCTTGCGAAATATCTCATGCTCCCTGCTTGAACCTTGAAGTTACCTCCAAAAATGCTCTCTCAAATACCTCAGTGTTTCTGGCAGAGTGGTGACTGGTGAAGCAGCCATGGACAGAACAACCTTCAGTGAGAGAGCAAGCCATCTTCTTCTTCACAAAAAGGAAAATCCAAGCCATTGTTGAGAGAATTTTTGTGACTTACTGCAGCAGTTTGAGAACTTCCTGCTGATCCAATAGAGAATATTTGCACAATTCCAGACCAGCAATAGAGAGAATGTGCTGTGAGGGGGCTGCTCATTTTTTGCTCCATTTTTGCTTTGCAAAAAATGGAGATAGAGAAAGGGAGCAAGCCAGCAAGAGGGTGGGGACATCAAAGGAGCAATATCTGCTGGTGAGTTCCTTCTGTGCAATAACTTTTGCTCTTAGAAGGCAGCTGAACACAGGGTGCAACGTGGGATCTAATGATTAAACCTGTACTTTCCCATATATACATAGAAATTTCATTTTGTTTGGACAAAAATACAATTTTCAGTGCATAGAGATGGGGAGACATCTAGAGAAAAGATTGGGTGAGTCCTTTTATATCTATGGGTTCTGCTCTCACCTTCCCTGTACAGGAAATTGTGCCAATACTTTGGTATGGTCCAGCTCTAAGAAATGCAAGATTTGAAGGAGGGGGTGCCCAGTTTTCCCTACTCAACACAGGTCTCCTCAGGTCACTACAGCAAATGAGAAGTCTGGTTTGTTTGTAGAAAGTCTGTGGTAGAACAATCAATGTGACTTTTGACTTCACTAAACTATTTGGAGCTTTCAAAATAAGGCAGCACTTCACATTACCAATGTGTGCTGGGTCGTTTGATGAAGAGTGAGTGGTTTAGGAGTAGGAAAATGAGTGTCTGGGGTTTCAAAGTTTCTCTGGTGGTTCTTCTTTTGGAAGTGATTGCCTCGGGTAACAATCTGCTCTACTGTAGGAAGCCATATGGCATCCCTGCTGACTGGGAAGCAAGCATATGTTATTCTAATCCACAAGAGAGGTGTAAGGGAAGACACAAAGAGCTACACAAAGACCTGTGAGTCTAACTTCAGTTTCTAGAAAAATTATGGAGAAAGTCCTACTGAATACTACTGAAAAGCATTTGAAGAATAATGCAATCTTCAACATGGGTTCACAGAGGAAAAGTTCTCTTTAACCAGTCTGATTTCTTTCTATGAGGAGGTCACACCTCAAGCTGATAAAGGGAAGGTGGTGCATGCAGTTTTCCTGGCTTTTAGTGAGGCATCGATTGTATTGAAAGGGGCTGTGTCTGGCTGGTGAGTGGTCACTGGTGGTGTCCTTGAGGATGAATACTGGAGCCAGTATTGTTCAGTATTTTTATCCATGATCCAGATGCAGGAATCAAGTATCCCATTAGCAAGTTTGCTGACAATATCAAACTGGGAGGTGCTTTAGACTTTCTTGAGGATCAAGAGGCCTCAAAGGAGAATGTTGATTGAGTTGGAACATTGGGCTATCTCAGGCATGAAATAGAAGTAGTCTGAGTGCTATTTTCTGTGGCTGGGAGGGAGTAACATTGAGTACAAGTCTAAACTGGGAGAGGAGTGGCTGAAGATCAGAGAGGGACCTGGGGGTGCAGATTGGCCACAGGCTCAAGAGGAGTAAGCAGTGTGCCCAGGCAGCTGAGAGGGCAAGTTGCATGCTGGAGACATCACACATGGCGTGACCAACAGGTCCAGAGAGGGGATTATCCCATAGTAGTCAGCACTGCTGCAGCCTTACATGGAACACTGTGTGCAGGGCTGGGCCCCAACATTGAAGAAGGATGTGAAGATCCTCAAACATGTCCAGAGGAGGGGAATGCACATGAACTTTCTGGTAAAGAGCTGGAAGGCATGTCCTACAAGGAGCAGCTGAGTGCTCTGGGCTTGTCTCCTTCAGAGATATGGAGTTTGGGAAGCATTGATTTCTGCAGCTTCCTCAGGAGGGAAGGTGGAAAGGGAGGTACTGGACTGTCCTGTCTGAGGTCCAGAGGCAGCACAACTGGAATGGTCCAAAGTTGTGCCAGAGGACGATCAGAGTGGACATTAGGAAGCACTTGAATGCCCAAGCAACAGGACAAATAGTAATGGCCTGAAACTAAACCACAAAATGTTCCACCTTGAGTGAGGTAGCACTTCTTTACATTGAGGGTGGCAGAGGACTGGAACAGCTGCCAGGCAGGTCATGGAGTCTCCCTCTGGAGACATTCAAACCTACTGAGGTGTGTTCCAGTGTCACTTGTTTTGGGTCATTTGTTCAACTCTATATCTGGAAAGCTATAAATGATACAAGTTTATTTTATAATACAAGTGGGAGACAAGGGGATAAAATCCATAGAATTCTAAACCTACTGTCAGGTTCAGGAGGCACAATCTTGTCAGGAAAATTAATCCACAAACACCAGAGATTTATGTCCAAAAAGGAGACAGAGGAGTACTTTTTGCTTTATTCGAATAAAGGCAGAGGCCATGGGGCATTCCCCTGGGATCTCTCAAACTTTTGGAGGACACAGCCTCCATTTTTATCCTATTTTCCCAGCCGCTTTTCCCTCTCTGTTTCCCCATTGGCTGAGGTACTTGAGAGGCATAGACTTCCCAGAACACCTGATACCTGACATTCCCCTCTAATGTATAACCCTCCCTTTTAATTTTCAATTCTTATAGAATTCATAGTTTTTCCCCGTTGCTTCTTTCATCTTTCAATATCCAATTTCATTTATCAGCAAACCTACAGTTTGTTTGTAAAGGCAAATATCTTTTTTCATTCATCAATCAATGGAATCCATCCCATTGTTTCTTTTATCTCTCAGTGCTAACCTTATCTACCAGCAGATCCACAGGTTGTTTGTAAAGACAAATCTGACATTCCTCTCAATGTCAATGAACTGAAATATTGCAGTTACTTTTTCTCATGTGTAGCTGTGAAAATCAGGACTGGCAGTGAAGAAGGAAGACAGGCAAAGTTTTCACACAGTCTGGTGTATATTGTCTCCATCAACATATAAAAGTGAGGTGGTATAGTAAGGAATGGAATGCTTGATCAAGCTGGAATGAGCGGATTAAAATCCATGGAATGCTTGTTGGCTGATTCAAAAGCTGGAGTGACCACAGCAGTACTGCAAGGTTCCTGCAGAAAACAGCCATCGTTTTTTCCAGTGGCCTTTGTGTAACTTAGCCTTGGAAGGGCTTAGAGTGACTTGGCTGGGCCACCTCAGGTGTGTCTGCTGTTCTGAACTTCATGAAGACATAAGCAATTCCTCCTTAAGGCAATGTCTCCAGTTCATGATAGGTATTTATCTAGGTCCAATGAAGGATACTAGGTGTGTAATTTATAGAGAATAAAGTGTCTATTTGTGAGGGTTTCTTTGATTTAAATTTAGGATTACAAATGGACTAGCTCTTATTTGACTTGTAACATCAAAGATGGTCATCCAGCATTTACTGATGTGCTAATGTGACTTTTTTCTTCTTTGGTTTCATTTAGGTATTACAAATTGTTTTCTTTGCAAACTCCTAGGAACAAGAATAATTTTCAGACCTTCCATCTGTCAAGGCACAGTGACAGAAGGAAAATGGCATCTGCATAGTCAGGCAATAATCTTCCTTATTATGTGAACTCTTGGCTGGCTAGTGCCTTCTAGCACTCTAGAGGGGACTGATTTGCCTGTGTAGCCTCCTTGTTCTTTTTTTCTGAGGAATATGGAACTAACAATAAAAACTAAACAGATGAAATACAGTAGACTGTCCAGCCTTGCAGCCAATTGGTAATGGAGCAGAATTGGTTCTTTATATATCTCTGTGGAGTAGGTTTGATTTCAGTCTTAGTATTTATGAAGACAGAACATCAGCTTAATCCTATCAATGGAGTTTGACAAGAGATACTACTTGAAAGTCCTGTTGTGTTTCAAAGGAAAGTCATAAATAAAGAAATATAAAGTAAATAAAGTGTTATCCTCAGGCTCCATGGAGGGCAAGGGGGTAATGTTCCTTTCTGCAGAAACAGCCAGCACCACTTGCTGTCATGGAGAAAGTTGTTGTGGTAGGAACCTGTCCACCTTGGAGGTGCATCAGAAATGTTGTTCACTGCCTGGTTTTGTTTGGAAGAGTTTGTATATGGGAAAGGGGTTTCTTGCTGGGTGATAAAAATAAATTCCATTCCAAAGTGATCAAACTCCTAAGAACAAGCCTGGGTGGCTGTGAAGCCCTTTCTGGCTGCCCAGGCCAACACAAGCCACTCCTCAGTGCAGGTTGGGTGCAATAGAGGCCAGAGCTTCTCTAGAGACACCAAAGCGGTAGTGACAAGACCCTGGCAGCCCTTTAGATACCCTTCCCCAAGGTCTGCTCCTTTCAGATGGTCAGAGGATCTCATTAATCAACTTTAAATAAACCTTTGTAAGCAGGCCCCAGGGAAATGACCTAAAGATGAAGCAAGATATGCCACAGCTTATGCTTTCCTGCCCGTACTTCTCTCTGCCCAGCATAGGCAGAGCTGGAAGACTAAGCAGCTGTGCTGACCATGAGCGAGCAGAGCCATGTCAACAGCCTGTTCCTCAATGAGGATGCAGCCAAGCGGCTGCACGCCGACAGCCGGCTGCAGCAGTTCCGGCAGGCTGTGCACAAGCGGGCGGCGCGGGCCAAGAAGCGGATGCACAGCATCACTGCTGCGAGCGCTAAAAGCTTCTTCAGGAGAAATGCCTTCGTCCTCTTCACCATTGCTGCAGTCCTACTAGGTATGGAGCTGGTGGCAACACCAGGCACCATTTATAAATATGGGGAAACATTTGTTTATTTTACAAAGATTTTATTTTATCATAGTGATTTAACTAAGGAGGTGAAGCTGATGAGCTGACAGCTCAAAGTACTGTCCACATCATGAGTACTTTTGTGTGCAAAATCAAGAGACCCAACAGACAGTGTGTATGTGGGAGGGAGTCCTCGTTGATCCTTTCTGGCTCCAGTATAGAAACAGTTTACAATAAAGAGTTTGATGGTTCAGCTCAACCAATCCTTGGTACAAATCATCCAGATTTCTTCAGAGGCATCTTGTGAGTGCAGCTGTAGGCACAAGGGCTTTTCAGATTTGTCGCATAACTTTAGCCTGACAAGACCAGAACTGCTGCAAATGGTCATGATACAATGCCCACCAAATCTGCTTAGCAGATAGCAGGATATCCCTAGCTTTTGATCCAGGCTATATGTCTCTAACTGGCTGAACTTGGCTTTAAGAGATGGGTAGACAAAGAATCTGAACTTTATTATTTATTTTGATCTGGGAGATCGTATCTCTCATCACAGCATGTTGTATTCATGAGCTTCCTGGGAACAGACTCCAGAAGAGCATCAGACAGGGAACAAGGAGACCTGTGGTTTCGCACAAGGCTCCTCTGCACATAAATATGTCAGAGGGAGAGAGAGCATACCATAAAAACTCATAGCCATTTAGATAATGGGCATTTGTTCCTTTGGGAAGAGGAGGAACCGAGAGTAGATGAGAAAGAGAAAAGCCACACTGTAGGACTGAGGGACAGACCACTGGATCACACTATCCCATTTCTATTCTCATCCCTTGCTGATCCACAGGGATTATCCTGGCCTTCTCCCTCCGGCCCTACCAGCTGACCTATCGCCAGATCAAGTATTTCTCCTTCCCTGGTGAGCTGCTGATGCGTATGCTCCAGATGCTGGTTCTTCCTCTCATCGTCTCTAGCTTGATTACAGGTGAGAAGTGCTTTCTGCTGCTTTCAGCCAAGACAATGGCCAGCAAAGCTGTTGTTTGGGTACCTCTTCATGACCCAGCTGGAGGTGCTTGGATTAGCTTGGTGACAAGCCTGAATCTGCAGCCATAGTGAACATGATCCACACTGAGACCCCTGCTGGCTCAGTAGTGGTGCAGAAAAGCAGAAGACTGGGGAGAACACGATGCAGTGGTTCCAATGCCCAGAACTTGAGCACTGACAAAGATTTAATCCTACATAATCTCAAATGTCTCCAAGTTTGTTGCCCAAGTAAACTTCAGGTTTCCTCTGGCCTAGAGAAGGTTAATTTGTGTCAGTCCAAAAGGGTTGAAGCTGATCACCAGCTGGAAGGCTTGTTTCACCCAGGTCCTCAAGGAAGACATGACAGCCAAGCTTTCAGACAGCAGAAGGGACTGCAAGGTGTTCCACCTGCTGAAACATCCCACCATTAGGGACTGAAAGGCCCAATGTACTAGGAGGGAATTATTCCCTTCTGAGAGTTTTAAAAGAAAACTGCTACATTCCCAAACACAAAGATCCACCAGTGCTATGCTTCTTCATGACCACAAGCCACATTCTTCCATGTCAACATCACCTTGGAACTCCAAATTCCATTCCTCATAGGCTGTGCTTCCTAGAGACCCTAGCTCCCTGTCCAACTTATGCATGAGCCTTGCACCCTTTCAATATTCCTCAAGCTTTCCCTTTCTCTCTAAGAGGATAGGCTTCCTCACCCTGTCTCTCTGTGTGACACCCCAGGAATGGCCTCACTGGATAGCAGAGTCTCCGGGAAGATGGGGATGCGGGCTATCATCTACTACATGGTGACTACAATCATAGCTGTCTTCATTGGCATCTTCATGGTGATCATCATACACCCAGGAAAAGGATCTAAGGACAAACTTCACCGAGAAGGCAGAATTGAGCAGGTGCAGACCACAGATGCCTTCATGGACTTGGTGAGGTAGGTAGACAAGATGGTCTCATGTTGAGACCATATCAGTGAGATTACATTCCTCCATGTATCACAGCTCTAAGCACAGAGTCTTAGAGAAAGAGGTTAATGGCTGAGTCTAATGGCAAGGCTACTACTTCTAGGTTAGTCTAGCTAACTGGCTTTGCCACTCTGAGACTGAGTGCTTGGCCTGGAGTCCAGCCCTTCTCCAGAGGTATTAATGTAAGAGGTCATGGTGTGCTCAAGAAAACATGTAATGAAAACCATCAGGGATTACCTACCTTTCAGAAATTCACCTGGCAAAGTCTACTCCAAATATCCATCTTCAACAACCAAAGGAAATCAAGAAAGTGGTTCCCAAGACATTGCCTTTTCTTCCCTTGCTGTGACATTACTCAGTGAGTTGCAAAGCTGTACCATCTCAAGTGGTATAAAGCGGTGTTTTTGTGGTACAGGATAACAGAGAGCTCACATTACAGCTGTAGAGGTGAGGCTGAGTGCAAGGCAGTGTATTAAACATTGTAATATGGTATTGTTTCAAGGTTTGGTTGTGTTTGATGATGGTTTTACAATGTACCTATACCCCAGAGCAGTGTGTGTGTGTGTCATCTCTTTCCACGTACCTGAATAACTTTCTGGAGTCCGAAAACATGCAGTGGAAGTCTGACAAGTAGCAAGAGGTGCTGGGTCCAAATAAGCATATTCCCTTATTCTGGCAGTCAGACCAAAAGGGCTTAAGTGGACATTATAAAAGTTGTGACCTCAGACATTGCTCTGGGACAAAGAAGTTGGCCAGGAAGCCCATGTTTTCTTTCTAGTTCAACAGGACAATAACTCTTTCCTTGTTTTATCTACTGCAGGAATATGTTCCCGCCCAACCTCGTAGAAGCCTGCTTCAAACAGGTATGAAATCTCATCTTTGCACCTTGTGCCCTGGACCATGGTCCTGTCTGCTTTTCTGAGTGATAACCACTTTATTCCCCAGGTGTGACTGCTGCAGGAGGCACTGCAGACGTTTTCTTCATTATAGAATACATATTCTGTATTATAACATCCTTCATGCAAGCTTTTCAAACTGTCTATACATGGGGGCTTCAACCTCCATCCCAGTCCACAGAGGCAGGAAGGGTTTGTGTGACTTCAGGTAGCAGGCTTGGACTGGCAGTGATATGGAACAGATTCTCCAAGAATCTCTCTTCTGCAGTGCTAGTGCCCTTAGAAGCAGCACAAAGGGTTATCAGAGAAGCCAGAATATCTCAGTCCTAGCGACATGAGATGCTCTTTTGACCTTCTGCTCTATGAATTTTCTGAACTTTCTGGTGAAAGCACTACACTGGGGACCTTGAAAACAGGCAAAGCAAGTTTCTAACATGGGTCAGCAGCAACTTGCAGTACTCTCCTTCCTTTAAGAAAGGATGTAAGAGCCTAGTATGTATCCTGATCATCTGAACTAGGGCCTGTGACTGCATTTGATAATCTGTCAAAATAAAATCATTTGATAATCTGTCTTTTCAGTACAAGACTCAGTACAGCACCAGGGTCTTCACCAGAACCGTCCTCCACAGCAGCAATGTCACAGCAGATGTGACAACCACACAGATCCCTGTGCCTGAGAATTTCACCAGCATCATGGAGAATGTCACTCATGCCCTGGGAACCATCTCCGAGGTGCTGACCTTTGAAGAAGTCATTCCCATCCCAGGCTCAGCCAATGGGGTGAACGCTCTGGGGCTGGTAGTGTTCTCCATGTGCTTCGGTTTGATGATCGGCAGCATGAAGCAGAAGGGACGGGCCCTGCGGGAGTTCTTTAACTGCCTCAACGAAGCCATCATGAGGCTGGTGGCCATTATCATCTGGTGAGGAGCACGGCCGGTTGGAGCAGGAGGTCTGCAGGTGCAGTTTCCATTGACATGATGAGAAGTGGGGTAGCTTTAAGGATTTCATGCACAAGACAGGAAAAGCAGATGGGCACAGCTCTACTTTGGCTCCATCATGCTGGAGGGAAAAGTCTGGATGGGATATTTGTTCACATTTCATTTCCTGTTCTTTTTGTTTTTACCTTAGAAATATCAGGTACACCAGGACTTGCTTTTCTTGAGGCTTCTGGAAACATCCTTGGAAGACCAGAGAGCTGGAGTGGAAGATCTCTTAGCCTTACCAACAGGAGTAGGGTGTGAAGCTTTCTCACCAAAGGCTTTCCTTCCAGCCGTGTTCCAGGAGTCTGACTTAACTATGAATCACAGTAACCCTTTGCCCCTTTCCTGCTTTCAGGGTGGCAGCTGTATGCAGTAATGCAATAGCTTTGAGAGCTGAGCTGTGTTGAGAGGATCAGCTCAAAGTTACTGCCTTTCAGTTTGAGATCTCTCAGATCATGACTCCTCTGAAGCTCAGCTGCTCATTGATTTCTGTCAAGGCTCCCTATGACACATGGTCCAGACAAACAAGGCTTTGCTGAGACAATTCTACTTTAGAAGGCAGCATTTTACCAAATATTGTTATTTTAAGCTTTTTACTCAGTTAGGACTCAAAGTTTTGTCAGGTACTGTTGCATCTGGTGTTGTTTGGGGTGATAGCAAGTAAAGAAGCAGGAAGGGCCTTTGCAGGGGTTTCACAGAGATTTTTATTTCAGCCACGCATGGGCATCATCCATGGTTCAGAGAACAAAGGCTAAAGGGGCTGAGAGGGTCTAGGTTAAGAAGCCTCAGAGACCAATTACCAGGGGACATGGGGGTGTCACAAGTGTGGGGTTAGGGCAAAGGGCCAACAGGGAAACACAGTGGGAGTGATCAAAAGGCTGACGGACAGGGAGAGGGCACAGGGCAGGAGGCCTCTCATTTTCCCTAATTGGGAATGCCTTTCTGGGTCTTCACAAAGTACTGCAAAAGAAGACAGATGCTGGTTTGGCAGAATACAGGCAAATGTCTGACAGGGAAGAAATCTGTCAGCCTGACACCCTGTCACATTTTAGATCGCTCCAGCTTCCTTGGTCTTATAAGTTACAGTTTTGTACCTCAGAGCAAAATCCTGAGCACAGCAGGACAGACCTTACAGAAAAATGCACTAAGGGGAAGAATATCCCAGAGCTCATAGCAGATGTTGGGAAGCCCCATGCCCCCGGGAACTTTTACTCCATGTCTGAACAAGAATTTGGGGCTTTGCTTTCCTAAGAACAGGTAAGACTTGCCTGAGGGCACAGAAACAAAAGCATGAGCACAGTGGAACAAGTAGACCTGCACACTACTCTTGAGACCTTCAAAACCCCTCCTTAAACCTCCCTTTAGATGAAGGAAGGCAGGGTGTTTATGTATAGAACATTGGTTACACCTGGGACACTGCCTGTGCATGCCTTCCTGTAGCCACATCTCCCAGGAGCTTTTTTTTCCTGGGAAGATCTGGTTACTGGCTGCAGCCAAGGATGTGTTTTAACAGGAAGGTCAGAGGAAATGAAATATTTATTAAATCCTTTCCTGAAACTTTTCCAAACCTCCCAGGCTAAGCTGGAGTTTGGCATGTGGATCTCTGAGCCTTCTGCATGAGTTGCATGTGAGCTCTTGAGCTGCAGAGGTCCAGTCCTGAGAGGTGTGGCCATGGAGCTGGAATTTTCCTTGGTCCAATTATTGCAGTATTGCATTATTCTCTCCATATCTGACTTATTTCTTCTTTTCTGCAAAGCCTCACTGCTGCTTGTCAGCTGCATTGTTACGGAGGGGGGGAAAAGACATGAGGAATGGGAAAGATAGTAGGGTACCTCAAAATGGGGTTTTATATGAGCCATGGCTGCTTTTACAGGTGTTGGTGTACCCAGTCCTTGTTACATCAGATCTGGAATCACTAGATGTTCATTTTCCCTAAATGTGAGCATCTGAAGACAGCAAGGCTGATACCCCAGAGCCTATAGGACACTCTTGCTTTTACTCTCTGATTCTCTATTACTCCTGTGCTTTCCTACGCCTCTTGGGAAAAAAAAATACTGTCAGCCCAAGCGCTGTCAGGAAAGGAAGGGACTCTGAAGGTTACTCTACATAACCTTCCTTTTCAATTCTACAAGGAGTGTTGTAGAAATGTAGAAAACCCAAGACAAAGAGGAAACTACCACTGCCTATGCTGTGTGCAAAACAGAGTGCTGGGGTCCCCAGGCACCAAGAGCTGATTTTTGACCATGGGATGAACAAGTCCCAGTCTCTCCAGGTTTCTAGAAAATAAACCAGCAGTATAATCCAATATAAGGCTCAGTGAGCACTTATGGTATGCTGGCTTATTGGAGATTTATCCAGACAGCATGTATTAAAGCTGGTGTGAAAGTGTGAGAGCCAGTCTTGACCATCGGCCTTGTGTTTCTGTCACAGGTATGCTCCAGTTGGCATCATGTTTTTAATTGCGGGCAAAATCCTGGAGATGGATGACCTAGCAGTGATGGGAGGCCAGCTGGGGATGTACACGCTCACTGTCATCGTTGGACTCCTCATTCATGCCCTTTGCATCCTGCCCCTGCTCTACTTCATTGTCACTCACCGAAACCCCTGGGTGTTCATTGCAGGGCTCCTTCAGGCTCTCATCACAGCCCTGGGCACCTCCTCCAGGTATGATGGCTATGTAGGAGTGGGATTTGGGCTGATGTAGATACTACATCTCAGCACTCCATTGCTCTCAATGCAGCACTGTAGTCTCACAATTTCTATCACTAGCAGCTTTTTACAGTGGACCAGCCAAACTAATTTGGGAGTGGGAAGGTTCCCACTGCCCTGCTCAGAAGCCCTACTCACATGACCAGCTCTGAATGGCCTGTATTCCTCCTGACCAAACACGAGGGTAACTTTGCTTACCACTGAAATGCTGAACTCAGGACAAATATCCTGCTGAATCACAGCATTATTCTATATGCACATAGCTCTCACACACATGTACTTGCACGCATTTTCATGTGCATCTCTCCCAGGCACACAGACTATATGCAGCTGTCATTAAACTTCTTGGAGACCTGGGCAAAGGCATCAACACCGGTATGTTCAATGACTCACACTGCCATGTCACACAGCCAAAGCAAGGGATGGTGGGTAACTGTTGTTTCACTAAGTGCTATGTTTCTTGATATATTTGTGTCCTGGCAAGCACATAGCAGGTTCTTCCACATACATTCTCATACCAAAACACAGAGCATTTTTCCTGCTCATATTCTCCTTCAGAAACAGTTCTTTGCTTTCTTTGCAAGGTATATTCTCAAATGTGTCATTCTTTTCTTATGGACTGAGAGGGATGGGAAAGGGCTCAAGGTTTTTTAATAGCAGAAAAAGGAATTCTGGTCTTGAGGCTCTGCCCTATGTACCCTGAATCCTCCTTCTTTTGGTATTATACCAGCATCATTAGCCTCAGTGTTATACAGCCCCTGCCCCAACCCCCTGAGAAAAGCCATGTCAGAATGTGCAACTGCAGCATGCATCATATCTGAGGAAGGCTTGCTTAGAATGTTCTTTCACTTAGCTTCTGGCCTCTAGCTCACATGGCAGGGTGAAAAAGCAGGTGGGTAAGGTCATAAGCTATCAGAGGCATAGTCCTTCTTCCTACATCAGCATACATGCAATTCATGTGGTTTTGTAAATTCCTTTCAGCTCAGCGACTCTGCCCATAACCTTCAGGTGCCTAGAAGAAAAAAACGGTGTGGACAGGCGCATCACGAGGTTTGTGCTGCCTGTGGGAGCCACAATTAACATGGACGGCACTGCTCTCTATGAGGCCCTTGCAGCCATCTTCATTGCCCAAGTCAACAACTATGAACTTGACTTCGGGCAAATCATCACAATAAGGTGACTTTTGAAAGTGTTTTGGGACTACATTAAGGGTTTCAGTTTTGTTGGCTTATCTGAGGTGTGATCAGGTTCCTCTTCTGCTCAGAAGAGACAATAAGGGAAAAAACGGTATGGGAAAGAAGAGTTGTACTACAGCACCAGGTGTCAAAGCACATGTGAACACCATGACTTTGAGGCTCTACCTGAGCCCTTCTTGCATGTCCAGGTCTTTGGAAAAGCTATGGTGTGTAGTCTGTTATGAGGGGGTTTCTGGCAGGGGCAGTCTGGCATTGTGTTGATGTCCCATGTGTCACCATCCTTCTTAGTGACCAGGACAGAAAGGCTGCCAAGATGCTGATGAGTTTGAGCTACTTCCTGACATTTCTGCAAATGCGACCACCTCTTTTCTTCCCTTTGCTGATAGCTCTGCTTTCCCGTTCCCTCCAGCATCACTGCCACGGCAGCCAGCATCGGAGCCGCAGGTATTCCCCAGGCAGGACTGGTGACAATGGTTATAGTACTGACATCAGTGGGGCTGCCTACTGAGGATATTACACTGATCATCGCTGTGGACTGGTTTCTGTAAGTTCCTTGCTCAACAGGCATGCACTGCTGTGCATTTCTGCCAGTGCTTACAGATCTTGTCTGTACTCCTGATGTCTCTAAAAGCAGGCTCACTAACCTGTATCATTAAGCTTAAAACACTCCTGTATTCCTGAGACCTTTGCACAGTAGTCCTCTATGCCCATGCTGGAGTCTTCACCGAGTGCTTCAGTGACTCAAGGCATCAGAGGTAACTTGCTGATCAGCCTGGTGACCAAACAGAATGTCCTCCATTTGCTTTATTTAAAATGAACCCAGAAATTATCTGCAGAGTCATAGGAAAAGATTGTGCCAATAATAAACATATCCACACTACAGAATGATAGTTCTAGGTTACCAAACACTGAAAAAGGTATGAGACTGGGCTGTACAAAGTTGAAGAGTGTTTACATAGGTGCAGCTAGTCAGCCACACTGCTACATTACAGCTTTCTTTCCCTTTTAAATAAAACCACTTGGGACAAGTGATTTTATAGGAGTGCTCTTAGAAACCAGATTAAAGAATGCATTTGTGCACAGTCGTACCTCTCTGTCTTCTCAAACACCAAAATCCTGACAGATTTTTTTAGTGTTTCCTCTATTGTTTTGTATCTTGTATTGTTGGTTTGTAGCCAAAGCAGCCAAAATCTGCTCCCAACCATGGCTGACCAGCTGGAAACAGTTCTGTGGAAAAGCTTCACTTCTCCTGTGATTGTATATAAGAACAGACTTGGCTGGGAAAAGCCCTGCCTCCTAATAAGCCAGGTTACTTCTTGTGCTCACTCAGAGTAGATTATTTCAATCAGGTGCCACTGTTACCACTGAAGGACCTGATGGGGCGCTGGACTGGTGACAGCTTCAGCAGCTCTGACGTACTGTCATGATTTTGGAGAATATCTCATTGCAATCTGTCTTTTAGATGTGCTATTTTGCACAAAGAATCTGGTTCCTTGTCTTCGTGCATGTTGTCCATGTTGAGGAAATCTGCCTCCACACCAGTGCTGTCATAGGTGTGCACCAGAATTTCAGCACTTTTTGAAAAACAAGAAACAACTTAAGTGAAACAGATGTGGTGAGGCCATCTGAGTCTGCAGCGAGGCCTTTGGAAAGGACAGTGTCCATTATAAACACAGCAACCTTCCTCTTCATTTGTGTCAAGTCTAAAACTTTGCAGTAAGAAATTGGGAGTGCAATAAAACAGGAATGAATGTGATGCTTGAGCTTCAGGATGTCAATCAAGGAAGGCTCTCTGGGAGTCATTTTCCAGTCAGTGTTGAAGTATCCATTATCAGAATGACTTAGAAAGTAGAAAAAGTTTCACTGAAGATATTTCTTGAAATAATCTTCCTCCCCGTAGTTGCTGCTATGAAACTGCATTTTGTTTTTCTCTCTGATTTTTCAGGGACCGCCTTAGAACAACTACCAACGTCCTGGGGGATTCTCTGGGAGCTGGTATTGTGGAGCATCTCTCCCGGCATGAGCTGGATGCGCAAGACTGCGAACTTGGTAATTCTGGGATAGAGGAGAAAGAACAGCTCTCCCACCTTGTTTGCCCACAGAATGACACCCACAGGCACTCCAGAAGGGAGACAGCACTGTGAAATCGGGCAGCAGAGTGCAGATTAATGCTGTAAAAAGTGAAAAAGTGAAACAGAAGTCCAGAGTGGAGGACAGAGAAAGATCAATTGTGCAAGACACTCACTTTTCTATCACCTCTGCCACATGCAGTCTTCCCTAATCCTGTTGCTCTCCTATTTCTCTGACTGGCATTAAAGAGGAGAAAATTAAACTGCAAAGAAAGCCTGATTTAGTCATTCTTATGAGGCCCACTAGTTACACCTGAGTAAGGAAGACCTAGTGAAGGAGCTGGACTAGGAGTTCCTTTATTTCTGATCTAAGTTGCCAGGTGAGTCGGGAACACCACTATCTGTGGACTGGCACCAAAATGTTGCCATGTTGCCATAACTCTGTCCTGCAAGATACAGCTGCAAGATCTTCACTTGGTTAGTACCTTCACCCAAACAAGCTTTTAGCATTACCTCCTTGCTCACAGTCCTGGTGTTTGCACAGATGCAAACTGTGTTTGCACTTGATGCTTCCTGAGAGCTCCACTGTCAACCTGTTTAGTTGCAGATACTAGAGTCATTCACCTCCTGAAGGAATGTGGGATCATACAGCAGGGACAGCTGGCTGGTAGCACCAATAAGCATCAATAGGCTTCTCATTAGTGGAAGATTCTAAAGGACTGTGAAAGAAGCAAACAGTTTAAAAATTTATTATATCCATTATTCAGTCTTGAAACAGTTCTTCCCTATACCAAGCTCTGCCAAAACCTGGTTAACTTAATTTCTCTTTAGCAAGCTCTTCTCATCCCGTTGAAACCAGAGGGGAAACATGAAGTTTAAGAACAATTTGCCCATCTGAGCAGCTGGGTGGTACATCCATGCTAGGAATGACTCCCTTCCATGCCAGATTTGCTCAGAAAACAGTTTCACTCCTCATCACAAGATTCCTAAGGAAACAATTCCTGTGCTCATCTCTGCCTATTTTCAGAAGTGACTTCCCCTCAGTTACATTGCTGTAGAATGTGCTTTCAAACACCTCTGTCTTTCTACAGCTCCTTATCTTTTATAGGCATAGCCAAATAACTTCCTAGTGCTTGCACAGGTTTGCCAGATCCTAGACTTAAAAATTCAGGATATATTTTTTTAATTCCTACCAAAGGGAATTCAGCTTCTGTTTAACACATTTGGACATAAGCCCAAATTACATCCATAACATCTCAGAGTCTAAAGACAGAAGTAGAGACCTGCTTCATCCATGCTCTCTCCCCCTTCCTTAGCATGGCCAGGAATACAGCTAGTATCTTTCACACCAGTGAACAGGACCACTAAGACTTGTTCCATAACATCCAGGTCCATGATCATCCAGAAAATGAATGTATATAACTCAACCAGGAAGATGTTAAGGATGCACAGTGTTGGGGCTGTTGCAGTGTAGCTGTCCTGCTTTTGACAATGGTTAAGAGCAGGAATAGCAGTGAGCAGCCTCCTGACCAACCGAGGAACTATCTAAACTGGGCAGCTTTCATTTGAGGTCTGCTTGTTATTCCCACCCCACTATGTCACTTACACTCCTCTGCCCTGGCTTTACATGCTGTTTCTCATCCCTAGCCATAGCCATACACTCAGAGCTGCACATCGTCGAAGGAAAACCTCAGAGACATTACTGGAGTCAACTTTGCCAATCACAACTGCACACCTGCCCATGCTGCCCTCCCTAGCACTAAGACAGCTTCCTCAACACATTTCTTGAGATGTTCAAAGCCAAATCCTAAGACTCTTTTTAGTTGTTCAGAAACTCTAGGGTTATATATTGGTGCCGCCACATTCCACATCCTGTTGGCAGAGTATTGCATTTTTACAGGCTGGACAATTATTGGGAATCTAAGATAAATGCACAAATGCATCCCTTTCATTTAAGTCTGGTAGCAGAAGAGGGTAACAAGAAGCGTGTGCTAGTTCTGTTTAGCAGTGGCTAGCTCCAGACTGTAAGGCAGCAAGTTGTTTGGTGACTGTGGAAGGCAGGTTGATTATTTTGACAAGAGATCTACTCTAGCAACAGACAAGTGAGCTGGATAACAAATGATTATCCTTCTCTCTGTACACTTTTATTATCTTGTTTGAATACTCTTATAATGTCTGCTCTTCTCCTTTCTAGACTAAACAGATCCTGTATATATCACAGGTAATAATCATTCATGTTCCTCTTCTCTGAACTTTCTTCTTGCTGTTCCACATCTTTCTTGAAGTGGAATGACTAAAATTTGACAATCCAACTAAAGATTTATTATTACTGAGCACTGAGGAAAGAATATTTCCTGCACATTAAAATGCACATAAGACCTTGGACTCATGTTACCATGGTTGTTAGTAGACTATGCATCGGCTGATCAGGATAACTGTCCCTGATGCATGCATACAGCAAACTCAAGTCTGTTCATCTTCTGCTAACTCTTAGCAAGGTTAGACTCTTACTTTGATGAGATGGCCCTATCTGAGGACTGGATCTTGATCAAAGAGTTTTCAGATACACTGTATCAGCTTGTACCTATCGTGAGCTAAAACAGCACTAGCTTATCAATTACACTGCTCAGCTGACGAGTCTAAACCTTCATAAAGAACAGACCGGCTTATAAAACCCAATGAAGTGCTTTATTTTTTAACAACAGCATGATAGCATTGACCCTAGTCCAGTGGTAATACATAGTAATTCCTACATCATTTTAAGCAGGATGCTGCACATCAAGCAATTTCCCAGCCTGTGTTTGTGCATTTGATTATTACTGCTGAAGTACAGTAATTTCAATTTGTCCATATTGAACTGCTTCTTGGTTTTCTTTATTTTTTTCAGACTATTTGTCCAACTTTTCAAGAAAACACTGAATTCTAATCTTGAAGATACTTCCTGTATAAAAAGGGCAAACTGAAGGATGAATCAGAAGATTGTTGGATTGGATTCTAGCTCAAATAGGAATTAATTCTGGGAAGTCCTATGGCTTGGGTTACACAGACAGTTATACTAGGTGGTCATAAGGGTCCCTTCTGGCTTTATAATATATGCACGTGCTTTCTGGCTTAGACATATCGCCAAGGGTCTTTCCAGCCCAATCATTTCTAAAAGCTATCTGAAAGGATCCTAATGATACTTTAATAAAACTCAGCAGTCTAACCTGTTTTCATTTCATGTTAGCAGACATGTACACATATCACAAAAGGGACTCTCCATACCACATTGCATCCACATGTTCACAGATGTTCCCACAAAGCAGAATGCATCAAGCCTTGCCATTTGTGATTTCCTGCTTTCCACACAATATTAACAGAGCACAAACAAGTAGAGGCCTCGTTTTCTAACAGTGCAAACCAGTCTTTCTTTGGGAATTTCAGAATTCAGTTTATAGCTTTTAGCTCTGGTATTTACCCATGTTGTTAACCAGATTATGATTGGGATTATCTGTTTACAGTACCTGAACATCAAAGTATTGTCAGAAACCTGCATATACTTACATATATGCATGTGTGCAAGCATACATATATACAGAGTCAATTTTTTGTTACTAATCCAAGAAGGAAAGCCAATATTACAGTCTCACTATGTGTAAAGCTGCATATTTCATTTTGGTGCCCACCTTGATTTACTAATTTAATCCCATACTTAAAAAAAAAAACTGAGGCTGTTATACTTCATTCCAAAAAGGAGTCTTTCAAAGCCAGATTTCCCAGAAAGGAGCTCAGTGCCTGCCAATTTTGACTTGTACCTGCTGGTGATGAAATGAGAACTTCTCAATGTATAGAAAAAATTCTCCAGTGTTCTTGTCTGTACACATCCCAAAGACCCCCATCCACACTGCATCTGTCTTGGCAAAGGCCAAGATTTCCGAACTCAGTCAACAATACAAAAGCATTTGTACTCCTTCCAAATCCAGTGCTGACCTTGTACTAACTCAGCCTTCAAAACTGGATAATTGAAAGGGATTTTATAATTCTATCCACTAACTTTTAAAACTACCAGATATTTGTGAGTTTACACAGTCTTTACTGCAGTCCTGCTGCTTCTACTTGCAGAAAAATTCCAAGTTTCTCCTACTTGCAAACAGATTTCTTCCTAATGATTACAGATGGGATGAAACAGAGAGCTATCTCAATGCATAAATACACAAGTAGCTCTTGGATAAGGACATACCTCTTCAATACTAATTGGAAAAGAGAAAATCCAGGAAGAATATAGATTTTTCAGCTAGGCCACATCATTTTATGTATGTGATACATGCACACTGTTCCAGAAGTTAGAGCTGCCCATGAAAACTGACCTGAAATTGTATGTTCTTCTGCTCTGCCCAAAGAAGAACTGGAAATCAGTTCTGTATGTACATACTGTACAGTGTGTTCATGGCATTTATGCAATTTGACTCTGTTAATTCCTGAGGGCTTTTTCTTCATGCTGTTATTTTCAGTATTAATACAGATAGTTTCCATATTTGAAAAATAAAGGGAATTTTTTCCACAATACTTTTCCATTATGTTTTTTTTCTATTATTTTTTCCTCGGGACTGTGACCTTCCAAAGTCACAAACATTACTTTTCACATGATGTATTATATTTTCTTATCTCCATGTGCCTACCTTATGGGTCAAATACTAATCTCAGATTTTGACAAGGCCTTTCCCTAAAGCTTCTCCTTTGAAGCCAGCTTTGGCATATGTCCACAAATTGACAAAGCTATGTTAGGTTTACTTCATTTGCACCAGACATCACATGGGCACCTACTTCCATCGGGAAAATGCACCCCCAAAAAAGATTATGTGGAAGAGGTCCCAGAGGCTTAAACAATAAAGGGTTTACATTATTTGCTAAAAGGTTGCATGAATAGCATGGCATCTGCACAAAGAGAAAGCTGTTTGTTCTCCCCTTGATAGCCATTTTCCTGGTCTTCTAAGACAGACAGGAACCTGCTGAATAATCTTCCAAGAGACAGGAATCAAGCTGAATAACAGGGCTGCTGGGGAAAGGGCATCCCCAGTCCCACAGCACCCAAGAAAGACAACAGCACAGACTCAGAAGTCAGACCATAAAACAACAGCAAGTGATGAGCAGGTCTGAGGTGTGGGTCCCAAGGAAGGCTGCCCAGGGCCCTTAAGGCCTAATAGTCCACTTGGGGTGTACGTGCAATCTAGTCCACCTCTCCTGCTCTCCCAGCCATGCAGACTCCTGTGTGGTACCACAAACTCGGCTGAGAGGTCTTTGAAGATCCGCAGTCAAACCCCTCTGCTCAGGGCAGAATCAAGTTGCACAGGCTGCTCAGGACTTTGATTGGATTTTGAACATCTCCAATGTCTCCTGCATCTCCAAGGATGCAGGTTCCACACACTGTTCCAGCACTCAATCACCCCCACTGTAAAAATGCTTTTCTTTGTTTAAATAGAATTTCTTGTCTTTTAATCTGTGCCCATTGCCTATTGTCTTTCCACCAAATACCACTGAGACAACTCTCAAGGCTCACTTGAATCTTTAAATTTAATTCAATCTTTCAACAGGATGGAAAGATGGGCTGACAGGAACATCATGAAATTCAGCAAAAAGACATGCAATGTCCTGCAGTTGGGGAGAAATAACCAGGACACACGGGGGCCAACCTGCTGAAGAACAGCTCTGTGGAGGAGCACCTGAGGGCTCTGCCGGACCCTGAGTTGAAGCCGAGCCCCTGCTGTGGCCCTGCCTGTCCTGGAGAGGTTCAGGGACGGGAGCCTCCCCTCAGCACTGCTGAGGCCATGGCCTGCCACCCGCCTGCAGCTCTGGGCTCCCCGCTGCCATGGAGAGTTCAGCGAAGTTCATCACTGCAGAGATGATGGAGAGAATGGGCATCTCCCCTGAGGAAAGGCTGGGGGAGCTGGCACTGCTGCCTGCTGAAGGGAAGGCTCGGGGGTATCATAAATGTAGAGCAATACCTACCTAGGGGAGGTGTGAAGACAGAGGCAGGTTCTTCTCAGTAGTGCGTGGTGACAGGACAAGAGACAATAGACACAAAAAGAAACACGGGAGACTCCTTCGAAATACCAGGCTGTCGGAGCAGTGGCATAGGGCGATTAGAGAGATTATGGAGTCTCCATCCTTGGAGATACTCGGGAGCGGTCTGGGCAACTGACTGCAGGGAACCGAGCAGAAAAGGAAGGCTGGGCAGGAGCCAAAGCCACACACATGACGGCCGCGTACACCTCTCCGACCCCCGCCCGGTTGCAAGAAAGACCGAGAATCCAACCCGCGCTCATGGGCGGACTCGGACGTGCGGGCCGCCACGCGACCCCGTGCGGGCGGGGCCGGCGCTGCCGGGAGGGCGGAAGTGTGGCGCGCGCGCCGGCAGCATGGCGGCCGCGCGCTGGTGGCGACTGTGTGGGCGCTGGCGGCCCGCGGTCACTGGGCCCGCCCTGGGGCCTACGCGGCGCCGCCTCTGGGCCCCCGCCGCTGCTGTCCCGGTCCCGTTGGGCTCCACGCCGCCGCCCCGCGCCGCCTTCAGCGCCGGGCCGCGCTGGCACCAGCGGAGCCCCGGCGGTCTGTCGGGTGGCGACGCACTGGAAGGTGGCGGCGAGGAAGGTGGCGGCGGCGGTGGCGGGGCGGAGAGCGGCGGGGCTGGACCGGTCATAACGGCGTTGACGCCGTTGCTCGTTCCGGAGCATTTCCCCAACGTCCCGCTCATCGCCGTGACGCGCAACCCCGTCTTCCCGCGCTTCATCAAGATCATCGAGGTGAGCTGCAACCGAGCCCCCGGGCCCGGGGCTCTGCCGGCCCGGCCTGGGCCGCCGCTGCCGCGAGGTGCCGGGGCCGCGGGCGGGAGGCGCTCTCGGCTAGGTCGCGGGGGTCCCTGGCTGCTGTCACCCCGGGTCGTGTGAGGGTCACCGGCTGACCACGCCGCTGGCGGTGCCGCATCTCCGGGCCGCTCTCTTTGCCTTGGCAGGTTCCTTGAACTGCTGGGCAAGGCAGCCGCGTGCGTGACCTCCAACGGGCAGCCGCTGCTCGGCCTTTACTCGAGCTTTGTAACTGGGTCCTGTCGGGATAGCGGTTTCTTTTGGGCCAGTTGAAGTTTCATAGTTATTACGTCAGCAGCTCTGCTTCTAACAGAGAAGGTCGGCGATTCACTCACATTCTATCGAAGTTCGCTGTCTACTTTGTGTTCTCCGATGAAGGTTAAGCAAATGTGTCCTTGTTTCGGCGCCATGGGTTGGTGTCAGAGCACCGAGACCCGTGTTGGTGAAGGCTGCAAGCTGAGAGCTGCGAGGAAAAAGCAGGAATTCGGTGTAGAGCAGTACAGCTGCAGTGGGAGAGGGTGCTGAGGGATGGAGATGGCAGTCAGCGTTTCAGAGTATGATCTTTTCCCTCTGCACCCCATAAGGAATATAAGGGCTATAAATTATATCACTGATGTGTGCCTTGAGCTTACAGGTCAAAAATCCTCTTTCCTTCTGAAATGAAACCCATTCTGGAACAAGTACTTATTTTTGTGCCTCTCTCGTGTATTGCCAGTCTGATTTTGGAGTAAATGTAGTATGAAATAAAGTAATATTTTCTTGTTCCTGTAGTATTATTTAGCATGATGTTATTTCTAGAATTACATTATATATGTATGTATATATGTGTGTATATATATATAGTATATAGTATATAGTATATAGTATTTTTCCACATGTTGAAATCTAATATGCGCAGCTTCTAGTGTCTTTATAGATATGTCAGGGGAAGGAGATTATATATTATTAAGTCTTATAAGACTTACGTGTAAAAGTCATCAATTTCTATGCACAGGTCAACAATGTCTCACAGAATTGTTAAATGTTCTCTCTTATCCTGTGAATTCATTGTGTTGCAATTTACCTGAAAAGGTCAAGTCTCTACAGTGCCTATGGAATTACTAATTTTCTTCCTGTTAATGTCTGACTTTGGTAAGCTAAACATTGTGCAAAATTAGAATAGGTGTGCTGAGATTAGAATAGGCCAGCAGTAATGGTATTACTCATGCTATTCTGTGAGAACAAGCTGGTTGTTAGCAAAGCACTGAGCAATGCAGCTTATGTCCATCACTTTGAAGAACACTCAGTGGTTGGCAGGGTCATGCGACAGCAGAATTCACAAGGAGTTATTTTATTAGTCCCTGAGGATTCAGCCTGCTGTAATAACTGTTCCAGTGGTGTGTGGCATCTAGAGAGCAGAGGGGAGTAAGAAAGTAAACCAGGAAGAAATACTGTCTGAAACTCAAAGCAGGAACTCAGGCTTGTGGATGTAGGAGAGGAATTGAGCAGAGAAGGCTTTGGAGAAGAGGATTTTAACCAGAGTTTGTAGGCAAAATTCAGGCAACTGATAGGGAAGGGTGAACTAGGCCCCAGTCAGGAGCAGAGAGCTAGGACATATGGAAGGGGAAGGGAACAGCGATAGCAACAGGAACTTAAAAAGTACTCTTCGAGTAACTCAGGTTTCTTGCTTGTAAGATTTGTACAGATCAGGTCTAGTTCCTCCCCCAGCCTTTGAGCTTGTCTTATCTTGACTGGGAAGTGACTTGTTTAAAATACTTTAATTTCATGTTTCTCTACGTTTTTTTTCCACTTCTATTTTAGTGTCTTCTCATGGAGACAAGACAAGAACAGTACAAGCTCCGACTTCATAATTTAGTTATAGGGTGTCATCATGCCTGGCCTTACACTCTGGGAGTGGAAGGATTACAGTAAATTCACCTCTTACATACCTGTTGTCCTAGGTGAAAAATAAGAAGCTGGTTGAACTGCTGAGGAGGAAAGTTCGTCTTGCCCAGCCTTATGCTGGTGTTTTTCTGAAAAAGGATGACAAGTAAGTTATTTCTCTTCATCTTGTTAAAAAACACAAAAATAAGGTGTCCAGGTTGCATTTACACTAAAAGCTATCATCCTAAATGCCCTGCCTTGGATAGCACTGCAGAGATTGTGGCTGGTCTTGGACCATAGTCCTGCTATTAAAGTTACTGTTGCCACCACCAGCACTGTGGGAAGCTGGAGTCTTGGTTTAGAAAAGGGTGTTGTTGTTTGGGAAGGAAATGAGCTGTGCAGATCCTTGGGTTTGGAGAGGGGTTACATGGTGGTAGCAATGGGGATTAAGTGTCTTTGCCCTTAAGTCCAGTTTAAAGTTCTGCAACCAGTGATTGTTTTTTTTCTTTTTTAATCTGACCTGCTATCTCAAGTTTCTGAATATCTACTCCCAATTTTTTTGCTCAATAGCAATGAGTCTGATGTGGTGGAGGATCTGAATGAAATATACCAAATGGGAACTTTTGTCCAAATTCATGAAATGCAGGATCTCGGAGACAAGTTGCGTATGATAGTCATGGGACATCGAAGGTTGGTTACTTGTGCTTCACTGCATCTCACCAGACTTCTGTATAAGCAGAGACATCCCATATCAGTTTCACTGCATACATGCATTTTTTTTACACAACTTGTGTATGACAAGTTTTTGTTACCATGCCATGTCCTGAGAGTGTCAGGGTATTCCAGGTACTGTCACAGCTGTGACAGGTTAGCTGCAAAACAAGAGAGACAGTGCATGTCATTGTCATATCAACTATGATGTGATGCAAGCAAACATTCATTAAGCTGACATTTAGCAATTACTTTGACAATTACATCAAGGTTTAGTAATGGTGAAAAAAAAAATATCTGGACCTAATTCAAGCCAGTATTTTTGCTTTAAAAAAAAGGAGGGGGAGGGGGCTCCAGAGCTTTAATTATGTCTTGCCCACATAATTTTGCCCAAGAACTGAAGAAAATATGATTATTGCTGAAAATCTAGTTTTAGCCATTTATGCCAGATAGTTTTAGCTAAGTTAACAAACAGTATTTTTAAAAGCATCAAATCAGTAATTCCCATTAGAAGGAAAAATACAAGGAAAACACCTAGAAAAGGAAACTCCTGTATAAAAGCCGAAATAATGAAACGTGGTGTCTTACAAACGTATGTACTCTCATTTCCAAATTTTAGCTTGTTCAAAATACAACTCAGACTCTCTCCTTTTCATGCTGAAGAGCTGAAATCACATGTAATGGAGAGATTGATTGTTGCTGGTTTCTTTTAACTTTCAGGATTCGTATAAACAAGCAACTAGAGGTTGAGCCTGAAGAGCCCGAGAACAAACAAAAAATTAGAAGGAAACAGAAGCGATCTAAGAAGGAGTCTGAAGAGGAGTCTGGAGCAAAGGACCAAGCTGTGGAGTTGGTACTAGATCCTGTAGCTGCTTCTTCGAAGGAAGTTCTTATGGTAGAAGTAGAGAATGTCGTTCATGAAGATTTTCAGATTACAGAAGAGGTTAAAGTAAGTGAATTAGTTTACAAGCTTGGACATGTTCTGTAGAATTGCACCTACGTGTCTTCCTTCAAGAGAAGAGTTATAAAATCAGGCTCTAATTTCAGGCTGCAAAAACTAGTTCCTTCTAGGGAAATTATATGAGAGTAAAGAATTTTCATTTTAACAGCTCAGTTCCTTAGAACAAAATAAAGTTGACATCAAAAAGTTGCTGAATGAAGAGGCTGGTCTGTGCTTAAATCTGTGTGATGACCTCTGTCAGAATGTTTGCTTAAATGTGGCTTGAGTGTTGAATCTGATCATATGTTCTGGCCAAGAGCCAGTCAAGTTCTGTGCGTGCAGAAAGCCAGCCTATAGGCCTTGTTACCTTTCCTGTGAGGGGAACTGCCCCAGCACCAAGAATCATCACAGCCTACCACTGAAGTGAGCAGCTGGAGTCTGGGGAATGTCATACTTGTACTGAGATCTTGCCTATCCTTTTCCATTCTTTTGATGATTAAATTTTTTTTGTGTTTATAGGCACTAACTGCAGAAATTGTTAAAACAATTCGGGACATCATTGCCTTGAACCCCTTGTACAGGTATGTCTTTCCCATGCTGCCCTGCTTTGGGAGCAGCATGTTCTCAGGCTGGAATGTGCTGACGTTTTCTATACCACTTGGCTTTCTGCTGTAATGAAGTAGAGATATTTGCTGAATTGTCACATAGATTTTTGGTTTGGGATGTAAGCTCCATCCATTGGTGAAATCAAGGTTTTGAAAACCTGATGTGCCATTTAGAAACAAGATAGAATGATTAAGTCCTAAGGCAGGTGATCTGGGTCTAAGTGGAACTCACTGCAGTAAGTGGTCTGATCCATGTCTTACGAACAGGATAAAAGTTTTGGAATACTGGCACAAAAAGTCCTATATAACTGTTTGGAGAGCATTTCAGATACTTAGTTTTATATATTGGTGATCATTCCTCTAACAAAGTGATTTATCTGTTTGTTACTGAGTATAGTCAGATTTCAAAAACAGTTTGCTATGAAGCTGAGTTTGTTTCATTTTATTACACTGTCATAACAAGTAAATTAGGATACTCCATTTTGAATGTAAATTTACAGAGTATTTTGGGAGTTTTTACATTTTACTTTCAGAGAGTCCGTACTTCAGATGATGCAGGCTGGACAGCGTGTGGTAGATAACCCTATCTATCTGAGTGACATGGGTGCAGCCCTAACAGGGGCAGAGTCACACGAGCTTCAAGACATCTTGGAAGAAACCAGTGTAAGATGAAGTTTTTAACTCAAGCGATGTGAATGGAATCAGTACATCTGTTACATGTCATGGTTTCTTTACCAGCCTCGGTACAAAAGAGACTTCAGTACTACTTTTGATGATATGTTAATATTAGTGACTATATTCCTGTTGAAGGATACAGTAGATCATCAATACTGATTTACTGTGGGTAAATCAGAGTGCTCTGCATCTTTGGCAGATCATTTTCTTTGGGTGTTGTGGAGTTGCTGCATGTTTGTCTTTCCACATCTGCTGGTGCTGTAAAACTCTCCCAGACAACCTGTTGGAGTTCTTTATTCTGCCTTTCTCACTGTGAGGAAAAAAAAAAAAACATATATATTTTTATATATATATCTCTTTACAAGAGTGTGGCGTCTCAAAACTAATTTTGTGCTATTTCCAGATTCCTAAACGGCTTTATAAAGCTCTTTCCCTTCTGAAAAAGGAGTATGAGCTGAGCAAACTTCAGCAGCGTCTTGGAAGAGAGGTGAGTTTTTGGAGTAACAAATACCTTGTGTATGTTTATATCATGTCCACCACTGTGATGCTTAGTGTGGGTACATGCTCTAAAGGGTACATTATTTAGATGTAAGGTTTTCTGTTCTTCTGTTAGAAATGTGTTTTTTCATGCACATGGTAGAAGTAACAAGACATGAGGCTATAGCATTTGCTGTTAATTTGTGTCCAAGTTGTAATTTCGTGCAAGATAAATCTAGAGATCTGCAGTTTGCCAAGCATCTGTGTACCAATATACAGCCTAATACTGTGTATCTGTGTACCAATATACAGCCTAATACTGTATATAGCATATACTAGTGTAAATTGCACAATGCTATTTCAAACAACCCTCTACTAACTCCTGTGAACTGTAGTAGTTCCTGTCTGTTGTAAGATTAAATCAGAATAAAGTAATTGCATCTAAATGGTAATGAAGTACGTGAAGTACATGAAGTATGTGAAGTACAAATATTTGAGTATACTGAGTCATATTTTATTTGTTAATTCCCAGTAACTGAGGCTTTTAGAATTCATGTTAAGTGGAAAATGCTTTTGGACCAGGGTTGGAATTTTTGGAGATTTCTTAAGCAAATTGAACAGATGCAGTCTGTGCGACCAGATATGCATCTAAGGATGGTGAGAGGGCTTATCAGTGTCATTGTTTTATTTTTTCACTCATCTTTGAAGCGCTGTGGTCATGGGGGAGGTTCCTGGGGAGCAGAAAAAGGGAAATGCCATGCCCATCTCCAAGAAGGAGAATCGAGGAGACTTGTAGGCATGCCAGCCTGCCCCCAGTCCCTGGGAAGATTATGGGGAAAATTCTCCAGTAAGTCCTGTACAGGCAAATGAAGAAGGACATGATTTGGAACAGCCAGAAGGGATTTTCCAAAAGCAAACTGCCCAATTGTCTTCTCTTATGAGAAGACCTAGAACACAAAAAGGAAACATGGTTTAATGGTGGGCTTGGCTTGTCGGACTCAATGATCACAGAGGTCTTTTCCTACCGAAATGATTCTGTGATTCTAGCAATGCCTCTTGTATACCTTGACATTTGCATGGCCTTTGTTGGCATCAACCATAATAGTATTCTGACTAAATTGGAATGTTACAGACTGGAAATATAGAGTATGAGGTTGGTGAAAAAACTGGCTAGACTAATGGGCATGAAAAGGTTGTGATCAACATGATAAAGTCTAACTTCAGCCAGCTACTAGTGGTATCCCCTCGGGGAGTCAGTGAGGACCTCCCTAAGTTCTGCCAAGAGAAATTCATAGTCCCAGACCAGGCCTGGAATAATCAGGATAGAAAATAGCTAAACAGAAAAGGACTTTGAAGCTCTGATGTGCAGGAAACTCACTGTAAATTAGCAGACTGTCCTTGTGGCATGGAATGCCAACTGCATACTGGGCTTCAGTTACCCTGTTAGGCCTCAGGTAGAAAGTAGTGGTTAGCCTTCTCTGTAAGGAGGTCACATCTGTCTTATTCTGCCCAGCATTTGGTCTCCCCAGCATAAACAGAACATAGAAGCACTGAATGATGGCTAGTGAAGGCCACCAAGATATGGAGGGTGTTGGAGAATGTTGTTAAGTCACTTCTTGTGCTAAAATACACTGCAGATGACTTCCAAGTAGTATTTTTGGTTGCTGGGAACATCATAACTGAGGAGTATTTGGAAGCGTTTGATGTTAGATGGGCTGTACCAGGAGCACATTAGTTACTGTATTTATTGCTTTGTCTAGGTTGAGGAGAAGATCAAGCAAACACATCGCAAGTATCTTCTTCAAGAGCAGTTGAAGATCATCAAGAAAGAACTAGGTCTGGAAAAAGAGGACAAGGATGCTATAGAAGAGAAATTCCGTGAACGACTAAAGGAGCTGGTAGTGCCAAAGCATGTCATGGATGTGATTGATGAAGAGTTGAACAAGTTGGGCTTGTTGGATAATCACTCCTCAGAATTCAAGTGAGTCCATGGCCATGTCATGCTGTCAGGGTTCATTGGGAGAGCAAAACATCAGTGCAGTTCCATGAAGCACTTAGCTTCCTGTCTCCCCTCTCTCTCCTCCCCTCCACCCCTTGTAGCTTATCATTACATTATAGGATTTTTCTCCAAATAGCCTGTGTTTACTTACGCA
This sequence comes from Oenanthe melanoleuca, assembly GCF_029582105.1. Taxonomy (NCBI): domain Eukaryota; kingdom Metazoa; phylum Chordata; class Aves; order Passeriformes; family Muscicapidae; genus Oenanthe; species Oenanthe melanoleuca. The sequence continues at coordinate 255,416 of NC_079361.1, forward strand.
GTCTACCTCTTTTGACCATTTGAGGTCTTCTGTCTTCTCTTGCAGTCTGATACTAGATATATAGAATGTGCAGTTAATTCCTCGTGAAGTGTGCGATGATTCTTTTTCTGCCCTCAGTTTTTGCTCCTCTTTTGGTGTTCTCAGTAGATGTGAGAGAAGCTAATACATGACATTGGCTAAGCTACCTGAGGTGGTCCCTGAAGTATTTGGGCAGGGTTGGAATTGCTAAGGAGTGAATGAATAGTTTATAATACATGTTCTGTGACAGGGATTGTCAGAAACTGAAGTTGAGTTGAACATTTCTTGTCTGTTGAGTCAGAGTGTGCTATACAATACAGCAGTTGGTATACTCATCAGCTCTCTTAATGTTCTGAGTCTCTGCTTTTAAAAGTATCCTTTACAGAGTAAAAGACTATGTTTGAGGGCAAACATGCCTTTGGATGGGCAGAGTCTTGGCAGTCGTAGAAAAGACATACTGGGCTTCACAAGCAGCATTACTATCTTTCCCTTTCCTTAAGGGTTGTAACAGTGGTTGCAGGTTTGCAAAGGAAGTACTTGGGAGGAAAAAAGAACAAAGCTCTGGTGGCATGGCAATTGCCATCAGGTGAATCCTGGGCCCAGACAGGATTCCCACATTTCCCTGTGTCCATGATTGTGCACAGCTTGATAGTTACTGCATTGTGCAGACCTTCCTGTTCAATTGAATTCCTGATCTAAGTGTGTAGTTTTAGAACAGTGAGTAGTGCTTTGACAGACGTGTGTTCTCTTCAGTTTGTCTATGCTGATTATCTCTACTGTTAACTTCCGTACTGGCATCATTATCCTAGTCTTAAATCTTTGTCTGTGGTGTTGTACATCCAGATGTTTTTTCTTGCTTCTGAGCCAGTAATCTTTCATCTCTATCATGTCTTAGCTTACTGTGGAGACAGAAAAATTTTTCTAGTTTTAATTTCATGACCTGATCCAGGCAGTTGATATGGTGCAGATCATATAAGCAGTCCTGTTCCTTTTCAGACAGAAGCCAGTCCCACACCAAAACAATTATACAGGGAAGTTGTGTGCAGAAATTTAAGTCTTTTCACGGTATATTGGAGGTTCTTTGTTTCAGAAAAGCAAAAGCTGTGAAAAAATGCTTTGTGTTTTTTTTTTGTTTGTTTGTTTGTTTGTTTGTTTTTTGTTTTTTGTTTTTTTTTGTTTTGTGGGGGAAGGGACAAGGGATTGAAGACTGTGAAAAAGGTTAGCAGTGACTGCCCAAATAGTGATGTTCTCTACATAGCCTCACTTCTATGAGTAGTTTGTATCCCACTTATTGTGGATGAGGTTATTTTGGAGGGTGGTGGAGGAAGACATGAGCTAGTGAATCGCTCTTATTTGTGTGTTTGTCAGTGTTACACGGAACTACTTGGACTGGCTGACATCTATCCCGTGGGGTAAGTGTAGTGAGGAGAACCTGGAGCTGGCCAGAGCCCAAGCGGTTCTGGAGGAGGATCACTATGGAATGGATGACGTCAAGAAGCGAATTCTGGTAAGGCAGGAGTAAGCAGTGTGTCCCATTTCACACTCTGCTTGACATCAGGCATTTTGGATGTATTTTAGATTGCAGTCTCCATTGAATTGGTGTTAATTCATGCATCAAACAGAAAGCTGCATGAAAGACCCAGATGTTCTGCTGATCAGTTAATGTGCTTAATTACTTGTGGCAATGAAAGTCGCATTCTCATTTCAAAGCACAATATTCTGGTTTGCACTTATGCTGGACAAGTAAGTGTCCAAGGGAAGCAGTCTCTGGATTTTTTCCCCACTTGCACAGTCTTCACTGTAAGTGTGTAATTAGCTGAGGCTTCAGTTCTGAGCTGTGATCTTTTGATTCCTCACCAAGAGTGAAATGAAACAGGCTGAACTTGGCACATGGGAGTGGTACAGTAGGAGATACTCACATGTAGCTTGAAACTCAGGTGAGAACAAGAGAAGCTGGGAGAAGAACTAGAACTCTGTATTCTTACTCAAAGGCAGTAGAGAGAGAGAGACTGCTTCTTCTGGTAAGATGATACAGAGCATAGAACCTAGGGACAACCAAGCATGTAAATAACCAGAGGGAAAACGGATGCATCAGTATTCTGACTTAGCTTCTCCCCATGCCCTCCCCCAGGTCCTTAGAGGGCCAGTTTTGTGTATGGTGCTTGTTTTGTAATCACTGCTTGACCTGGTAACAAATGTGTTTTGGTGTTGGTTCCCTTCTGTTCACTGCTGGTGTTTTTTCTGTTCTACAGGAATTTATTGCAGTCAGCCAGCTGCGAGGATCCACCCAGGGGAAGATTTTGTGTTTTTATGGTCCTCCTGGAGTCGGCAAAACCAGTATTGCTCGTTCAATTGCCAGAGCCCTAAACAGAGAGTACTTCCGCTTCAGTGTTGGAGGGATGACTGATGTAGCAGAAATAAAAGGACACAGGTCGGTGTAACTTGAGAAGTTTCTCTACTCAGCAGTTTTTACTAAAGTAAATAAGAACTTAACTGAAGTTGGACAATGTATGTCATTTTCATCTCTGTTCTGCCAACCCTTGCTGACAGGACTTGAGATACAGAAAGAGGTGAAAAAGATAGCAAAGGATGGAGTTTGGAACATAATTATATCTGTGCTTTTAAGTGCAGTTGCTCCCTGTTTCTTGTGTATTCTCAGCTTTGAAAAGCTGAATGAGCTACCCAAAACCATTGGATTGATGCCAAATGCTAATACGTGCCTGTCTGTAAATGCCAGAACTAGAGAATGCTGACAGTTTGAACAGGGTCATTTCACATGTGTATTCAGGTGTGATTGGTGTCCAAATAATCAGGATGGAGGTGCTGCATGAGGAAAACCTGGAAATGAGAACATTCATGGGGAGAACAAGAAGCAAATAAAAAATTGGTAGATCTGACCCTTCCGTAGGTTTATTTTCCTTCCACATACACAAAATACTAGAATGGTTGGGATTGAAAGTGACCTCTGGAGATTGTCTAAACCATTCCCCTGCTAAAACAGATTCAGCTACAGCAGGTTGCACAGGATGGTGTCCACACAAGTTTTGAATGTCTCCAGAGGAATAGATCCCACCACCTCCCTGGGCAGCTTGTTTCAGGGCTCTGCCTTCCCTCAATGTATAGAAGTTTCCCTTCATATTCAGGTGGAACTTCCTGTGTTCTAGTTTGTGCCCGTTGCCCTGTGTCCTGTCACTGGGTACTACTGGCAAGAGTCTGGCCCTGTGCTCTTGACACCCACCTTTCAGGTATTTTTACAAATTAATAAGATCCCCTTTCAGTCATCCAAAGGCTAAACAGGCCCAGCTCCCTCAGCCTTTTCCATGAGAAATGCTCCAGTCCCCTCATCATCTTCATAGCCCTCCATTGGACATTCCCCAGCAGTTCCTTGTCTTTCTTGAGCTGGTAAGTCCAGAACTGGACACAACACTCCAGATGTGGCCTCACCAGAGCAGAGGAGAGGGTCTGCATCTGAACATAAAACCAGTGGTGTTTTCAAACCAGTAAGAGTAGCCATTCTATGGAGAAAATTGAACCTGCAGGACTCTGCCCTACACAGAAGCAGGGATAAATATTTTCTATATTTTTCAGGTGTTCTCTATTCTGTGCCTCTTGGCCTTCACTCTGTTGTTACCCTCTTTGCTTCTGCTTGTTTCTGGATATCAGAAACATTCTCTAGCAGAATGATTATATTTTGCTATTAACAGTTTGTTCCTTTGGTATCTTTTGATTTACACTGGTCTTTTTGTCCCTATCAAGTGAGGAAGTGAAATGTTACTTCTTCCAACATTTCTTACCCAAAACCCATGAAAATTCAAACAACTCTATTCTCAGCCTAACCTCTTTGCTTTTCTCTAATTGAGAAGTTGTTTAAACTAAAGATAAGAACTGTAATCCAGAAGTATTTAGCCAAAATTAATGTCAGTTCTTTACTAGAAACAGACTAGGTGGGTCTTGATGCTTAATATGGTGATGGAGAATGCTTTTGATAGATGTTGAAGAAATAAATACTTGTTTCCCAGAAGACTTGTTTCCCAGCAGGATATACTTGTTCTGTCAGCTGTGTGGTGTATGCTGTGATATGTGCTGTGCTTTGCAATGGCTCCCTAAATATGATCTCTGGTAAAACAGGAGGACATATGTTGGAGCAATGCCAGGAAAAATCATCCAATGTCTGAAGAAGACCAAGACTGAGAATCCACTTATACTGATTGATGAGGTGAAGTATTTGGTGTGTCGTCTAGGTTTTGCTCTTAAAAGACTTTTATCAATCTGTGATCCCTGTAGAAAAGGTGAAGCAGGTGAACTCTTCTAAAAATCCCAGATTCTTTCTGTTTGTATGAGGTTGGGCTCTCAACTTCTCTGGCTGACACTGATATCTTAGATGCTTTGTTTTCTCTCCTCGTAACAGACTCCAGCTTTAAAATTCTAGATTAAATTACAGCTGTTTGGATCCTAATGGACCTGGCTGAATATTCAGAGTTTCCATAGTTCTTGTGTTTCCTACATAGGTGTGGGCATGTCATTGTGCACAAATCCACATTTGCCTATGTGATTATTAGCAAGAGTCACTCTCCCAGTAAGTCTAAAGCAGGACTCTAAGGAGTAAATGCTTACAGACAATTTGTGGTCTGATTTGAGAATAAATTATTCAGGACTACCAGCCTAATGGTTTGTGGAAAAGCGAATTAGGACAGGACATACAGCAGGTGTTCAGAATAGACTGAATATCGTTCTAGCCTTCTTATGTGCCATACCTGCAAAGGACCAACAGCAGATTCTTGGAAATTGGATGGGGGACCAATAAACTGTCATCTGTTGCAGTGTGATGTAACCAATGAGTATTGTGATGTGAAAGGTAGTGGAACCTGTAGGTTATGGTACTTGAGTGGTGTTGGCCAGAAGCCCTGCCTTGGCTGTAGCAGCAAATTTCATTAAGACCATCAAGTCAACACTACTCCTAAGGGAGAAGAAGCAGTGGTCCTGTTTGTATCCTCAGGAGAGTTCACAGTGCTGGAAGAGTCAAAGACCCTGGCCATGGTCCTGGGCAGCTGGCTCTAGTGGCCCCATGTGAGCAACAGAGTTGGTCAAGATGACCTCAAGAAGTCCCCCATGAGCCTCAATCAACTTATGACTGTGACAACAGCCTAGGTCACCAAGCTGGCTCTGCTTAAATGGCTGTGCATAGGCTTTTTGCACCTTGGACAAAGAAAGGAGAGTGTCTTAAGCTTGCATATTAGGGAAGTGATTTAAGGTAGCACTCTAGTCCTCTCACTGTGAAGTGTTCTGGTCTGTGCTTCTAGCTTATCTCACTTAACAAGTATTAGCCCACTAGCAGTAGTGCTTTTCATTGTATGCACATTGCCTGAGACTTCATAGTGATTTTCTGCAACATTTAGAAGTCCTGTGTCTTCTCAGGTGTGTAAAGTGCTCACACAGGAAGGTAGTGGGGACTTGGATGAGTGCACAGAAAAGTGGTAGACTGGTACTGGATGTTAATGAATACTCATGAAAATTTTCAGATAGCGGCTTGAAAAAAATATTAGTTTAGAATTTATTATGGTAGGAAACTTAGAGTATTAAATTCTTTTTTCCCACAGGTAGATAAAATAGGAAGAGGCTATCAAGGGGACCCATCCTCAGCCCTTCTAGAGCTATTGGATCCAGAACAGAACTCTAACTTCTTGGATCATTATCTTGATGTTCCTGTGGATTTGTCAAAGGTATTTCTCTTTTCTGCAGAGGTTGTAGAGCCAGAATGCGTATCAGTGCAGAGATTTCCTGTCCATGAAAAGATGATGACATTTTATTCAGTTGGAAAGTCAGATGGAACATAAATAATACACAGCTGTCTCTACAGGAATTGACTTTAATTAAAGTGTCTGTATATGAAAGAACATTACCAGCATATGTCCTGTAGCCCTAACTCCCTGTAGAGCCAGGGACAAACAGATGTGTGGTCTCCGCTAGAAAAGGTGAGAGTTTTCCTTTATATGATGTTTTTGCAGAGCTGCTGTCAAGGGAGGTGGCTTAATGCTGGTATGAAGCTTCTGAAATTGGTCATCTTTACACACTGTTGCACTTTTTGTGCAGCTGACATAAATTGCAGAATTTACATATTAGGAATAGGTATAGATAATTGAGTCATTCTTGCCAGTTTCCTAGAAGCTGAAGAACTTCTGAGTGAGATCTGGATCTCCCATTTTCTGGTCCCTATCAAACCATTCCAATTTCCCAGCTTATGCGTTGTGTATTTCTAAACATTTATTTTGGGGGTAGGGAACATGCTATTACATAGTTCTAAAATCCAAACTTTTATTAAAAACTAATTCCACATAGAGGGTGGTCTTGCTCTAGCCCTTCAGACAGAGAAACGCAGGACTTAGGAACTAATACTTGGAGTAAAGCAGCAGGTTAATGAAAGTTTTTAATAGGATCTTTTAATGCTTACAGGTACTTTTTATTTGTACTGCCAATGTAACAGAAACCATTCCAGAGCCACTGCGGGATAGAATGGAAGTGATCAACGTGTCAGGATATGTAGCAGAAGAGAAACTTGCAATTGCAGAGGTAAGAGAAATCACTGTTGTGCTTTATGTGAATTACACCTGGTAAATTTTTTTTGCAGATTTAGGCTTACATATTTACATCCAACTGTGTCCAAAAAAAATAAACACATGGTATTTTGGATGGAGTTCCTTTGATTTGAACACATAGTTAAAGTAACTCCAGTGTTGCATAGGCTGTGAAGCACTAGAAAGCAGCATTAAGCTAACAGTAGAAAGTTGAGTGAATTGGAACCACTAGGCTTTTGTCACAAATACTGAAAGAAGGATGTGAGGGATTATTTCTTTCAGAGATACTTGGTCCCTCAAGCACGAGTTCTGTGTGGCTTGGATGAAAACAAAGCTCAAATCACATCGGATGTCCTGACTGTTCTCATCAAACAGTACTGCAGAGAGAGTGGGGTGAGGAATCTGCAAAAACAAGTAGAAAAGGTGAGGGAAAGTTATGTGTAACTGTGACACTGTGCATTAGCCTTCTCAGCTTTTTCTACAGAGATAAATTACTATCTCACCCAGGTATTGAGGAAATCTGCCTATAAAATTGTGAGTGGAGAAGCAGAGACAGTCCAAGTAACACCTGAAAACCTGCAGGACTTTGTAGGAAAGCCCATCTTCACTGTGGATCGCATGTATGAAACCACTCCCCCAGGAGTGGTGATGGGTCTGGCCTGGACAGCTATGGGTGAGACAAAATTAATTTTGGGTTAATGTCTACATTTCTGTGTAGTTTTCAAAAATTGGATGTAATAGTCAAACAGAACTGAGTCCAGTGACCACCTTCTACAGGCACCAGTAAAAGGAACTTCCTTTGGCCTTTAGATCCTGAATACTACTTCCTTGAAGGAGGGAGTCTTTCTTATGCCCTTACCCAGGCTTATCTTAGATTAGGGCCACGTTTTCTCTTTGAACTCCATATCCCATGCAAATTATATACATTAAGAACATGAGCAGCAGGAGGTGCCACTATGACACATGGCACAGCTGAGGAATGCTGTGTCTCCTCAGTGATCTACAACATTGACTTGGCTTCTGGTGTTGAGGGTATAGGTGTTCCAGCACTCTGTTGAGTGAGTGCCATTGGCTGCTTACTGTTCATTGGATTTCTCCCCTAGTAACTTGGGGGCTTATGAACTCAGCTTACTCTCTGGAGGAAACAAAAAGCATGAAGCCATTATAAGAACTTGATTATTTCCATTAAATATGGGTTGCATCAGTGTTCCTAGAAGGTGCAGTCCAAAAAAGGCAATGAATGGAGACTTTGAGACAATGAATTGAGATTTCTATCTGGCCTTTTTGAAGGTATTAAGGGAACAGGTTTCAGCTGCTCTCTACTCAAGGACAAGTGTCTCATCAGAGAGCATCAGTTCCAAATGCCTGACAAAACTTCTGCATCACCAAAACCACCTGGTTTAATTTTCCTTTAACTTTTTTTCAGATGTTGTTTTTCTTTCCTTTTTTTAGGAGGGTCTACTCTGTTTATTGAAACATCCCTGAGGCGACCCAAAGACAAGGAGATCAAGGATGGGTCACTTGAAGTGACAGGGCAACTGGGTGATGTAATGAAGGAGAGTGCCAAAATTGCATACACATTTGCAAGAGCCTTTCTGATGCAGAAGAGCCCCAACAATGACTTTCTTATGTCTTCTCATATCCACTTGCATGTGCCAGAGGTAAACTGATGCAGAGTTCACAGAGCATGCACAGCAGCTTGGCTGGTTTGCTCCCCTAAATGTAAAGCTGGAAGGCACATAGTTTGTCTATATGTTGTGCAGAATGCCCTCTTCTAGAAGTCAAACCCAGGAATGACGACATTTTCTTCAGGCTCTTGTGAAGGTGTTCTTATGAGCCATGTTTTCATTCCTTTCTATGGCAAGCATGTGGCAAGAATACAGGGGCTTGGATAATTTTATGAAGAAACCTAAGCTGTTATGCAGGTGGGGAAACCATGACATAGAGACAGTGATTTGGATAAATGCTTGGATGAAGTTACAAGGACATCAAAACTTAGGTCTCTGTGTAACCAGGCCTTTTTAAAGGCTTCATGTAATTTACACATAATTGAAAATACTACTGATCTCTGTACCATGCTTCCTAGTCCATGTAATGGCAGTGATTGCATTTGTCCAGTATTTGAGGCTGAAAATAAATGCACATAGTGCTCAGAGTGGCTCAGATGCTGTGTGACAAGCTTTGAGCAGGTGCTTTACTGAAGACAGATTCTGAGCTGTTACTGTGCTTCAGCTTTACTTCTGGACTGCTGAGTGCTCTGTGTGCAATGTCTTCACTGCAGCTTGTTGTGTGTGTGTCCAGGTACTGCATTGTTGTCTGTGAATTCATGCCCTGAAAGACAAGAAAACAGTAGACATGATCTCTGTCTCTACTCCCTCTCAAACATTGATTTCCTCTGCTCTTACCTCAAAGAGGTTTGATTTCAGATAAATCCAGAGTGTCACTAATTCAGGCCTGGATTTTGTGGGACTTCATATACTGATCTTTTCTGCCTTGAATAGTTTTTGGTAGTGTCCTCCACTACTTTGTGATGCTTGACACTCTTGTCCCTGTGATGTTGATTTCTGCTCCTTGTTTCCCTGGTTGACTTAGGTCTAACAAAGAGCTTCAAAGTGTTTGTGCTCTTTTTCCCACTGATGTTGCTTACTCAAAGACCTGAGCCCAGTGAGTATGGTAGTAGCATCAGGCCAGAAACCATGTTAGGGACTCATGGATTATTCCTCATGAACAAGGTGAGGAATGTCACACTTGTTAATATATCAGCCAATTCAAATAGCAGGATTCCATCATTCACACCTGCGAAGACCTTTGTGAGGCTTCATGAAATGTGGACAATGTTAAAACAACAAGGACAAGGATATTGTCTGGCTATGCTGCTTCTTGAATGAGCAGGGGGGTTGTGCTTTGTTTTTTTAAACAGGGAGCAACCCCGAAGGATGGACCAAGTGCAGGATGTACCATCGTAACAGCTCTGCTGTCCCTGGCCATGAATTGCCCAGTGAGGCAGAACGTAGCCATGACTGGAGAGGTGTCATTGACTGGAAAAATTCTTCCTGTCGGTGGAATCAAGGAGAAGACTATTGCAGTAAGAGCTTTTCTCGTCTCTGTGCATTGTCTACAGGAGGGCCCTGGGTTGGGCTCAGTGGGAACAGGGACAGCCAGAGGGGTTGCTCCTTACACTGGGAGAGGCAGATTTCATTCCATACACAGGTTGGAAAAACGTGCAGGGGAACATGGGGATCTTTGCTGTGTCTCTGGCTATGAGGAAAGGGATGTGACCCCAGGCTTTTTGTCAGGGCATCTGTGTTGGCCTAGCTCCATTCAACCTACACTGGCAGAATTGAAGGTGACTGACAGCTTTAACTGGCTGTCAGAGCTGTCTGCTCTGTCAGATTACCACAGTTCAATCACCTGTGCTGTGTTGAACTGCGTGTTTCAGGAGGGCATCCAGTGGAGATTTGACATAATCTCTAAGGTACATTCTTAAAATCAAGGCTCTGTTCCCTAATTCCAGTGTGAATTTGTCTGACATTTTATACAGGTGTCTGTTTTAGATAAAAGGAACTTAGTGTCTTGTATTTTTGGCTTTGCAGTTTTCAGAATTCCTTTCCAAGCGTTCAGTCTCTCTCCCTACTTTTCACCTGCACAATTCTGGCCTTGCACCACACACATTTTTCTGTCAAGAATGTTATTAGGTCTTTCTCTGTTGAGCTGGGGCTTCACATGAGTGTTCTGTCCCCAGATATATTCTGGGCTACAGCCTTGTGCAGTGTCATTTTTTTTCCTTGTATGACTTAAAAATGATTAGTTGTTTGTGACAGTACAGGACTAACCTGTGCTATGGCACTGACTGGCTGCACTGGCAGGAGTGTGAGTGGCCACAGGCTTTAACACTAAAGTGATGGTACCTGTGCTGGGAGGGGCAGCTCTGCTTCCCGTGCTCCTTCCAGGGAAGGTGTCCCTACTAAAATGTTCTGTATAATTATACTAAGGGTATTGATGAGGTAGGTTGGTCTGACAAGCTGTTTCTAACTCTTGCTTTCATCCTAGGCTTTATCTTCACCCGAGCTGGAACAGATACTTAAAACTCTGTAAATAGTATGAATGTTCTAAACAATCCCCCAAGCTGCTGATATAGACTAGCTAAAATGCCTCCCCCCTATCTGTCCCTGCAGCTGAGATGGCACTGGAGAGTATGTTTCAGGGCTTGAGAGGGGATCTAGAATATGCTTCACCCTGGTGATAGCTGTCAGGGATGCCCTGGGTGCTCTCCAAGTAAGAGAGTAATGCTGGATCATGCTCCAAAATAACTGCTTTTGCTTTCAGAAATGGGGAAGGGTGTGTCTCGTACATGGAACGATTCCTAGGACTTGACAGCCCAACTTTTTCTCCCCACAGGCAAAAAGGGCAGGTGTTACCTGCATCATTCTGCCTTCAGAGAACAAAAAGGATTATTATGACCTTGCTGGATTTATTACAGAAGGACTGGAAGTACATTTTGTGGAGCACTATAAAGAGGTATTTGACATAGCATTTCCACAGCTGGATCTCACTGGAGGATGACACACTGTCATCCCTGATGGGTGGAAGGAGTTCTGTCCCTAAGCACTCAGCCCCTGCCTAGAGATGGGTAACTGGGGACAATCCTGACATGGGACACGAAGCTATTGCTGCTGCGCAGCTGCCAAAATGAATTATGGCTCTGTTAGAATAAAGTATTTCTCAGTCTTTAATACTGGATTATGATCTACAATAAATGATTTCCCATTTTGCCAAAGAAATAGTCATGTTATCAGCCATGAGCAGTAGGACTAGTCTGGTCTCTTCTCACTGAAGATGTTTCAGCTATTTCACTGTAAATTTCTCTATGGCTTGTAGAAAAGGACTGAACAGTATACCAAATCAACACTAAGAAAAAGGAATTTAAAGAGGGGAAGAGTAATAGCATAAAGTCTAGTTGAAAAGTATTTTCTCAGCCAAGAACAGCTCTTCTCATCTCACAGCAAGGGAGCCCTTAGGGGAGAATAAAGAATCCAGCTACCGAAGTCCAGGGAGCTCTTGTTGACTCCAGGTGTCTTTCATGACTTGCTAACGCTGCAGAAAACAGGCCAGAATAGAGGGTACAAAAGGAGACACAGGAGCACGCTGAGCTGCATGAGGAATGGGCTGATGTGCCCTGGGGAAGAAGTGCAAAGTAGTTACTATTTTCAACAGCCGTTTTTGCCCACCTGACTTCCCTCCTACCATCATCTAGGTCTAAAGACAGACTAGGAGGTGAAAGGCATTATTTCATAGATTTCCATGTCCTGAGGCTGCACACAGTCATAGAGGATTTGTCTCTAGAGCAAGTCACAGCAACACCAGTATCAGCATCTCCAGCTGCAGGTATAATAAACCACTGACCCAAATTTTTGATAGCTGAAGTTCAAGACCTTTTCAGCATCTAGCAGCAGCACACACTGAAGTAGATGTACCAAGAACACTCACGACTCTGGTTTTGGCAGAAAGGACTTTATTGTGTTGCAGCCTCTGGAACTCAATCCTTCTTTGCAGCAGCTTTCCTCATGGCTGCCAAGACGTTACTGAGTTCCTCCCGCTTCCTCTTGGCCCGAATGTGAGTGCCAACCTGTGGGGAGAGAGCACAGCTGTCAGTCTTTACCAGCGCAGACTGGACAGACTGACACTGCTGCAGGCATCGCTTCTGTCACACCTCAAAACCAGGCAGCAGGGTAAAGTCCTGGAGAGATGGACTCAACCTCCAGCCAGGAGTTTGCCATCATGTCTCAGTAGTACCTCAGCAGAGTTATTTGAGACACCAAAGGGGCTGCTTTCAGCTCTCATAACCATTACAACTCAAGGAACCTCATTTGAAGTCTCTTGCTTATCGCACCCAACCTCCATCATTGTTGCTCTCATCTTCCCTACACCACACACGCAAAACATGGAAAAACAGCACGACAAGGCTAAATCCTTGAGCTTGGGGCCTTTCTGGCAAAGTACCTTTGTATCCGTCTCCTCCTCTACCACCCACCCCAAAGAACATTCTCTTCATCATATTACACCAGTAACTACCAAAACAAATAAAAAAAATAAAGATAATTAATTTAAAAGCCAAATATTCCTAGGGGAAGGCAGAAAAAAGAAAACTGACATAATAGTTTCTGCCATCATTGTTAGTTGATTGGCTCACCCGTTTCTTGATGAACTTCAAAGCACGTTTGTCCTTGGACACTTTCAGCAACTCCATTGCACGTCGCTCATAGGGTGCAAAGCCACAGACTTCCCTGATCATGTCTCGCACAAACTTGGTGTGTTTGGTCAGGCGCTGTGGGGAAGGAAGGAGAAGGCGGGTTACAAGGCACGACATGCAGATTGCTGCGGGGACTGCAAGGGGCTGTGGCATACTCTCAGCTAGGTCTCAAAACCAGCCCATGCTGCTGGCGTGTCCCAAGAAAACTTGATCCCTGGCAGATCCTGCGGAGCATGAGACCTTGGCCAGGTGTGCCAGTCTGTCTTCAGGCTCGGGCCCGGATGTGTCACACACTAGCATGGACCGGCCTTTTTGGAAAAGCAGGACCGTGAGCTACCAAGAGTTTGCACAGTAACACACGTTGCACACCACAGCTACAGAGAGCATTTAATAAGAGTGAGTAATAGGCCCAGATTGCATTCATGTCCTGTAACATGCATCTATCGGACCTGGATAGCTCCTAGTAAGGAAATTCCGGGCAGTTTTGGGAGGATTGCCTGTTACCAAGAGAGGCAGAATAGCAGAGACTCTAGAAGGCACACAGCTCTCACTCATCCGCTGCCATGCCCGGCTGAGCACACCGGCCCGCCCTGCAGTCACGGCAGCGCGCGGGTTCTGAGCGCTCCCGTCCCCTCACAGCGAAAGCGCCAAGCCGCAGCCCCGCGGGACGGGGCCGCAGGCGATGGGCGGCTCCGCGCCGGACACACGAGCACAACTGCACTGCGCACCGGGGGCAGCGGGCACCGCGCGCCAGCACACTCATACTCACCCCGCGGCGGCGACACTGTCGGGGCTTGGACACGTTCTTGGTCACCTTGTAGCCCTTGTTAAGGCCGACGGCCATAGGGTAGCGGATGGCCATGGCTACGGCGTCCGGGCCCGATGGACGCGGATGGACAAAGACCCGCGCGGCCGCACCTACGCCCCAACGATGGCGCCACACTGCTGGCGCCGCACCGGAAGGAACGAGCGCGCGCGGGATACCGGGAGGAGGCCGCTTCCGGCGGCAGGCGGGGCCGAGGGCGCGCGAGGGAAAGGACGGGAGAGACGGCGGCCGTAGGGGCACGGGCGGTGCTATGAGGGGCTGGGGGATTCGCCCCGCGGTGGGGCCGTGTGGGTGTGAGGGGACAATCGGGACGACGCGGGATCACCCCGCAGCGGGGCGTCCGGCAGAACTGCTGGATCCCCTCAGCTGCGGCCGGGGTGCTCGGAGTGCCCGCCCCACGGGGCCGCGCAGCCTCGCACTTACAGACTTTTTCCCCATAAATTATAACTTTGGTATCGCTTGACCAGGATCTGATAACGTTTGGCAAACAAACCTGAGGAACAGATTAAACGATTTTGTTGGAATAAAAGGTACTAGATCTTCTTGCCTCTGAAAGAGAGCTGAGGTGAACATATGCAACTCGACTGTCTTTTGCTTTCAAAAACAATTCTGTTTAATTTGTTGAAATAGAAAATCCTGACTTGAAATTGAAAATCTTGGATTTTGAAACAAATTACAGAATTGTGCACCCTGCTGTAGAACTTGTCTTTGCACAGCTGGTTCCTTATCATCCCAGGGCAGCGGTGCCAGCTGACCCCCCTCGGAGCTGCTGGACTCTGTCACCCCCGCATGGCACAGATTCCAGCAGTGAGGATTGTTGGTGGCTTCGACGGTGGGACAGGTCTGACTCCGATGCCTTTCTCCACAGGAGGGCAGAGTATGAACAGGAGTCCGCAGGGTGGGAATGACTGTCCTACACCGGCAGAAAGAGCTGCCTTTCTGAAATATTTCCTAATGTTTCTGAAAGTCAACAAAAATCACGAATACCAATTTTGTTGTCAATCTGCACCTCTAAAATCAATACGACTTTGATACCATCTTTGCTACTGAGAACTATGACATGGAACAGCTAGCTAAAGGTCTCCCCATCCCAACAAGCTCTGGATCCCTCACAGGAGGAGCTGCCGCAGCCCCGGGCTGGAGGAGGCGTCACGTCTCCTGTTGCCTTTCCTGCCACTGCCGATGTGTGTGGAGCTGCCTTAGGGCAGCTGCTCACTCACCTCTGGGTGTGCCGAAGAAGGGCCCTTACCTGCTCTGGCTCTGTGACTTCATCAGGTACAAGTGGCCCTAAGAGGAGGAGGTGGCACCTGCTGCTTCCCTCTGTCTGGTCTGTGAGCACCAACCCAGCAGCAGTATCTGCATGGGGCTCTTCCTTCTCACACTGCCTATTGCTACCTTCCCCTCAGGACATCTTTTCCATTCACACAGAAACATATGATCTACAGTTTCCAAATTCCCCATGGGTTTCTCATAATTTGACCTTTCTATGCTGCACTGGACACCCCTCAAACCCTGCCTTTTTCCCCAAGACAGGGATTCTTGCCTCCTATCATTGCCTGCACAATTCCGTAATAAAAAATCCAGGTTTTCAGTTTCCAGAAGTGTTTGCCCCATTCCAAAATTGCTAAATTCCTTCTTCCACATTCCCAGCATTTGCAAATGGTTTGCATCTCTGCTGAATCTTTGGATTCTGCATTACATCTCTTCACTCTTTGCCTTATTACTTTCCTAGAGGTGTTACAAGGTGTTATCCATCAGGTGAGCTCGAGGAGAGGGAGGCAGAAAAAATGTAGGTAATGTAGAGAAAGCCTTGGGATTGGAGCTGAATCCAAAGCTGGAATGGACTGGCTCTGCTGAGAACGTGGAGGGCTCAGTGGACCATAGAACATTGCAGTGTGCCCTGACTGCTGCAGGGATGTCCTGGGTTGCATGGACAGATGCACCTGGCAGGGACCAGGAAGGGATTGCTCCCTTTACCTGGCACTCATTAGATCACACCAGTGGTGCTGTGTTCATGCCTTGCAATGTAAGAAAAACTTTGATACACTGGAGTAAGTTCAGAGGAAAACCATTAAGATGTCTGAGGCCTGGAGCACGAGCAGCAGTGGAAGGAATAAGCCTTTTTAAGCCTGGAGGAGAAGTAGAAGTGAGCTGAGGTAGATGCAAAACAGCCACCTGAATTTCTGATTGCTAACAGAGAACAAGTATAAGAGTGATCCATCCCAATGTTGAGCAAGTACAACAGAAGGCCAGACTGACTGAGTGGAAACTTCTGGGTCATGTTTAAATACAAAAATTAAGAATATGGGGGTTGTAAACAGCATCAAAACTACCCAAGAGACATACATAGGCAATGCATGGACATCAGGAAGAGAACTGGAAAAGCCAGAGTTCCTCTTGACCACCCTGAAGATCAAGGAAAGAAGGAAAAGTGCAACACCTTACCCTCCACAGTCTGCTCCAGGTTTATAAAGAGAAAGCCTGTTGAAGATTAGGATTGTTCTTCTTTTTATCTTTTTCTCCCATCTATTGCTAGGAGACAGTAACTACTGGTTCTTAAGAGACAAAACAAGTGGCCAAGGTGGGAGGAAGGGCGCAGCTGCACTCGTAGCTGAGGGGGCTTTCTTTTGGAAGGGCAGAGGGGATGGGATTTTGGCTGGGTGGTAAGGGCCTGGGCTCAGCTCAGCTCTTCTGTCTCTGTCTCTTTCTCTCAGGATTGGAGCAAACAGTTGAGCTGCTCCTATTGTTGCCACTTCGAAGTCTAGCTCGTTACTGTTTTCTCCTACAATAAGTGAGGCTTTTGCTCCTATCAGTTGCATTGGGACCTTATTAACACTCCACCTCATTGGAAAGGACCCTCACCATCTACTCGGGTGCCTCAGGGGAAACCCCAGGATCCCTGAGCCCTCTCCCTCTCTGAGAGATCCTCTCCCCATGGTGCTCGGAGCCCGGCTGCCACTGCCCAGCCCTGCCGCTCCTCTGCCACTGCTGCGGGTTTTTCACTGCACTGTGCCCCAGCACCCTGCGGGCCGGGACAGCCCTGGGCTCCTGCTACAGCTGCGGAGTTTCTCTGACATTTCGTTTGCTACTCCAGATGCTGCACATCCCTGCCTTCCGAGCTGGCTACTGAGAGATTCCTGCTGCAGCTTCTTTTGCTGTCCTCTGCTGCGGGGGCCAGGATCGGCTGCCTGCTGAGGGCTTGCAAAGGAAGTCTCTGTCTCTCTGTCTCTCTGTCTGTCTGTCTCTCTGTGTCTCTCTGTGTCTCTCTGTCTCTGTCTCTGTCTCTGTCTCTGTCTCTGTCTCTGTCTCTGTCTCTGTCTCTGTCTCTCTCTCTCTCGTGTCTGTCTTTCTCTGCGTCTGTCTGTCTCTCTCTCTGTCTCTCTCTCTGTCTCTCTCTGTCTCTCTCACTCTCTGTCTCTCTCTCTCTGTCTCTCTCTCTCTCTGTCTCTCTCTCTCTCTGTCTCTCTCTCTCTGTCTCTCAGCCGCCATTGCCGTGTGGAGAGGCGGCTCCGCTCACACCACAGCGCCCCCTGCAGCCATGGGGGAAGCACCTCACCCGCCCTGCCCGGCCGGGAGCCAGCAGCGCCCCTGCCGGCTGTGCCCGGAACTGCAGCCACGGGGAGAGTGCCTGGAGCCGAGAGAAGAGACTGACTGGGCCTGTGGTTCTGGCTGTCACTGGGTCTGTGGTTCTGTCGTTGCTGCCACTGTTGATTGCTTGCCTTGTTATACACATGTATATATACTGGTAAAGCACTGTTATTTCTTTTCTCATATATTTGTCTGAAAGCCCCGTAAATTCAAAGTTAAAATAATTTGAAGGGAAGGTGATCACATTTTCCATTCCACGGGAGGTTCCTGCCTGCCTTGGCAGACACCTGTCTCTCAAACCAAGACAGATCCTTTCTCTGTCTCAGGACAGATTAAATTTATTTTAGACCTCTTTTCCAACTACAGAATCAGCACAACCTATGGCCTGCCTGTCAGAGGCACAGAATGCACAGTTGAATGGTGGTGTCTGGGACCCCACTCTCTTCTGAACCTGAAGCTCATCCTGCTCACTGCAGAGGTATGGATTCTTAAAGGAGGCAAAAACACCAGATACAAACTGATTTCCACCTGTCCATTTAACTGCATTCATCTTTCAGCCAGCTCCCTTCATGACACCATGGCTAAAAAGCCACACACACCTTCCAAGATCTACCACCTACAGCTATGGAAAGGCAGAGCTCTCCTTCCCTCCTGCTAGGGGAGCCAGAATTCCCAGAGGGTCACTGTGAAGCCTGTACCCACCAACAAATTGTTGTGTAACATTGGATGAAAGATGCTCTCACAGGATGTGCTCCCATAGCTGGCACAGTGGGGGACGGCCTTTACTCATCAATTCCAAGTACTAACTGAATCATCTCCCCAGAAGGGAGGAGGACAGGCAAGGTAATAGCCTGATACTACTCAGCAGTGCTCTGCCCTCCTGTCTTACCCCTTCTTGGCCAAGGCCTTGCAAGATGCAGGTATTTGCATTTGCCAAGATCAAGACTTAGTTTTCTGCTAGATGTCTTCCAGGAGGCAGCATGGGTCGCCCTGTAAGCCAACAGCCCCAAGGAGGCTGGTAAAAGCTGGTCATAGGGAAGGCAGGCAGGAGACAGGCTCAGCCTCATGCCTAAATCCAAGCTACCTTAATTTCAGAGGCTACTGTCTTATGTTAATTAACAAAATATGCATAGCAACTAATGTGAAAAAACTTCAGCACCATTCCCATAGAGAGGCAGAGGCTTTCCCTTTGTGCTGAAAGTGTGTTGCTCTCAATGTCTGGTTTCTTCTTGTTTTTCAAACCAAAACACTTCTGGAAGTGCCCCTTTCCCAGTGCATCCTGGCTGGCTCACTTCAGGGCTCTGGACCTCAAACAGCTGAAAGCCCTACTCACTTCTGCAAGGCTCAGAGCTGTGTGGTTCTGCCCTGTGCTTCATATGACCATGCATTTGGTGTTTCCCCAAGTGGTGAAGCCTCTCTGGCATCCAGGAAATAATTACTCACAACAGCATTCAGCAGAAATCTCTGCATAGGGTTCATCATACACAGCATTTCTGCAACTGAGGCACTCTCAGTCAGAGATGGAATTACTCCCATGCACAACAGAACACAGCTCTGAAAAGAGGATGTGGGGACAAGAGAAATGATAACACCTCTCTTTACCAGCTAAGAGGTGGCTGTGAGACACAAAACTTGTGATGATGATGAGTAAGGCCTCTCTTGTGGGCACACAGTGTTGGCCCTGCTTGGGCACTTGATGGTAGTTGCCACCAATGCTCCACTGTGCTCTTTTGTTGTCCTGTTTTGGGCAGGAGAGAGCTGGACAAGGGTATGTTCAGCCTCTGTTGGTAAGATGACAGAGATGGAGGTGGAGTGTAATAGAACCAGGGAGCAATCAGAGTCAAATTGAGGCTTCTTTGCTTAAACTCCTTGGTGTGACAGCTACAGCTGGTCTGTAAGCTGCACAGATAAAAATGGCCATAAGACCTCAACTTGACCAGCCTAGCTCATTAGAGAATTGAAGTAAACAAGTCCGCGGGTAAGATAATGATAGGATGGATTCAAACTCAAACAGGGGCCCCCAGCCAATCCCATTCAATCATGAATGCAGATATCTAATTGGTCAGTGAGCTGGGTGGTGATAAGACCCCAACCAATCAGGTGTGTAAAGGTGGGAAATTTGAATTCCCCCATAAAAGGGGGCATCCATTAATAAACTTTGGCTGTTGTCACATGAACTCGCTGTGTTTAGTCATGTACCTGTCTCCAAAACTGTGACACCTTGGTGGGGAAGTAAAGGTCACCACAGAGTCTTCACTGCTACCTCTTTTAATAAAAACAGCCCTCTCCTGTTGCATCTGGTGTTGTTTGGGGTGAAAGCAAGTAAAGGAGCAGGAAGGGCCTTTGCAGGGGTTTCACAGAGATTTTTATTTCAGCCACGAGGGTGCCTCATCCATGGTTCAGGGAACAAAGGCCAGGTACTTTTTAAGGGTCTAGGTTAAATACATGGGATGAGCAGGGCTGGGAGAGCATCAGGGACCAAATACCAGGGAACATGGGGGTGGCACAAGGGTGGGTTTAGGGCAAAGGGCCAACAGGGAAGCAGAGTGGGAGTGACCAGAGACTGAGGGACAGGGAGAAGGGAACAGGATTCACCCAGGGAATAGAACAGGGGCTTGCTTCTGCTATTAAGAGAAGGCAGCTGAGGGAGGCCTCTCATTTTCCCTAACTGGGAATGCCTGTTGGTCTCCACACTCCCACTGGAATGCTCCTGCTGCCTTTGGATGCTATCTGTCTCCCACATGATGATGGCTGCAGCACGGGGACCTGCTGCAGCGATCTCAGCTCAGCCAGGCCAACCACTGGCTGCCTTGTGCTGCACAGCTACTGTGTTCCTCACTGGCTCTCTCCGAGTTTTTAAGCCCTGCTTTGAGGCAGTCAGAGACTCAAACTACTGGCTTTGATGTGGTTTATTAGTTAGGTTCAAGCACATTTTAAACAAAACACTGTGCTGCACATCACACATCACATCACATCACATCACATCACATCACAGTTTTCACAGTGGTCCTTGGGTCTTCCAGGTGTAAGAATTTGAACCTTAGTTTAAAGAAAATGCTGCTGTTAGTAAGTAAACTGCAGTCCAGTATTTGATAACTTGCAAGACTTCGCAGCCAGATCAAAAACCAACAGTCTCTACCACCTAAACCAGAAGAAACAGCAGGCTAAATCCTTCTCCTACATCACCCCACACACAAGGGCACCAGTAGCTCTATTCAAGCCATTGTCTCCCTTCTGGAGCAGCACATGTGCATGGACACACAGAGGAGCCATCTGTGCCTGCAGCAGCTCCCTGGTCACCACATACAACACCCATGAACAGGGAAGCTTTCCTGTATTTCTGATATTCTGTTTCTCTTACAGCACATGCACACTGCTAAAGCTGTCACCCATGCTGCCACAGGCAGCAGCTGTTCCCAAATCCAGCTGCTCTAGGAAAAACAGCCCTTGCCTGTGCCTTGGAGCCTCTGCTTAATTATAGTTTCTGACCACCTGGCCAGTCCAACTGCTTGCTCTGCCTGAGCAGAGGACACATCTGCAGCTGCCAGTTTGGGCAGGCTGCTCTTGTATTCTGAAGGAAAAGATTTAACCCTTCTGGGGCTGCACTGACACTTACAACACTGATATTACAGCCTGAACTAAGAGCCTCATCTCTGCTGCCATGCAATGGAATTTTGCATCCACTTCTGCAACTATAGATGCCTTAGCTCTAGCCTTCCAAGTTGCTCATCACTTCCTAATGAAAAGTATATCCTTGGATAAACAACTTCTTTTTTTGTAATTGAGAAGCCAATGTCCTGCCTTCTCTGAGGGATCCACAAAAGAGGTTCCCCCACAGCCACTGTACAGGGAATTCTATGCTCCCTGGGTCACTGCATGGTGCAGTGGGACCATGTGAAACCGACCTTTCCTCCTCGCTGGTCTTGCTAGGGATGGAAAGGTTTCACCCTTATCAGATGGGAAAGGCCATTTACAAACCCACAGATTTCCCTTGGAACTAGTAACTTTGGACAAATGTATTCCATTTGTATTCCAGCTGCTTTTTATAAGGTGGCCAATGCTTTGCAATGGCTGGATGCCATGTAGCTAAGAATGCCTTCTGTGGTGATGAGTTCATGCCTCAGTCCCTTGGTGGGCCAGCTGAAAGTCACTGTCAAGGGGGAGCAGGCTGGATGGTGTGTGAGTGGGGAAGCCAGGGGGCATTGCCCCTTTGGGGAGCACCAGGACGCTGGATAGACTCTTCCCAGTTGTCACTCTGTACTGGTGGGGTCCTGAGCTGTCCAGCCATAAAAAGCTTCCAGAGAGAGGCAGTAGCACAGACTTGCATCTCAGTGGAGCCTGTGAGGACCTCAGATTTCAGACAAAGGTTTGAAGCTGGCTCTCATTTCTAGCTTGGTGTGTTCTTGGCCTCCCATGCCTCTCCCTGACAGAGTACTTTGGTTTGGCACAGTCTGGTTTATGGTGGGGGGGGGGTGTGGGGGGGCACAGGGGTTCTAGCATGAGAAGTTGCTAGAAGCTGCCACCATGTCTGACAGAGCCAATCTCTGATGGCTCTGAAGATGGACATGCTGCTGGCCCAATTAGGGATGTTGGTCATGCCTCTGTGACGACATATTCAAGAAGAAAATCAAGATATCACACACACAGTTTTTTTGCAGGGACAGTGAAGCACTGCCATTGGGGCCATTCCCCGTGTGGTGTTTAGCAATGCACTGCTGTAGCCACAGCCATCTCAGTGTGGCCTGCAGCGAGCTTTGCCAGCCTGGTCACTCCTAGCCAGCCATGCTATGGACAAAAAGGGCAGGGGTAGCAGCAGCAGCAGCAGCAGCAGCATCCCCTTCCCAGAGCCCGCATGAGGAGAGGCATTGAATAGGCTATGGCAGCAGGGCCGCATGGCCGGCAGCAGAAGCATGACGAGAGATTCCCTGACGTGGAACCTAGACGACATCAACCTGGCAGTGCAGGATCCTGCAGGAATCTTTGAATTAGTGGAACTTGTTGACAATATAAATTACCACAATCGGGTAGGTCAATCAATAAGGCAATTTACTAATCTGTTGATAAGGAACAGGCAAGCAGCGCTGGGGACGTGGGGAGTCTGCACTCCACCCACACGTCCACTCTACCCCCGGTCACTGTCCCTTTTATAGGCAGTTTCTTGGTGGGATGTAACATGCCCACTGTGCTGGGGCACAAGTCTGAGCAAGCCCAAACATGTTGGCTAGGGCCCAAGCAGCAGTGGCTACAAACCCCCACCAGGTCTGGGCAAGGCTTGAACATGTCAGGTTACACTCCTAGCAAGCAGGTAACAGCAAGGACAAGCCTGCTTATGTCCAATCAAGCCCGTGTTTTCCTTATACCCAAAAAGTGAGTACAATTCATGATTATAGTGGCAGAATGTCCTGGTTTTAAGGACAGGTATCTGCCAATAAAGGCAGAAGCTTCTTTTTGAAATGGAGAATGTAAACCTCTTCCCTCCAAATTATTATAAATTTGAAATTAAGGGGCTCTCAGGCAAAGATATGGGAATTAGGAATAACAGTTCTTTACTGGGAAAGTTAAAATAGAAATACAGTATTACAACAAACAATCCCAACCCTGACAGAGTCAGAATACAACCTGACACCCCGTCAGTCAGTCAGGGTGTTGGTAGCAGTCCAATTAAATGGTGACTGCATCCTCCTGCAGTGGCAGATGTGGTTCAGCTGAAGCAGTGCTCCTGTAGAAGGGTGCAGCCTTCCTCCAGAAGTCCAGGGATGATGTAGAAAGGTCGGGTTTTTCCTCTGGAATCCAGTGGAAAGAAGGTAACTTGCTGTCCAAAATCTCAGTTTTTATCTAGGTAGGAAAGGCTTGGTTCCTTCCCCTGGCTGGAGCATCTCCCAATGGGATGATGTAATTTTATCAGTCATACAGTGGCACTGAAGGGCTCATTAGCAAATTATATCTTCCTGGAAGGAGGATGGGTTGTGGAAAAGATAAAGTTGATTGCCCCATCTTGTCTTAAAGATGGCCCATTAGCAGATAGTATGTGCCACAGAGATAAGGAATCACTACCCGACCCGGTTTTAACAGATGGTGATAGAATACACATTTCTGGCACATCAACACAACACACAGAATAATAAAAAATACATAAAACCAAAAAGCTAACAATTCACAGCAATGTGATTTAAACAAATATAATATATTTATAGATAGGGTAGAGAGGACAAATAGTGATTTATGTTCTGCAACATGCTAACTTGACAGGCTTGAGCACATCTGAGCTTCTGCTCCTCCAGGCCTGGTCAGACCAGCCCTATACTGGCACATAAGAGAGAATGCACACTTCTAGCCATTGGCACTATGACTCCTGCAAATGGAGGCTCATCTACACAATGCCCACCGTACATCACTGACTTAACTCTTTATTGCTTTTTAAGTTAAATCGTCAAATGAAGTATAAACTGTCAATGGCCTCACTGATCGTGTAGCCTCAAACTGATCTCTCTGCCTTCCTCCATTCTGAGGCCATTTAAGTGTCTGCAGTTTCCTAGCATTTGCCGGCTTCCCACTCCAAATGTGTTATAAAAATGCAAACCCAAGCAACAGCTGCATTATAGTTTATCAACTGCTTCCTTATTACCCAGCAAACACCAGACTAATTCTATGTTAAAGCTGAGTATGAGACTCGTATGTCAGACAGGTGTTTTCAGGTAGACTGTTCTCCAAGATAACTGCCAAATTGGAGCCAGAACTCAAGCAGGCCTTAAAGATGTGGCCACATGTGCCATGGGGGTTGCACACACCTGCACTGGGCTGGGGATCATCTTTGTTAATGGTGTGAGTAAATCCCCAGAGATGGATGATGCTCTGAATCATATATGATGGGAGTATCACAGATCTGTCCAATCTGCTGGGAGAGACAGAGATGGACACTGTGCCTGTAAAACTGAGGCAATATTTCCTGGTATATTGAAGGAGAACTGGCCTGGTCTCCTTGGCACATAGGAAGGACTGTCAGTGAATCTGTGCCACTTGTTAGTTCTCTACTGTTTGGGAAGCTCAACGTTTTGAATACAGCAGTTGTTTTTCTGGATCCTATGGTGTTATACCTTTTGCACTTGAAGAAGCTCAGAGATTCAGTCAGAGCAGGCCCAGCCTTAAATTCCTGCACTTGGGCAGATTACCCACTGAGAGAGGGCATCCACCCAGTCCCTGAGCAATGGCTCTGATCTTTCCAGGACAGATTTCTGCATGCCAGCCTGTCACACTATACTACATAGGGCCATGCTGAAGATGATTTATGTGTACATTCAAGATTTCTCCAGACAGTGTAAAACAAATTAAATCCTACAAATCTATGCTATTCTCATGCTCAGAACTGGAGTTCTGCAGTGCAGAGGAAGTCTGCAAATATCACCATCAAACAAATGCTTTTCCTCATTTGCTGTGGCTTCTATCAATTTACTCCATCCAAACAAATCTCTTTCATGGTTGCCCACGATTCTTGCACTTGCCCACCCACATGCATCCTTATGGTGGTAAAGAAAGAATTGATATGATGCTGCTGGCCTTCAAAATTCAGTATAGATCACAGGCTGCAGGGTCTCTCCTGACTGTACCAAACTCAAGGCAGCAAATGGTGTTCTGCTGTAGGCTCACGGTTAGCCAGGACTGCTCTTCAGGGACATGCAACTGCAACACAAGTGTTAACTGAGGCAGTGCTCCAGCACTTCGCTGTTGTCCCCAGCTGTGGACTGGAAAAACATTTTCCAATGAGAGAGATGTACTGACAGCCCCTAAAAGAACTCCAAGAGAGATGGAGAGGGACTTTGGACAAGGGCATAGACAAAGGGGGATGGCTTACCACTGCCAGAGAGCAGGTTTAGATGGAATATTGAGAAGGAATTCTTCCCTGTGAGGATGGTGTGGTCATGGCCTCTCTGGACAAGTTGTCCAGAACAGCTGTGGCTGCCCCTGGATCCCTAGAAGTGTCCAAGGCCAGGTTGGACAGAGCTTGGAGCAGCCTGTGGAAAGCAGAAGGTGTTCCTGCCCATGGCAGACAGTTGGAACAAGATGAGCTTTAAGGTCCCTTCCAATACAAACCCAAACCAATCTGTGATTCTATTATTCTGTGACCTGAAAGCCAGGTGCAAAGAGCTACTGCATGAAACTCTAAACATACAGACATTAACTGAATAGTCTTCATGGTCATCTTAGTTTTGTTGCAAGATCATTATAAAGCTTAATGAATTATCCTTTGTATAATACTTTGAGATCTTGTATGGAGCACACTTTGGAGTTGCAGAAGGCATTTCTCTCATCTCTTTGATTAATCATATAATATGTCCAAGAGAGACTGATCCCATGCACATACCTCATTATCTCCCTAGGCCTGTCTTCTTCCTTCTCACATACGTCTTACTCTGTAAACATTACCTTTGACAGAACCTCAGGCTTAATCAGCACTCCCAAACAAGTGTAGCATATTACAGTGCATGATGGGGTAAGTAGATAATTCTCTTTCAAAGCAGAGCCAATGGTTTCTACTTAGACCTGTCTACAGTAAAAACTCCACTGGCAGCTGGTTTGTTTAATAGCATAAGACTGAAATATTTCTCTCCAGTGAGACCATGACAAAGGCTGAGCCAGCCTGGCTAGACATGAGGAACAGAACAGGTTACTGCAGCTGCTGCAGGAAAATATGTAAATAACTCTATGGTGGTGGGCACCTAGCCAGCTGCAGCTGGCTGTGGATTTGAAAATTCAGCACCAAATGGTTGTTTTGGAAAAAAAAAATGTGTTTGTTTTTATTAGCATGCAGATGAGTGCCAGGCTTTATGTAATAACAATGCAGGGGTGTGAGCATTGCATGCTCCCCTCCCACAGCTCCACTGCCGTAGCAATGATTTAAGTGATTCTTGGAGCAGAGCTGGGATTGCTCTTGGCTGATAATGTAAGCTTTTTGAACTCAGATGAACTGCATTCAGAGCCAGTCCCCACCCTCCTCCACTGTGCTCTCCAAACTGCCAACTGGCTAAATGATGAGGGGCTTGCACATGAAATAAGGGAACCTGAACTCCATGGGTTGCTGAGAATTGGTGAGAATTACCCTGACAGCTGGATCCCTGAAAGTCTAAGAATAAAATCCAGGTCTGTATGTGAAAGCAAAACTCACAGTGTTAGAGATTATTGGACGAATATTTCATTAAACTGATGTGAATAATCCCTGTCTTTTAAACAGCAGCAGCTCTGCACAGGCATGCCCACGGTTCTGGCTCCAAAGGCTGCCACAGTCTGACTGGAAGGAAGTGGTGTCATTTTTCCTACCTGGCCAGCTCATCTCCTTTCAGTGGTGCTTTCATGGTATATTCAACTGCCAAGAATATATGTTTTCCTATTAGTTTGGAAGAATTCCTGAATCCTGAGGAGCCAGTGGGGGTGAGACACAGTAGGTGATGCTACCCTGAAGGCTGGTGTATCCCACCATACACCTGCTCCTGGACCTGGGGAAGACTGAGCTATACTGCAGGAAGCCTCTCTGGCTCCTGTGTTACAGACAGGGCTCTTTTTAGCATGTGCTATGTCTTAGTTCGAAAGACAGGTGGCTGCCAAGGAAGGCGGGAACCCCTCTTGGGATGGAGAATGTGATCCACTTATTTACAAATTATTATTATAACTTTGGGGGAAAGATACGGGAAAAGGAATAACAGTTCTTTACTAGTTTATATATATGTGTATAACAAGGCCAACAAACAACAACAGCAGCAGCAACAACAAACAGAACCACAAACCCAGTGACAGCCAGAACCACACACCAGTGACAGCCAGAGCCACAGACCCAGTGTGTCTCGGTTTGAAAGACAGGTGTCTGTTAAGGAAGGCAGGAGCCTTCCTTGAACTGGCAGATGTAAACCCTCTCCCTCTGAATTATTATAATTTTGAAATTAAAGGGCTTTTAGGCAAAGATATGGGAATGGGAGTAACAGTTCTTTAATGGTATGGTTAAAAACACCATACTATTAAAATATCTAACTAACTAACTACCTAACAAACAAACTACAACTTAATAGGAAAATTAAAACAAAATGCAAACAAAAAAACACTGTCAGAGTCAGAATACAACCTGACGCCTCATCCGTCAGGGTCTTGGTAGCAGTCTGATTAAACGGTGGTTGTAGTCTTCTTGGAGTGATAGATGTGGTTCTATTGAAGCAGTGATCTTGTAGAAGGGTGTAGTTTTTCTCCAAGGTCTAGGGATGATGTAGAAGGGTTTGGTTTTCTTCTGGGAATCTAGTTAAAAAAGGCTGCTAATGGTGTTTTAAATTTTAGATTGTATCTAGGTAGAAATGCTTGTCTCCTTCTTCTGGGTGGGGCATCTTACAATAGGATGATGTAATTTTATTAGTCATGTATTGGGACTCAATGGCACATTTAACAGAAGATATCTTCTCTGGAGATAAAGAACACTGTCTCACTTGGTGAGACACTCGGGGAGGTACTAATAATAAAAATCCCTCCCCATCGTCCAGCAAGGTGCCACTTCAGAACAAGTATGAGGCCCTGGATCTAGAGAGCCAGCCAGATGATGATTTAGGTAATTTAAAAGAAACTTGTCTGCCCAGTGAGCCTCCCAATTATAATTCGTCTGTAAAAAGGATCACCACCTCTAACACCAAGAAGAAAAGGAGGGTAATTGTAGTAGGTGACTCTCTTCTAAGGGGAACAGAGGGCCCCATATGTCGACCGGACCCATCCCACAGGGAAGTCTACTGCCTCCCTGGGGCCTGGGTACAAAATATCACTGAGAGACTCCCTGGGCTGATTCAGCCCTCTGACTATTACCCACTGCTGATACTCCAGGTTGGCAGTGATGAGATTGAAAAAAGGAGTGTCAAAGTGATTAAAAGGGAGTTTAGGGCACTAGGTCAAGTAGTTGATAGGACAGGTGCACAGGTGGTGTTCTGCTCGGTCCCTTTGGTAGCAGAGAAAAATGATGAAAGAAATAGGAGAACTCACATCATTAACAAGTGGCTCAAGGGTTGGTGTCATCAGCAAAATTTCGGATTCTATGATCATGGGGCAACTTTTACGGCACCTGCACTGCTGGAACCGGGATACATCTCTCTGTTAAGGGCAGAAGGTTTTTAGCTCATGAACTGGCAGACCTTGTTAAGACGGCTTTAAACTAGGTCTGAAGGGGGAAGGGGATGCATCTGGCCTGGTTGGAAGCAGGCTCAAGGGTGGAAAGACTGTGTTAGGGGAGAAATCAGTGGCCCATCTGAGGTGCATGTATACCAATGCACGCAGCATGGGTAACAAACAGGAAAAGCTGGAGGCCATGGTGCAACAGCAAAGCTATGATATAGTTGCCATCACAGAAACATGGTGGGATGACTCGCATAATTGGAGCACAGCACTGGATGGCCACAAACTCTTCAGAAGAGACAGAAAAGGGAGAAGAGGTGGAGGGGTGGCCCTTTATTTTAGGGAGGTTTTGTATGTCATAGGTGTTGAAACTAATGATGATGAAGTTGAGTCTCTATGGGTAAGAATAAAGGGGAAGGCCAACAAGGCTGACATCCTACTGGGAGTCTGCTATTGTCCACCCAACCAGGATGAAGAGGTGGACAACTTATTCTATAAGCAGCTGGAGAATGTTTCAGGATCATCAGCCCTTGTTCTTGTAGGCGACTTCAACCTACCAGACATCTGCCGGGAACTTAACTGAGCAGAAAAACGGCAATCTAGAAAGTTTTTGGAGTGTGTGGAAGATAACTTTTTGTCACAAGTTGTAGGGGAGCCCACCAGGGCAGGGACTATGTTAGACCTGTTGTTCATAAATAGAGATGGACTGGTGGGTGATGTGAAGGTTGGAGGATACTTGGGGCATAGTGATCATGAAATTATAGAATTCTCAATAATTGGTGAAATAAGGAGGAGTATCAATAAGATCTCTATGTTGGACTTCCGGAGGACAGACTTTGGCTTATTTAAGACACTTATTCAAAGAGTTCCTTGGGAGAAAGCTCTTGGAAACAAAGGAGTCCAGGAGAAATGGATGTGCTTCAAAGCAGAGTTCCTGATGGCACAGGAGCAGACTGTCCCTGTGTGCCGGAAGATGTGTCGACGAGGCAAGTGTCCAGTCTGGATGAGCAAAGAGGTTTTGAATGAACTTAGAAATAAAAAAAAGATGTATCATCTTTTGAAGGAGGGACTGATTTCTCAGAAAATATTTAAGGGAGCTGCTAGGGCATGTAGAAAAAAAATTAGGGAGACCAAAGCTCAGTTTGAACTTAACTTGGCAACTACTGTTAAAAATAATAAAAAGAGTTTTTACAAATATATTAATGGTAAAAGGAAGGGTATAACCAACCTCTGCTCCTTATTGGATGAGGCAGGCAACCTAGTAACTAAAGATGAGGAAAAGGCGGAAATGCTTAATGCCTTCTTCGCCTCAGTCTTTAGTGGTAAGACAGCTTGTCCTCAAGACCACTGTCCTCAGGGGTTGGTAAGTGGTGCCAGGGAGCAGAATGGTCCTCTTGGTATCCAAGAAGAGGCAGTCAGAGAACTGCTGGGACACTTGGATATTTATAAATCAATGGAACCAGATGGGATCCATCCCAGGGTGATGAGGGAGCTGGCAGATCAGCTTGCAAAGCCTCTCTCCATCATTTATCATGAGTCGTGGCTCACTGGTGAGGTTCCAGGTGATTGGAAACTGGCCAATGTGACACCCATTTACAAAAAAGGTAGTAAGGAGGATCCTGGTAACTACAGGCCAGTTAGCCTGACCTCAGTACCAGGCAGGGGCGCTGCTGGCTCCCGGCCGGGCAGGGCGGGTGCGGTGATTCCCCCATGGCTGCAGGGGGCGCTGTGGTGTGAGCGGAGCCGCGTCTCCACACGGCAATGGCGGCTGAGAGACAGAGAGAGAGAGAGAGAGAGACAGAGACAGAGACAGAGACAGAGACAGAGACAGAGACAGAGACAGAGACAGGGACAGAGAGACAGAAAGAGACAGAGACACAGAGAGAGACAGACAGACAGAGAGACTTCCTTTGCAAGCCCTCAGCAGGCAGCCGATCCTGGCCCCCGCAGCAGAGGACAGCAAAAGAAGCTGCAGCAGGAATCTCTCAGTAGCCAGCTGGGAAGGCAGGGATGTGCAGCATCTGGAGTAGCAAACGAAATGTCAGAGAAACTCCGCAGCTGTAGCAGGAGCCCAGGGCTGTCCCGGCCCGCAGGGTGCTGGGGCACAGTGCAGTGAAAAACCCGCAGCAGTGGCAGAGGAGCGGCAGGGCTGGGCAGTGGCAGCCGGGCTCCGAGCACCATGGGGAGAGGATCTCTCAGAGGGGGAGAGGGCTCAGGGATCCTGGGGTTTCCCCTGAGGCACCCGAGTAGATGGTGAGGGTCCTTTCCAATGAGGTGAGGCAGTTGTTAGTAAGGTCCCAGTTCAGTTTCTGCTGTCATGAGCAGAGGCTCACCCCACTACAGAAGAAGCAGGACCGGGAGCCCAGCCTGGCTCTCGCAGTGGCAGCAAATTCCCTCCCTCAAGCAGCAGCTACATCCCTCCTCCTCTGAAGCAACTGCCCCAGCCCCATCTCTTACCGGCTGAATTCTTTCAGTATCTCTGCCCCTCCAAGAGAAACCGCCAGAAAAGAGCAGTGCAGACAGATGCCCTCCTGTCCCCTGAGCTTGGCAACTTCTTTTGCCTCTCTTAAACCTGGTCGTTACTGTTCCTTAGCAACAAAAATGGGGCAAAATTCCTTAAGAGAAAAGAAAACCAAGAGGAAAAACCTTAACCTCCAACATGCTATTATGTGCAAATCACTCTGTAGAAAAATGACAAAGTGCAATTGTGGAAAGTCGGGGAGCCCTGAGCACTGACCCTTCAACATTTTCTTTTACCCCTTTTCTGTAGAGATGGGGGGAAATGTGGTGTTTTTTTAATTGAATTCCTATTTATGATCACATGAGGGTCTGGTTCCAGTACAAGAGTTCAAAGGGCCACACTTAGAAGTTACTCGCCTTACTCCCACAAAAGAGAGAACAATTCCAAGCACCAAACAGAATTCTCTCTCTCTTGGTTGACACTTCTCCAAGCATAATACAGCTTGAATTCTGCCTCAGTAAGGAGGTAAATGCTATTGCAAAAGAATATTATTTTTTAAAACTCCTGTCAAACACTAGATGCTGGATTCAGAAAAAAATACACCCTCTACACATTACAGTGTGATGTCTTGTCTTGAAAAAAACCCCTTGTCCTACACAGAGTCTGCTGTTTGCTTTAACCCCACAACTATGTGCCATATTCCTCTGTGCTCTTTTTTACATCTCAGCAAACTTTCTCATAGTGCATGAGGAAGGATTCATCCACAACTCATGGTATTCTATTAATTCTCTCTACTTGTTTTAGTGCTTTCTGTCCTGACACTGTTGGAAACAATTTTATTCAATAAAATATGAAATTCAGGAGCAGAACTCTGTGGTGAAGTATAAGTGCTTCTTCCTGTCATTGCTAGCAATTTTTTGAGCAGTTATGCTGAGGCCAGATTGAATTTGGACTGATAGGAAAATGTTATGTGATATATGTTCAATTCTTTCTTCTTCCTGAAATTAATGACAATATCTGAGACAATCACTGAAACATTGTCTGGCTATTTGAGCAAGGTGAAGAACATGAGGCACAGGGGGAGTTAGGTGACTACAGGAAAGACAGAAATAATCCTATTCCAGACATACAAATAAGAGTGTAAATGGAGAAAGGGGAGAGCATGGCAGCAGCTGCTGAGAAACCAAAGCAGTTAAGAAATAGCAGGGGAAATCCGGTATCTCCAGATTTGTGAAAATGTCAGAGTCATTATGAAATCCCAGAATCAGGAAATTTGTTACACCCAAACGTACAGGAAACCAGTCAACGAATGGGAAGGTGCTCTGCATCAAAGGGTACACAAAGGTTTTCCTTTGTCTTTATTATGTACTGGAAGCAATTCTTTCATTTAGCTGGTGGAAGAAACACTCCAGAGTTAAACAGAGCCTGTCTCTACTTTTGGGATGTCTGACATCCCAAAACTTTATTCTTATCCTATGCAGACAGTCAGATATGTTGCAAGTGTCTTTGAACTAGAGCTTCGATACTGAGCCCAGGGCTCTTCCAAGGAAGCTGCAGCAGCTTCCTCCTCTGCTCCACTTTCCACAAAGGGAAAACCTGGGAGAGTGGGCAAGGCAGGAGCTGCAGTGCACTCTGAACAGGTTCCCAATCTGAATGCCCAGGAATGCAGCCCCAGGGATTGCCATCATTCTCTGTTTTCCCAGCCAGGTAAGGCTGACACATCCCTATACCATCCCTTTGTCAAACACTAAAGTATTTTGTCTTCGGATAACAAATCCATTCTACCTGCTCAAAACAGAAGGAGTTTATTGTAAAATTGCTTTGGGTAGCCTGCTAAGGCCTCTAATGAAAAGCTAATTGCTAAATATTAAGAAATGAGTCACCATATTGACCATGGTTCAATATTAAATCCCTATCTTAGGAGGGATCCAAGAACACCAGTATTTAAACAGATGCCAAAACCACAACTGAAACATGTGCTGCCCACCCTGGAAAACACAGCTGGTGAGTGGATACTCAGCTTTTGCACTTCCATACTTTTCTTCCCCATCTCACCCCCAAACCATTCTCTTCATCTTAGAAGAGATAGGAAAAGTGAACATACATATTCTGTTAAAAAGAGGAGACTGGTGTCAGGGATGAAAGTGTGCAAGTGTCCAGGTTACAGCTAAAGAGAGGGACTTTCTGAAAAATGTAGAAAATATCAGGTATCATTATTGATGCATATTTCAGGAAGTATATTTTGAAACAAAACAAAACAAAAAACTTTACTGCAATACAGTTGATAATAACACTATGAAAATATCCAGTAACATTAGAAGGGAAAAAAAATCCCAAAGCATGCAAACTCTTGAAACATTCAAATTTCCTAAGCCATTTTCTTAAAATATCTGAGGGCTCAACTTAATGAACAAGGGCAGTTTCTATCTGGTTAACATTATCAATCAAAATTTGGCAAAAAGGTTAAAAGAATTTCTAAAATATGGCAGATGCACAGATGATCACATCAAATCACAAGAGAAGTGAGCTAACACAAAAATGCTTCTACAGTGGCTTTCAGCATTTCTAAAATATTTTTTCCCGTCTTAATACAAACAAAGTTTATAGCTGTTCTTCCACAAATTTGCTAGTGTTGGAAACTGAACGTTAAAGAGAGCAGAAGTCCAGTCTAAGTGCGCGGCTTGATTCTCAGGAGTATTTTTAGTTTTGCTCGGGGGAAGACAGTGCCGTTGGAGACGACACGGACTGCGTGGGGCAGGAGCTGGACAGGGGAAGGGCTGGGACTGGGGCTGGAGCCGGTCCAGCAGCAGTTCGGTTACAGTTTGCAGACAGGCGCCAAAATTCAAAACACGCACTGTACTGTACAGCAGCTCCCAAGTCCGGCTGAAACAAAGAGCAGGAAACGGATGGGGCAGGATCCCACCTCCCTGCGAGCTGCGACAACAGGACCCTGGGATTTGTAGTCTCTGCTGTCTGCTTCCTTCCCAGACTCGATCAGAGAGCCGAGTTTCACGCGAAGTCGCACATCCTATCATTAGATCTCACTGGCAGTGACCCTCACGTAGAGAGGTTGTGCCTTTCAGAAAGCGCACGGGGACTGATCTTGCTTCCATTTTAGCTGTCACTCGTAAACACCCTCCGGGGCACCCACTGATAGCCACAGCTCCACAGACTGGCGTGGAAATTCCCACTCTTGGCTCTTGGTAGGAGGCGGAGGAGAAGGGGCACTCAGTGTTGTCCCGGGAGAGGTGATGCCCGAGCAGGTGGGACAGGCACTCTGCTGTCCTGCAGCAGCCCGGACAAATCCTTTTGTATCAGCTGCACATTCTGAGGCAAATGCATTCAGGTGATGTATGCAGTGATTGCTAGAGAGACTTACAGCTATTTGCCCTCATGAATATTGAGCATCCAGTATTCCTGTGTTTATTCCAAGGTTTTCCAGTTTGAGGTGTACTTGATATCAGGATTTCACATGAAGATCATTTTAGTTCAATTTCAAGACCAAATACCTACTACCTACATTTTCATCACGGGTCCATAAGTTTTCACATGGTATGCTGTATTTTCTTGCTGTCTTTCCTGTTTCTCTATCCAGATCTATGCTCCCATCTTTGCATAAAGCTCTTGTGACTTTTTCTCTTTGCTCTTCATACAGATGACAGGCTTTTCAGTCTGGCTTTTTTTTTACTCCTTTTTCTCAGCCCTCCCTTGTAGCTGAAAGGCACAAGGCCAAAACAGCTTTGGGAATGGTAATCCAGTTTATACTAGTTAATGTGCAAGAACTGACAGAATTTGGGGTTTTTAGGGAAAATACTACTTCAAATATTCAGGAAGAGAAAACTCCTCAGTGAGTTTTAGTTTGTATAAAGTTTGATTATGTAGCCAAAAAAAATCACTTTTCAGGTGCTCCTAAAAACATCAACCTTGGGAACATCCGATCCATGTATTCTCCATTTTAGCACAGAGCTGGACCCTGGCCTGTGCAGAGCTAACAACAAAGAAGGGCAAAACCACACAGCGCACAAACGGCTGTGGACGATATTTTAGGGAATTACAGTGAAAACATACAAATACACCCTTTCAAGAACCTTATCAGCCCACAGGCCTGAGCCCCACGGAGCCTGCTGCTCCGTCAGGAATGGGTGAGGGTCAGTCCTGTCGGCCGCTGATCCCTTCTACCGTCCCACCAAAATTTCTTCGCCTCAGAACCGGCGCAGCGCCCGGTTCCGTCGCTGACGCGCGGCCCGAGCCCCGCGTTCCGGGACTGGCCGCAAAATGGCGGGCGAGGCCGAGGCCCGCGGCCATCTTGGCGCCGGGACTGCATGTCCCAGGGGGCGCCGCGGCGCGAGGGGCCGCCCGCCCGCCATCTTAGCGCTCCCTCCCCCGGTGCGGCGGGATTGAATGAGTCGCTGCCCGCCCGCCTGCCATCCCAGCGCCATGTCAGGCACTCCGAGCCGCGGCACCCCTGGCGGGACCCCTCTGTCGCCGACCCGCATCTCACGGCTGCAGGAGAAGGAGGAACTGCGGCAGCTCAATGACCGCCTGGCCGTTTACATTGACCGTGTGCGGGCGCTGGAGCTGGAGAATGACCGGCTGCTGCTGAAGATCTCGGAGAAGGAGGAGGTCACCACTCGGGAGGTACGGCCAAAGTGGGGAGCGAGCAGCGATGCCCGTGGAGAGCACCCCCCGCCTCCGTCTCGGAGTGGGTCCACGGCCCGGGGCTCGCCCGGGCAGTTCCCGCCCGTTCCCTGCGCGGCGCGGGGCGCGCTGTGGCGGCTCCGTGTGGCCGCCGCGCCATGCGCGTCCGCTGGGCGGGGAGCGGGGGCTGTACAGACCAGCGCCTATCCGCGCGGCCCCTCGGGGCGGCCGGGGGCTCTCTGGCCGCGGTGTCGCGCGGAGGGGCCACTGGCGACACGTTCAAGGTGGCTCGGGCCGGGGTTCGGCACCGGCAGGTGGCTGGAGCGGAGCGGGGCGGACGCGGCGCTGCGGGCGGTGTTGGCGGCTCCTGGGCCGGTCGGGCTGCAGCGCGGAGCCGCTGCGGTCCCTTGGCCGCGGGCTGGGCTCGGCTGGGGCCGCGGCAGATCCGAGCCCTCCGATGCCTCCGCGCCCACAGCACACGCGTACTGGGGTGTTGGGTGTCCCCTACAGCCTCTGTCTTGATGGCTATTGCGATGGGATGGAAGTCTTGAAAGGTTTTAGACTGGCTTTGCCTCTCACCGTAAGAAATCTTTTACGAACCCCGTAAATACTTGGAATCAAATCCCTGTGAACGACTCTGATTTGTTTCCTCGAATTTTGGAAGCAAAACTGGATGATTCTTTTTCCTAAGCCTTGCTTTTCCCTGTTCTGTGGTGTCTGCTTCCCTTGTGGCCGAGGGTTGTAGTCAGTGACACACTGGGGGCAGTCCTGTCCTCTGCAAGCCCAAACCCCCTCAGCAAGGTGCGGTGTTCCTATTAATAAATAGCCTGGACTGTAACTTCCGTGATATGATGGATCGCTGTGCCACTGTGTAGCGCTGAAATTTATTTTTCATTTTCCTTTTTTCGCTCCTTACGATACTGATTTGATGATGCTCCGGGTGTTGGAAGGAGCATTTGATTTAATTTAGTTTAAGCAGAGTAGATATGATAGTTATGTGGGGGCTGTTGGGGTACTTGCAATCAGTGCATGTATGCCCAAAATCGAAGTACCGTTAAAGTCCCTCTGTATTACTTAATGACATACTGTAACTTTTATGCTTTCAACATTGCCAGCTATTTCTAAGCATGAAACATCACTTGCCGTGTGAAATCAATCTGTAAACAAAATAAACACATCTAATTTGGGGAACTTCTAAGTTGTAGATCATTGCAGGTTAGAAGGAGTATCCCTTTGAAATGCAAAAGGCAGAATGTAATTCTGTTGACAGCACACATGGAGCAAGAGTAAGAGGACAAGCAGACAAAGTAGATATAATTTCATTAGACTTTTAACATGAGCGTAAAACAGCAATTCTGTGTCCTAGCAATTCTGAAAAGTATTCTGATGCAGTAATCAGAAAATAAACTTGAGAATATTGATAGGAACCTTTTGGTTACTTTGCTCTTGAGCTTTCCTTCTTAGCATTTTTTTCATCCAAACTTCAAAAAGTCTTAATCCTTAGACATACTTCGTCAGGATTTGTCAGACTCTTCTTTGGCACTGATGTTTTGACTTGTCTCTGGACTGCCTTTGTTAAATATTTTCCCCATCCCTTTAGGAAGGTCTGTTTATTCTTTACATATGTCCACAAAAGGAAACTTTGTAGTTTTATTGTTTTAGTGCTGGACAGTGGACCTTGGTTTAGGAAGCAGTAAAACTTCACATATTTGTCAGATTTTCCATTTACTAGAGTGGAAGAATCTTGTCCTTTCACTTCTGAGACCACCTAGTAAACTGGATTTTCTGCTCACAATTCAGTTTTCTTATTAACCGTTGGAATTTGCATTCATAAAATAATTAGGCTTAGTGTGAAATAAGATATTAATTAAAAATAGACCCTTGAAATTCCAAAACCTCCCCAAACAAACCCCAAAGCAGCTCTAACTTCTTTGTAGAAGCAGAGTTAAATGTAGTCCAGTGAAATTCATAATCTCTTCTCTCTGCATTATTAAGTATTTATATTTGTAAGGGTCTGAGTTCTACATGCATGTAGGAGACTATTTTCTTTTTCCACAGTGTTCAAAATTAAAATTTCCATTGATTGTCCTCAACTGTGTGTGTGTTTGAGTCTGATCTTATTTTGAATATTCTATTGTTTTTGGCTTTTCTTTGGTAATGGCAGAAAACATCACCTGTCACTGTGGTAGATGGTATCATGCACATTGTGAGAAGCAGACAGGAGGGACTGCTCACCAGTGGGCTTTTAGTTATTACCTGAGACTTTTGCCTAGAGAGCAGATGATGGGGTCCATGATCACATGTGAATTTCTCAAGCATAAGGATAGCTATGGCAAGCAGTAGCAGAACCGTGGTTATCATGAGAGAGATGTTTCTTCTTTGCTTGTCACTCCAGTATCTGACAGGTACCATACCTGAGCTGGGTGAGACCATTATTGACTGACATGACTTGTCATGAGTAGTGGGTGACCGTTCCTGACACCCCCTGCTCCCACCTTGCATGTATGGGAACAATTTTGAGCTGTGCTCAAAGTTCTGGTTTACGGTAATGTCTTCTGGATGAGAGAAGTTCTACTGATGCTGATCAGGCAAGGGCTCTGTTCTGCCAGAGATTCTTTAATCATCAGCTGATATTCTTTTTCCTTGTTGTCTCAATCGTCAGTTTGAACAAGATGGCAGAAAGCAGACGTTTGCTGTTCTGTGTGGCAGTCTCAGCATGGCCTTAGAACAATATCATTCCTGTTGTTCTTTGTGATGAACATAGGGCCGCCATCTCAGCAGCAAAGAAGCTTTGCAGTTGATTCATATTTAATTTTTATTAATTATAGCCTTTTCCCTAACCCTCTCTAATGCTGCTTTACCTTTACTCATATGCAGTAGACGCCTAGACAAATAAAGTGTATACAGTGAGTCCTCAGACAAATGCAAAAATTAAAAGTTTGCAGATGTGGCTGGGGGAGCCTCTAACTGTCCTCATTCCTTCTCTGTTTGCTTTCCTCCATCACTGTCCTTGTGTAGGTTAGCCTGTGACAGAAGAGAAATTGAGCTCATCCTCTTGTTTTTCTACATCCTTAGTACAAGACTGATGCTGTTCTTCCTGTTGGGGTCAGTGTTGCAGTAATCTAATTTGTGAGGCTGGAAGGGGAGATAATAGAAAAGCTAAGAGAGCAGTCCTAGAGCTCTCCTCTTTCCCTTTTACTAACTCCCTGCCCTCACCTGTGGTGCTTATGGTTGCAGCCTTCTGGAAGAGATATTTTGATGGGGACGGGAGGGATTACTGCACTGTTCTAAGGACACCCCACTGTGCTCGCCCTCTGAAAGGAGAATTAGAGAGAAAAATAAGATCCTTGGGACCCGCAGCTGCTGACGGCAGTTGTCCTTGTGACAAAAGCAGTTCTTATGGTGGTTCCCTCTTCGCTTGTCTTCCCATCTCATGTGGTTTCCTCTTACCTGCCAGTGTTGGAGCTACTGTGCTCTTCGTGTGCACCGTGTGTGGTGACCAGAACTACTGTCATGACCAGGACATGAGGGTCTGGTGTTGCCACCTGCAAAATACATGCTCAGATGCTGCTGTGGACGTTGGGTCCCTCAAGTTTCATCCTCTAAAATATTGGGTTAAATGGTTTTCTGGCGTTGTAGGCATCATCTGAGAGGTGGCATAACACACATCATTGTTGTTCTTGATATTCTTGGTGAGTCTGAGCCATAGCTGACTGGCAGTCCTTTTTTGATCTGTAACTGGCTAAATGAGAACATACTGAGCAACGCCTGCTGGGAATACATTTGTGTTTTGCACATTAATGTAGGCTAATGAGATTGCTTCATCACAAAATCTGTCTGGAGTCACTTGTAATCACAAGTGGATGGAACATGTTTCTTGCCTAGCATGGTGGGTCAATGCCTTCTTGATGTGTTTCAAGTCTTCACGGAATGAGATCTCACAGCTTTTCTCAGGTGCTTGCTTTGGGAGGGTCTGTGTCAATGTGTCTGCCCTTTACCCGCTGCCTAGTGAACTTTGAATGCTTCCAGCACAGGTAGGTGAAAGCGTCGAGCAGTTGTGTCTTTCAAAGTCTGCTATGGAAACATCTCTGTTTTCTTTTTCTATTTCCTTGTTCCCTGTGTTGTCTAATTACAAACTTGCAGCCTCTTTTGCCAACAGAAGGTGGGGGAAGGAAAGAGAAAGCACATTTGTAGTGCAGTATGGGTGTCTACGTTGGCCTCTGTGCGGGAAGATTTGTTCTTGGGTGCACACGGACATGAAGTGGATTGGACTGCAGCATGTCCTTTTGTTTTCTGTTGAACTCCATTTTGAGGTTTTACTTTGATTTTTTCTGTCACCTTCAGATGGGGTTTCCATTTTCACAGTTGAAGGACCCACTTGCTGGCCTAACCTGTCATCTGGGAAGGTTCATTGCTTCCCAGGGCTTGTATTCTGGATGTTGAGGAGAGGCTGCTGAGGCTCACATGGCCATACGAGTTTATCCCCCTTCTGTTCTTAACAGAGGGATCAGTGCTAGTGGCAAGAAGGACCTGAAGAGTATGAAACATGACTACAAGATCTGGGTGATTGTTGGAGGTTAGGGTTTGGCTTTTTTCCTTTCCCTTTCCCTTTTCCCTTTTCCCTTTTCCCTTTCCTTCCCTTTCCTTCCCTTTCCTTTCCTTTCCTTTCCTTTCCTTTCCTTTCCTTTCCTTTCCTTTCCTTTCCTTTCCTTTCCTTTCCTTTCCTTTCCTTTCCTTTCCTTTCCTTTCCTTTCCTTTCCTTTCCTTTCCTTTCCTTTCCTTTCCTTTCCTTTCCTTTCCCTTTCCTTTCCCTTTCCTTTCCCTTTCCTTTCCCTTTCCTTTCCCTTTCCTTTCCCTTTCCTTTCCCTTTCCTTTCCCTTTCCTTTCCCTTTCCTTTCCCTTTCCTTTCCCTTTCCTTTCCCTTTCCTTTCCCTTTCCTTTCCCTTTCCTTTCCCTTTCCTTTCCCTTTCCTTTCCCTTTCCTTTCCCTTTCCTTTCCCTTTCCTTTCCCTTTCCTTTCCCTTTCCTTTCCCTTTCCTTTCCCTTTCCTTTCCCTTTCCTTTCCCTTTCCTTTCCTTTCCTTTCCTTTCCCTTTCCTTTCCCTTTCCTTCCCTTTCCTTTCCCTTTCCTTTCCTTTCCTTTCTCTTACTGAATTTTTCTCCCATTTGTTGCCAAAGAGGCCAGAACTATAGATACTTGAGAAAGACAAGGAATGTGGCCAAGATGGGGGGAAGGGGTGCAGCTGGCTGCAGTCTCTTAAGCTGGGTGGCTTTCTCTTGCAAAGTGCAGAGACACTGTGAGATTTTGGCTGGGGGTTGAGGGGCTGGGCTCAGCTTCTTTTTTGCTCTCAGGATTGGAGGGGAGATGGTTGGGCTGCTGCTACAGTGGGAAAAATTCACTGCCACCGCTGACTTCTGTCCAGCACTGCTTCTCCTACCATGGGTGAGCCTTTGCTCATAAGAGTGTCTCTTGAGCTGGGACCTTTTCAACAGCCAACCTCGCTGGGAAGGACCCTCACCATCTATTAGGGTCCCCCAGGGGAAAACCTGGGACCCTGAGCCTCTAGATGGGTGTGTCTCCTGGCTGCCACTGTCCAGCCCCGCTGTTTTTTTCTGCTGCTTCCATCTTTTTGCCACACTTTAATGGACACCCTGAGTCTGCCTCAGCCCTGCGGCTCCTGGCACAGCTTCTGAGTTTTTGCTACACTTTGTTTGCCACCCTGGTGTGCCTGCCTCTGCTGTTCCAGCTTGCTACTCTAAGGTTCCTGTTGCAGTCCATTCAGCTTCCCAAGTGGCACTGAGACTGGCTGCCTGCTGAGGGCTTGCAAAGGAAGCCGCTCTGTGTCTCTGTGTGTGTGTCTCTGTGTGTGTGTCTCTCTCTCTCTCTGTCTCTCTCTCTCTCTGTCTCTCAGCCGCCATTGCCGTGTGGAGAGGCGGCTCCGCTCACACCACAGCGCCCCCTGCAGCCATGGGGGAAGCACCGCACCCGCCCTGCCCGGCCGGGAGCCAGCAGCGCCCCTGCCGGCTGTGCCCGGAACTGCAGCCACGGGGAGAGTGCCTGGAGCCGAGAGAAGAGACTGACTGGGCCTGTGGTTCTGGCTGAGACTGACTGGGCCTGTGGTTCTGTTTATTGTTGCTGCCATTGTTGTTTGTCTGTCTTATTATACCCATATATATATACTAGTAAAAAACTGATACTCTTTTTCCCATATCTTTAGCTGAAGTCCCATAATTTCAAAGTTATAATAATTTGGTGGGAAGGGGGTCACAATTTCCTTCCCAAGGGAGGTTCCCGCCTTCCTTGGCAGGCACCTGCCTTTTGAACCAAGACTGTGATTGTCTGTAGCACCAGAGCCTAGGTGTTATGGGGAGAGTGAAGGGCTTGAGGATGGTTGAATACATCCTGCAGAGCAGCTCTGGATTGCATGACTGCTGTTAACGGCAGGGTTTTGGATTCTGCAGCAAACCCAAAGCACAGATTTAGGCTGGGTGGAGAATGGATTGAGAGTAACTCTGGGGAGAAGGAGTTGGGGGTGTTAGTGTGTGAGAGGCTCAACCTGTATTGTCCGTGGGCACTGGCCCCCAGAAACTCCCCCTGTGCTGGGCTGAGCCTCCAGTGTGGGCAGCAGGGGAGGGGGGATTCTGCACCTCTGCTCTATTCAGAGAAGCTGTGGCTGCCCCATCCGTGGAAGTGTTCAGGCCAGACTGGGGCTTGGAACAACCTGGGATAGTGGAAGGTGACCCTGCACATGGCAGGGAGTGGAATGAGATGGGCTTTAAGGTCTTTGCCAGCCTAGGCCTTTCTGTGGTTCTATGACCATGGAACTGTCTTTCAGGATTCACAACTGCTTCAGTGAGACAGGATCAACTTGACTAAATGTTCAGCATACAGCTGGGTAACCCTGTCACGTAATGGGTGAGCAACTGTCTCGCAAGTTGGGCCCAGTGGGTTGTAGTGATGGGGGTGACATCAGGGTTACATTGGTCACAAGTGGTGTGCCATGGGTCTCCAACCTCAGCCCATTCACATCTTCATCTATCACCCTTGAATACAGGACTCAAAGGAATACTAAAAAAGTTTGCCAATGACACTAAATTGGGAGGAGTTGTCAATACCTGCAGGAGCAGAGATGCCTGGCAGAGAAATACTGACAAATCAGAGATGGGAAATCACCAACCATGTCAAGTTTAACAAGGGCCATTGTCAGATGCTGCCTCTGGGACAGGGCAGCCATGGTTATTTGGAACTGTCTCGTCTGGAGAATGAGAAGCTGAAGAGGGGCTACAGAAGGGGACCTGGAGGTCGATGGCAAGTCGGATCTCAGTCAGCAGTGCCCTGGAACCAGGAGGGCCAGCCATGTCCTGGGGGGCATCAGGCCAGCTGGGCAAGGGAGGGGATTGTGTGTTTCTGCTCTGCACTGCAGCAGCCTCACCTTGAGTTCTGGGGATAGTTTTGGGCACCACAGTATAAAAAAGACATTAAGCTAATAGAGAGTGCCCAAAGCAGGGCCACAGGGATGGGGAAGGGTCTAGAGGGGAAGCTGTGTGAGGAGCTGCTGAGGACACCTGGTTTGTTCAGCCTGGAGAAGGGAAGACTGAGGGGAGACCTCAATGCAGTCTTCAGCCTCCTCATGAGAGGCAAGTACCAGTCTCAACACTCTTGTGACCAATGACAGAGCTTGAGGAAACAGCATGAAGCTGAGTCAGGGGAGGTTTAGCTTGGATGTCAGAAGATTTTTTCCCCAAGAGGTAATTGGGCACTGGACAGGCTCCCTGGAAGAGCTCGCAGCACCAAGGCTGCCAGAGCTCAAGGAGCATTTGAGCAATATTCGGGCACAGTGTAGGATTGTTGGGGTGCAGGGCCAAGAGTTGGGCTCAATGCTCCTGGCAGGTCTAACTCAGCATGTTCCATGATTCTGTGAAAGTTATTCTGGTATCCTTTCCCAGAAGCTCAAGCAGCAATCTTACGTGGTGTGTACATTTTGGCTATCTGATATACCTTTCAAATAATCTTGCCTTCTAAAAAATATAAAGGTATAGAATACTTCAAAGTGCCTCAAGCAGTCTGTATTGCTCATTGTATGATATATTATTTTGTGACAGGAAGAAGTCTGTAGTTCTTTGTCCTCTGAGGTAGAGAACAAGAATGAAAGCTCATTTCTGAACAGTTTGTCTGGTTTCAGATGCTTTCTAGTGAAAGAGCAGCAGAGTCAAAATGGGCCCTTGGGCTTGTATTCCACAGAATGTTTTCAAGTCTTTAAAAAAACCTCCCAAAGCAGCAGTATTGGGAATAAGGCAAATAATTGAAGCTAAGATTGTAGGGTGCACTGATCTACTTCAGTTTATCTCTTGGGAATGTTTGCACATTTCAAACATAGTGTGTTTTGCCATAGTGGTAATAAAAGCTAAATCTTTGGATTGCTTGTTAATTGAAAATGTTGAATATAGAATATTCTTAAATGGCAGAAATCATATCATACACCCTTTTTCAAAGAAACTTGTGTGTAACGTGATCCTATATTTCAGTTATTTGATAGTCTTTGGGATGTTCTCATACCCAAATACATTTTCTTTCCCCTTAGGTGAGCGGAATCAAGAGTCTCTATGAGTCGGAACTGGCTGATGCTCGAAGA
Organism: Oenanthe melanoleuca; assembly: GCF_029582105.1. Classification (NCBI taxonomy): domain Eukaryota; kingdom Metazoa; phylum Chordata; class Aves; order Passeriformes; family Muscicapidae; genus Oenanthe; species Oenanthe melanoleuca. The sequence continues at coordinate 299,530 of NC_079361.1, forward strand.
GTTCTGGATGAAACTGCCAAAGAGAGGGCTAGATTACAAATTGAAATAGGAAAACTGAGAGCAGAACTTGAGGAGTTCAATAAAAGGTGAGGAGACTTTTTTTTTTTTTTTCTTTCAATTAGAATGGACAATATTTGCTGTGGAAATATATTAATGATGCTTCTTAAAATGCCTTTTGGTAGCAGATCCATGAAACGATACAGGCTTGTCAGAGAGAAAATCCTTCAGCTTGTTTGGTACAGGTGGTCAGACCATGGAATTCCAGCAATATATACACAAGTGTATTTGTAAATGTAACATGAATGTCATGTGATTTGAGGCTCAAACGAATGGCTATGCCTGCTTCAGCCTGTCATACCGCCACATGAACACATGTGTGTGCAGCTGCTTGATAAACTGGATTGAGAGAGAGAGATCTAGATTAAAATTGATCCATCCGAGGAGGGTTGATTAATGGTTTTTACTGTCTGTTTCACTGTATGACTGATGGAAGAAATGGAAGAAAAGGGAAAAGGGTTGGCCCTGAGCAGTTTGGGAATGTGGAAACAGTATTGCCTTGAAAAGATGTGAAGCTACAATATAAATGTGCTGGAAAAAGACCTTGTCCTGACTAAATTTTTTAAAATTGCTGTTCAGTTTGCATCACAGAGAATTGGCATAATAAACTAGTTCCTGAAGCCAAGTAGAGTCCATTATTTCATTTCCCATTGAATTATTTGTAATCAAATACTTTTCCACAGTAGAAATTTAATTTTAAGATTTAAATATGTGGTAGAAAAATCAATTTTTGCTTCTAAGTGAATTTTGGTACCTATTTTACTATATAAGATTTGTGAATTACAGGTTTTTCCTGAGCGGTCAATATGTACATCACCTGTTTATCAGTTGTCAGCCATAAAATAGCTTTTAATCTGACAGTGTCACTAAGGCCTACCATAAGTCTCTCATCATTCTTCATTTGCAACTAAGTAGTTATAAAAGGACTTAAGTGTTTCCCTCACTCGTCTTTTTTTTTCTGACTACCTAATTGGTTTATGATAAAGTATTTCATGTTTTCTCCATAAATTTTGCTATATTACTGGGTACTAATTTTCTGTGCTGGGTCCTCTTTTTAAGGTCAGCTGTTGCAAATACTGTTTTAGGGAATTTGCCCTAGAACAACTGTCCAAATACGAAATAACTATAGTGGAAGCATTTGCATATGAGTGAGTCGGTGTAAAGTCTGTTGAAGCCAGCCCTACTGCCATGTTACTGCCTCAGGCCAGAAGTCTTAGCATGGTTAGTATATTTTGCATGGCAGTTGGCATCATGTGGACTTAAGGTTGTCTCTCTCATCTCATGATAGCTTGGCTTTTAAAGCAGACTTCAGAAGAGAGCAATGGCAGTAACTGGGAATTTGGTTCACCTCTCATGTTTTGCGAAATGATATTTCTCTGTTTTGATTAAGGTATCTTTGTGAGAAGTATCTTCATTTGGCAGGTAATGAGAGTCCAATTGATTCCTATTCTTTAGACCTTTGATAGCCTAAGAGGTTTTACAAATACCTTGTTGTAGAAAATTGTGCATGTAAAGTGATGGAGATGGTGTTTTTCCTTGGATCACCTCCCTCATCCATTGTCTGGACAACTGAGTTGTCCCCTACCAGTCACATCAGTGACCAGTTCTACCAAACTAATTTCAGCTTTTTGTTTGTTTGTCTTCTGTGACAGATGAGGAAAAAACACCTGGTGTTCTGAGTTTCTCTCTGTATTTACAGTTCATAGCAGTAGAGTTGAATTCTTCAGCTTCAGAGTTTCTTCTACCAAATTCCTTCCAGTCCATTGAAATGCTTGTAATGTACTTGGAGTGTTCATGGGGTGTCTAGCTTGTGATGTGGCCAGACTCTTGCAAGTGCAGCTTCCAATTTTTTTTTTTTATTTGCAGTGTTCACTGACATCTAGCTCATTACTGAAGCTTCCCTGTCTATGCTGACAGTCGGTGCTTCTCTCAGACCAGACTTGCTTTGAGAACTGTGTTTAGTGGAAGCGTAGGTTATTGCATAATTACATATTCAGTGCTATTACCTCTGTCTCTCTTTCAAGCTCATGACAGAGAAGATACTTAAGGATGCCAGCACAGTCTAGCCAGGAGGGATCTCGAACACTGCCGTTCTTTTATTTGCTTGGAATAGGTTGGGTTGCTGGGACAGAAGATAATAGACAGTAGACTTCCCTCGAGACATAGGATCACAGTCAGCCTACTGCTTTAAGAGCAGATTCCCCTTTCTTTTTTTTCTCTCAAAGCCTGGGTTTATGAGCATGGAAAGCCCTGAAGCCTTCTCCTGAAGGCACTGAAGATACTCCAGGGAAGCCGCAGGGTTTGGCTAGAGGTGGTAACATCAGGCTTACTTTGTGTCCAAAGGAGCCTGAGGATTACCCTGCTTTTAGTTCCTTCCTGGGGCTGTCTACTTGCACAATTTCAGCTTGTGAAGCAGCTCACCAACCTGCATTAAGAGCCTTGGATGAGACACAAGGATTTGGGACAGGGCCTGTGTTCTAGGAAAGAACAAGGTTTTTCTGTCAGCCTAATGGTCTTCAGAGGAAGCACTTCTACTTATGTCTTTCTGTATCTTGTTCAGATACCGACAGATAATAGTACCCTACGGTTCCATGTGAGTGCAAATTCAACTCCCAGGGTTTGGATTCTGGGGCACATATTTTGTTTAGTTTAGACTTTTTTCTCTCTTACTGTGTTACCAATGTTGTAGCGTTTTCTGGGGCATTTTTAGTGTTTGAGACAATTGCACATAATTTTGCCTAGTAAGTCAACAAGAAGCATCCCAAGGTTTTTCTAGAGTAGTTTGTATTGGATTGGACCAAAGGTCTACTTAGCCTGTTAATCGATGTCTGTTAAAAGCCATTTGTCTAGAGAAGAGGAGTATGTAACATAGCAGCAGTTCTCTGGAATACTCTTCCAGTCTTCAGCAATTCCCTTCAGCTAAGGGACTTCCTGATGTCCAGCTGGATTCTGTATAATAGCCATCATGGTTTTACATTTCATAGTGTGACCAGTATTCTGAGTCTCTGGAATTCTTAGATATATCAAGGGGATTCTGAGCTTTCCTACATATTATATAAAACATGTTGTTCCATCTGCCTGCCCAGTTTCATTTGTTCATTTAACCCTTTATTTTTGTATTCTCTTTCATATCTCTTAAGATTTTTCTCTTTAATGATCTCTTTTTTCAAGTGGAAACATCTTACTGCTTAGTTGCTTCTACTCCTGAAGCTGCTTTGTGCTTTCAATCAGTGTTTTGTCCTGTCATTTTTCCTGTTGTAGCGTATCCTGTTGGGAAGGAAAGCTGCAGAATTGAAGCTTCAGCCAGTGCTCAAGATGCTGTTGTACCATAACAGTGTTCAATGTCTTGTTCTGTATTTTATTTATTAATAATTTATTAAACACAGTTGCATTTTGAGTGCTTCTGAGCTGCTGATGTGTGAAGAAGGGTAAGCTCCAGGTAGTATTCTACATCAGACTCAGAGATGTCTCCCAAGACCCCGTTGAGTGGCACAAGTGCTACAGAACTCAGAAGCATTTGGTGGTAACCAGATTTGCTGTGGCCTCTTTGGGCAGAGATGGAAGTAAGGCCCTCTCAGAGTCCTTCTGTGCAGGGTTCCTATCCCTGCTTACACTCCTTACCTTCCTTTTCAAAAGCCAAATTGACTTTGAATTTTCAAATTCTTTTATAATTATGCATATGCCCCCTACTTTTCTTCATTGATGCCTTTGTCTAATTTTGCCTATGCATTTATCAGAGAAGGCTGTTATAGGAGGACTTTATCACAGGCCTTACACAAGTCCAGACAGACAGCATTCATCCCTTCTGGGTTGAAGTGACTTCATCAGTGGACAAGGAAAGGCCACTAGGTTGGTCAAGCAGAACGTGGAGAAGCTGTGCTGGATGTCTTGAATCACTTCTTGTGCTCCATGTGCTTTAGCAGAGCTTCTAGGAGGATCTGTTCCATAATATTCCCAGGTACAGAGGTGTGGCTAGCAGGTCAGTAACTCCTGAAGTCCTCCTTCCCACCCTGTTGAAAAACAGGTGCAGTGTCTCCCTTTTTTCTGTTACCTGGGCCTTCATCTGACTGGCACGAGTTTTCATATGTCATGGAGAGTGACTTGGCAGCTGCATCAGCCAATTCCTCAGGACTCTGGGGTGCATCTTGTCAGGTCCTGTAGACCTGGATATATTCAGGTTTCTCAGGTGGTCACAAACCTAACCTTGCTTACAGTGTGAGCTATTTTGCCTTCCCAGTTCCTGTTTTGTGGTCCATCTACTGGAGAGATTGCCATTGAAGGCTGAGGCAAAATAGTTGTTGAATACATCAACCTTCTTCTTGTCTGTTATTACCATTTTGCCAGTCTTGTTCATCAAAGTATTCTTGCTTTGACCTTCCTTTTCTGACTAACATACCTGCAGAAGTTCTTCTAGTTATTCTTGGTGTCCTTTGCCAAGTTCAGCTTCAGCTGCACCTTGGCCTTACTGACCCTATTCCTAGACAACCAGGCATACTCTTGCCAGGATAGCAGCCTGTACTAATATTGCCTTTTTGTTATCTTCTTGCCTTTTAGTTTCACCTGCTGGTCTCAACTCATCCATACTGGTCTCTTGCCTTCCAGTCCTGAGGATCAAGAGCTCTTGTGCTCTAGAAAACTTCCTAAAAGATCTCTCTTGTCTCTGAGGGCAGTTTCCCAGGGGGTGCCATCAACCAATTCCTTGAACAGTAGGCAGTTTGCTTTCCTAAAATTCATTCTTTATAATCTTCACTTGACCCATGTCTCTCAGGACTGCAGACTCCTGGACTGCATGATCACTGCAGCCCAGACTGCCTTCTGTATTGACATCACCGATTGGCTCACCTGTATTCGTGACTATCAGGTCCAGTGTCTCATCCCATGTGGTAGAGTTGTTTATTACCTGGCTTGACAAGTTATCCTCAGTGCTCTCCAACAGCCTCCTCATTGCCTACAGCTCACCTTGCTAGTTTTCCAGCAGATGCAGATGGTTGAGGTTCCACAGCAGGATGAGTCTGTGAGTGCAATGCCTCCTGTAGCTGGAGCAAAAAAGTTCCTCTTGATCAGTCAGCTGGGAGTAGACGCCAACCAAAAGGGTTCCCTTTGTTGCCTCTGTCTCTGATTCTTACCCATAGGCTTTCAAAATGCTTATCACTGTTCTTCAGAGACAGCCCTTCACATTCAATCCACTTCTAGGGGTGAGCAACCCCTCCACCCCTCCTTCCTTGCCTGTCCCTTCTTGACAGTCTGTAGCTGTTGATAGTTGAGGTCTAGTCATGTGGTTCATCCCACCAAGTTTACCAGCAACTAGATTGCAGCTTTCCAGCAGCACAGTGGCTTCCATCTCCTCCTATTTATTGCCCACCCTGCATGCATTGGTGTAGAGAAACAGGTGGACTGTCACTGTATCATCTTCTTAGATGAAAGGCCCTTAATTTCTTGGAGGTATTTCATCTAGGTTTCCCTGTTGGCTCTTATTATCTCAGGGGCCACCAGCTCATCATCTCCATAGGATTTCCAGAGTACCCACTGGAAACTGAATGTGAAACTAGGGCATGAGGGGGACAAAGGGGAGGAAGCACTTCCTTCTGATGAGAAAGAACAGCCAGCCAAAACATATGTGGTGCAGTTGATGCACTCAGGGGAAGGGTTGCCATATTAAGAGATCAGGACAGGCTGGAGAAGTGAGCCTTATGTGTGAATCTTATGAAGTTCAACAAGGCCAAGTAAAAGGCTGTGTGTATGTGTTGGTTCATTCCCATCACAGACACAGGCTGGGTGGAGAATGGATCAAGAGCAGCCCTGAGGAGAACTAGTGTCAATGGTTGAAAAACTGAATTTGAGCTAACAATGTGCATTTGCAGTTCTGAAAGCTGATCATCTCCTGGCTGCATCAAAAGAAATGTGGCCAGCAGGTCAAGGGAAGTGATTTGACCCTTCAAACCCACATGGAATACTGCATTTTGTTCTGGTGACTCAACATCAGAATAATATGAAGCTGCTGGAGTGAGTCTAGAGGAGGCCACATTTTCTGGTGTTCTGAAGCCCCCTCTGCTCTGGAGCCAGGCTGGGAGAGGTGGGGATGCTCACCTGGAGAAGGGAAGGCTCCAGGGAGAGCTCAGAGCCCCTTCCAGGGCCTAAAGGGGCTTGAGGAGAGGGAGAAGGACTTTGTACATAGCAGTAGTGATAGGACAAGGGTGGATGACCTCCTACTGACATAGGGCAGCATTAGATGGGATATTGGAAAGAAATTGTTCCATGTGAGGGTGGTGAGGCACTGAATCATGGAATCTTAGAATATCTTGAGCTGGAATAGACCCACAAAAACCATTAAGCCAACTCCTTGCACAGACACTACAAAATCCCACCTTCTGCCTGAGTGTCTTGTCTAAACTCTCCTTGAGCTCTGGCAGCCTTGAGGCTCTGGTCATTCCCTGGAGAGCCTGTTCAAAGCCCCAGCACCCTCTGGGAGAAGAATATAATATCCAACCACTGGAACAGGTTGCTGTGAGAGAAGCTGTGGCTGCCCTGTCGGTGTGGAAGTGTTCGAGGCCAGGCTGAATGGGGCTAGGAGCCAACCTGGTCTGATGGAAAGTGTCCCTGCCCATGGGAGGGGTGAAACAAGATGAGATTTAAGGTCTCTTCCAAGCCAGCCCATTCTGTGATACATGTATGTACTATTTGTACCTTGAATGCAACTCGTGAATGTAAAATTTTTCCTTTTGAGCCGAGTTCATAACTAGGTTCATTAAACAGTTGGGTAGTTTCACTTTATAAAAAGTTAAATATCTTTAGGATGTTTGAACACCATTTATATGATATAAGGAACAGCTTAACTTTCAGTTGAAAGATGTTTGTATCAGGAGTAGGGACATATTTTTAAATCTAGAATTAAAATATTATTGTAAAAATAACCATTCTCATACCATTCTGTAGCATGTATGGTTCTGTCCTATATGCTGTGTAAAAGCTTCCAGTGTTTATGTTTCCATTTTCAGCTGTTTGACAAAGCTTTTGACTGCAGAGGGAGGGGATAAGTGGACGTGGTGTAGATGGGAACAATTATTTTACCAGTGAGGTGCACAACACTTCTGCTTGGGTAGAACACCACCCTCCCACAAGATGTTGAACGAGATCTGGTGGAGTGAGTAAGATCTATGCGTTGATAACAGAGGTAGCTCTGATGGCATGGTTAAGGAAAGTCTCCAGTCTTGGTGTTCATGAAGTATCTGTTCACATCTTTAACCAGCATCACTTTTCCCCAGGTCAAGCCAGGTCTTAAAGTCAGTATTTGTCAGATGCCCTCATTCTGCTTGCTTTAGCAGTCTTCTGCTGGAGCTGCATGCTCCCAGCTCTGAGAGGGGTGAATGTTATGCTGTGGCTTCCTCTGCCTGCCACCTACTCCACACATAGGGACAGGACAACAGGACGTGGCTTCAGACTGAAAGACAGTAGGTTTAAATTTTATATTAGGAACAAATTCTTCCCTGTGAGGGTGGTGAAAGCCTGGCACAGGTTGCCCAGAGCAGTTGTGGCTGCCCCATCCCTGAAAGTGTCCAAGGGCAGGTTGGATGCAGCTTGGAGCATGATGGAGGTGGAACAAGATCGGCTTTAAGGTCTTTCCAACCCAAACAATGCTGTGATTCTGTGGTGTCATGGTTTAACGTAGCTTGGTTTTTAGTTAAAGAGAAAATCCATCAGTTACAGAAGTGATTCTCTGTGAGGACTGCTTACAGCTTCCTCCAGATCCAACAGAACCCATCAGCTGCTAGTTTTGAATATTGCTGTCAGACCACTTAAGAAAAATAGACACATCTGTGTGAATCACATTTCAGAACAAACAAACCCTGGAAAGCTCTCTTGTTTCCAGCTTTGAACAGGTAACTGGGCACTGGCCGGGCCAGGCCCTGCCTCTTCTGTGGCACTCTCTGGGCTGGTTCTGCCCCCAGCACGGCCAGGTGGGCCCAGGACTCAGCTGAAATTCTGCCAGGCAGGGGGAGGGAAAGCCATCGCCCCTGGTGTGCCGCTGTGGAGTCCTGGTCTGGTTGCTGAGATCCTACCCCCCACCAGCACGGCCACCAAAAAAATCCTCTGGCTGCTGCCTTGCAAAGAGCACATGACCATCTGTAGGCCAGGGTGAGGTATTAACTCTTTTAGTGCACAAATGAAACCTGCAAACACCAATGCTCTCTTGAATGAGAGAAAGGAAAGAGTGAAGATACCTAGAGAGTACAACAGAAGACATGAAGGTCAGTAACGAGGAGATGCCTTAGTCCTGGGCTGAAATTCTTTTGTAGGCCATGATGATGGACAGTGATACACTGAAATATCCCTGTAAATCATTGAAAAGCATGGGGGGATGGAGCATTCAAATTGTAGACATGAGCAAAGGCATCCATGCTGAAGCAAGCAGATGTTCAAGTAGTTGTGATTCCATGAGAGGGTTGAACAGAGGGAGATGAGTGATGAAGACCCTTTGCCTCCAGTGAAGAGGAAGAAGACCCCTGTTCCCAGAAATGGATGAAAAGAACTTATGGTTTTATGCTAGACCCACTACATGTGGTCTCTGAAACATTTCCCTTGAGCAAATGTAGCTCTTTCTGGAAAAAAAGAGCTCTTGAGAGTTACCTTAATGTGGTGTTCCTTGAAGCATTGACACATCTCACCAGGTGGATTTGACTGCTTGTGGGAACATTTTAAATCTCAGAGACATGCAAAAGCATTTGTACATTTGTAAAACCTCTGTCACATTTTTGCATAAAGGCAATAAACCAGGCTGAAATTTTAAGTGAAAATAAAAATTTAAATGACTTGCAATGTTGTCAGTGTCCTTGAGAGGGCCAAAGTTACTTATCACTGACTCGAATTCTCTATGGTTCTTTGTCAAGTTGTATATCAAACACTTCTATTCATCCCCATCCCTGGAAGCAGTTGCTTGCTGCCTGGCTTGTGCAGGTGGAGGGAAGCAGGAGCACATGTGTGAGCACATTCTGCTGTTCATGCTCAGAGTGAAGTGATACTTGCCCTTTGGGTCCTCTGCTGGCAGAAGGCTCCCCAGGTCTGCTTGCTTGTGACGCAGGCACAGTGGCATGTTTTACAACACATACATAACACAGCGCTTGTGACCTTCCAATTGCTGCTAAATAATTATCTTTTAAGTAGAAGGCATGTTTTGTCTGTGCCTCCAGCAAGCTGCTGAGTTTGAAGACACTGCACATATGTTGCAGAACAGAATTCACAGTGACAGATTGGACCGATGGGAAGAAAGATTGGTTATAATTAAATGAAAATCCAAGAAATTTCAAGATCTACACCATGAAATGCAGAGAGAAAACACGAATGCATCACAAAATAAAGGTGTCAACTTAAAAAAAGATGCACATCATGCTGAGCCATGTAAAGAAATATTGTATTTAGGGCACACCAGTACCCCCTAATGGAGGATTTTGGTAAAATAATTCTGGCCAATTCAGGCAAATTGGAAATTCAAGGAGACAGTAACAAGTGATGAGGAGTTTGGGAACCAAGCTTCAGGATGTGGGCAGTAAAGTTTGTATAATCTAGAACAGTGGTTTTCAGATTTTTTTTTTCCTCTTTGCAAACATAATAGTTATTTTCCATGTTTGGAGTTGCAGATTGAATACAGAGCTTTTAAAAGTCTATATATAGTAGGAATTCTGTTCAAAGTTAATTTTGGTGGACCCTTAGAAACAGCTCATGGATCACGGGTGTAAACTACAGATCTATAGATTAGAAGTTTGAGGAAAGGAAAGGAAAAAAAATGTCTTAAGAGAAAAAAAATTATAAATTGTTCCTTCTGTCATGTGGTGTCAGGCTAGAACAGCAAGTTTAAGCAGCAACAAGGAAGCAGTACAGCACATAACAGAACAGTTTTTTAATAACATAATAATGCTTGCTGAGAAAACCTGCAGAAGGTCACTGTATTAGATGAAAAGGCTAATAAACTACTTAGTGGGCAGAAGGAAGATTACCTTGATCATATCTGCAAGTTGGATATAACAACTCAAGTAATGATATTTAAGCATTCAGACATGCTTGGCACATAGTGAATACTGCTGAAGAAATACTGGTTTATTCCTGAAAAGTGACTACAGTTCCATAGTGGATTATTTTATTTTACTACTTTTTGTGGGAATGCATCATAAGGAATAGGCTTGACCACATCAGATATAAAACACTGAGGATGCTCAGGCCTCTTTGGCCATTGCATGTACTTTGCTTCATGGGTAAAAGATACCAGCTGTGTAGCTGTCAGATGAAAAAGTACTGTTTACAGCTTGTGTGTATCTCTTAGCTGCCAGAGTTGCCTTCTTGTTTTTCCCTTGTCTGTCCATAACATGTTGTTAGCGTGCCATGCATTTTCAGAACATGGTACTGGCTGCACATTTTGGGGGTGTTCCAGGTCAATTTGCAGGTTACTGCAGGTGCTGGGCTTGATAAAAGGTGTCTGGTAACAAAATATCTGTGGCTGTAATCAGGATGTGCTCATGATGGGTGTGCACCTATGTATAAATATAATGTACTTTTTTTTTCCAGCTACAAGAAGAAAGATGCAGATTTGTCTGTGGCTCAGGGTCGCATCAAGGATCTGGAAGTTCTCTTCCATAGAAGTGAAGCAGAACTCAATACTGTCCTGAATGAGAAACGCAGTCTGGAAGCAGAGGTGGCTGATCTGCGTGCCCAGCTTGCTAAGGTATGAAAGGGAATGTTCTCTTGCTTCAGCACAGGAAAAGCTGTGTAGTATAAATTCTCTTTTTTCTTTGCAGTTAGTTTATAATCTGAACATCAATGATCCACCTGCTTACTGACGAACCTTTGGCTGATCCTTTTGGATACAAAACTAAGTTATAGAAATCTATATAAAACAACCAAAGCAACACAGTATTTTAGACATTTTGCTTGTCAGAAACTTTTACTTAAAAATTTCTGATGTTTCTATATTCTTGGGATGTTGGTTTGTTAAATGTTGTCCTTTGTAAGGTCCTGCATAATTTTTTACTTGTGCTGGAGTACCCAGTAGGACCCTGCTGGCAAGAAAAATAAAGTTTAACATGTTGTGCTCAAGGAATTAATAATCCTCAGCTCCTCTATCAGAATGTACTGAACTAATCCTACATTTTAAATAGCTGGTTTTCAGACATATGAGCTTGGTTTAAATATCGATTAACACACACACATATATATGTTTGTTTTTTTTTGTGGGGGTTTTGTTTATTTATTGTATTTCTTTCTGGTGATGGTGTGGGTTGGTTTTCTTTAAATAAGTGGCTTGACATTAGATTTGTTGTTGTGAGTAACTGGTCCAGAGACATCAGATGATGACCATAAAAGGTTTATGGATGAAAGATAGAAATCCAGACAAAATTATCTTTATAATTCTTTACTAGGCTGAAGATGGCCATGCTGTGGCAAAGAAGCAGTTGGAGAAGGAGACACTTATGCGTGTGGACCTGGAAAATAGGTGCCAGAGTTTGCAAGAGGATCTGGACTTCAGGAAGAATGTATTTGAGGAGGTATTATCAATATAGTAATCTTGCCACTTTCCAAAGTTAATGTAGCTTTTAGTTAAATGGACTGTGAGCAACTACTAACTAGTCTAGGTGGGGAAAATCAGTATTACCCTTCCTATAAATGGGTTGAGTAATAATATAGGTGGAGGTTTTACACCTTTTTACATGGTAAATCAGTGGTGGAGTCCCATGGGTAGGTGAACTCATGGATCCAGCTGACTGCTGTGGAAAAGGGAAAATCTCATTCCCTCTCTAGACCTAGTTGCATGGCTCTGCTCTTTATTTACACAAGCTTTGGTTGGTGGACCTGATTATAACCTATTTTTATTGACTAGAACAGTGTGCAACTGCCTTGCTTATTGCAGAGGTAGTTTTCTGCCTATTAAGTGAATGGTTCTAGTGAAGACCAAAATTTTTGTCATAGTGGGAATTGGGAAAGGGAAGCATGACTTTCTTTCTGTACCAGATGCAAAGTGTTAAGTCTGTTTAGTCCATCTCTGGTGGTTCTGTATGCTGATTCAATAAGTGGTAGCTGAGCAGTTGTCACATGCTTGTGCTTTTCTTCTCACCTACTCTAGGTGTGATGCTTAGCTCATCGTTCACCTAACCACTTCAACCAGATTAACTAGAAAGATACTAAGGGTTTTTTTGTTGAGTTTAATTTTTGACTGCTTAGTGGCTGAGTTGTTTTACCACAGAATCCAAATGAGTGCCCAGTTTGGTTTAAGGGATGGGACAGGGCTGTGTGGCTAAGGACAGGGGGCAGGGGCTGGAGCAGGACAAAGAAACCAACCAGGGAGATCACCCTGAGATGTACTGACCAGTGTATTACTTCCATGCCCTGGAGCAGTTGGATTGGTACGCTGACTGCAGGACAGATCCTTGTTTGGTTGTAGGACCTTAAAATAACTTTTCTTCGAATATGATTTGGTTCACTGAGGGGTCTAAATCTCCTTTAGAATTGAGACATCATGACTGGGAGTGTGGAAAGTGAGGCCTGCTTATTCTAGTGGTGTTGAGCTGCTGGATCAGCTCAGCCCTTCACCTGATCCCTTGCAGTCCCCCAAAACATTCCTTCAGCTTCTGAGCTGCCATTGCCTACAGTTACTGAGAGAATGCTGCTTGCTGGTTTTCTTGGTGTAAAAATTAACCATAGAAAGAAAATCTTCTTCCATATCACTTTAGAGCACATTGCTGCTAGTAAAAGGACATGTTTCTTGGGGTCTATTTTCAGATGTAGAGCATTTGTACAAAATGACTAGTAAAGTTACTTTGAGCATATGTTACCCTGCTATGACTCCAGTCTAGCAAAACTGAGCCTTGCTTCACTTATTATTATTCCTCATGGCCCTGCTGCTAACTTCAGGCCTCCTTCCAGTACTCAGAACCACTCCTTGGTTGTTTGTCCTGCCCTGAAGGAAGAAATTGTTTTTCTCATACCACACATTCAGGTTTGGCCAGGTCTCTGCATGAATAAGTGTCTGAGTAAGCCTTACCATACTAGTTTGCAACCAGTGTTCTTAAGCATAGAAAACTCATACATTTCTAAAAATGAAAATTTCTTAGTACAAACTCGGATCACAAAAAATTATGTCTTCAGGATTGCTTGAGTTGCTGCCTTATTAATACTCTAAATCTGATAAGAAAGGGTGACCAAGTATATAGAATATAGATGAGATCCATATGTGCTTAAGAGTGAAATTTGAAGATGCAGTTTTTCTCTATAATGATTTTTTAAATACATATAATGTTTAGGAAAGGTGTTCATTTTAATCTGATTCCTTGTAGGCTGTTATGGTAATGTCAGGATGTATATTGAAAAGGACAGGGTTTGTAGTGCAGGATTTTGAATCTCTTTGTTATGAACATTTTGACTTTTTTAGCATAATACAGCTCCTTCCTTAGACAGTATATGGCTATTTTTGAAGCTGGTTTTAAGTTGAATCACTTTCAAGAATTACATTCTGACAAATGAAAACAGTAATTTGAATCTGTTAGTGCATGCAGCAATTCCCAGGTTTAAATGCCTGTAGTACTGTTGGTCCATTTTACTAAGTATTTAGTACTGCAGTAGGTAATTGTTGTCTGAATGTAACTGCTTGTACTGTTTACCTTAGTGTGGTAATTTGTCCCTCTTCTTTTGTGTGTGTGTGTGTGTAGGAAATAAGGGAAACGAGAAAACGACATGAACATCGTTTGATTGAGGTGGACACAAGCCGCCAGCAGGAGTATGAGTCCAAAATGACTCAGGCTCTGGAGGATCTGCGAAATCAACATGATGAACAAGTCAAACTGTATAAGATGGAGCTGGAGCAGACCTATCAGGCTAAGGTAACAACTGCTGTCCACAGCACTGTCAGACTGGAAGTTCAGTTTGTGAGATAAAAACCACTTCTCTCAGCTCTACTGCTCTTAAAGAGACAAGTAACTGTAATTGGAGGAAGTTTTGTCCCAGTGTTCAAATGCCTGCCCTAGGACTTGTGTGCAGATGCAGTTCCAGGGAGGTAATAGCAAGCAATATCTTTAGCCAAGAGAGATCAGTGAGAAAACCTGTGGAGCTGTTGTTGGTCTCTGCAGCAGACACAGTGAGAACAGTGGATGTCACACAGTAGCTGATTAGACAATGTCTTCTGCTATAAGGGTTCTACCATCAGTAGATCCAGTTTTTCTTCACAAATGGAGGGGGTAGGGAAGACTTGCAATATGTGCAACACATTGTGCATAAGAAGCTTGATGGGGAGATTGGAGAGCTTTGAAGTGGATGTGTCTCAGTATGGGCTTTTGCTTGGATGCAGTGAGCTTGCAAATGAGCATAGACACACTGGAAGGGACTTCTTATCTAAGGGTGCCTTGTCAGTTTGCTCTTACTGTGGTCTTTGCAGTATTCCTAAGCACACCAATGCGCTTTTAAATATGTCTAAGTCTGGCCACATTTCAATGATCTATGTTAGTTCTGGACTGGAAAATTACTAGATGCAGCTGTGATTTCTTTGGTGACAGGGAAACTTCAGGCAAGATATCAGACCTTTCCTGACCAGCTTTGGTGATGAAAACCATGGTATATAATTTGGAAATCATAGAATTGTAGAGTAAACAGGAACATCTTTAAACTAGACCAGGTTGCTCAGAGTCCCGTCCTGGCAATTCTTGTTGAAAATACTTGTCAATAGTTACAGCCACTTCTTGTTCTCTTGTGGTGGAAGAAGGATGGTACTGCTAACATTGTTCTCTCCAACCCTTCACTGAGACTCCCTTTGAACTTTTTGGGTTGATGATTTGGTTTGGGAAACACCGATCTACAAATATTTAACTATTACTTACAGCAGCAACGCAATAGATAATAGATATTAAAACCCCAAAATTAAAATTAAAACCCCCAACACAGTTGGCAGTGTTGGAATTATTCACAGAGCTCTGGAACATGTAATACTTTATACAAGGAGCTACTTGCCACAGCCTGAAGGAGATCAGGATAGAAGGTACTTAATAGAAAAAAAAATGTTTTTAAAAAGTCTGCAGTATATAGACTTAAAAAATTAAAAAGTGACAAGCTTTGAACAGGAGAATGAACAAAATAAGCTGTTTTTTCCCTCCATAAAGGTGGTTATTATGGATGAGGTTGGAATATAGAAGGAAAGGAGTTTAGCTGTGAATTTCATTCTGTGATTTCTGAACAAAGATGTGTCCCTGTTAGAGAGTGAAAGCTGGGTAGCAATATGATGTCAAAGCAAATCATTAGGTTTAGCTACTGAGCAGCTCCAGGATAAGATGGTCTTGCATAAAAACTCACTGCTTGTACAGGACAAATGTGGAGCAGCTGGAGAAAGTCCAGAAGAGGCCACAAAAGTGATCCGAGGACTGGAACACCTCTTGTGGAGAGAGCTGAGAGAGGGCTGTTCAGCCTGGGCAAGAAAACTCTCCAGGGAGACCTTAGTGAGACTTTTGAATACTTAAAAGCAGCTTCTAAGAAAGATCATCATGATCTGTGATAATAAGCAATAGAAATTCTGAGTATGAGTATTTGACACTATGCCAGCTTGACTATAAGGTAGTGAATGGTTGTCAGACTTCAAATATTTTTTAATTTTAAACTTTACCTGAAGTAATAGAGTGTGTAATTGAAGTTCCTTCAAAATCTGTGGCCTAATGAAGGCTCTGTGTGAGCTGCTCAGAACCTAGTGAACAGCAGAGATAATGAACATTGATTTTATAGACCTTTGTGCTGTGTGGCTAAAGAACATCTGCCTGGAACTGTTCTTAGAATTGGATCAGTTTAGTTTTTTAGTGGATTCCATGGTGTGGTAAAATTGTTGAGGTCCAGTTCTAAGGCATGCAAAGGATGCTTTTTCTAGCTCTTTGTTTTCATTAAACTTAACATGTAAGAGTTCTTGTTTTATTCTCTCTGTTTTGGTCAAAATTAACCACTAGAAATTAAACTTGTTCATTACCTTTAACAAAAAATTAAAACAAAAAAGAAAGCAACAAAAAATTAAAAACAAATAGTGTATTGGCAACTATTAGGGAAAGAGAAGAAAACCAAACCCATTGTTTTGCTTGTGGGACAGGATGTCATCTGGAGTGCCGCAGGTAGTTTTATTGCTTCTTGCAAAGGTACTACAGACTGATATGGAGCAGACTGACAGAGAATTTAGAGTGGGAAACAAGTCATGCATGAGAAAATTTTAAATAAAACTTCACCTGGAAAAGAGATGCTTTAAGAGAAGTGAAAGATACAGTGGATATCTATAAAAGGATAAATAGCATAGGGGAGGGTGAATGAAGAATAATTACTAATTATTTTTTCACTAGGAGCAGGGACAGTGAATGTCCAGTGAGGATGTCCAGATTGAGAAGAAACAAAAAGTATTGTTCTTTAATATAGAGCTAAGCTCATTGCCCCAAAAATTAAAAAAGCAGAGACGAATTCCTGCCTGAGAAATCCACTGAGAGATAGTAAGCAGCAAAATATTGTCTCTGACTGAGGAAGTCCCTGATTTGCAAATAGCCAGCAGAGACATAATACCCATGGAGTATTTTATTGAGTTAGTCTCTGAGCATCCAGGGAACTTTTAGACCAGGACATGAATTAGGTAGGCAGCCTTTGCTGTCACCCAGTGTGATTTGCCTTAGGACAAGCAAGCAGAGCACGTCTGTTTTTTGGAAACTAAGGCTGCTTGTAAAATGGAAGGGCTAATAGAGTATTTTTTTTAACAGCACAAACAAATCCTATCAGAACAGATCTGAAACAGATTTTCCTTCAGTCCTTAGGGTATTCCTTAATGTTATGCAGTTCTAATCCTAAACTTACCAGACCATTTAAAATTTTTTAGAATTAAATAGTTGCTATTTTTTTGCCAAGAGGTTATTGCAGGATTTCTAACTCAGTACAAGTGAGCTGTATAAAACTTTCTTTCCAGCTTGAGAATGCCAAATTGTCCTCTGACCAAAATGACAAAGCTGCTGGTGCAGCTCGAGAGGAGCTGAAGGAGGCTCGCATGAGGATAGAAGCTCTCAGCTACCAGCTTTCTGGTCTTCAGAAACAGGTAAAGGGACTAAATTGGCTTTCGTCTCAAACACATTGCTGTTTTGTGTGAATATGTAACAGTTTTGACCCTTCATATTTTCTGAATTTTAAAAATCTCTGTTATGTTCATTTGGGAGAGAGAATGGTTTTAACTTTTTGAGTGGACGTGCATGGATGCCAGGTGGGCTTTTTCTTGTGCTGTGTGCCTAGGCCAGTGCAGCAGAAGATCGCATTCGGGAGCTGGAGGAAATGATGGCTGGTGAGCGGGAGAAGTTTAGGAAGATGCTGGATGCAAAGGAGAGGGAAATGACTGACATGAGGGACCAGATGCAGCTTCAGCTTACGGAGTACCAAGAGCTGCTTGATGTTAAATTAGCACTGGACATGGAGATCAGTGCTTACCGGAAACTCCTGGAAGGAGAAGAGGAAAGGTGCGTAAAGATTCCACTTTCCTTTCTAAGGACTCACAAGTGTTATTTTCATTTCTTGTGCTTATTTTTTTACCACTTGAGCAGGAATGCCCAGATTTCCTTTCATTGAAGTTATGTTGGCTTCACACCACAATGTTGTTGCATGGAGCACTTGAATGGAACACTTGTTCTCAACGGAGCACTGTCCTTATTTTGGGTTTTTGTAATGGTCTTGGGTTACAGTGAAATATATTATTCTGTGTTTGGTCTTCATATCATCTTTTTACTTAAGTGCTTGTACTTCTGTGGTTTTAAATCATGGGGCCCAAGAATAGTGTGTTTATTAGTAGCTGTACTAGAGGGAGGGGTTAAGTCATCCGTGTTGCTCTCAGTAGCACTGCTTTCCATGTCACATGGTCATACTGCCAGAACATTCCTCAGGGATGGGTAGCCCCCTTCTCCTCACGTATGCAGTCCTCTTGACATACAGAGTGAGGATGCTGTCAGCCTTGGAGCGCATTGCAGTCTGGTTACTTGAGGATATTGTAGCTCTGTCAGTGGTTCTCTGGGTGAGTTAATTAAAATACTTTCTTGGTTGTGTTAAGGTTGAAACTCTCCCCAAGTCCCTCCTCACGTGTCACAGTCTCTCGAGCTACCTCCAGCAGCAGCAGCAGCAGCACTTCACTTGTTCGCTCTTCCCGAGGCAAGAGAAAACGTATTGAAGCAGAGGAGCTTTCCGGCAGTGGAACAAGTGGCATTGGTACGGGAAGTATCAGTGGCAGCAGCAGTAGCAGTAGCTTTCAAATGTCTCAGCAAGCTTCAGCTACAGGAAGTATCAGCATAGAAGAGATAGACCTGGAGGGAAAATATGTTCAGCTTAAGAACAACTCAGAGAAGGTAAGCATCAGCAGAATTCAGAGAAAACAAGGAGCTAAATTGAGATGATATGCAGCCCTTTGCAGCATGAATAGGTGTGGCCGTGTGGAGAGCTGGAGCAGCATCTCAAGGTGCAGCATGCGGCAGGAATTAATGGGGGCTTTGAAAAGTTGAACATAATGGTGGGCTAACATGCTGCAGGAAGAGAATACAATTTGTGTCCCAAATGTGTACTGGGACACTGCTCACAGAAACAGCCTGCTGTCTAGCAGAACTTCATTGTGTGAAATGGATATCGTTTAAAATTTTGCTGAATGACCTTATGGGATTTACACTTTAGACTCTGACTGGATATAGGCAAATACTTTCAAGGTAGAATGCAAATGTCTAACAACCATGTAAATAAATTTATATTCCCATTATTTTAATAACAAATTTAATAACAGACTGTGATGACTGTTAGTTCTGTTTTGTTTACTCTGGATAACTTTCTGACTCTCTCCATTAGGATCAGTCCTTGGGTAACTGGAGACTGAAAAGACAAATTGGAGATGGAGACGAAATTGCTTACAAATTTACTCCTAAGTATGTCCTCAGAGCTGGGCAGACTGTTACAGTAAGTTGTATTTACCACACTCTTTTATTGATGCTGTGGAAGTTGGAAATCTTGAAGTCTGGTATAGACTGATTTGGTGTATAACTTTTGGGTTCATGGATCTCACTGTAGAGAAGCAGATTTCAGTTACAAAAATGCAAAACAAAAAATTAATTTCTATATTAGTACTTCAGTATTTAGACCATTTTTTTGGGCACAGAGAAAGGTGAAGAAAAAGGTATTTTGGGGGATTAGTCAAGGACTATTGTTTCCAAACACCTTTGCCCAGGTTTAGAACCCTAGTCCTGCTTCAACCTCTTAAAGAATTGGGAACAGTTCAGAGCATTCGTCCAGAGTAGTAGACTGTAGTTAAGACTGGACATTCTCAGCATTAACTATAGTAGAACAGTATTGATTTTCAATAATTTTGCATTTTATTTTCAGTCTGTGACAGATGTTCTTTTAGGAAGAAATAAATGTATCTTTTAATCACTTGCAGCTATTTCTACTTAAGTATTAATTATTCAGATACATATAAAATATTAAGTTGATACACTACCTTATGCTTTTTGCCTTGGCTCCATATAGGATGGTTATTGAGACAGTGGTAGGAGAAATTTGTTCAGAAAAGAATTCATGACTGCAATATTAGATTTTTTTAATACCTTACTACAAGTAATAGTGTAGTTAAAAGTAGGGTAAAACTGCCATTTGAATTCAGAAAGGAAACCTAGTGTGTAGAGAGAAATAGGGGAATTAGGGGGATATGTATATTTAAAAGAAAAAATGGGATAAATAGCTAATTGCAGTTTGTGGTTCTCTCTAGATCTGGGGTGCAGATGCAGGCGTATCTCACAGCCCCCCTTCTGTTCTCGTGTGGAAGAACCAAGGCAGCTGGGGCACTGGTGGAAATATCCGCACATACCTCGTCAACTCTGAAGGAGAGGTAGGCTGTGGCCATGGGCTGGCTCCCATCTCTCAAACTCTTCATTTGAGGATGGGGTAGCATGACACAGTGACAAAATCCTGATTGTTAGATGTCTGCTGTGGTCTCCTAATATGACAGTTTATAACACTGAAATAATTAGGTGTATGTGCATATCTCTGACAATTTTGAGATGCTTTTGAAAATTGTGATTGTCATGATTATGCCCATAGACACTTCCTTCCTCTTTTAGAAGAATACCCTGCTAGTAGAGAATTTGTTTGGAATTTGAGTATGTACTTTCAGAAGAGACAAAGAAAAGAAGC
This sequence comes from Oenanthe melanoleuca, assembly GCF_029582105.1. Taxonomy (NCBI): domain Eukaryota; kingdom Metazoa; phylum Chordata; class Aves; order Passeriformes; family Muscicapidae; genus Oenanthe; species Oenanthe melanoleuca. The sequence goes on from NC_079361.1 coordinate 319,771, forward strand.
ATTTCTGGCAATTCAAAATTCCATTATATAATTCCTATGATGTTCTGAGGTGCAATGTAAATTAATGTAGGAAGATAGTTGTCCTTTCCATGTTAGAAGCGTAAATTCTCATTTGGCAGAGGTTCTTGAGCATTCTGCATTTTCTTTCATCTGCCCACAGTTAATGTTTTTAAAACCATCCCTGCAGTTAACTTTTGCAAGGGAGAATCATGCCTTGGCTATTACTCATAGCCATGCCATTATCCCAGCAATCTGATAGCAGTAGGAAAAGGAAGCAGACCACAGTTATATCAGTTTTTGTGTTGCCTTTCTTGCTGGCAGTTTTCTGGAAGAATTTGTGGGCAGGATGAGGTAGGAGGGGGGTAATTTGTACAAATAGAAAGCTAACATTATCAGTATTCTTACCATGTGGTCAAACTAGTATCTGAAAAAATTTCAAATCCGTGTCTGTTTTCACTGTGGTTACCTTTAGTATCCCTGATTAGGGGTATATGTTAAGGGCAACTTTTTCCTAACCAGAGATTTTCACCTGTGATTTCCGTGGTGCAAGTAGGCAGAAGAATTTCCTCTGACAGAAATTTCTGGCTATTTCTGAAATTGCTGATTCTCTGACCGAATTTCTCTTGACTATTTAGAAGTGTTAAAAATAATTTAGCAATAAAGGAAGCTTCCTGGGGTTTTAGAATTCTCTTTAATGCCTGGCTTATAAGACCATGCTGATAATCAACATATGCAATTGTCATTGAATATTTATTAGAAATTGGGAAATTACTTATGTTGTGCAATCACACTGAGAAAGTTTAGTTTCTCACATAACACAGTATCTCAGACAGCTCCTACCTGTGTCTGCTGTGACCTTGTGTAAAATTGACTACCTGTCACCTGAAATATGTCTGCTTCCTTCTCTTAAATCCCAGGATAATGAAAGAAAATTGAAGTGACTGAATTACATTGCCATGCCTTTTAGTGCATAGAAATAGGAATGATGTTGTGGTTTGCAGGATGTTGCCAGTATTTGCTTGCATAGCTGGTGTTAAATCAAGGCCGAGTTGCTTTAAACTCTCCAGGATTTAATAAGGATATTGTATTGATGGTATAGCAAAAACTTAACAGATAGATAAAGAATCCTTGGCCATCTCTTTATCTGTCATTTTGTGTAGGAAGTTGCAGTGAGAAGCGTTACTAAATCAGTAGTTGTGCGTGAGAATGAAGAGGAAGAAGACGAAACAGAATATGGAGAGGAAGACCTTTTCAACCAACAGGTAACAGATGCAGACCACATATTTAACTTGTTCCTCACTAGTTGGATTAATAAGATTTAGGGGTGGATCCCCCTTCAGCTTTTGTCAGCTCTGAGTTTCCTGGTCCTTTCTTCCTTTCCTTCAATGGTTGCTTGCAACATTGCAGTGCACCGAAAGAGTGAGTGGTGCTGCCAGAAATTACTGCTGGGATCCATCCTGGTACAGCTGAGGAAGTGGCTGATACCAGCTCAGGCTTTCTGTGCTTCAGATCATACTTTTGCAGCATTAGCAGGCAGTGTTCCTCCCAGTATCTGCTGCTCTGTGCAACAGAGCTGGGGCATTCTTGCTGGAAGCAGAATATTACCAGATAACCACTGAAAATCAGGAATGGAGGTGCTTCTCTTGCTGCAAGCTTCAGTTTATTGGTTTATTATTTGATACAATATAACTTCTACACCTGAAACAAACTTGTTTTTCCTTCATAATACGACCTGTATGTTTTGATAACCTTTAGTTTAATAATGTGAAATTGAAATAAGTGACCAGCAGTTGATAGAGCAAAAAAACCCAGAAAGATATATAGGTGATACCCGAAAATATTTTAAATTTTAAACTCAATTTGTTCTTCTGATCAATGGCCATTAACTCTTTTCACAAATAACCCATTCTGTGCAGGTTTGCAGGTGAGTTCTCAAAGCTTTTTTGGTCCCAAAGATTGAGCAGTGCATTTGTAGTATAAAACAACTGATTTTTGTTACCCAGAACAGCAGCTGTACAGCAGAGATCTCTCTCAGATTGAATCAGCATTTGAAATAAAGGAACTTGCTTGTCTCGAGCTAGTGACATCACAATTTTCATTTGTCATCTGTATTGCTTTTGGAAATACGGACACTAACCAGTCAGCCCATCACAGGAAACCACACCCAGAGGAGCAGTGTCATTCCTGGCAGCAGACGGGGCAGGTCCTCTACTTCCTTTTATGTATTGATGTTCCCTTAATGTAACTAAACTACTAAAAAAGTGCTTTTGGCAATTGATAATATAACCAGATTCTAGGCTTTCAATCTGAATAACTGGTAAGAACTGAATTCAGCTCTGTCTATCTTATTTTAGGGCGATCCCAGAACAACCTCTAGAGGATGCGCAGTGATGTGAAAAAAGAAGAGAGAAACTATGATTTGCGCTTTTCCCCTTCATTTATTTCCTTTTATTTTTGCTATTTTTTTCCTTCCAGAGCCACTGAAAACTATTTTTATATACATCACCTGATTTCTTTGAAGTTTACTCCTTGGTACATTTTTATAAAAAAAAAAAACCAAAAAAAAAAACCAACTTTACTGAACAAAAACTGCCGGGATTTTTAATAGATTTCTTTATTTTTCCCTCTTTGTTGAAACACTATATTGGAATACAATATTTTTCCCCATATAGAATATAAAGTCTTACATAGAAACCTAAAGCAGAAAAGAGATTTTTAGCTAAAATGAGATGAGACTCCTTGAGTGTACGGTAAATCTATTATTACATATATAACCAGTGTAGCACCCCAAGAAAAGAAAGGTTTAATGAAATGTGTTCGTCTAGAGGGCCCTGGGAGAGATTCACAGAGTGTTTCCTCCACAGCTATAGAATTTTTGCCTGGTATCCTCAGCAATTTCCAGCTTAGGAAAATTAGACCACAGCTTCATTCAAAGTGCTGCTCCACAATTGCAGTGACACAGAAAAGCTTTATTTTAGGCATTTTTGACTCAGGACCTTGCCATTGTGTCTTTCTCCAAGGTTTGACAGCCTAATGGTAAAACACCTGGGTCTGTCACACCTGAGCTCTGTGTCATCATTTCAAATTATGGAGAGTGCTGGGTTCTTGTTCCTGAATATACACACCATCCTAAGTTGGAAATGTCAAACTCAGAGTTGAAACTGTTTGATTTTTAGGGGATTTTGCCATGGTCATAAGTTAAGTCATGGACACCAATTGTGATATTCAGTATATATGATTTAATTATTTTGACATATTCAGCTTTAAAAATATTTGATTAAGATTTTAGAAGTAAAACATATTTATACTTTTGAGAATGATAAATATTGGGGATTTCCAAGGTTATCCCATGTAAACGTTGACCTTTTTAATCAGAACTAGATATAGCTTGTTCATACTTCTCTTAGGTTCAAAGGGGCATTGTCAGGTATCTGAAGGAGCAATATTTGCAAAATAGAGAAGAAATAGTTTAATGACTTTTAAACAGTTCAAAGGAACTGCCTCTGTTAAGGACATAAGTGACAATGTTCAAGTCCTCAAGGCAAAGTCTTACAAGGAGTGAAGGGAGAATAATGTTTTTTATAAAAAATGCATTGCATGGGTAGCAGGTGATTTTTATATTAATAGGATGTGTTTTTTATCTGACAGTGTCCATTTAGCTTAAGGTTTCTGCCACTGCATTTCTCTGGAGATAACACTGAGTCATTTTAGGGTGAGTGTTCATCTTTAAGCATGAGTGAAAATACTTGACTGCTCCAAAGAATGCAAATGTTTTTTCAACTACTAGTTGAAAAACAAACTTAGTAGTTTGGATACATAATTTGGATACCATTTGATTCCAACATAGAATCCTTTTTATACCTGCACTCTTGAACTCTGATCTTGTCGTTCAAATAGTTGAGACCATCAGACAAGTGACAACGCTTGGATGTTTTCGGTGGCTTTTGGACATTACGTTCTCTGAACAGTATCGTAACTGACAGATATAACCTAGAAAGTCAGTTTAGTGGCTCTGACTGATGGCTTTGTTATGCAAGCAGGGTGGGAACAAAAGGGGCTTTAAGCTTCAGGATTTATTTTCCCATTTAAAAATAAATCAAAGATGCTACTTTTCTCTATTTGAGTGGGATGACTGAATTGCTGAAGTTAAGCTAATAGACATTTACAATTATGTTTTAATCTAATATCAGAAGACCCATTACAAAAAACAGGATGAAGATTTGTTTGGGCTGATGGGATAACTGCATTGATGTACTTGGCCATCTTTCTGATGTAATTTTCCCACTCTGCTTGAGTAGAAGGTTATATATATAGTCAATCATGTCTCTCTGTAAGATGTATCTAGTGAAATTATGTTTCTCAGACATACTGCTACAATTACCTTTTCTAAATTTGTTGTTATGCAAATAAATGCAATCAACATAAAGTTATTTTTGCAACACACCTTCCAACCACTGGACACCACTTTCCTTTCTGACCCACAGCTTCTATAATATACTCACATAGTATTTGAGGGCTTTTTAATTTTTCCCTAAAGATCTGTATTTGTCTTTTTTTACATGGGCCAGTTTTCAGACTGCTTATTCCTTTAAGATTTTCCTGTAAATTTAAGATTATTTTAATCTTAAATACTAAAGCAGTGAATGTGTAATTAATTTACATTTTTTCTGTGGTTTTTGGTTTTTTTGTATCCTGTAAAGAATGGCCTCAGAAAGGCAGCTCAAATGAAGAAAAACCTCTTGCTACCTGAGCCATAGTTTTCTGAACAGCTACTGTATGGGGAATATGTCTTCTTGCAGCCTTAAGAACTGGTGCTTGCAGATCTCTTGTGATGATGAGCACTGTGCCTTTGAGTAACAGTCTGCAGGATTTGTCCTTAGAATTGGAATTGTGTCCTTTAACTTTGTAAACAGTTTGATTCTTCAGGATCATGTTTAGATATATACAGGTCAGATAAACCTGTGATTGACACTGTAGGAAAAGCCAAGTCAGAATGTGGATGATCCTGTTACCACAGTGCTTTTTAATAGGCTACTACAAATAACTCCTGGCTGTGAAATACAAGACACAGAAGAACTACTGTATTCCATGTACTTTTTTTTTGTGTCACCTTCTGCAACCACCATCCTGGCCTCTTGCTTTTGATGCTGAGCTTCAGTCTCACGGCACTGTTCCAGCCAGACTGGGAGGCAGTTTTGTGGCTTTACCAGCCCAAAAAGCATTGGTTTTTTTGGTTTTTTTTTCTGTCTTTCCAAGATTTCTTTCCATTTTCAGGATATTTAAAGCTTTTTGTTCAAATAAAATTTAGTGTCTCCTCGCCCCTTTTTTCTCTTTGATCCTGTATATGAACCAGTCTTGATGAAATTATAGTATGGACAGCAGTTCTACTCCAGTGCTGATACCTGGCATAAAGCTTGATGGAGAAATAGATTTGACTTGTCTGGAGAAAAAATGATTTTAAGGTGTCTCTGATGATGGAAATGAAGCTTTTATCAGAGTAGTTACTTGAGCATAACTATCTATATGGATGTTCTTATTCCAGAGATATAAACTTATTCTGGATGAAATAGTAAATAGTTTTTCCTATGTGTAGCTCATAGCAGAATATAATATAAAATACAGTAGGTACATCCTGCCTACTTCTAAGCTCATGCCACATGAAAATGCTTGTCTCAGAACAAGTCCATCCATCTGCAAACCTGTCAGGAATGTGGTGCCTTCTGGAGTTAGGTGTGGCCTCAGAGTCCCTGGCGTTTCATGCCACTTTTTTCTCCCTTGCTTCTGCATTTGTTTCTTTAACTGTTGCATTGCAGTGACATACTCCAAGGAGTAGAGTGGCTGGGATTCCCTTGTTCCTGCACATCTGTATTTCCTGTGATTCCTTCGGTGCTGCACAGCTGTATTTCCTGTTCCCCCTTGTTGTTTCACAGCTCTATTACCCAGCAGGTCTCTGTGCCTACATGGGTCTCCAGTGTGGCTCTGACAGAGCCCATCATTTGCACTGGCATGTTGCTCACTTGTCTTTAGCTCTGTGCTGCCATTAGATGGACAGTTGGCTGCATAGTCTATGCTTGTAGCAGGAACCTAAAGTCTCAGGAAGAATATAAATATCTGCTTCCTGTGATGTAAAAGCCAGCTGAGCATGTGTGCAAGCTGGCAGTTGTGTGGGAATTGTACTGCAGTGTGAAGCAGGCTGCAGTGTGAAAGATTACTATGTGTGATTTTTGCCCTCGAGCAATGGGACACCTCGTGTTCAGTTCAGGGATCTTTCTGGGTTTTGTACACCTTTTTTTTTTTTCTTTTTTATGCTCGTTGTGTATAAAAGCCCTTTCATTGCAGCCTGAACAGAGGTTGCAGGTTAGAAGAGACCTGTAAAAATCCTCTCTACACCCCAGGACCTTGGAGAATCTGTTACTTCTATATTCATCAGAAAGGTTTTGATGCTACAGGAAAACATGCATACTGTATGTTCTAGATCTCTTGTAGCCACTTTTCATGTCTTCACTCTTAAACCGTACTATCTCTTCTTTCTGTATCTTCTTTTGAAAGTCTTATCTCTAAACAAAGGCATATTCATATTTGATCCTGCATTTTATTGACACTTTTGGGTCCAAACTGTGTGAGCAAAGCCTTGTGAACCAGTGAGCGGAAGGTGAGATAGTGATTGCATTTTTCAAAGCACTGTTTTAGCTGAATGTCAGGACAAATTATATTGGAGAGATTGTTTTCGCATTTTAAATGGCCTGGGAAACAGAATTTTTATTTGCCCTTCAATATGCTTAGCTTTAAACCAGTTTAAAATTATTTAAAGGTGTTTCTTGTTTTTTTTTTTAATACAAGACCATATTTACATGCAATTATTATTTGTAAACATGCCTTTCTTGAAATGCTAAGGTCTAGAATGAAAAAAAATGTGAAAGCCTCCATTCAGAATAGCAGTGAATTGGCGTGGAGTTCCAGAAAATAAGATGTTGTTTAGTGAACTTCCAGATTTTCTAGTTAGCTATTACTGAAGTGACAAGTCCATCTTGGTAATGCAGATGTTATTGTATATTCAGCTACCCAGATCATTACACTAAAATTAGAAGCAATAATCTATTTTGAGCAAGTTTAAGCCAAAATGCTTTCCATTTAGGCAGAAAATACAGTTCATCTATTATTTTCATAGCAGAGATGCCTTGTGACTTGAATTGCGATTTTTATTTTTAAAAATTTTTAAACAAAATTTTGACTTAAGATAGCTCTGGCTTGAGGGCACTGCAGTAACCACATCCCGTCAGCTGCTGCCGATGACTTTTTGGAAGGTTCAGGTGTTTTAAATAGGGAATTATGAAAAAAGTTAACAGAAACACAAAGGCAATGAAACAATGAAAGTGTTTACTTGAAACTTAGAAAAACTACATTATGACCTAGACTTTATCATTTCAAAGTGGTTGGTTTTTTTCTTCTTAGAATATGCATGCCAAATGTCTTGTCTTTTTCAATGATTTGTAATATACATTTTATGACTGGAAACTTTTTGTACAACACACTCGAATAAATGTTTTGCATTTTATTGGTTTCCTTCTGTCTATTTCCCAACACACAGGTTATGTGGGCTGTTTGAGATGTTTCATCCGAGGAGGCCTTTAAATGTGGAGAGAGGACACAAAAACCTGCTGTCTGTGCTCCTAAGAGTGATCAGATGAATCACAGTGTGTCCCTCAGGGGAGACTGCAGGGCGTGTCCCAGCACAGACAGTGGGATGTGTCCCGGCAGGGATTGTGGGGTGTGTCCCGGCAGGGACAGTGGGATGTGTCCCGGCAGGGATTGTGGGATGTGTCCCGGCAGGGACAGTGGGATGTGTCCCGGCAGGGATTGTGGGTTGTGTCCCGTCAGAGACAGTGGGGTGTGTCCCGGCAGGGATTGTGGGATGTGTCCCGGCAGGGATTGTGGGATGTGTCCCGGCAGGGACTGTGGGTTGTGTCCCGGCAGGGACAGTGGGGTGTGTCCCGGCAGGGATAGTGGGATGTGTCCCGGCAGGGACAGTGGGGTGTGTCCCGGCAGGGATAGTGGGATGCCGGCAGGGATTGTGGGGTGTGTCCCGTCAGGGATTGTGGGGTGTGTCCCGGCAGGGATTGTGGGGTTGTGTCCCGGCAGGGATTGTGGGATGTGTCCCGGCAGGGACAGTGGGATGTGTCCCGTGAGGGATAGTGGGGTGTGTCCCGGCAGGGACAGTGGGGTGTGTCCCGTCAGGGACAGTGGGGTGTGTCCCGGCAGGGACAGTGGGATGTGTCCCGGCAGGGATTGTGGGTTGTGTCCCGGCAGGGACAGTGGGGTGTGTCCCGGCAGGGATAGTGGGATGTGTCCCGTCAGGGACAGTGGGATGTGTCCCGGCAGGGACAGTGGGATGTGTCCCGGCAGAGACAGTGGGGTGTGTCCCGGCAGGGATAGTGGGGTGTGTCCCGGCAGGGACAGTGGGATGTGTCCCGGCAGGGACAGTGGGATGTGTCCCGGCAGGGATTGTGGGATGTGTCCCGGCAGGGATTGTGGGGTGTGTCCCGGCAGGGATTCTGGGGTGTGTCCCGTCAGGGACAGTGGGGTGTGTCCCGGCAGGGATAGTGGGATGTGTCCCGGCAGGGATTGTGGGATGTGTCCCGGCAGGGATTGTGGGATGTGTCCCGGCAGGGACAGTGGGGTGTGTCCCGTGAGGGACTGTGGGGTGTGTCCCGGCAGGGACAGTGGGATGTGTCCCAGCAAGGATAGTGGGATGTGTCCCGGCAGGGACTGTGGGGTGTGTCCCGTGAGGGACAGTGGGGTGTGTCCCGTCAGGGATTGTGGGTTGTGTCCCGGCAGGGACTGTGGGATGTGTCCCGGCAGGGATTGTGGGTGTGTCCCGGCAGGGATTGTGGGATGTGTCCCGGCAGGGATTGTGGGATGTGTCCCGGCAGGGATTGTGGGATGTGTCCCGTGAGGGACAGTGGGGTGTGTCCCGGCAGGGACAGTGGGATGTGTCCCGGCAGGGATTGTGGGATGTGTCCCGTCAGGGACAGTGGCATGTGTCCCTTCAGGGACAGTGGGGTGTGTCCCAGCAAGGATAGTGGGATGTGTCCCGGCAGGGATTGTGGGTTGTGTCCCGGCAGGGACAGTGGGGTGTGTCCCGGCAGGGATAGTGGGATGTGTCCCGGCAGGGACAGTGGGGTGTGTCCCGTCAGGGACAGTGGCATGTGTCCCGTCAGGGACAGTGGGGTGTGTCCCGTCAGGGACAGTGGCATGTGTCCCGGCAGGGACAGTGGGGTGTGTCCCAGCAAGGATAGTGGGATGTGTCCCGGCAGGGATTGTGGGATGTGTCCCGTCAGGGACAGTGGGATGTGTCCCGGCAGGGATTGTGGGGTGTGTCCCGGCAGGGATTCTGGGGTGTGTCCCGTCAGGGACAGTGGGGTGTGTCCCGGCAGGGATAGTGGGATGTGTCCCGGCAGGGATTCTGGGATGTGTCCCGGCAGGGACAGTGGGATGTGTCCCGTGAGGGATAGTGGGGTGTGTCCCGGCAGGGACAGTGGGATGTGTCCCGTCAGGGACAGTGGCATGTGTCCCGTCAGGGACAGTGGGTTGTGTCCCGGCAGGGATTGTGGGATGTGTCCCGTCAGGGACAGTGGGATGTGTCCCGGCAGGGATTGTGGGGTTGTGTCCCGGCAGGGATTGTGGGATGTGTCCCGGCAGGGACAGTGGGATGTGTCCATGCAGGGATTGTGGGATGTGTCCCGGCAGGGACAGTGGGATGTGTCCCGTGAGGGATAGTGGGGTGTGTCCCGTGAGGGACAGTGGGGTGTGTCCCGGCAGGGACAGTGGGATGTGTCCCGGCAGGGATTGTGGGTTGTGTCCCGGCAGGGACAGTGGGGTGTGTCCCGGCAGGGACAGTGGGATGTGTCCCGGCAGGGACAGTGGGGTGTGTCCCGGCAGGGATTGTGGGGATGTGTCCCGGCAGGGACAGTGGGATGTGTCCCGGCAGGGATAGTGGGATGTCTCCCGGCAGGGATTGTGGGATGTGTCCCGGCAGGGACTGTGGGTTGTGTCCCGTCAGGGACAGTGGGGTGTGTCCCGGCAGGGACAGTGGGATATGTCCCGTGAGGGATAGTGGGGTGTGTCCCGGCAGGGACAGTGGGGTGTGTCCCAGCAAGGATAGTGGGATGTGTCCCGGCAGGGACTGTGGGGTGTGTCCCGGCAGGGACAGTGGGATGTGTCCCGGCAGGGACAGTGGGGTGTGTCCCGTCAGGGATAGTGGGATGTGTCCCGGCAGGGACTGTGGGGTGTGTCCCGGCAGGGATTGTGGGGTGTGTGTGTTCTAACAGGGATCCCGAGGTGTGTCCCAGCAGGGATAGCGGGGTGTGTTCCAAAACGGATCGAAGGGCATGTCACAGCAGGGATGGCGGGAAGCGCTCCTGAAGCAAATGAACGCTTTTCTTAAACATGACGGAGTTCTGGTAGAACTGGCTGTCATCTCTGATCTGTACTAACAAAAGCAGAGGGAAGAATATCAGGAGCTGGAGCAGATAAACACTGCCTTGCTTCCTCATCACTGCCGTACTGAAGGGGCTTTTCCATTTAACCTACTTGACGCTAAATAAGAATGAGAGCAGATACCAATCCCTGGCATGGACGGGTTCTTAGGAATGAACCAAAAGCCCTGCCACGAGCTGACGCATCTGTCAGCCTGGCTCAGCTCCCAGCTCACTTTCAAGTCCGTACTCATTTTGAAATTGTAGGCGGCTGCCCCACCATTAGCTCTAGCTGATGATGCTTCTGCGGGGTGGTAGGAATGGCTTCTGTTTGAACTGGGCAGATCCAAAGACAGGATGATATGGTTTGCAATACTCTGAGTGGGGACTCGGGCTAGTGAAGATGAGCAGAGTTTTGGCTTTAGCTCTGCTGTCGTGCTCAGTCCCCTCCTCTCATGTCATCTCCTACCTGCACATCACACCTCACCCATGTACAGGAGCTCCGAAGCGTTGTCCTCTCCCATTTGCTTCCACCCCGTCGCACAGCATTCTTACTTAATGGAGGGAGTTGAGGCAGACTTTAAGGGTGTGGGCCTCTCACCCGAGTCACGTAAGGCAGAAGGAAGCCTGGAAGAACAGAAGGATGAATTCCAGAGAGAACCCAAAGGGGAGTTTCTCTCTGCGGGGATCCCAGCAGAGCTGGTGTTTCACCACGGGGTGCAGCTGGGCAGCGTTTGTGTCTCTGGTGATGCCGGTGTAAAGCCCCTTCCCGTCGCCTCAGTCCGTGGTGCTTCGCTGAACCCTGGTACTCGAACGCTGTTGTCCGATGCGGGCCCGGCTCGGCCCCGGGGAGTCCCTTGGGAGCTCTCTCGGGGCCGCCTCCTCTGCGGCCGACGGTGACACCACGCTCGGGACACCGGCCACAAGCGGCAGCGGGACGGGCGTCCCCGGGCTGGGGACAGCGCGGCCCGGCCCCGCGGAGCGCTCAGTCCCGCCCGGCGCGGAGGCGGAGGCGCCGGCGCGGGGCCCGCCGGGAACCGCAGTCCCGGGCGCCGCCATTTCTCCCTCCGGCAGCGCAGGGCGCCCGGCCGCGGTGACTCTGGCCATGGAGAGCGGCTTCGGTTCCGACTTCGGCTCCGGAGGAGGCGGCGGGGGGAAGCTGGACCCGGGGCTTATCATGGAGCAAGTGAAGGTGCAGATCGCCGTGGCCAACGCACAGGAGCTCTTGCAGGTCAGAAGCGGCGGCGGGGCCGGGAGGGGGTGGCTGGGTCCCGGTGCGGGTCGCTGGGGACGGCCAGGCCGCCCCGCTCCCCTCACAGCAGGGCCGGCGGCTGCGGCCGGAGCCCCCGGGCCGCGGTGCCTCTCACAGGCTCTCTCCGCAGCGGATGACGGACAAGTGCTTTCGGAAGTGCATCGGGAAGCCCGGCGGCGCCCTGGACAACTCCGAGCAGGTGAGGACGGGCGGGAGAAGTGGAGACCCGCGGGCCTGTAGCTCGGGGCTGCCGCTGAGGCTCTGTGTCCCGCAGAAGTGCATCGCCATGTGCATGGACCGGTACATGGACTCCTGGAACACAGTTTCGCGAGCCTACAATTCTCGGCTGCAGCGGGAGAGAGCCAACATGTGACGTCTACCGGCCTCCGGGCCGAGAGGGACCATATGGGGAAGGGACAGCGGCCAGTCCAGGTGGTTAGGGGTGAATCCTGCTGCCCCTTCCCAGCCCTTGCCATGGCAGAGCAATAAAACCTCGCTGAACCTTTTGCATCCATTGGCTTTTATTAGCACCAGCTCCAGGAGAGTGGGTTTTTTGGGTTTTTTTCCATGAGCTGCTTGGTTTACTTCTTGCCCTTCCCGAGGGTCCAGACTGGCCCAGGACATTATATCAGTTGATAAATCCCTGCTGAAAGGGCTGCAACAGGCAAGGAGCCTTCTGTGGAAAATAGAGGCCAAGCCAAGCCAGCAACACAGTAACCTTGCTCAGGATTCCACCATGGACCCATCCGTAAGGTAGTTACCCAGTCCCTTTTCATCAGTGGAAAAGCTGCCAGAAGATTCTCCACATTCCACCTTGGCTCTTTCATATCTTATATCTTTATAGCGCTATGTGATGCTGTCTTAAGGCTCGTAGGCTTTGGCTCAGCTCAAGCACAGTGTTGGGGAGCAGGAGAGTCTTGCAAATAGTTGTGTGAGCACAGCTAGGGATGAACAGGGTTGGGAAGTACTTAGGTTCTTTATAAAGTGTGTTGTGTGGCTGTGATGCTCTGTAGTTTCTGGTTTGGCATAGATGTTCCATTCTGGAGCCTACATCGTAAGCATAACTTTTTTGATGGAGGAGCATGTCTGCAGGATGTGGGTATGCTTTGGGGCACAACTCTGTTTTCTGCTTACACACTGCTTCTGAAAAGGTTGGATTCAGTGTGGTCAGCAGTGGATACAACAGCTGTAAGAGGGAAATGTTGGAGATAAATAGTGCCCATGTAGTGAGTTTTTAAACATCCCTTCTTTTGAAGCTCTTCTGTATTTTATAAAAGATTTCATTGTTTGCTGGACACAGAGACAGACTGGAAGAATAACATCTCTGTACCTGCTAGGACATTCAGAGAGATGTGATAGAACCTAAAGTGTTCTCACGCAAGGTAAACTATGAGGAGATATTTGGGTATCTGGACTTACTGAAACTGGAGTATCCAGACTGTCAGAATGGCTACTTGAAAATAAAGTGCTTTCAGACATCTTTGCTTAGGGGGCTTTTTGCTTAGTGGGCTTTTTACTTTTCTTCATGGCTGTATGAATTTTGTGGCACTGGCTGTGCAGCAGTCCCATTTTGTTCATGGGAGCATCCCACAGGTGTTCTAGCCATGAATCTGGATCCATCTGGAGCTGAGCCATGCCTGGAAGCCAGGTCTCCCACCTAGCTCGTGCTCTGTCTCAAAAAGTTGAGGCTCTTGCTGCCAGCTGGGTTGGGATGGAAGAAACCTCTTGCTATGCTCAGATGCAGAGCTTAAAGCACCAAAAATGAGGAAGGGGTTTAGGGTACAAGCAGCCATTCAGTTTTGGTGGCTGAATCGATGGGGACATGTCAAAATCTGCTCTGCCCGAGACTCAGCACATGAGCTCTGCTGCAGTTCTTTGCTTGTGAACAAAGTTGCCTATGTGTCTTATGCTGGTGGGACCTGACAAGTATACTTTGCACCACTATCTCAGCATTTCAGATTTTCCCACCTACCTTAGCCAGACAGTGGTCTGTGTGGTCATGCCTTAATCTTTGCCAGTTTCATCACCTGTTACCTAATGCAAAAGGAGCTGCAGGGAGGGTGAGTGAGAAGCCCCTCCTAGTACTCTAGTACAGGTGAGGGCCTGTGCAGTCTGAACTCCCAAGTGTTTTAGTCCTGCATTCTCTTGGGATCAAATGGTGAGCCAAGAGGTCATCACTGAGCTCTCTAGTACCACGCACCAATTGGAAACAGCATCACAACCTTCCCAAAAGCTGCTGCACAGCACAACAGCTCCATCAAGTCAGTGAGGTCTGAAGCTTCTGCAAGGGCATAACTTTGGGGTGGGGCAAAGGTCACAAGTCTGTTGGCTTGGCTTTGGGATGACAGCTCCATAGCCAGAGATCAGGCAAACTCCATAAATCTTAGGCAGATTTTTCCAGCACCCATGCAACTAGAAAGGTCATGTTTTAATGTGCAGTATGTTTGGCCAGGTCTTAAGATGGGACAGGTTTCATTTATTTATAGAAAAGGTCTAGAATTTGTACCTCTCTATGCAAAGCAGTTATCAAATGCCTTGGTGTAACAACCAGCAGGCCACACAACATTGGCATTTGCTTAATACCTGCAAGGCCATCTTCACCCCTTTGCAACATTAGGAAAATGTACAGTAGCCAAGGGGTTAGTGCATCCTCCGGCAGTTATTCCTCTTGTTCATCGTCTTCCCTGAGTGGTGAAATGCAGTTTCAGAGCTTGAGGTTCTGCACAATCCAGCCCTGGACAGCTGTGACTTTGGTGTAGACACCAGGGAAGTATGGCCTGGCACAGCCATAGCCCCAGCTTGTGATTCCTGCTAGAAACCACTTCCCTGAAGGTTCTTTACATGCCAGGGGCCCACCTGCATCACCCTGCAGAGAGAGGAAAAGGATCCAGTATCAAGCCACAGGCAGTGCAGCTCCCCTAGCTGTGAAATGTTCTCTCTGGGGCATAGGCATTTGCTGTCCTGTTCCCCCCTTCCCCAGGAGCCCCATTCCAAGCTGGAGGACTGCTCCAGTGATGTACTTGCATGAACAATGTGAAGCTGGGGTTCTGGAACTAGAATAATGTTTGGAGGTACAGTAGGATCATGAAACAGGCTCCATGTGGTCTCTTAAACTTAGTATTACCTCTGTGTATTAGCATTACCTTAGCATTGTCCTCTGTGTATTTCCCTGACCTGTCACAGGTTGGTGGGGCAAGCAGGATGAGGATGGATAAAAGCAGCAGCCAGTTGATAGATGGACAGACAGCTGAGCTAGGGGAGGCAGGGCAGGGCCCTCCTGAAGGAATATAGTCTAGGGACTTGGTGCAAACTTCCTCTGTCCCACCCACAGCATTTGCTGCTCTTGCACTCACTGAACAGCTGTCGATGGTGCCCTGTGGGAAACCAGCACACAGCATCCTGCTGCTGATCTGGACAGGGTAGAACTTTTTGCAGGCCTGGTCTGCAATGATGTTCACTGCTGCTTTTTGCAGATGCTTTGACATGAGACCTGAGGAGAGAAGTATTGCTGTTAGCTGGGTGAAGAGCACATGAGAAACAGCAGTATGTGAAGAAGTGGGGTTTCTGCAGCCTTGCTTGCCAGAGGGAGAGACCTGCACTGGGGAAGTGAGTCACACCTGGTTCAGCAGAGCAAACACAGGAAGGTCCCTTGGGTATGTAGTTTGTCAGACAGCTTGGCTGACCAGACACAAATGGTATTGGGGTGGTCCTTGTGCTGCAGGAGCACAGCTGAAGCAGCTGCTGTGGCGAGTGGAGAGCACAGTGGCTGGCATGTAGAAAGCTAGGGAAGGCTCCAAGAGGGCAGAGGTGAGATAAAAAGGAGGAGTAGTGTGCGTGGTAGCTGGGGAGGAGATTATGGTGCCACCAGGCCTTGCCCAGTGTGGTATCTTCTACAGCATGTGGCCTGCATGGGAGTGCTTGGGGTAGTGGTGTGGGAACTGTAGAAGTTTGGGCTTGCAGTGTTGCAGTTGATTTGGCCATTGAGTTGGCCATCATGCATGTGGGAGGGCCCTCTCAGCCAGTACCTCCTTCCTTTGTGGAGCCCCAGCCTGTGATGAAGCATCTGGCCCCTTCATGGAAGATGTGAGAATTGTCAGGGAGACATACAGGTCTGATGGTGCTGCTGAACGTGACAGGTGTGCTTAGTTCCAGTAGTGCCACATCATAGTCTAGGCTGTAGACGTTGTAAAAAGGGTGTTTGTAGATACGGAATATCTTCTCCATTTTGCCATCGATGCCACTCATGAAGGGTGTTCCTAGAAAGGCCACCCACATTTTGGGATCACTGTAACTGCAGAAAGACAGCAAACCTGGCTGTTAGGAGCACAGCTTCACAAGGAGGGCCATCCCCCTACTCATGGGGCTGGCCACACCTTGGGAGGTCAGGACCCCTGTCTCCACAACAGTGGGTGTACTCAGACTTTGTTCCCCCCATTCCTCTTAATACTTACCTGTAGGGGCGTTTCTCTGATAGGGGGTGTGTTCTTCCTGTGGGGCACAGCATCCCAGCCAGGGTGCTGGACCACGAGGGAGGGGAAGGGCAGGTTGGCTGATGGGACTGAGGCAAGAGCCAGCTGACTTAACTAGCTCATCTCAGACTTACATGTCAAAGCAGTGAGCTGCAGAAAGCAGCCACCGGTCAGCAATGAGGACAGCCCCACACTTGTGCTCCTTCTGTCGAAGCCAGAGACTGACTTGCCAGGGCCATTCTCCTCGAGCTGCACTGCTGCCACCCACAATCTTGCTGAAGGCCAGAGCACTTGTTGAGCCACAGTCTGGAACAGAGGAAGAAGCACCATGATTTTAAGTAATCATAAATTAAAGGAATTACTGCCTGCCTTCCATAACCTGTGCTGTGGGACAACCTTGTGGGGCAGCACGTACAGGGCAGTAGGATGTGATGAATTCAATTCACCCAGCTGAGGCAAGGCTTGACAGACATGTGGCTTGACATACAGACAGGAACTGACTTTTTGCAGATTTGTTATCACAGATCACACCTTCCAGGGATGCGGTATATCAGGAGCAGATATTTGGATGGACTGTCTGAGGTATCACATGGCAAGGAATGTGCAGCCCAAAGTGCAGTCCCAGGGATGACAAGACACTTTCTGGGCTGCCGTGTTGTGCAGAGCTGTCTTGCTGCTTTGTGCTGACTGGCCAGAAGGCCTGTGTGCTGGGAAATGGGTTCTAATGTCTATAACAGGATAGAAGAGGCCACACTTTCTGGCAGTAAATTTGGATCCAGCTCTGTCCTGGGGTGATTTTATTTTACTTGTATCCGAAATTGTCTGTTCAGTTTGTGTTGGATACTGAGCTGGATATAGAGCTTTATCTTGTTTTAGGCTCTGGCAGAGCTGGCCTAGGCTCCCAGTGTCTGTGCCCATGACAGCCAGTGTGAATATGGTGGGTGCCATTGTGGAGTCCAGGTCATGTGGAGCACAGCTGGCAGCAGCCATGGGCTGCAGAGGAGAACTCACCACAGTTGCGCTCGTCAAAGCCGTTGCTGCAGTCCACAACACCATCGCATTCAGGATTTTCTTTTCCAATACACACCTTGCTGGAACACTTGAAGGTGAGGCTGGTACAAGGCACCACTGGAAGGCAATAACCCATGGCCTGCTCACTACCCTCTATGCTGGAGGCCTTCTGCCAACATGTCAATGCATCAGTTATCAGTTTTACCTGGGGTTTGGGTAGGCTTGGTAGTCTCAGTTGTTCTCAGAGCTATGGAGGTTTCACTCATGGTTGTGCTCATCTTTGTCCCCAGGGTGGTTCTGCTGGCTGGACTTGCAGCCATTGTGCTGGGCTGGATAAAAATGGCTGTGATAGAAGTTCTAGGGATGACCGAACTGGAAGGGATGCTTGTGCCACCACTGGGCAACTGGGACATGGTGTCCAGGATCCAGTTTGTGAATTTGGTAATTCTGGAGTATACACCAGGTCTCATAGCCTGGGCACAACCAAATCCCCAGCTCACGATGCCAGCAAGGTAAAACACGCCCGGGGTAACCTCACAGGCCAAGGGTCCACCTGAATCTCCCTGCAGAAGAAGCAAGGCAATGACTGCTCAGTCCAATCAGGTCTGCCCCTCAGACACACCAGAAGGATTTAACTACCCCCAACTCTTCTTTCTCCAGCCTTGCAGGTTTGTCTGCTGTCATGCAGTGTGTATGCAGGGCATGAGTGTGCAGAAGTTGAAGCTGGGGTCAGTGGCTCAACCTGGCTCCTGTCAGCACATTTCCACAGCTGCCACCAACTGCCACTGACTCACTGCCACAGGAAGAGACCTGCTTCATCCAGGATTTGTCTGGCCAGATAGAGTGGTAGGATGCTGGTTTAAGTCATTCTCAGCTTGATGGAGCTTTGTTTACTTTTCTAGGTCTCCAAAGTAGTGGGTTGGGGCTTTTTGTGCTCAAGTACATGTTAATTACACAGCTGGATTACAGCAGCCCAGTAAATATTTCACAAGGATCTGCTGAAGGCAGTTAGCCGAGCTTTCTAGAACAATCTACAGAGTAGAGAAATCCCACACTTTTACCTGGCATGAGTCTACCATCCCTTCCATGAAGCCAGCACAGATCATTCGATCAGTGAGGGAGAAATTGTAGAGAAAGTTGCAGGTGTTCTCTTCTATGATGCCCACAGATGCTTTCTGGAGGATCTCAGGCTTGGTGTCTGCATGAAAACCACAGAATTAGTGCTGCAGCAGAGGAAAGGAACTAATGGCTTTTAGACTGACTCAACACATATTTTGGGAAAACAGGCTCTAATCCCACATGGGAATCAAGTCCAATAGAATCTGTTTTCTCTGCAAGCCCTGAAGCTTTTGGCTCACCCCAGGGAGCAGTTTCATCTGTGCTAAGGATTCTGCACACAGTTTGTGTCCCATGCTCCTGAAGAGTTTGTGGGCTTCTTGTCAGCTGGACTTCTTTGATAGCAGGTGCCACTCTCAGGCCTTCTCCCTATGGCTGGATCTTTGCTTATGCTCATTGCTTGGAATATCCCTGTGACTGAGGGGCTGCTTTGGCTGACCTACCATCCTGCCCGAGCTGCAGCAGGCTCTGAGGCAAGTGCCTGACACTTGCTTAGCATGGTAGAGCTCCTGAGGGCAGTCCAGCAGACTTCTCCTGGTTCCCACCAAACTGTTCTCTCCATTTTCTTCTTTGCTGGTGACTCCTAGGTAACTGTGGTTTAAGGTGCCTTTACTGTGTGCCTTTACCCTTGCTTATTCTTATGTTTCTGTCAGTTCCTGACTGTTCCTGTTACTGATCCCTGTCCTATACATTCCCAGGACTGTGGGTTATAGTGGCACAGGCTTTGCTGCTCAGGGTATCACTGCTCCAAAGTAAATCAGTAGGTAATGCATTACTGCTTACCATTCCCTTCCTGGAGGTCACCCCATCCAGAAATGAGACATTTCTTCCCAACAGGAAACTTCTGCACAGCAAGTGGGAGGCACACAGGTTGTATGTATTTGTTGAAGATAAGAGGTCTTGCCAGTTCAAGTACAGCCACATCAAAGTCCAGAATCATGGGGTTGAAGAGGGGATGTGGGATTACTCTTGTTACATTGACTTTCACTGCATTCTCATCTGTTCCATTTAGTGATGTTGTTCCCACATAGGCTTCGATCTCTTCCGGCACTGTCCTGCAAATACATAAACCTAAATATGCATACTCACACACTTATGCCTGGCATGAATTCTGACGTTAATTCTGACATTGCAGCTTTACATAATCTAACATGCAGCAGAGCACCCCTGCTAAGTCAGGCCCAAAGAACTGTTTCCAGCAGTGGCACCTTTTGGATATTACCTGAAGAGCAAAAAAGCCTGTTATAATAATCATCTCTTCATGTCCAGAAATTTGTGATTTCAGGAGTATTCTGGTACACAGGTGGTATCTCTGTATTCAGTAGGTCTTGCTGGATTTTTGGGTATTATTTGGATTTTTCTAAACTTGTGTTTTATTTTTGTTTTACTCCAGGTGAATTTTTAATATTAATTTTAATGTCATTTATTTTAAAAGGTGCTTCCTTTTGATTGTTTTCCATCTGCTCTTGGTGATTATTTGGTATCTTTAAAAGACAGTCAAAAGGCATTCCCTAAACACAGTGCTCTTCATTATTGTACAGTCTCATCAAACATTGCCTTCCCATTAGTTATTTCTTTTCCCAGGTCTAGTCTGATCTATTTCATTGTGCTTGTTATGATGGTGCTCCACACCCAGCTCATCCCCCAGCCTTGTGTACACATTCACACAATATTATTCTTGCCCTCCTTGTGATGTTGGAGCAGTCAATGTGCTGTGCATTACCAGCAACATCCCACTCATCTCCCTAGTTTTTTACTGCATTCCTGTGCTTGTTAACTGCCCCTGCCACAGGACTGCTGCTGTCAGGGCAATATCCACGTGTTTCTGACCTCTTGTTTTAAATTGCAACAGCTGATGTAGACTCATCGTCATGCACAGGCAGACACTGGTTTAACTGTGTGCCTCATTTCACGCTTCCCTACCTTGCGCTTCACTTG
Organism: Oenanthe melanoleuca; assembly: GCF_029582105.1. Lineage (NCBI taxonomy): Eukaryota > Metazoa > Chordata > Aves > Passeriformes > Muscicapidae > Oenanthe > Oenanthe melanoleuca. Next base: position 340,032 of record NC_079361.1, read on the forward strand.
CTCCATTATTGCCCAGCTATTTAATGCATGAAGTTGTCTTAAAATCCTTCAGAGTTAGTAACCCACCTTTTCTGCCTGCAGGAATTTATTCTTGACAAGCATTATGTTCTTGCTACTCATTTCTTTATCTAGGCTACTTATAAATCTGGGCTTGGGTTCTTGCAGTTGAACAAAACTATGCAGGATTGAACTGACCATTTTCCCTTTACCAGCTGGCCATGTGTCTCTATTTTATATATTACAGACATTTTTTAAAGTTAAGTTTATTAAAGAAACTCGTGTGGCACCTTCTTTCACTCCTCTTAGATGTGTTGTCCTTACTTCCTGTTCAGGCTGCTTTAACCTTTCTCTGCCTCATTTCAACCTCCCCACACACTCCTTTTACTGTGACTGTCTAGTTATAGTAAAAATTAATGTCCAATATGTGTTCTTGATTTCTGTTTCTTGACTTCAGTGCCACACTGTGGATTTGGCTGTGCTGCTCTGTGCCAGTGGGCAGGTGAGCTGGAGCAGGGGCAGGGATGCGCTCTTACTCATTGAAGCAGTGAGCTGCTGACAGCAGCCAGCGGTCCCCAATGATGGTGGCTCCACAGAAATGTCTTGAGTTTTCTTTCAGACTGACTTGCCAAGGGATCTCTCCTCTGGAAGCATCTGTTCCTCCCACAATCTTGCTGGGTTTAGAGAACCCGGGTCGTCCTCCACACTCTGAACAAAAGTCAAAGCATGACCTGTGAGTATTCCAGGCAGAAGACAAGAGACTTTTCTCTCTCTAACCAGTAAACCTTAGCAAGAACAGGTTAGGGCTGAGGTGTAAGACATCTACTCAAGCCCTGTTGGCTGATAGTGGCAGTGCCTGATGGTGGCTATGTACAGCTGGACTTTATCAGAAACTGCTGTTCTGCATCTTGCTCTTGGCAAGTTATGAATCCTGGGCCTTTCTTGAAGGCAGAGTAATCAGTAGTTCCGTGCCTCTTAGTCTTGCCATTCCAGATAAAAAGTTTATTCTAGACTTAGAAAAATACCCTTCATCTGCATCTCCTTGCAAAGTTGCTGGGAGGGCTCCTTGAAATGGAGAGGTCATCCTGCAGACACCTGCCCTCCTTCCCTTCAGGGAGAGATGCACGGCTGCTGTGAAGGGGCAGCCATCAGTTTTGAACTGCTGGGAGCTCCTTAGGTGGCAAGAAAAAGTGATCAACAGGTTAAAGACTGTCAGATGCTGCTGTGTCTTAGTGACCTGTTCTGAGCTTGCCAGAGCAGACCAGTTACACAGCAAGATTACACAGACAGTCACAAAAGCAAAGGAGTGCATGGAACTGCAGAGGCACTGCCTGGCACTGCCAGGCTGCTCTGGACTCAGCCAGGGCAGACATATAATGTCACTTGTACCTTAGCACTTAGGTGAAGTTGTGTGGCTCACCCTACAAAAGGTTAGCTTAGGTCAGCAGAGGAACAAACCTGATGTTTGGACCTGTACCTGCCACTCTGCTTGCCAAGGTGCACCTGCTGTGGGTGCTCATACCTCGTGGTCTTGCTGCAGTCACTGGCCTGCTGGCAGCTGGGGCTGGTGAGGTGGTAGGGGCTGCTCCGGTGATGGTGTTGACCTCTTCAGTGTTGACCATGTTATTGTTAGTACTGAAGTGTACTGGAGGAACAGTATGGGCTATGGAGGTAGGGAAGGCAGAAATAGCATCCAAGATCCAGTCTCTGAGTTTGGTAACACGTGTGTAAACCCCAGGCCGCCTGGCTTCAGCACATCCAATACCCCAACTCACAATTCCCGCCAGGAAAAACCTGCCAGATGGTTCTTGGCAAACCAGGGGCCCACCAGAGTCACCCTGCAAGAGAAGCCACATGGTGAGCTCTCCCTGGGGATGTACTCAGCTTGCCCTGGCTATCTTCAGCATTCCTCTACCAGCTGGGGTCTCTCTGTCCCTGTGTATCCTAACTCCATATTTGCTCTGACCTAGTGATGAGTGGAGCATCTGAGTGCTGGCCTTTGGATGTTCCTCCATGTGGGCACACTGTCCTGCTATTACACAGAAGAACATATATGCCAGAAGAACAAAGGCCATCATCTGTAAAATCTAGGATTTAGCATTTCTTTAACAATTTGTTAAACCTCTTAAAGATTAATCCTAGCAGTCCAAACACAGCCAGATAATGGGTATTCATTGCCTGATACACAACCCAGGGAGACCACTTTAATGTTTGCATCAGGTTTTCTTGATTTGGTCTATGGTTCCCTGGTCAGTTCTTGGTTATTATGGGGCCCTGTGATGGACATGTGGTCCATGAAGCTGGTAATGTCTTCTGGGGATAAGATTGTTCTAGATCAGTAATGAATACCCAGATGGGTTGTGTTCATCACTCAACCTTAAATCTTCAATTCTTGGCCCCTTCTCTGATGTTTGTGCTGTATTTGGTGCAGAAGTATGAAGCAATACCACCAGAAAAGTGCAGATTTGTTAAGGTGGTTTCTGTTGGTTTGAGCGGTCCTACCAAACCACATAGACAGACCTGGAAATCACAGTTCTCCTCTCTCCATACTATGAAAGGCAGGCCTGTCTCCAGCTGACCACTTGCAGTTCCAGGATGGATAAAATCTCACTAAAAAAAACCACTCTGTTGTTCACCAAAAACTATTGTGTATGTTTTAGTTTCCGCTGCTGCCCTTTGCCCATCTGGATTTTGATCTGAAGACCTGTGTGGAATATTGGTAGGGCCAGCCCTGATGACAGCTAGGGAAGAAGAGAGAAGTAGTTAATTAGCTGAAAGAGCCCCTTAAACAACAGTGCCCTGCTCTAAGCAGTAGAGAATATATCTTCATTTGTGTCTTCTGCAATCACTGATCTGGGTCCAAGGTAGAGCCTCAAACCTCAATGGGAAACAATGACCATACTGTCAGTTCTGCTTCTTGAATTGTCACTTGGTACATACTGGGAGGGAAAAGCCTTATGCAGGCAGGTGTGCCATCTTCTCTGGGAAAAGCTTACCTGGCAAGAGTCAACTTTCCCCTCCAGGTAGCCAGCACACATCATCCTGTCTGTGAGGACATGGCTGTAGAGACTGGAACATAGGTTCTGGTCTAGGAGCTCCACTGTTGCTTTCTGCAGGAACTCAGGTTTCACCACTGAATGAGAAAGACACGATTGTGAACTCAGTGCAGGGAGCCCTGCACAGGCTCAGCACCTCAGGGTACAGCCCACTCCAGCTGGCCAGAGCAAGGCCTGAGTACCCTTCCCCAAGGCCTTCTGCCCCGCTCACACCCCACCATGTCTTCTCTGCTGCCTGCCATGTTTCGCTTACAGAAATCCTCCTTGAGGTAGCCCCAGCCAGAGATAAGGCACTTCTTGCTGGTGGGGAAGTGATGGCCAGCATCTGGCAGGCACACGGGCTGGATGTACTTAGTGAAGGTCACAGGTCTCTTCAGCTCCAGCACGGCCACATCATAGTCAGCTGTGTCAGCATTGTAAGAGGGGTGTGGGATGATCTGTGAAATGTCCATTTTCACTGTGCTGCTGTCAGAGCCTCTGAGGGAGGTGGTCCCTGTGTAAGCTGCCCACATGTCTGGGTCCTGAAACCTAGAGGAGAGAGAGTGGGGGCCGTGTGAGCCTGCAGCCACAACACTGTCCTGCAAACCCAAGCTGTCTCCTGCCCATCCTGCCATCCATGGCAGCATTTGGAACAGGGATTGAGGGTGGAAGGTGGTGTGACTAAAACTTACTCCGTAAAGCAGTGAGCAGCAGACACCAGCCACTTCTCAGTGAGGATTGCAGCACCACAGAAGTGCTCATTGTTCTCTCGCAAACTCACTTGCCACGGGAACTCTCCCCTGGACGCCTCTGAGCCTCCAACTATCCTGCTGGCAGTCTGCATGGCAGGGCGATTGCCACAGTCTGAAAGGGAGGAGAAAGCCAGTGCATCAGGGTCCTGCCACTGCACCCCAGCAACACGCTCTTGGGGGCAAGTGGGAAAAGCTGCTTCAGCTCTGTGTGTGCTGCTGGCATATGCTCAAGCAGCAGGATGGTACTTGGGATGTCACAGGGCAGCCTTTAACCTGCAGGCTTGGGAAGGGCACTGCAAAGCACTGGGCCATCACAGCATCCTCCTGGAACTCTTCTAGGGCAAGAAACTGTAGAGCAGCATCCTGACTAGTCTTACAAGCTCAGCTACTGCCTCGTGATCAGCTTCCAGCAGGTCATGGGCATGCAGCTCTTGTCCATTGTGCCAGCCCACCAGGAAGGTGGACCTTGGCATAATCCATCACAGTTGATGGGACCAAGGTGTTTCCAGGGCACAGTTTCCCTCACGCTGATATAGCAATTTGCTACTGGCTTGAAAAATCATGTCATATCCTTGGCTCTCTTCAGTGCCTGAGAGCCAATGGTGTCCCAGCTATCAAGGTCTGCCTGCAGTGGGTTGTAGCTGGCCTCTATGTCCAGGAGACCTGCTGGGGAGATTCAGCACAGCCCCTTCCATCAGAGGCATCAGCACAGCCCGTTTGGCTGTCACATTCAGGGCTTTCTTTTCACATACTGGATGTTGGAGAAGGTGACTGCCTGTCTCAAGGGCAGCTCCCTGGGGACAGCGAGGCTTGAATCATTCATGTCTTCTGCAGTCCACACAGGAACTCTCCCCTGGCTTCCCCAGGGGCAACCACCACTGTATCCCTGTCCCTCCACTCTCTGGCTGCCCCAGAGTCCCTGCAGGATGGCGCTGGAACAGAGCTGCAGCTTCTTTTGAGCTTGCAGGCCCCTGGGCCACCAGGCTATGAACAAGGAGGGGCCCAAGCGCCTTTTGTATCTGTGTGCAGGCTGCTGGTGAGGAAGAGGAGGAGGAGGCTGCAGAGTTCAAGTGGTTCTTCCTGCTGCCTGGCTCTTACCTGATTTCAGTCCAGGTCTGTGGGAAGAAACCTTGTTGGGACCTGGGACAAAGAGGAAGGAAACAGGATCAGCAAGGGCAGGGCAACCCAGCCTCGGGTCCTGGAGTTGTGTTCCTGGGCTGGGGCTGCCACAGGCTTTGCTGCATCTTCCTCTCCTGCCTGGCAATCTCTTTGCCCACCTGTGGCCAGTGAGAGGCGAGGCCCAGGTCCCTGCTGGGACCCCTGCTCTGCCACAAGGCAGGGGAGGAGCAGCTCCCTACTGCCGTGCAGGCTTTGGGGTGACTCCACATGCAGAGAGAAATTCCCAAAAGCTGTGGCAGTGACTCAGGAGCAGACTGGGGCTGAAGCTGTGTAAGGCTGCTTGCCTAAAGCCAAGGGGACTCTCAGCACCTTCCATTTGGGCAGCACAAGGCTCCCAAAGACCCAGGGATCCTGCCCATTGTGGCAGAGGGTGCAGAGAGAGCTGCAGAGGAGCCCACACCTTCTTGAATCCCAGGCTCATGGTTTTTTTTTTAAATTGGAATCCTACGGTCACAAGCAACTCCAGAGTCGCAGAAGGAAAAGAGAATTTCTTGTCAGGTGGTTTCAGAGAGAATTCAAATATGAGAAATATCAACCTGAGCTGTAGCTATTGCTACAACTGTGAGGTCTGTAAGGGCTGCTGTGCACAGGTATGTACAGACAACCCAGCTGTTAACCTCCTGGAGCTTCATTTGCTGTCCCTCCGACTGACTCCAGGTGCTGCAAGAAAAGCCAAAGCAGTTACAATTTGTGCTTTAGCTTCTGTCATTGCTGTGGGCCCCTCAAGATGCTCTTGCAGCACAGAGCATCAGGACAGCATCAGTGTTGGAGGGGTATTTGGGGACCCACAAATGTCTGTTAAGCAGCAGCCATGATCTAGGCTGGTTTCTGCTGTTGTCTGGTGAAGCTGGACCAGCTGGGAGCCAGGCAGATCATTTTACCAGTTTGCTGAGTGCCTGGCAGCACCCCCATTTCTAACACTGCTGCTGGGCACGAAGCTTTGACTAGACTTGCAGAGCTGAAGCCCTGCAGAAGTTTGGCTGAGACAATAGTGGCTCAGCTGGGTGACCTGGGGTGCCAGCAGCCCCAGCACAGGGCACAGGCAGCAGGGCCATACCTTCAAGAGAAGCTGAGGAGATGGTCCCGTAGGCAGCCAGGGAGAAGCCCTGCTTGTGCAGGGCAGCTGCCAGCCCATGCCTCAGAGCTTCCTCCTCCAAGGTAGAGCTCAGGGGCTGCGAGTCCTGGGGGGTGAAGAGGAGGCGGAAATGGACGATCACACCGGAGTTCCCATTCCTAGTGGGAGACAGAGAAGTAAGGGGGACCTTGGCTTCATGATCAGTACAAGGGACAGGTTCCTGTGCTAGCTGTCTGCAGGGAAATAAAAGGAAACAAATCTTATTCTTAATATTTTGATTCTTAATAATTTAAGGTTTCACTGGAGATGTGCTCTGGGTTGAACTGGTCATGTGAATTTTTTTTCCTTTGGCCCAAAGCTGTGGTTGAACAAAATTGTTTTCCTCTGCCTTTCTGACTGGATTTTCAAATGTTGCAATCGCAGATGAAAATCCAGCCTTGACCAAAAAACAGTTTCTCTTTGTACTACTTTGAAAAAGAGCACAGGCGTGAGTTCACCTTCTTGGTGAGGCTTGTCAGAATGTGGTGAAACATGAGCTGCAGGGTCTGCAGAGATAGCTGCCTACACTCACCTGTAGCCCAGGATGGTGCAACCAGTGCAACTCCAGTTCAACTGGGAGTCTTGGAGACTGGACAGAAACTGAAAAACAAAGAGTGACGGTCACACACTTACTGGACCCCAAGGAGGTGGGAATAGATGGTGCCTGGCATTCTGCTGGAATGTGGAGCTGTTGATGCATGATCTCTTGTCTCTATAAGCAGAAGCACCAATGTCCAGCTCGTACGTAACTTTTTTCCCACTCTGGCTTTTAGGACATGCAGTAGTACATCCTTTTTTTATGCCTTATCTAATTTGCAAGGAATAGACCTGAACACACATTTCCCACTCCATGAATGTCTCCCAGGGCCCTGACAGGGCGTCTTGAAGTGCAGTTCAGCCCCATACTGTACCCTCCTGATGTTTAAGAAGTCCTAGTTCTCCTCCTGCCCTTGGCATACAGATTCTGCTGGTGTTACCACCACAGTATTTCACAAGTGTTTTTCCAGAAGGTCCAGATCAACTCACCAGCCTCTCAAGAGCAGGTGTCAGCACCCTATAGTAGTCGGAGTTCTTCATCTGTAAGCTCCTGTTGAATGTGATTCCTTGCAGCTCTACTGTGTGCTCAAAGCTGGCCTCTCCCATGGATTGGCAGGCTGCCAGAAAGGGAAGGTGTCTGTCAGAGGCAGCTTTCCTCAGGGCTTTGTAACCTGGATATCATCATGTCCTTCAAACCCTTTCTTTTCAGCAGCTTGACTCTCCCTGACCATCCCAGATGCCTCAGGGTGCCCCATAACCAGACTGGGATACCCAGCACATGTGCACTAATAGCATTTTGCACTGAATTTGTTTGAACTTGAAAATAGTGGATTTTTGTCAAAGTCAAATAGTGGATTTTCTGTCTAAGACAGAAATTCATGAACAGATGGGTACAGCCTGGCAACCTGAGATTGGTCCTTTCCTTGCAGGAGCTGCCTTGGGAAAGTTCTACTGGGTCCTGAAACTGTGACTGTAAGGGTGGGATCTGTCAGTCATGTTACACTGGGTCCTCACTGGGATGCTGGCCTGAGGTGGCATCTGGCCATGGGGCAGCAGAAGCAACAGGAGGGAGATGGAAGAGGGAATGAGATGGTGGCCATGCTCTGGAGTGGGACAGTAAAACAGGTAGTGCTCAGTGGCTGCAAGTGGTCCAGATAGGAAATGGCAGAGGCAGCAGGGTACAGTGACAAGAAATTTTAAAGTCACAGAGAGAGATTACAGGATAGATTCATAGAATCATGGAATTGTTTAGGTTGGAAAAGACCTCTGAGGTCATCAAGTCCAATCATTCTACCAGCACTGCCAAGGCTACACCAACCCATGTCCCCTAATGGCAAGTCTACGTTTCTTAAATCACTGCAGGAATGGTGATTCCACTGCTGCTCTGGGCAACCTGTGCCAGGGCTGGACAGCCCTTTCAGTGAAAATAATTTCTGAGTATCCAATCTTAAACTCCCCTGGGCCACCTTGAGGCCTTTTCTTCCTTCCTGTCCCTGTTCCCTGGGAGCAGAGCCCAACTCCCCCAGCTGTCCCCTCCTGTCAGGGAGTTGTGGAGAGCCAGAAGGGCCCCCTGAGCCTCCTTTTCTCCAGGATGAGCCCCTCCAGTTCCCTCAGTTGCTTCTGGTGCTCCAACCCCTCCCAGCTCTGTTCCCTTCTCTGGACATGCTCCAGCCCTTCAGTGTCTTTCTTGTCATGAGGGGCCTAAAACTGAACTCTGGATTTGAGGTGGGGCCTCAGCAGTGCCCAGCAAGGGGCACAGTCACTGCCCTGGTCCTGATGGCCACACTATTACTTCAGCAGATCAACATCCTGCCCAGGTTGAGTTTTTGTGAGGTGACTGAGGATGCCCTCAATCCCCTCATCCAGACCACTGATACAGATATGAAACAGGGCTGGCCCCAAAGAAACTGCTCTGAAGAACACCACTGGTCACCAGTCTCCAGCTGGATGTGACTCCATCCACCACCACTCTCTGGGCCTGGTCATCTAAACTAGTTTTTAACCAAGGAAGAGCATACCCATCCAAGCCATAAGCAGCCAGTTTCTCTAAGAAAAGGTTTATGGGAAATGATGTCAAAGGCTTTACTGAAATTGAGGTAGACCAGATTCAGACCCTTTCCCTCATCCACTAGGCAGGTCATGTTGTCATAGAAGGACATCAGATTGGTCAAGGAGGAAAGGAATAGAGCATATGTATCATGAGACACTGAAGATAAAATGCTCCAAAGTCACATATTAAGAACATGAGCCAACTACAGCTTTTGTAGTTTTTGTTCATCATGCAGAAAGGTGTCTTCATTTTGTCCTCAGTAGGAGGATTTTGAGGATTTTTGCTATGAGCAGTGCAGATCACTTCTGTTTTGGAGCTGATAAACTGAAAGAATGTACATGGCTGCAGACTCACCCAGCAAGATCCCCAGGCAGAGGGCTGTTGTGCTGCCCACCACAGCAGTGGCAGCAGTCACCTTCCAGCAGCAGGCACCCAGTCTCCTTCTCTGCGTGCCTTGCTCTGGCTTTATCTGGTCCATGCTTTCTGAGCAGCTCTACAGATGGGCTCTGTAATGAAAAAAAAGGAGGAGGAAAATTATAAGACTGGGATGAAATCTGTCATGCCAGCTAAGGTTACCCCAGGAGCTCCAAACAATGCATTGCCACAAGAAGTGAGAGGGTAGATATACACTGTGTCCCCTGAATGTGCCTTAGGCTGCAGTCAGGAGATTCAAGTTGTAGGACCTGAACTCATAAACCATAGTGGCTCCTCCCTGACTGGTTCCCCTTCTTCCTAAGAGGCCACCACTGACTAGTGGTGCTCATTGTGTTTGTGCTCACAATGGCCATGGCCAGTGTGAGCATGAACCAGCCTGATGCCTCTATCTCCATGCTCTGCACAGGCTCTGGATGAATCCTGAGCCAGTGTCCCAGCAGCACAGAACCTGCCTGGCAGCACCCTGTACCTGCTCTTCAGCAGGCAGTGACCCAGGTCTGCTTAGCAGCAGGGTTTCCAGGTCCAACTGCCCACTGTGCCAGGGTGAACAGGTACCTCAGCTCTTGCAAGGGCCAAGCAGCGAGGGGCTTGACAATTTGGCTTGCTCCTTCTACCTTAAACATCACCCCTCACAATGGTCCTAAACCCAGCAAGTGTCACTAGGGAATGCTTTGGTGCTGCTCAGGAGTCATGGAGCTGAGTAACAGGTAGGATAGTTGAGCTGTAAAGTTCAACTTTTATCTCAGAGTAATCTTATAGGTTTGCAAGCATGACTGTACTGCAGTCACATCCTTAAACACGAAGCTGCAGTTTGAAAAGACAGCTGTGGAGAGAGACCTGCCTGGGACTCTGGATCATGAATGGACCAGACCTAATTGGCATTGAATACTTCAGAAATAATTGTCTGCTCCTGCTAGACCATTCTGACCTGCTTGTGGAAGTCTTGGCATTAGGCTACTTATATCCCCAAGGTGCATGTTATATGGATTAAAACTTTCTAAACTTCACCCTGTAGTTGTTTATGAGGCAGATTCCAGGGTGAGATTTCATCTAGCCCAATGCTATTCCACATTTTTGCAGGAATTCTGGGGGAATTATAAAATCACAATGAGTGGCAAAGCCCACAACAGTATGTAGCTGAGAGCTCCCAATGCCTGTAATGCAGAGCAATTACAGCTTTGCTGCTACCTTAATGGAAGGAGATTCTCCTTCCCTGTGGCCAGCATTGGTGCTTCCAGTATTTTACCTCAAGTGGTTCTGCACCAGAAGCAAAGCCCCTTCATGTCACCTTTCCTGCTTCCACCTTTTCCTGGCCTTTGCCAGACTGGTTTCAGTATGTCAATGCTTTTCATGCACTGAAGATGCTCAGATGGGATATGGTGCTCCAAGTGTGAATTCAAAAATGCCAAAAATAGAAAGAATATCTGTCTTGGTTTTTTGTTTTTGTTTTTGTTTTTGTTTTTGTTTTTGTTTTTGTTTTTGTTTTTGTTTTCCTCTGCAGTCTTGCTAGTACAAGCCAAAGTATATTTGGCCTTTATTTGCACATCATCAACAATTTGGAATCACTAAGAATTAATATCTGTAATATCAATAGTTATTACATCATTCAGATAGGTTAGTATCTGCAACAAGCCTGATGAGACAAGGAGGAACACTGATTTCCTGTGGTCCTAAAATGTATTAAATTTCTGTATAAATATTTCTCCCTCATAGGTAGAAAGAAGACACACAATCCTTCTGTTCAAACTGGCAGGCTGAAGTTGTTTCAGACAATTCGTGTGGTCAGAAGTCCAACCTGCTTGGCCAAGGGTCCAGAGCTCCTCAGCCTCAGCGTTTTTTGAGTACTCAACTTCTAACTGTTGGGAGACTCAGATTTACAGGACACACCAGAAAAGCCTTGGCAAGGCACAACCACCTCTCAAACCTACTCTGTCTTGATATCGACAGCTTCAAGAGCATAAACCCCACACAGCTCGTCCTTCCTCAGTCCCAAAATCTGTCGTGCCGAGGGACATCCCCCGGTCACTTCGTGTCCATCCGGGCTCTGCTGGGAGAGTTTGGGCTGCCACAGCAGCGATTCCCTCCTGCGGGAAATCAGACTGTGGCTTCAGAGAGGCTGCAGAGCAACAGCCTTTTCTAATGTAAATGCATCCAGCAGTGAAAGGAAGAGGGGAGAAAAGGGACACAGGGAGAAGCAGCTCCCTGTTTCACAAGAGCTTTTCAGTGTTTTCCAAGAGGCGTCAGCAGCTCTTTAAACCGAAGGTTCCAGATAAGAGATTTTAGAAGGTCACTTCTTTGTGAGGCAACAGACAGAGAGAAAGGGGAGAGGAAGGGAGAGTCTGTCCAAGATGCCTCTTTTTTTCTAGCAGACATCCAAATATTCTTTTTCAGCTGTAACTGAGCCTGGCACAGATCGGCACTGTGGCCCCTGGGTTCTGCTAACAATATCTGTTTGGCAATTCAGCTCTGGCTAAGGAGAGGCAAGTAGGGAACCTGTTTTCCAGTGGTCCTTGTGGCCTGAATACATACAGATGAGGAATCTCTCCACCCCCCTTTTGGAGGGTTTTGGAGTCACTGTCTCTCTTGCAGTGTGCTGAATGCGGGCACTCAGAAATCTGGTTCAGGTGTGCTGACCAGTGCAACAGTGGACTTCAATGGACCTCAAAGGTAGGACAAATGGATCTGAGAAAAAAATAAACGTTGCAGACATAATTAGGTCTGGCTTATTGTTTTTTTGACAGTACAATCTTAGTTGCATGTAAAAGTCATACTACAATAAAAGGTACTTGGAACCCAAGAAAGAAGTGCGTATTAGTGATTGCAGAGGCTTTTTAACTGGAGAAAATAGACTATTTAGAGAGAGGGAACCTTTCTACTTCCCAAAACAATCAAAACTTGTCTTTGCTCTCCTTTCTAGAATACAGAAAGATTATTTTCTTTTGGTGTCAGTGGTGTGAATTAAAAAATAATTAAAAGGACTGTAAGTGGAAAGTCCATTTTGCAAGAGCAAAATAGAAATGGCAAATTATTTTGCTGAAAGATAATAAGGATCATCTTTATAGATGATGCATAGTGGAGATCTGTGGCAAGAAGCTACACACAGTGGAAAATATTGGGGTATAAAAATCAGATGAGCAAATAGCAAATTTTGTTAGTGGGCCAGAAATTACGAGAGTATTAGCAGTCATGAGTTTCCAATAGGAATATTGAGAAGTAAAAGCAAATTTGTGCTTTTCTGTCATCTTATAAATTATAAGTGATCATAAAATATAATGCCCTTGAGAGCAGGGTGTGGGGAACTCTGACCTAAGAGACCCTGCACCAGAAGAGCTGCCCTGCAGACTGTCACCATCTCTGGTTGCCCCTGAGAATCTGCCAAGGTGCTGGGAGGTGGCCACACTCCTGCTCTGCTGCTGCTTGGCAGCCCAGGGTTTGTTTCCTCCACAGAAGTCTGAAATTGCTCTAGGGCAGCCTTGAGTCATTCCACAGGATTTCCTTGGACAATGGATTTTATTTCTCATCTGGTTCAAGTAGGGAAATTGTAAAATATAAAGCAATATTGGTAAAAATATTCCTTTACCCAATTAGCCAAACTGTTACTTCCACTCTTCTCATCAAAGAGAACAAGTACCAAGTGTGTGTGTGTGTGATCTCACATATGTGTGGTCTCACATGTGTGTGTGTGATCTCATGTGTGTGTGTGTGCGTGTGTGTGATCTCACATGTATGTGGTCTCACATGTGTGTGTGTGATCTCATGTGTGTGTGTGCTGATAAAGTTCTCCCACACTGTGATGATAAAGATCAGCCAGTATGCTGCAACCATGGAGTAGTATGGCTCTTAGCAAAGCAATAGTGTCTACTGAACCTTCAGACACAGAGGTTGTAAAACTGTCTCATTGTGACCTGTAAATCCTCACCCAGATGGAGCCTTTGCAAAATGATGGCACAGGTATGAAAACATGCCACTTGCTCAAGGCAGACAAGCTCAGAAGCAGATCTGCCTGCAGCCTCAGCAAGTTATGTACCTGTGGCCAAAGGCAAGTGAAGGACTATCGATTTTGTCACCAAGATAAGACTTGTGGCACTTCAGAGGAGGAATACAGCAGAAGCAGAATATTTCTCCAGAAGGAGGTAGCCAAAAATCAGAAAGCAGACTCCTATATGCCTCACTTAGGTTCACCATCCAAAATCACAGCTGCCAAAACAACAAACCTTTGGTGATATATCTGTCATGTCACCAAACCATGAGCCTAAGCAGGAGAGAGAAGATGCTCATGTGCTGTAAGTGAAATGAGAAGCATGACCACAGCAGATAAGAGATGTGCATGTGCAAACAGATCTGCTGGCAAAGCAAGGTGGTGGGAACAGCCAGCCTCAAATATTTCTGTAAAAATGGGGTCAAGCCTAATGATTTTTTCCTTATAGCTGAGAATTTAGTTGTATGAAGCTCAGAACTTGTGGCAGTAGCTACTGAGAAGGGTAGAATGCTTTTATAGGGGAGTGGATTTATAACCAGTGGTATCTGTTGGGTGGTGGTGCAGTGCGAGGACATGTCAGCCTGGAGAGGCCAAGAACTGTTTGCCAGCCCCACCTTATGGCTCACTCTCTCTGAGTGGGACTCCAGAGAAGGGAGTCTGGGAATTTATCCAACACTGTTGCCCACATATTTCCCCTTAAACCTTCTGATGAGATGATTGTATGTCATGAAAAAAAAAGCCTGTGCAGAGAAAGCAGCAGCTGATTGAGCAGATAGAACAGACAGAGCTCTCAGCATCAAAGGCAAACTTTCCCATGACCTGCAGACACAGATTAGGCTGCATGGTGTTTTGTTTTGTGTGACATGAGCTTCATCTACCACTACACTGGTCCCCTGGACCTTCCAAAACTGTATTTCATGAATCCTTTTGCTTTAACCCATCTCCAGCTTCTGCAATGGATGTAGAGAGGAGCATCTCCATGTCCCCATCTCTCTGTAGGTTAACATTTAGAAGCAGTTGTGCTGTATTTAAAAGGCTAAACCCTACTTTTAAGCAGAAAGAAACTCTTGTCACCTAAGAGAATGCAGATTGAGCTGAGGACAGCTATTGTTGTTGTTGGTTAGTGAAAAGCCCTGACACCACAAGCTCCCAGACCATGCACAGCCTGCAAGTGAGCAAATCTGAAAGCCTCTGCCACTCAGACCAGTGAGGATCTTGAGTCCCTGCTCACCTGCAGCACTCATCATGGAGATGCATCTGGTTCAGCTGTAGTTCTGCTCCCAGCAAGCCAAATGACACTGTGCCGGCCTTGTTTATTGTCCCTCTTGGTCTACAAATGTCTCTCAATTTACAAGTAAGAAGATCCTCTCCCTGCCTGCCAGCTCAGCAGTCTCAGCTGGGGCATGACAGACAAGCTGAGCTCCCCAGTGCTTGTATTATCATGGGTAACAAAGGCTCTAACATCACTTCCACCTTGGAGACACTCAGCCCTGAGCTCTCTCTCTCTACGAACAAAGTACTGGCAGATTTGTACCTGCAATTACTTCTTAAACTTTTAGCCATGGATTACACAATAAAATAAAGTCAGCCTTGCCCCCCCGCTTACCCCCCCTAACTGTGCTGGCTTGAAAACTCAGTACAGATAGTAAATACTGAATACACATAGGGAGTATTCAGTAAGCCAGGAAGTCCATGTTTGTCTGGTTACTTTCCACAATAGGAGCACTATATAATTTGATACTTTTCAGTTAATGAATGGCCAAGAAAAACTCACATGTTTAACTCATAGCATTTCTTTCACTGACATTCACTTGCCTCCCTTGAACACTTCCTGGCCCAGTGCAGAGGATGTGGGAGAAATCTTGGTCTCAATGAAGTTGATGGACATACTGGGACCAGAGGTTCTTGAAGGAACAGGGGCTAAAGTAGAGGTCTTCATTTTGGAAATAATCACATTTTATTCTTTCTTACCAGCTTATATACATTAGAAGCAATGTGTAAATTACATTTTTAGCAGGCTTCAGCTGTTACTACATATTGTCAGGTAGGCATTAGTGTTCATGGATACAAAATCCTCAAGCTAGCCTGAATCAGTTACCTGCAATGCATGCTCCCTCAAAGGAAGAATTCACACAGACAAACCAGCCAGTGATGAAAGATATCAGTGAAGCAGTGAGCTCACAGCACTTGAGTCAATGAGAGGCCACAGGGTGAAACTGTTCGTGTATGGGTAGGGGATAGTGGGAGAGGCTGAGCTGCAGCCCTGCTGCTCTGTGTGCCCAGCTCAGCTCACCTGCTGCTCTATGCCCAGCTCAGCTCTGGCCAGCCCTGCTGCCCGAGGGCTCCAGCCCCGGCACACACGGAGCGCTCAGCCCTGCACCGGGCGCTCCTGTCCTGTTTGACACCTCGCTCACAGGGACTCCCTTAGGCAGGACAAGGGGCTGTGCAGGAGCTCTTTGCAGGGCAGCCTCAGGGCTGGAACACAAGTGAGCGACTCTCAAGCCCTTCTCTTCAACCATGGGAACAAAGAACCATCCACCTACAGAATTATTTATTTAAGTTCAAAAGAAGGTGCTATTTTAAGCCCATGGAGGTTGTTTATAGGGCTGTTTCACTCTTGTATTTCCTACATTGATAATATTGCTTTTTTCAGCATTTGGGTCTTCATTATTGTCAAAGTTGCACTTTTTGTTTTCCATGAAGTACCCTGAGCTTTCTTTCTAGAATATTTCATAATTTGTTATAGTTTTCAAATAATATAGACCATCCTCTGCATTTGGTTTCCAAGGTGTTTAAGAAACTAAGATGTTTCTCTTAATCAGTACTTTAAGAAAAAAGGGTCTAGAGGTCACTTTTGACCAAGGCTCATCCATTAGGTCCCACAGGTTGTTGTTGAACACACACTGGTTAACAGGCAAAAGATGAAATGTGCTACAGAAATACAATAGCAGGGCACAACTGGCAGAAGGGTCAAACTTCTACAGACATTCGATGGGGAGCCCATTTCTGTAGCCATTAGGTTCCTTCGGTCCAGAACGAATCCCTCCAGCAGCACCCAGCAGCACCTTTGTTCCTGCAAAGTGCTCCCAACCTCCCCTGAACCATGTAGAGTTACATGGAATAGAAAAGCACCAAGAAGCAATCCAGCATTACGTAAGGAAAACCACATAGCCATCAGCGACTAAAAGGAAGCACAGACTTTTTTTCCATCTATTACTTTCAATAAAAGGTGAGTTGAGCTATTTTCCCCACAGACAATAAATACAGAAACAGGCCTCAGAGCCAACAAAGCATGAGAGATTTCCCCAACTACGGGGGGAATACCAGAGTGGAGAAGCAGTTTCAAACTCCAGCTTGTCAGAAAATCTGCAGGTGCAGGTCAGCCTTTCTGACCCTGATGGACAAGCAAGGAGGAAGAACAGAAGGAGGTGGTGAAGAAGGAGGAGGTGAAAAAAGAGCAGGAGGAGGAGGAGGAGGAGGAAGAGGAGGAGGGCTGCCGAGCCCCAGGCAGGCAGGAGGGATGGCGCTGGGCGGTGGGAGCGCGGGGCGAGGAGCATCCCGGGCTGGCGGCAGCAGCCGGGAAGGTGCAGGTTTGTCTCTTGCCATCCGAGCCAAGAAAGCCCGGCACAATGAAGGAGGTAAAAAGGGCTCCTGAGAAGGAGCAGGGACTCACCTGCTTTGCTTTTCCCGATGCTGCCAGGTGTCTTCCCCGGCAGCTCAGCCGGTGGGGGCGGTGAGAGGCACGGGGGGAGCTCGCGGCGGAGTTAAAGGCACAGGCTGAGAGACAGGAACTGCTCAGCCTGAAGAGCTGCTTTGTTGCTTTCACTGAACTTTGGAATTAAGCAATTTCCACCCCCAGCCCCTAGCTGCCTGCTTTGGGGACTGGACCAGTGATGCCCCAGCTCCTGCCTCTTCCCGGTCAGATCGGGGACGATCTGTTAACCAGCGCTGGCCCACACACACACACAGAAACCGTAAAGGGAGCATTCTCAAAATAACCCCTACTAATTTCCTTAGTCAGACATCCATAGCCCTTCCTGTTCATACTGTATTTATCATCCTGACAATCCTGACAGGTGTTAGAACAGCCTGACTGCCCCACAGGAACGGGCAGGGGTATCCATCATCACACACACCCACAGCAGAGGCCAAAACTGGGCAGAGTTCCTTGTGCTGAAGTTCTTATTTAACTCCACAAGTGACCCTTCTGCCATCTTAAAAAGAAAAAAAAAAATACAAGAAAAACTTAGAACTTGTTTTTTGCTTTAGTCTGAATTTTGGCCTGCTACTTAACACAGTCATCTCTCATCCAACTGAGACTTCTGTCCCTAATGTGCAAAACAACTCTCACTTTAAAATTTTCAAAGGCTTATTAAACCCTAACCAATACAACAAAGGACTGAATAAGGAAGGAGGTGTGGTACCAAGAGCATGTCACCCTCTGCCACATGCTCATCTACAAAACGGCTGCTCCACCTTTCGTACCCCTGGTGTTGCATCAGGTAACCCCTGCCCCTCTCCGAGTTTGCCACTCACCTTTTCTTCACTGCATTGCTGGAGGCTCCTTTCTTGCCCCTGGATTGGAGGTGTTGCCATCCCAAGCGCCCCGACTACCAAGGGAGTGCAGAGGCAACAATACAAGGGGGAAGGGAAAGGGGACTATGAGGAGAGAAAATCACAGTTACATAACTTCACATCGTTAAAACTTCTCTGAACATACACATCATATTCATCCCTTAATTGTGAGAGCAAACCATCACATTACCCATCTATAACACTGAGTAGCTTCAGCATTAACAGCAAATGTCAGCAGTTCATGTGTCTGATGGCAAAGGAATGAAAGAACACAGGATTCCAAAATGATAAAATTATCATAGAGATTTCTTGGAAGCTGATTTTGTTTAGAGTGTATCCTTTCATTCCTAACATCTGCTGTCCCATGGATCTCTCCAGACTGAGCAACAATGACTGAAATCTATTTTAGGTTTCCTGCTGAGCATCAATAATGAAGACTTAGCTGGTTACAGAATCACAGACTAGTCTGTGTTGGAAGAGACCCAGAAGGATCATCTAGTCCACCTCTTAAGTGAATGGCCCATATGAGGACCAAACCCAGAACCTTGGTCTTGTTAGCACCAAGCTAATAACCAGAAAAATGCTGCAATCTCTGAATTTGAACAGGTTTGGCTGTGAGCCAGTGAACACCACAAGCAGCTCCTGTCCTTTCAGACAGGCTGTACATCCTTGTGAAAGAGCTAAGTGAGAGACTGACATCCTTCTAATAGTTCATCAGATAAAGAGGATCTGCATGTATCTTTGTGTGAATGGAGATGAAAAACAGCATAATCAAAGCTCAAAAGTAATAAGGAGTGGTGGACTGCAATAGGACTTCAATAAAAGAAGAAAACAACAATATCTATCAGTGGGCAAATAAGTAAGAAATTAGGAGCAGCAGTGTCTGCACTCCTGCTGAAGGGGCTGGGAGCAAACACATCAAAGTGAGAAGACAAGTCACTATAGATGTGGTCTCTGGCAACCAAACTCACAGGGGCAGTTGGGACCATCTTGTCTCTTATGTTTGCTACACACACTGTCACACTGTGCAGATCAAATGAACACTGCACTAAAGCAATATAATACTCAAAATTTAACAGAACAATCAGGAAAACCTTGTGATGTACCAGAAGGATTTAAATGTATTTAACAGCATTTTGCTAGATTTCATATTGAAATACTGGGAAATGCTGTGCATGGGATATGGAACTATTTCCATGGTCAAGAAAATTTCTAGCTGCAAAAAACACAATGAGGAGAACTTTACATGAAAGGATTTCAAAGACCATTCACTTCATTCTGCTTCCCAGAAAGATCCTTTTACTGAGGGCATGGAAAAATTGAATGTGAGGTTTAATGGTTGTGTCTCCTGGTTCTTTCCCTGTGGTACAGCAACTAAGAAATGGAATGGGAACAGAAACCATTTCTGAAAACTGTTTAGAAATTAAGAGCTTTTTATCATGACAACCCCATCCTTACCCATCAAGACATATGTCCCACACTCCGCAGCACCACCCCCAAAAGGCATTTTAAGTGCAGATTTGCTTGTTTCATTTTCTTTTTCTGCACTGAGAAGTAACATTTCTCATTCTTGAAGGGGAAAAAAATACTGGTTGATTTAATTAAATTTTAAATCTTGATTTCCGAGTGATAAACCAATCAAGATATAAGAGAATGTAGGAATAGAAAAAGAATAATACTCATACATAACTTTATGAGAGACATTTGAGAAGAATTTTTTTCATACAATTAAATTCTGCACTATTCATTTTTATAAATATGCAAAACTGATGGTTATGTGGCTAGAGTATCCCTCTCTCTTTTATTCCCCTACAAAAATATCACTTAGAATATTGAGTGACTCACTAACTTCTTATTATGAAAATTGCTTGAACTTTGGTGGAATTGTTTTGAGAGTATGCAACCATTGAATAGCCCTGTAATGGCCACAGAGTTATGCTGTTTCTGTATCCCTGTCCAGGGGGTACAAAGACACAGAATAAATATACTCTTCATTTGGATTTCTGGAGGTAGTTTGGAATGAATTTCTCACCTGCAGCACTAAATCTACCTATGGAGTCCCCAGCATCAGGAAGGACATGGACCTGTTGGAGCATGTCCAGAGGAGATGCTGCAAGGGCTGGAGCCCCTCTGCTCTGGGGACAGCCTGGGACAGCTGGGGGTGCTCACCTGGAGAAGAGAAGGATCCAGGGAGAGCTCAGAGCCCCTGGCAGGGCCTGAAGGGGCTCCAGGAGAGCTGGAGAGGGACTGGGGACAAGGGATGGAGGGACAGGACCCAGGGAATGGCTGCCACTGGCAGAGGGCAGGGCTGGATGGGATATTGGGCAGGAATTGTTCCCTGGGAGGGTGGGGAGCCCTGGCACAGGGTGCCCAGAGCAGCTGTGGCTGCCCCTGGATCCCTGGCAGTGTCCCAGGCCAGGCTGGGATGGGGCTGGAGCAGCCTGGGACAGTGGGAAGTGTCCCTGCCATGGAAGGGGCTGGAATAAAATGGGCTTTAAGGTCCATCCCAACCCAAACCATTATGGGGTTCTGTGGATAGGAATATTGCCCTAATCACTGTATAGTAGGTGTTGTGGATATTTTTGCCAGCTTTAAAGAACTCCTTACTGGGGCTGACAAGACCTTAATAATGTAACAGAGTAGGGCTGACAGAGCAAAAGAAGCCTCCTCAAGTTCAACAAGACTGAAAAATTCTTCCCCTGGAATCCCCATGCCAGAGTCCATGAAGCCCATTAATGTTCTCTGTCTATATTAGTGCAACCCCATGCTGTGAAGCAGACTGAGCTAGAAGGGGCAGCAGGCCAACTCTGGCTGCTCATGTCGTGTTTCCTTGTAATCCTCCACACAAAAGAGACTTTCCCTGCCCCATGCAGAGGAAAACATGGAACATTTGAATGGCTGGGCTGGATGGTTGGCACTGCAGAGCATGAGACATACCTGACTCTAACACAACCTGCTCAGGAACACCTGTTGGGAACAGGGTGATTGCTAGGAGCCACTGGAGACGTGTAGCACACTCTTCTGAAAGCTGCATCTTTTTCCAAGGAACTCTTTTAACTGAGAGCAGTATGCAGAGGTGATCTAGAGAGTCAAATCTATCTTGGAGGTGAGACTGAGAAACCATGAATATGGGAATTGAATTTAAACAGAAAAAACAGAGATCACAATACTCTCTATGCCTTGTTAAAGTTCCCTCAAGAAGAAAAACAGGAG
Source organism: Oenanthe melanoleuca (assembly GCF_029582105.1). Classification (NCBI taxonomy): domain Eukaryota; kingdom Metazoa; phylum Chordata; class Aves; order Passeriformes; family Muscicapidae; genus Oenanthe; species Oenanthe melanoleuca. The sequence continues at coordinate 360,898 of NC_079361.1, forward strand.
AGATTTGCAGTGTAGCCAGGTCCTAGGGTCCCCAGGTGGTTCAAGAACTCCCCAGTTAATCACCTGCACAAGTCAGGGAATGAGCTGATTTGAAAATGGTAATTGACTGAATATATTCGCAAAAATGTATTTCAGCACTGGCACAGGAGATCTCCAGGTGGGAATTTCAGCTTGCCCTGAAACCGACCTTCAGGCAGCACCTGTGCATAGAGCAATCCCTGTAATTAACTGAGCCTGTCCTGGCTGGAGAATGTGGAGAATTCAGCCCTTCCTTCCAGAGCTGCCTGAGGCCAGGCAGCCTGGGGGGTTTTGCTGTACAACTCAGCAAGGCTACAGAGATAAAATGCTTGTGAATAGCCCACACAAACTGTCCCTGCAGATGCAGAAATGCTCACGTAGGACAGATCTTTAGCAAGTGCACAAGGTAGTCAGGAGGGGCTTGGAATGTGAAGATCTTCATCAGTGATGGATCTGCACCTGTGGCTCTGTGAGAACTGTGGGCTCCACCACAAGTGTTCAGCAGGCCAGCAGTTCAGTCAGCAGCTCCTGTTTGAATGGTGCCATTCCCCATTAGAGCATCACTTTGTGTCAAGACCTATAATATGGGCTCTTTACAAAAAAAATCCAAAACCAACTCCCACTCCCTCCCCGCAAAAAATAAAAAAAAAAAAGGAAAAAAAAAAGGAAAAAGGAAGCAACACCACCCCCCCACCCCCACAAACCAACCCAAACCCACAAAACCCCAAACAAATCTCTATCCTTGCCTATTCAACAGATACAGGATACAAGAATGTAAAAATCACACAATTGGTTCATGCTGTTCAATTATGCAGATGTATGTCTAAATCTAGAACACCAGGAACTGTTTCAAATAATATGAGGTTTACAATACTTTAGGATAAGCTTTGTGGCCAGATTGTATCTTTATGTTTACTACTCTCTACTTAAAATGAACCATGTCTTTCTGGTTTTGAACCCACCTTTTCTGAAAGGAAGCAGCTCTCTCTTGGTTCCTCAGTGACAGCCCAGAGGGAAAAGCTGTCTTGATGCAGCTAGTTTTTTTAGTGGGTTGGATTTTTTGTGTGTGTGTGTGTGTTTTTGTTTATTTGGTTTTGTATTTGTGTGTGTTGTTGTTTTTTAGAGTTAGATATCACAAGAAATTTCTCAATTTCCCTCTTCCCAGCTGCATTGTGTAATTAGAAGTGAAGTGCAGGACATACTAAGCATAAACACAGGGTAGAATTGTACCTGTCGTCAGTTTGCACCATTCCTGGATACACCCATGATTTGCCTTGTAATTTGTTTTTTAGAAAAGGGACTCTTAGTAAACTCCATTCTCAAGCAACAACATTTCAACATGCAATAGAGTAGTTAAACCAAATTTATCCATACAACTGATTGATCACACGACTTTAAATGGCTGAGGAGGCCCTGGCACAGGGTGCCCAGAGCAGCTGTGGCTGCCCCTGGATCCCTGGCAGTGTCCCAGGCCAGGCTGGACATTGGGGCTGGAGCAGCCTGGGACAGTGGGAGGTGTCCCTGCCATGGCAGAGGGTAGGATGGACTTTAAGGTCCTTCCAACCCAAACTGTTCTAGGACTCTGTCAGGGTTACAAAAGCCAGGGAAAGAGATTATTTGTGCAGATCATGTGGTGATGTCAAACAATGTTTCTGATATTGAGCAAGTTTTAAGAATTTTGCATGGAATCCAGCTCATGGTGGGAGTTGTACACAGTGATCTTTAAATACCAAAGGACATTTTATCACATCCTGGACCAAACAATAAAAAACGTGTTTCAAACTTAAGGGTGATATAAAATAGCAAAACTCAGTTCAAAAATTAAGTATCTTTATTTGACACTTTTTGAAAATTTTTACAGTTTTAAACTAAAACCGACTAAAGGAAATTCCAGTGTTTTTAAAAGCAAAACAGAAGAAAAAACCTAAACTACTGCAATTTGACTAGCTAACCAGTCATTTTCAAGTTTGTTTTCTTTCACTATATCTATATATGCCTTAAACAGGCTTCATTATTCCACAGAAAATTCACTCTGCAGAAACCCTTGGGACATTTCTCATCTCTTTGCCTTAAGATTCTGCCATCCCCATTAATTTTGAAATAGGGTTTTTTCCATGTTACATCGCAGAAGGAAAGCTAATCTACATCTGGTCACTGGAAATCCTATGTATTACAATGTACTTACATATATAAAAATATAATATATTATGATGCACTGTGCAATTGGATACAAGGCTGTAATTCAGCCAGAGGGAGGGCTGGTATCAAAACCATAAAGATACATACAGATATAGGGTGGAAAAGGCCACCCAGACTGAACTGAAAATCTTACTATGGTAAGACGTAGAGTTTTGGAAAAACAGAAATGTTTGCTAAATTTTTTCTTTTTTTTTTTTTTTTTTTTTTTTTTTTTTAGTACTTGGAAACAAACTTGCTTTTTTGCTTGGTCTTCACAATGGTTCTCTCCTAGTGTCAGCACACCAAGGGATCAGTAAGGTGACAGTCAGTTCTTTGTTACTACTTGCAAACAATGACAGCAGAAAAAACCCTTGCACTAGAGACAGAAGATACTTGTATCATAGACAAAAGTTCCAGAATTACTGATTTATCTGTCCTTGCAGGTATCATGCAATATGCACGATTTTGCAAGTCATCAGTAGTAAGCAGCCTGTGTGAGGGGAGAGGGGCCCTCTTCCCATAGGGAACTGACAACCCCACAATCAGCTACAACTGTGAACCTGATCCACGTGGTGCATGCCACAGACAGACTGGATTGACAAGGTCAAGGAAATACAAGGTAGGAACCAGGGAATGGGGGAAGGATTTTATCATTTTATCAGTATCACTGACTACATCTCTACAGAGAACTAAATTCCTCATTCTTTATATCCATCTGCACTTCATTTCCATAGCTTGTTTGAAATTTTTTTTGTAGGAAAAATACTCCAAGAAAGTTTTCATACCAGTCTCCTACACTGGCCAGCTTCCTTAGCTGCTCTTTTTTTGGAGGAAGGGGTTGTTTTTTAGTGTGGGTTTTTTTCTCTCTAATTTAGAAAAAAAATTTATTAAGGGGCCAAACTGCATAGATCTTAAAACAGCAAAAATATAATACATTGGATCAAGAGAAAATCTTTCCTTCAGTACCTGAAATGAGCTTAAAGTTTATTCTTTATGCATACATATGTAAACAGATGCATTTGCAAATGCTAAAATTAACAATCTTTTAGTTTGCACTCTTCATAACAATATCCTACATACTACTATTTGAATACCATTACAAAGTCCTTCCACAAAGATACCAGACATTAAAGATAATGTTATCTCCAATAATCAACTTCCTCTCTAAAAGCAGCTACTGTCCAACATCCAAGAAACGAGCAATTTAAACAAACGGGTCTTATCTTGTAAATAACCTTTATACTGCTTGAAATTTTTGCTTTCAGCCTCCCACCAATCCACATCCAAGGCATTTCTGATGTAGTTTTAGTAAAGTAACACTAGCAGGAGTCACAGGGGGCTCAGGGGGTGCTGGTGGGTTATCAGACCCCAGTTCCTCCAGCCTTGAAGAACATGGACAGCAATGAGTAAAGCATTCATGGGCAGGGCTGTAAATTCAGGTTTTTCTTAGGTTTGCTTTCCTGGGCTGTGAGGCTGAAAGTACCAGAGTTCATAGTTCATGTCAGTGCTTTAGGATCAAAGAGGTTTAGAGTGTTCAGCCCTGTGAGGAACACAGCTTGTGACCCAGGCCCCAGGCTGAGCACAGTGGCCAATTCCATTTCATGCCTTTCATACAGCACCAGGAGTGTGCTGTGACACAGAGATTCCTTCTTGCTCTCGCACAACCAGTGCTGGCTGTGGGACTCTATGAGAGCTTGAGGTCACTGGAGGAGACGAGTGGCAAAGCATGAGTTGAAGACAAACCGGTGACATGTTCACCCAGCACAGGCTGGCACTGCACTCATTGGCCATCAGAGACATCAGCTTGTTTCCCACAGAGGACTGCTGCCAACTTAGGGTCTGCTGTAACATCTCTAATAAACATTTTTTGAATTCTCCACTACTGATTATGAAAAAAGTAGATTATGGCCCAAACCAAATTAAACTATGTCACTGTGGGTTTTTACTTTGTCAAACTAAACCTGAATCACTGTTTTGAGGTTTTTGTTAAACATGAATCAGAAAAACTTCAGTCAGAGCAGAATAATAAAATTCTCTTCTGGTTCCTTGCTGGGGAATGCATGTAAAGGACTGTGCTCCTCCCCAAACATCACCAGCTTCCAACCATTCTGGTTCAAGGATTGGATCCACAGTGCAGAAGTGGCAGGTTTGCAGCAATTTCCTGACTTCAGATACATGTTTCAGATGAAAGGAGCTATTTCTACCCATTCCAAACCTCTGGATTAAGGAAGAAGTTACTATATTGGAAACAATATCAGATACGACTCTTGTGCACGCCAAGGGTCAGGCTCTGGAAACCTCACTGGCCTCACTGCCCTGACTGAACAGGGTGTTGCTGCTCATGCCAAGTGTCACATTCTCAGGGCTGGAGATCTTTCAGTAGCACTTGACTGTGAGGTGCTGGCTGTCTGCTACTGCAGGGCTCCTATCAGCCCAGGCCACCAATTTTAACGAGTTATGATAGAATCTTAGAATCACAAAATGGTTTGGGTTGGAAGTGACCTCTAAGATCATGTCATTCCAGCCCCTGCCATGGACAGGGATGCCATCCACTAGATTCAGGTTGCTCAGGGCTACATCCAGCCTAGCCTTGAACTTCCAGGGATGGGGCATGAGCAGGTGATGAGCTGGTTTACTTTGAAACCATGTCTGCATATTTTCAGCTGACCAATATTTACATGAAACACTGGAAGCACAGTTCATAACATACAGTGCACGTCTGTCAGCTGGAAGCAGTTCTCAACTAAAAAAAAATGTAGCTTGCAGATCATCTCAGAATTTCTCAGGGACAAATACCTGGATGAAGTTTGCCACGTGGAGCTATTTCTGCATGCTGAGATGCAGAAAAATATGAGAAAACTGGACAAATTGTAATGGTGGTTCCAAATAATCCAGGAGCATGTGCACCTGTAAACCCTGGCTGCTGGACTCAAGCCTGAACCTCTGCATCACAGGAAGTTAAGTTCTCTGTTGGTTCCTGAAATTAGAGATAATTGTGTACAGTACACTAGTTCCCAATTCAAGAAAATTCAATTTCAACACATCTCTTATCACTAATGTACAGACAGTAAAATGTCATCTTTACTCCACATAATATTTGAATATTTAACTGCAAAACTGGAAAACGTGGAACCCTCACAGATTAGCACATAATTGATAAGCAGAGATGACAGAGAGGATCAGTGGAAAGGAAGTTTTTTATGCCAGTGCCCAAAGGAAGCTCCTGGTGGCACACAAAGCTGTCTTGTTCTGAATATGTTCCAGGGTGCCAGAAGCAATTTAACATATTAAACATAGATAAATAAAAAAATTGATGCTGGGTCTTTCCAGATGATTTATCACTTTTGAGTAGCAGAAAACACAGACTTTGTCTCACAAGAGCTGAACTGTCCATCACAGTGATTACAGAACACTCTTGACAGCATTCACGATACATAAATTGAGTACTCTGGGATAAAGTTCATGCTGTAACATCACTAAACCCAGGAATCCTGACCCTTAGACTGTATCTAGACAGGTAGGCCAGGGCTTGTTGGCTGGCTCCAATGCCAGTGGCATGAAATTACTCAGGTTGGTGTGGTTCAATCCTCTCCTTGCAGAACCAAAGGAGCTCATGCACTGGGCACTGCCCTGTCCCGCTGAGTCCCTCACTTATCCACCCCTCCAAGATTTTTCCTACCACCAATGTCAAAATTTCCTTATTGCAATTTAAGTCTATTAATTCTAATGTCATCCCTAGTTGAAAATGACAAATTGTTTTCCCAACTTGCAGCAGCATTTCAGATTTTTGGCTATTTATCATGCACACAGGTGTTCTCTTTGGAGTAAACTCTTCCACTGCCTTTCTTATTCAGTGTCTCCTCATGCTTTCTGTGTCAACTTCAGTTTTTTCTTATCCTCTCTCTCTCCACCCTACCCAGCATCACTGGCAAAAACTCAAACTGAAAAGCTGTTAGTGCAGCTCTGTTCTTCATGTCCTGCCCCAGCTGGGAAACCACATGTGAAATTAAAATACCTAAAGATTCCTTGCTCCTTGCTGATGATATTTTCTGGACCTCTGACCATAGTTCCTGTCCTCATTTGCCTGAAAACACAGCCCTTCATTAATTTTAAAACATAAGAGATTATACTTGTCATGGAAAAGAGCACCATCTCTGCAGGCTTAGGATGAGTATTTGGATCTACTGGTATGTCTGTATTTCACACTTGTGTCAATGTGCTATGTGCCACATGTTGATAATCATTAGTTGTATACACTGCTGCTTGGCCAGCATATCCAGCCTGCAGTGTACTACAAATAACACACCAAATGATGCAACCATGTACAGAATACTCTGGTTTGATCATGGACAATCAATGAAGCTGCTGTTAAAAAGAATTATCATGGGCTTTACATCCTATACAGCCTGTGTAGAGCAAAAAACCAGAATCACACACACAGCCGTGGGGCTAAAGACAAGAAAAAAGTACTGGATTTTACACTAAAACAGCACATGCAAGCTTTAACTTCAAGGAAACCCTGTTCTCAAACATCCAATACTGGCTTTTTTAAGGAGCTGCAGGTAAATTCACAGCACCTACCCAAGGCAGACAAATTCATTAATAACTGCAGCCACAGTCTGCAAGCTCCAACACTTTTATTTCAGCACAGGCTGCTGGCTGGGTTTTGTCTGCCTCCACAGTCAGCACCAGTTTCCAGCATACTCAGGAGTCAACAGGCACTACCATGAAATCATGATCTGTTGCATGTATGAACAATGCATCCAACTGGGAATTTGGGAATGCAAAAACCAAAGCTGAAACACAGAAATGCGCATGGCTGAAAAACACTGACAAGACATTCTTACCAACAGCCCTACAGAGGAGTACAGTAAGAAAAGAGCATCCTCTGAAAGAAAAGCTTGACCAATTATCCAAGACCACGGAAAAAGTTCAAGAAATTTGGAAACAAACAGTTTTCTAAATGAAGTTTTCTATGAAACATGTTAATAAACCTTTTGGGAAATAGGCTGTGCTGCAGATTTTCTGTTGTCTGTCCAAGTTTAGAGAAAACATTTTTGCAAGTGTTAATTCTTACATAGATGGATGCGCTTTTATTAGTGCCACTGGTAAAAACAGAATATATTTTTAAATCTATTTTTTTGTGTTTCCTTTTTACATATTTCATTTTAAATGATTTTCATTTGTAACAAGAAAAATAAAATCCACAAAATTTAAAGAGGGTTTCAGATACTCTTCTCTTGTCACCCTCAGTAAAGTCTTTCATATTCCATTCTACCTTCAGCTGCATTTGAGCAATCCTTCAGGAGGGAACAGACCAAAACAAACACTTGAGGAAGGAATCTGATCCTCATTACTGTGATCCAAAGAGTCAGGTTGTTGTTGGGGTTTTTGTATTTGTCTGGGGCTTTTTGACCAAAAGAAATGCTTCCCCTGGAACACATACAAGTTCTCAGGCACAGACCCTTACTGACTTTCTAGACAGATAAGGCTTAGTATGTGAAAGACATAAACAAGAAGCCTATCAACATTATTTTAAACATTAATATTATCTTCATTACTTTAAATATGAAAACTCACGTTTGGTGTGGAATGTTTACCTGAAATCATCAAATAAAATTAGAGTCAGTCACACTGAACCGATATGCATATTTTCCTATACAACATTAAGTTTTAAATTAAGCTGATCAGGGAGGTTTTTCAAAGATAAAAAATTACAGCCTTGGTTTTTGATGGAAGAGATTGAACTGATCAGTCCAAACAGTCACAGCCAAACTGGAGCACCAGGGTCACCTGATTGTACAGTATTGAGACAGTAAAAATCTGTAAATTGTTGCCACTTCACATGCTTTAACTGGAGGTACTGCACTGAGAAGCTGTTGGGTTTTTTTCCCCCGCAATCTTTTTTGTTTGGGGGAGAAAAAAGTTACACTTAAAAACAGATGGAAATTCCCCAAAACCTGAGGTGAAGCAGACCTCTGCAGATTGCAGCTGTGAAATGCCTACTTTAGTGTGGCCATTCTTCTGTTTTAATTGAGCTATGAACAATCTGAGAAATAAACTCTTTCCTAACCACACAGGAGAACAAATGGAAGTACATGTTCAAGTAGATTATAATACCTAAAGCCTTGTCATCAGAAAGCTACTCCAAACAACATTCTGACTAAGAGATGATCAGGGCAAAAACCAATAGAACTTTCAGTCAGTCTCCAACTTACCTTGCTATTTGTCAAGTTCATTATTTAAACACAAGATTCCTTTCTTAATAACCATACTGACACAGTGACTTAATTAAGGCATAATCCAGCTGACTGAAGTTTTCAGTAAAATGTTTCTGTTGCTTTTTATTAGTAATAATTGGTTCAGGTTACTGCTGGCCAATCTCATGGTCCATTAAAGAGGAGACTGAAAACGATCACTTTAGTGCTATCTTCCATTAGAGCAATTTGTAAATTAAATGTAGTGCTGGCCATTGGACTCAGGGAGCCTTCAAAAACTCTTCTTAATAAATCATCCTATTAGATAAGGTTCAAGGCTTTAAGCAGGAGCTGGTAAAACTCTGAAACCAGTGTGGTTTTAGAGAAAGTTGCTCACATTCTAGAGAAAGAATGCTGCCACTGCTCACAGAAGCTTTCATCCAAAAAAGCACAGGGCAAACTTGTGGAAGACCTAGCCAAAAAAACAATGGTTGATATTTAAGACAGACTTGAAAAGAGAGCCCTTCAACTCCAATTAAACATGCCAACTGGAGACTCAATTTAACAGCAATGCCTCTGATTGCATCACTGTGACAACACTTTTGTAAATGACATTTTGGGCTCTCAAATACTTAAGAGTATTTCTTCCATGCAATCTGGAATCATATCCAAGGATCCAATAATACTTCAATTTTCTATTTCAGTTTTCATGTGAAGTATTTGAGGCTTTCTAGAATTGGAACTTAAGTGCAGAACAGACTCCTCTGATAAAACTAAATATACTTAGATGGAACAAGTAATACACAGATCCCATTGTCTTTCTATGTACAAAAGCTGATGCATAAAAAACTCAATCATGTTATACAGGAAAACACACAACTTCAAGAATACGTAGTAAGACCGGATGCACCCCAAAATTTTTAAATCCACAAATTTCTTCACAATGCAGCAAGAGATGAAAAAAATAGGTGAGCTCCCAGACTCCCAGACCCAGAACCTGACAGACTATGCTTTGGCTACTCCTGGGACAAAGACAAAACATGACTTAAGCAGCTGGTAAGTTACTGAGCAGCAAGTAGCTTTTAAGTCACAACTGTCTCTAGCACCATATGTGCTCCATTGGGAATGAAAAAACAGACTATTTTCTTCAGAATTAGAAATCATAATTATATTCCTTGAATGAACAACAGAAGAAGCTCAGAGCCCCAAACATAAGAACATTTACGTTTAACATTTTCCCAATGAAATTACTGCCTGTTAAGCTTAGTATAGTGCTACTACCTAATTTTTTTTTAAATCTATTTGCCTTATATTTTGTTTTCTAAACATTCCTAATATGCATTTGCTTCCAGGCAGCATTCTGTGACCAACCCTGTTTATTATCAGAGCCCTTGGAGTTCACATGAATGCCTAGAAAGCTTTCTGGAGCTCTACTCACCCTGCCTTTTAAATTAAACTAGTAGGGCAGGTACCTAGAAGTAAAAACAGAGACAAAAAAGTTAAGAGATGCATTTAATGCACCATGGTAGCATAAAGCCTTTTGGAGTAATGGTAATTTAACCATTCTCTGCATTTCCTGAATGTCAGTTTATAATAATGCATTCCCTTATATCAATGGCTTTGACAAGTCAGGAGAAGTGAAGTAAATGGTGACAATAGAGAAAGTGCCAAAAAAATAGAAGAGACCATATTTCTCTCAAGTAAGCATTGTAGCAGACTCATTCAATGCTTTTCCTCCATGTTAACCTACACCATGGTAAAGCCGCAAAACAGCCACACAAGCACAGAGTACTGAGTAAATAAAGACTCTTGATGCTACCCTGCTATAATGCAAATGGAACAAATGGTCAAAGGCATTCACTAACAAGTGATCATTGAAACCCACACAGCAGAACTCCTGGAGAGCACCATATTTCAGAAAGATGTTTTAGTATATAGCTGTACCGAAGCTGGAGACAGAACATTCCTTGTTGGATTTGATGATCAGACTCCTAGTGAGGTTCCTCAATGGAAGCAAACCCTACTAAACCAGTCCTAAATACATACTGGTTTTATATAGATATGTTCGTGAGGGAAAAGAAGGCTTTCTCATCACATCACTTATTCCAACTGCTTTTGTTCTGCATTTAGGCATTTGCTTTCAAGGTCATCCTTATTCTGAGCAGTTGGTTCCTCACTGTGGGCAACAGAGACTTCTGACTGGTCTGTCTTTGTGCTGGTATCAGCCAACTCCTCTTCAGCCGAGGCGGAGGCGTGCAGCTCCTTCACGTGGAGGGTGGGATTGGTCATTTGTTCTGTGTCTTGTTGAGAGGCTGGTACACTGCTGTCTTTAGGAAGCTGAGGGCAGTTGACAGGAGGTATCACCACGGGAGGCTGAGGTAGGTCTTTCTGTAAATGGAAGATCACAGTCAAAAGGATGGAAAACAAGAATTACTGTGTCCAGTTATCTGAGGTAATGCTGATACAAGATGCAGATTGAAGGTCTATCAACTCTGTTATGATTCTCCAGCAGTGGACAGATGAATATAGTTATCCTTTATTTGTGTTTCATAGGATACCAGGGGAATTTTTCCTTCCAGAAAAGTGTTTCCTTTCTTAGTGATTGTTCCTCACCAGTTTCAGAGGTGCTCTGCTAAGGCAGCAACTGGCACTTGGTCCTTGGCTATCCAGTTCTGCCCACCTTTACTATCAGTGTACAAGAACTGGCAACTTTTACATAACATTTCAGATGATCTCAAATATTTCTCTAACAATTAATTTCTCTAGTGGAAGTTTGTGAAGGTTATCTCAAATAGTTGAATAATAAAATAAAACTCACTGGGGGAACCTCTAGCTTGATAGATTTGACCTTCTTCTAATAAGTATTCAAAAACTAAAATCATGATAGAAATTATTCCTTTTTGAATCAAATGAATTTCACTTGCAGCACAGTGAAACAAAGTGATAATTTACTACACTGAACTACATTTCCACCTTCATAAACAGTAAGCTATGAAAAAATATGAAGAAAATATTTTAAGAGTATATTTTATATAGTGTTACACCCCACATTTTATATAATATTGTAACTTTTTACAGCTATTGGTACTTCCAAGAGAGATCAAAGAAGTAACACTGGCAGAATCAAAGACAGATGAGGCATACTTTACTCTTCACTACTCTGATTCAAGTGGTCATAAACATTGCAAAAACCAGACAACCTTACTGAGGCAAAAAAAAGTATGTAAAAAAGCAAACAATCAAGCAAAACCAAAATCTTTGTGTTTGTGTGATAATACTGCAATATTTTACTCAACTTTAATTCTAGTTAGGTTTTTATATTATTAGTACTTCCTGAAGACACTCATATCAAACTGGTATTCACCGCAAAGCCGCTGCCCGTCCAGAACATGGCAAGCTCCCTTCTCCAAAGGGCCACCACCAAGCTGGTGAGCAGAGTACAGGGCACCAGGTAGAGGAGAGCAGGCTGGCCCATCTGCATCAGTGCCAAGGCAACAAAGGTCACAAGAAGGCCTATGCCATATGCTGGAAGAAAACAAACCCAGCAAACACCAGTTATTCACATGTAGATTTGCTCAAGCACAACTAAATAATTGGATGAAGGAGCATTCTCACTGGAACTTTTTCAAGCAATATTTAAAACAGCTGCAGTAGTTTTTCAGGTATCTTTAGAGAGAAGCATTATTTATACCATGTAAACCTGGAATACTACAGTTTTTCCACTGATAACAACACGTGAAAGTAGAGTGATTTGCCTAGTCCATACTGGGCAACCTTAAGCAAAATAAATATATGAAATATTGTGCCTCCTACTATATTTATGAATTCAGCAGATACAGACAAATATTTTGACCATTATAATGCACTTCTTGTTTGGGTTGGCTTTGGCTGTTTCTTACTATCCTGCCCCTGCTAAAAAAAAAAGTCAGCCTGCTCTAGGTTACACAATTTTATTACTATTATTATATTATGATACTATTTAATCACTATTATTTCTATTTAATTTCTGCAGAAATGTGACAAAATTTATTTAGTAGAAGAGAAGCAGCTTCGATCTCATAATGTAATTATTTTCAATTGCATTTTCAAGACAATGAAGCTAATCCAACTTTTTCTTCAGATCCAGATTCCAGATTTTTCTTAGGTCAAGAAAGACATTGAGTGGCTGTCCAGAGAAGAGAACAGAGCTGGGAAGGGTCTGAGAGAAGCAGCTGAGGGAGCTGGGGAGGCTCAGCCTGGAGAAAAGGAGGCTCAGAGGGAACCTTCTCACTCTCTACAACTCAGGAGGGTACACAGGTGGGGTCCCAGGCAACAAGGGGCAGGACGAGAGGAAATGGCCTCAAGTTCTGCCAGGGGAGGTTTAGAGTGGGTATTAAGCAGCCTTCCTCCCCAGGAGTGTTTTCCAGTCCTGGCACAGCTGCCCAGAGCAGTGGGGAGTACCTATCCCTGCAGGGATTTAAAAGATGTATGGATGTGGATCTGGGGACATGGTTAGAGGTGGGCTTGGCAGTGCTGGGGGACTGGCTAGACTTGATGATCTCAGAGGGCTGTGATTAGAATAACCAATTACTCTTTACAATTCTTGAAAATTCTTTTGGGGGGGGCATATTCTGTTATTACTGAGAGTTCCTTATATTTAATTAAAATATTTCTTATTGTTTCTTCTTGTGATTTAAGTCCATTGCCTCACATCTTATGTGCACACCTGTAGGAAAAGTGTCTGTTGTCTCTGCAGTCTCCCATTAGGTAGCTGTGGACAGCAACAGAATCTCCTCTTTGCCTTTTCTTCTCTTTACAACCCTGTGCTCCACTCTTCTGCCATCCTGACGGTCTCCACTGGATTTACTCCAGTATGTCAATGTCTGTCTGGCAGCAGGGATCTTGGTTAACTCAGTCTTAGGTGACAAATTGAGAGGAATAATCACTCCTCTCACAACTGCTGTCTCCATCTGGCTAATTCAGCCCCGTACGTGGCTCATTCTCAGTGCTGCAATAGCACACTGCTGACTCTTTAGCAATACATTTTCTGATTTCTGCAAACACATTTTTAAAGTACCAGATAAGACAACAATTTTGTTTTACTGTATATGAGAGACAATGATTTGGAACATCAATAAAAGCATCTCTCTATCCCTGCTAGAAGTATCCATGAACCTAGGTATTTTTTCAAAGGAATTTCTGAAAAAGTTGCTCATGACAATTTCTCATGAAAATTGCTGCAAGCATTAGAAGTCTTTGCTAGCAGAAGTACATTGTAAGAAAGACAACAGGAATCTGTCAGATCCTATTCATCAATAGTATTTAAGTTCATGGCACATAACTCTGTGGATTTTACAAATAAAAGAAGAAGACTAGAACACATATAGATTAGTTATCATAATGAAATTCCCTGCATCATAGGTTATGGATTTTTAGAATAATTTCTTTTCTAAGAAATTAAGAACAAAGTCACAGAATGATATCCCTGAACCTGAATTCTCATGCACAATCAACTCAAAGATTCATGAATCAAGAAACCACAATGAGTAACTGTGCACATGAAAAGATACCATAACTACAAGGGGTAGACTTAGACTCTTGGCAGCCATGGTGACAAGAAGCTCCCCTTACCTATGGCAGACAAAACGGCTCAGAAAAGCAACATCAGCTAGTTTGGTGATAGAAGATCTAGCCTTGAAAGCACTTTGCTAAGTATTTCAGTTTAATAATAAAAGGAGGAAAAAGATTAAATCCCCAAACGATGCCATGCAAGACTGATGACATGCTTTTAGAGGGAGCCACTCCTGCAGGTCTTGTGTTCAGGTGGCACTGTGGTACATACCTATTGTGCAGGCTACAAAATAGACTCTGGATGACTGCACCTGAATATCAAATCTATGGCAATAGGCTACCAGTAAGCCTAGGAAAAGAAAGAATAGTTACAATATGCTTTCAACCTAGTCACGCACTTCATGATAAAAACAAAACTATCAAACCAGCTAGGAACTTTGAAGAATTTTTTTCCCCAAAAAACTTCCTTGGTACCCTGTGTTTAAGCACCATGACAACATATCCAGGAGGCCACACAATTTACAAACCAGTTATCTGATGGCACTAGCCCATGTATTGGAAGCACTCCAAAAGTAAAATAAACAGATACAAACTGCAGATCATAGATAAAAATGTCATCCCATCCCTACTAAACATTTGTAAAAATACAGTGATCACAATAAGAGCATGAGTAAGTTCAGCCCTTCAAGCTAGTACTGAAGCCAGAAGAATTTTATGGTTAATGACTATGCCTGCTGCAGACCAGGGGGGAGGGGGGAGACTAATGGGGACGACAGAGTTCCTATTTCCCAAAATACAAGAAAATAAACAAATAATCTCTCAGAAGAAATCTGAAAGCCAGAAGGTGCATAATTTTTTCACCTGCAGTGATGCCAGGGATAGTTCTACATACTATCTAAAATCCAATTTGAGAGAAGGTGTGATAGAGACACTGGATGTAGTGTGACTAACAGTTAGGAAGTTTTGAGTGGTCAGGCATCTGTACTTCAACCATGTGTGAATGGACAAATAATTTCCTCTATCACCACACTATTAAAGATGCTTTATAGTATAGCATCAGTTGCTAAATCAACTCCTGCAATTTCTATACATTTCTTGACATCACTGCATGTGAAACTGAACCATAAGATAAATCTGCATTTTTCTTGTAGAAAAGGTGAATAGTGCACAAAAAAACCTACACTTGAAAATTTATCAGGTTTATAGTAATCAAATCAAACCTACCACTTGAAGCAGGAGTACAAGAGGAATAAACTAGTATGACAATGCAACACATAAAATTCTTAACAGGCTAAACAATACCTGGAACTAAAATGTCTCCAAATCCTAGGAGAGAAAAAGGCCTGTCACACAGAGCCAGTGGTGAGGAATTCAGTCGTGGAACCTTCAGGACCATTGGAAGCTTGGAACAGAGAGACACATGTGTGATGAAAAGGACAGTGACACTACCTACCAGAACTTGCTCCTGCTGAATTCAAACTGCAGGCTTAAAATACAGCAAATGTATCTTTTAACATATTAACTACATACAAGATTGCTGACAACTAATAAAATGCATTTAAGATGGGAGCAATGAAATATTTCCTAAATACTATGTTAATTTCAAAGTCCTCACATACAATTGGCTATCAACTCTGCTTTAGCTGCAGGTATGTACAATTTTTAGGTAAGCTGCTACATGCATAAGAAATAATTTACACAGTTCATTCACCTGGGTGCAATAAAAGTCTCAAAAGACAAAGACACCAATAATGTTAAAAAGTCATTTTTCAAATCACTTTAAAGATTCTTCCCCGCCCCCAGTGTTCCTACTCATTACATAATTTGCCAAAATTATTTTATATGCTTATATTTTCATTACTATTTTATACAATTCATTCTATGCATAAAGTTGAATCCAAAGGAGAGAAAACAAAAGAAGTCAAGAAATTAGTATTGACTGTATGGATTGATCCATGTCCTGCAAACAACTATTTTCTTTGCTATTTTTCCATGTGACACTATTACATTAATTGCCGAAACAGATCAAATGAATCCTTAAATTAACGAAACCAGGTTTTCCTACAGACTAATTGGTTTTTTTACTCATTCTATCTCACTGTCTCCTACATCTCACATACTTTCCTCCCTGAGTCAGCCACATCTTGTAAGGTGTTCATGCAACTGGCTGCTGTCCAACGGTGTGAACCACTGAACACTGACTTCTGCTCTCTTCTGTCTCCAATTTGTGTTTCTCTCCTTTACCTATAGCCTCAGCTTTTCATAAAACAAACGTCAAAAAAGGGAAGGAGGGGGAAGAGACAGACTGATTATGTTTTATCTCTTTAGGAAAAGATGCCTATGCTTAATTAGCAGCAAGTTAATATTTACAGATGTGGTCATGTTTTCATGAAGCTGAGCTAACCAGCTTTCTTATATTGAAACCCTGTCAAAAAAAGTTATAGGAAAATCAAAGCTGGTGTGATGAACCACTACAAGTCTGCTTTGTCCCTCTAGAATAAACATTCAGGAGCACTTATTCCCACATTAAGTTCTTTTCAGGCATCTTAAGTTCAGCTTTGTGGTCTTGAAGTTTAGAGAAGTTAAAAGTGCAGTAGCTGAAAGTTAGTGCCAGATTTTCAGACAACATGCAGTACCTTTTCATGAGTGGCAGAATCAGATGGGCCTGCAGCCACCTCCACCATTATACTCTCCCCAGTCTGAAGAAAAAAAATGGGAAAACTGTAAATCAGCACTTCATTCAGCAGCTCTGGGATCATTTAGGAACACACAGAGAAACAAGTCATTACACATTGCTCTGTGGGCAGCAGGCAATAGAGAAGCACTTTACTTACCTTTGTTAGAAAGGGTGTGATAAATACAAAGAATACATCATATACAAAAAGAACCAGGAGGAGTAAGGTACAACCCTGAAAGAAGAGACAAGATACTTGGTATTTACACACTATGCATTAGCAAACAGCAAAGAAGTAATAATTAGAAGGCCATTCAAAGAAAAAGCTAACAAAGACTAAAACAGATAATTCATGTATTTTTCTCAATTCCTAAATATTTTAGATGAAGGAATCTAAAGGGTCTTGCATGCACCATATAAAAGAAAGTAATTCTTAAACACAAAATTACATGTTAGTGCCCAAAATTCTTTATAATGTAAGATCTGGAAATGGTGCCATTTCAATTTGCTGGGAAATATGAAGAAGCTCTACATTTGGAGGATGCCAGGTATAGCTTGAGATACTATACACCCCTTTACTGTCAGTCTATACAAACTTAGAGGTGAAGATAATTTGAAACGAGTTTGAACACCTGCTTAAGGGACAACCAAATGAATAATGCTGATTTTTGTCTTAGGATACTGACTAAGGTCAGAAAGATTTGAAAAAAACACTAGACTGATGCACTAGTTGTATGTCAATTTGAAAAACAAAATCAAACCAATCAAAACAAAACAACCAAAAAAAACCCCTCAACAAAATACCCAAATACCCAAATAAATGGGTGGTGTGTGATTTACTAGTGAACACTCTACAGAATCTACAGAACAATCACATGCAACTTATTGGTCTTCATTATACTCATTGCATCCCTTTTTTCCAAGCTACATATAAACAGAGGTGCATTTCCAAGGCAATATACTCCATTATAAGTAACTCCTCTGTTCAAATACATACATGTAAATTCTTCTCTTTAACTTTCTTCTTAAATTTAACTTCTGTTTAACTTTCATACCTTAAATGTAGGCAGACGAATTGTCTTCAACATGTAGAGACAGAAAGCAATTCCTAAAGCATCTTGCAGAACCCAGGCCCACCTTAAAAAAAGAAGAGCAACATTTTTGCAGGAAACAGCAGGAAAAGCAGACCAAACTTTGCCCTCACTTAGGACCTGCTTGGGACAAAAAAAAACCCCTTTATTCAAAGTACTTGCTTGAAACTGACATTGCTGTCAGCATGAATTTATAAATGGGAAGTTGCTCTTCATCAACTGATAACCTTCCACACAGAAGTGCCTGGGAGATGATGAGGGAAGAACTGTGCAATAGTGTCCATCTAGACTCAGTAAGGCTTTCCACTGACAATCCTCCATTAAATCCTCACAGAAACTGGTGAAGTACAAGCTAAATGAGCAGTGAGGTAGACTGAAAACTGGCTGAATGAGGTCAATGGATACCAAAATGGGAAGTGCTGGGGTCCTTTGTCCTGTGCAGAGGTGTGCACCCTTGTGTGCTGAGGCAAATTTACAGCTGGGCCTGTTTTTCAATTGTGTTCTGCAAGTTGAGTATACAAGTGCTCTTTGCTGTACTCTCAACTGCTAGGGTCAAAGAGAAGTAGGATCTGAGATAAACAATACCAAGGTTTCCCAAAAATTGCTATGGTACAGGTACAATGAGAGATGATGCTGTTGGATCAATATCTGTGTACTTGCTGATGGAGCCTTGTGCAGGGGACACTCAGGCCCACTCCAGCTCTGGGGCAGAAAATGGATTCCCTAGTCCTAAATATTGCAGGTTGGAGCATCTCTATAGTACTGCTGTACACCTCAATCTGACACTTATCTCTCTAAAACGTCTTTCAGAGCTGATGATTCCTGGATTTGATGATGATGATGATTTCTGTCATTGGGTGATCCACACAGAATATGGATATCACAAAAGCAGTAAAATGCATTCAAAGTACAAGTCAGACATCTTTGGTATCATCATCAAAAACACAAGTCAGCATTTCAGTTCCAATACTGAACCCTCAACAGAGGAACCAAGAAGATGAACACAACCTGTATACATGGGGAAACAGGAATATCTGGGAATGAGGTAAGAGGTAAAAAACCCCAAACAAAACCCAAAACACAACACTACATAAAAGATCCACCTCTAACACAAGTGGTAAGAACATGCTACAGTAGATACTACAACAACACTGGATGCATAGAATTACTGACTCATACAAGAAAGCTGAGAGAAACTAAAGATCTGACAATCTTACCAGTTCTTATTCTCATTAAGAAGTAAGTTAGACAATTTGTGTCCCAACTTTCCATATCACTTCTGAAAAGCTGTCTGAAGTCAAGGAGATCAGAATACTGACTGGGACTCAGAGAGATTCAAGCTTAACAAGAGTCAGTTTTAATTTAAATGAACAAGAAAAAGAGTACATGAGGAACAACAAAGAATTTCTGCCTGTCTCTACTTTTTTTCCCTGTCATTCCTAATTTCTGGATACATGTAGACTTCTGTGGATGTCAGTTACTTATACTATAAAGCACTTTACAATTTTTAGCACAGAAACTAAAATGTACACTTACTGATCTTCATTTCTGAAGATTCCCCAGACAACGCTGACAGAGATACAAAATACTGCCAAGAGCAGCATCCGGACCTGGGGACGCTTGTGAAAATAAGGCAAGTTGTTCTCTGGGATTCTGGAGAAGAAATACACCAAAGCTATAGTTGTCTATGTAGATAACCTCTTGCTTCATAAACATTTTGAAGCACGAAGCCACCTTTTGAACCCCATACCTACTCAACAGTATAAAACCATGTTTCCCTATTAAAATTTTGAAAGTTGCCACATACCTACACTTTCCCAAGGGGAATCTTCTTACAAAGGGAGACAGACAACTGTAAAGACCAATCGAGGCAGCCAGGCAGAATATTCCTATTATAACATAAACTGAGGGGAAAAAAGTATTAGGTCCAAGTAGAGTAAGGCGAGAGATGCTTTTTTTGTATCCTGGCTGAATAAAGAACAGACAGTCAATAAGACTAAATGAGAAATAAGGCTTACATTTAAACAGTGAAAGGTAAATTCAGAGACTTCAAATGATTGATTAGATCTGTGCTCTTTAAGTATCTAATTCTAGCTCCTTTTACTCAGGTGTACTTTATGCAATACCTACTTAAATAAATCAAAATCTCTATCCTAATCTTCTTAAAGTAAGTCATAAGCTTCAAAGGCCACCTATGGTGAAGCATTTATCTTCTCTTTATGAGTTCACAGGAGCACTACAAGGGAATATCAAAATCACTAAGTAGCAAAATGCATCAATGCAGTTTCACTACTTCCTCAGAAATACACAGAAGCACTAGGCTCTCATGGGTTTTTTTGTCAATCTGATGAGTGATCAATAGAAAATTATAGTCTTTATAAAGATTAAAAAAAATTATCCTTGATCCTGACTTAAAATTGAACAATAATAGAATAGGTCTGAGAACACCTTTAACAAAAATAAAAGGTATTTACTTAATCAGCTTTAGTGTTTGAAAGAAGCTTTATGACCAGCCCCATAAAAAGCAGGATTAGAAATCTAATCAGTGAGTCTTCTTATAGTGTTTTAAATTATATTGGGATGAAGACACATGACAGAAGAGAGATGTTTCATTATTATTGTCACAATAAAAGGTTCTGTGAATGATGTCAGCCTTGTGATATTCAAGATGTACCAATACAAATACAACCTTAAAGAGTACCTAAGTGGTCATAGAAGAAATAAAGGAGGACGAGCATTGAGCAGCACATCACTACAAACACACAGATCATTATGGGAGTCACATCCACTGTTTCATCATCATGTTTCTCTGCCCCATCATCACGCTTGTGCTTCATGTACCTCCTGAAAGAGTAACACGGCTACGATCAGTTCACTCCTTCTGCAACAAAATACACACGGACGCTGAATCTTCAGCAAAAAACACCAGGGGTTGAAAACATGTCACAACACCAATGCCTGCTTTGATTCCCACTCCAGTCAGTGGAACGCCACATTTTCCATGGAGGTATGAGCATGGTGTAATGCAATGCATATACCAGTAACTGCTACGTTAACTTACCTAGAGTACTATTTCATTTGCTAAAAATTCAACTGAATCCTGAAAACTACCACAGAATAATTTACTAACTTCAGAAGAAATCCTTAAATCAGGTTGTGTATACAAAACAAATGTTAGAAATAAGTGTGGCACAATTACCTCCTTCTCCCAATCCCACCTGCTGGGAAAAAGTAACTATAAAATTTCATTTAAAAATTGGTAACAAACACAGCATGTGTTAGCCATCCAATCAATTTGGTTTGCCCTATACCAGTGAAAGCAAATTTTATTATTTTTTTACAAAGTATTTTTGTGGTGAATTTTCATAAAAGCCCAAACAGGAAGCCAACTACTTAATAATTTTCTTTCTGAGGTTTTCAAATGTTTGGTCTTTTGACATGGCAAAATCTGAAAATTATCTACATGCAATTTGTACTCCACTGATTTCCTACAGTGACCAAACCAATGCAAGGCTCAGGGCATTTCATACATCACATCATCATTTTCTCATTCTGACTACAGAGTCTCCTAATCTCACTAGCAGAGCTGCCAGGTGATGCTTACATAAACACCATATATTATTTTTTCTGTGAATAATACAGGAAAATGGCATACGACAAAGTTACTCACTTTTTCACATCTCTGCTTCCTGCCCAGTAGCCTCCAATTGCAACAGTCCCCACGGCCATGACAAAGATAATCACCATATTGTAGTCCAGCACAGGCTCATTTGGTGCATACATTGCTCCTTTCACTGAGCTGCCAAAACTCTGTGGAGGTAAATACAAGTTAGGAAGGACACCCAAAAAGCCACATTAGCAAAGGTTTGCTTACTTAATTTTCACTAAACAACCTCACAATCAGGCTTTATTATAAACACATAAGAGCAATCTATTGGCTCTTCTATTAGGGATATTTATTTCTAGCACCAAGCTGTATTTTGATTTTATTCCAAAGATTCAGAAATAACCTCCCTAGAGATTTGATTTTTTTTTTCCCAAAACACAATAATGCAATCTTCATGAATACATTCTCTACATATTCATATCTCTTAAGGTGGCCTTAATACTGTTGATCAATGACTCATTTATGTGAGATAATATAAATGAGAGCTTTTAGTATCAAGTTTACCTTGCCAATATCTAACATATCAGTATAGCTTAGCAGAGCCACAGGAATATCAATCTCTTCATACTGACTCCTATTACCTCCAGGAGGAACCTGAAAGACAGTTCAAACCAGGTAAAAATATGTTGATTTCTGCAAGTACTTCTACTCCTTCAAAAGAGTTAAAGTTGCAAGTTCTGTTCCTGCTAATTTGAAAAGTATTCTAGAAAGGAACTTACTGACATTTAATACTCAAAAGTTAAAATATATGCCTGTTCCCAGTAAAACAAAAGCAAAGTAAGACTGTAACAGCAAAATGCAACAAATTTCAAGCAGTATCTTTTGCACAGCAGGGTCACAGGTTTATGACTGGTATGTGCCTCTAGCATTGACGACGACTCAAACCCACTACTTTTATTTTCTAAACTACTAATTTTAAAATACATGCTGGTGATCTCCAGCTAAATCTAAAGCACGAGATTCAGTGTGGCAGTATGATGGAATCACAAATCAACCACCTCCTTTGACTCCAGTATTTCATTTGGAACAAGAGTAATTCTGAGCCCTTAGCTTGAATGTCACATGAGCTCTGTACCAACTCTTCCTACTTAAAAGAGTGCCTCTTGTTTCATTCATTCTTTTGTCAGATGTATGGTTTCCACACATGTACACGTACTCCACATATGTACATGCAGGAACACACATGCATTATTTACTTTAAAGAGGAACAAGAACACCAGCAACGTGCACCAAAGACAAGACAATATCTAGCATCAGAGGAGTATCAGCAGCATAGGAAGATAAAAAGCAACTTACCAGTCTTTCTCTACTAACAATCAGCAGCCCACGAGCCCCATTTATCTGAGCAAGCCTCACTTTCTCATAGAAGGTGCAATTTCCTCTCATCACCATGGGTATTTGATTATTAAATCCCCCATCAGGTACATCAGAAGGAGAACACAAAACAGATGCTGTCTGATCCTGCAGTTGCAAGAGTGACTGAAAAAAAAAATAAATCGTTAAATACATATATATAACACAAAATAATAAAAAAAGTCAAGAGTAGAAGCCAGAGTTTCTGAAGAGTAATTTAAAACTTTCCAGTAATGGAGTGTAGAGTATTCTCAGAGCAACATGAAAGCTGAAACAACGCTGCCTTCTCTATCCTGTAGGGTCCTGCCTTGTTTCACCTTATTGCACAGAATTCTGCTGGTAATAAAATCTGGGATACAACCTTCACTTGCATTTATTTTCTTCAGCATCGTTGCTTTTCCGATGCACACAGCTAGGATGTGGGAGGAGTACAGCAAGGTTTTATCCTTGCTGGGCTGGCAGAGTGGCAGGCTGGGATGATGGAGGGTATGAACAACTAGAAACCAAAACACAGGCTGGGGAAAAGTTCAGAAGCATAGGCAATAAACTTCCATACTGAAACCTACTGTGTCCAGTGACCTGAGGTTTTGCATCCCACATATTTGAATACTGGATTCTAAGCTACTCCTCTCACCACTTGTGATCCACAGACTTTGTAAGCCTATCCCAATTCCTTAGTTTTGGTCTTTCTCAGACCTAAAGGCATCTAATGTTTCAACAGCAACATCCCAAAGACACTTCAAGTTTTAGAAATAACACTGGCACAAATTGTTCCTTGCAAAATCTAAACAGCCACCAGCATCTTTGCCCAGTTCTCTTTTCAAGTTACCTGAAAACTCGAATTATCTACCAAACAACCAAGCTGTGCTAAGAGAAGCAGGTCTCAGCCCTTGCTGAGGTGAGCTGTTAGGTTTGAGAAGATCAAGGTAAAGTTGACACATGGAACAGTTTGTATTAGAAATCCACAGGTACATGATATACAATACCTGTGTAACAGACTCTACTGTTTAAGGAGGGAAAGGGAAGTGTCAGGATGCCAGTAGATTCAACCTTATTCAGAAAGCTGCTCTCTCCAGCCTGACCTCTAGAGACAGCAAAATGCTCCTAGCCACACTTCTTGGTTGGCCAAGTGTCAGAGCACAGAGCAAACACAAATGCAGAGTGATGCACTGCACTGCACTGCCTCAGTTAATGAACTGTACTGCTGCAGCACTGAAGGAGGAGGAGCAAGAATGAAAGAACAGAAATGCAGGAAAGAACCAAGCAAGGAGACAGGGACTGGCAAGGGATATAGCATACACTAGTCAAGTGTCTGTGCAAGCTATTCTGGACCACACTGGCTCCTGCAGAGATATGCAGATATGACTCTAGTGAGTTTTTATGAGACTGATTTAAACAAGGTGCAAACAGTACAGTCCCCAACTCTTGTAAGTACCACAGTCAGTCATGCATGTGCTGATTCACATTACACAGGCAGGGCAAGTGCAAGAGATTATCAGCTGAGTCTATACAAGGCAAAGACAACTACTGATGTATCTAGGGACTAATCTGCAGTTGCACTAAAGCCCCCAGAAGTAACTGAGACTTGCTTACACATTGGTAAGGAACTCTAATAATTCTGTCAGCTCTAATAACTCAACTGGCTGAATAAAATGAAACAAGTATCAGTCAACTACATGTTCCCCTATTAGTAGCTCATTCAAAGTGCATTTGCTGATAACTTTTTCTCACAGAAAAAAGTGAAGAATTTACAAATTTTTCAGTTCATACAGCTTTGGATAATGCAGCAAAAGCGTGACACAGTTTATGACTTCTTAATCTTACACTTGACACTGAGAAAGCACTAAAGCCCACAGTTCACTATATAAGAAAAACCATGTGGTATCTTCTTGTATCATGCTGATGTACAAACACTCCATTGCAAACACAGATATGTGCCATTTTAATTTCATTGATCACATAATTGAAAAAGAGTATTTCTGTTCTGAACAGCAATAGTCATTATCTCTGCACAATGCCTGAAAATGAACACTGCCATCCTAAGACTGCCTAGTAATCTTAAGAGATAAAATATTTTCTAAGCAGAACAAACAATGCAGTTGCTTCAAATTGTACTAATTCAAATAAGAAATCAGAAGTTTCCTTGTAACAAAGGCATTTTTAATACATTTTGTCATCAGTTAGCCAGGTACTTACAGCTTTACCCAGATCATGTGGCAAATGGGCCCACTGAGAGTTGAAGAGAATACAGTAGTCTTTTCCTTTGCTGCTCCCCTTCTCTGAAAGGACATGCACCATCCCATACTCACAGTACATCTGAAAATGTAACAAATATTTCACAAGAATTTTAGGTTACATAAAATATCAGAAGTGAAGGGAGTAACTTGCTGTTGTCTGTGCTGCTTTGTATTTTTAAAGAAAAACAAAATAGTTTACAAGGTTTCTGTATTTGTGCAGGGGGTACAGTGGAATTCATTATTTCCAACATGCTTCAAAGAAAGACTTCAGATACATTAAGCAGATTCCTTCCTACACAGCAATTGGTCAAAGAATCAAGTGAAACAATACTTTTGTTTAAAGAACAAAAAAATCAAAAACAACAAACCAAAAAGCCAACCTAAAACAACACACCTAGACTGGTGCTCATATGCATAAAATCACAGCAAGGGAAAGAAGCTGGACTAATGCAGGAGATATGAGACTTGGAGTGCTCTGTTCAGCCCTGGGGAACAGCAGCAGGAGGACGTGGAGCTGCTGGAGCCAGTGCAGAGGAACCACGGAGATGCTGCAAGGGCTGGAGCCCCTCTGCTCTGGGGACAGCCTGGGACAGCTGGGGGTGCTCACCTGGAGAAGAGAAGGATCCAGGGAGAGCTCAGAGCCCCTGGCAGGGCCTAAAGGGGCTCCAGGAGAGCTGGAGAGGGACTGGGGACAAGGGATGGAGGGACAGGACACAGGGAATGGCTGCCACTGCCAGAGGGCAGGGCTGGATGGGATATTGGCAGGAATTCTTGGTTGTGAGGGTGGTGAAGCCTGGGCACAGGGTGCCCAGAGCAGCTGTGGCTGCCCCATCCCTGGAGTGTCCAAGGCCAGGCTGGATGAACAGCCTGGCCTAGCTCACCCCATGCCTGGGGCCTGGAACTAGATGATCTCTAAGGTCCTCTTCCAGTCAAACCATTTCATGGTTCTAGGAATAAGACACCAACTCCTGAAAGTACAGCCTGAAAAAATGATCAATTCTAGATTTCCATCACTCCAAAACTCAACCTTGGACACCTTTGCTGAAGATGTGGCAAGACCCCATCTTGTAGCAGCAACAACTCTTTTTCTGTCCTAGGTAGCACAAGTAGACTCTCAAGTCTACCTACTGCATTTACTTATCTCTGCTTCAATGACCAATTGCCACTTGTCAAAACTCCAACATCTGCAACAACATAAGCAGTGAAGATTACATATCTAAGATTTACAATTAAAGGCCTGATGCAGAGCATCAAGGCCTTCCCTGTTTCTCACCCTGTTCACCCAGTGAATACACGCCCAAGAGGTTTGGAAGGAGTCACAACCAGGCAGATGACTCAACAAAGAGATTTTTCATACCCATAGCATGTCACATTCATTTTTATAAGGAGGTTAGCTATTTTTTCCATCATGAACATGTTAGAATTCTGAAGAACTCCTGGAAACTGAGGTAACAGAACGCAGATCATGTAGTAACACGGAGAAAGAGAACAAGAACTACAGCAAAAATTAACACAGTATCATGCAGCAAATCTGTCAGTTTTAGGCATCTCAGCTGTGATCCGCAGCATGTAACCTGCTTGTTCAGTGAACTGCTCACAGCACATCTAACTGCAAGATGTGCTGATTTTAACACAAATATTTTCAGCTTCCCATCCCTGCAAAAAATACACAGCAAACACAGTAATTTCCTTATTATTTTGTTTATGTCAGATTGTAGCAGGCCATTTTCCAGCAAAACTGAAAGATCTGGGGGCTCACAAATAGTACTAGCAAACACTTCCTTAACACAGACTTCTCACAAATCTTATTCTTCATGATGAAGTCTGTTCTTTTAAATGTCTACTCCTTCCCTTCCCTGTATACAGTGACTCAATTTTGTGAGTAATGACTCAATTTTGTGAGTACTAGGTATATTCCTTATCTGCCACCCAAAAAGCTGAACCAAAATCACCTACAAGACTATATATAAACACACACACACGTATATGTGTATGTATGTATGTATACACATAACCTGCAAAATAAAGTACTTTTGTGGAGTTGATGCAGTTGACTGTTTGTACTCCAAGTCCTAGTAGGTGTTTACCCAGGGAATCAAGAAGTAGGAAGACAAAACATCTGTGGAAGTACATACAACTTCCCTATAAGTAGTGGCAGTTTTCTTTAACTAGTGGTGACTTCATTCTTATATTAACTGAGCCAAAATAATTGTAAATCCTCCCTGATCTTGGAAGTGGGCGAAGAAACACAAAGTTCGTACTGTTCTAAGGACTCTGAAATAAACCCTCCTGGCCATTTCTAAGTGGCAAACAGGTGCAATGTTTCTCTCTCTGACAAGAGACTCTTGTCCTCTCTTGAACAAAAAGGCATCAGAGCCTCACTTTATCAGCCATCAAGTTCTACAGGACACTTCTGTGCTCCTCAGGGCAGCAACACTGGGATCGCAAGCTGTCTTGGGAGGACTGTCAGGCACCATCTCCACTCACTGAAAAACTGGAAGTTAAGAAGACTTTCCTTTTTACAAAATACTGAACATCAGCTCCTCAGCATGAAGTTTGTTCATACACATTCTGTGACCATCTGGTCAGGTCTGAACATCAACACATTTGAGAATTTAGTTTCAGATTAAGATCTGACCAACTGCTGCAAAGAGATTTTAATGCTTCAGGTAAAAATACATTAAGATACAAAACGGTGCTCAGACAGCAGGACAAAACCTAACTTTTAAAATGTAATTCTATTATACAAATCCAGATCAAAGCTTCTTTTTGAAGGAGAGTCTTGCTGATCTTCAGTTGCCACTTCAGAGCCTTGCAGTGCTCTTACAGAGCAACTTTCATTGTTCAAGTAGTGCTGCCTGATAATAGATTATAAATGGACAATGCTGAGAGCAAATGCAAATCATATCTGTATTTTAGGTTGATATAAGCTATGAGATAGTCAGGAAAAAACTGACCACATATTAAAGGCAGCAGTCTCAAAACACTATTTCAGTCTATTGATTTGGAAATTCAGTCCTTAGGAATACCAAACACTTTAATGTGACTGGATTCTTCCTATTATGATTTCTGTCTTCCCAGAGCTTTCCATTCCTATTTTAATGGGAAGCTTCTCCATTTTATTGAGGACACTCATTAATCCTTACTAGCACTTAGCAGTTGAAATTTAGTTTAAAAACATACATAAAATATCTAAAACATGTACAATATATGATCTAGTTCTCATCTGAATTAGTCACACATTTGGTTTCTGATGGAACACTGTCATTCATTAGCAACTCCAGGACACAAGATGAGGACAAGACTATCAGTTCACAACCAGTAGCAGGTTCAAAAAAACCAAACCAAACCAACCAAAACTCCCTGAAACCAAACAGACAAGACCCCCCCCACCCCCACCCCACTCCCTGCAACCATCTTATCTTTCTACCATCCCCCTTTGTATCACATTCCTCTCTACCCACATTCAACTGCTTCCTTTCCATTCTTCCTTCTCTCTTTCTCCCGTCCAGCACTCAGGCAAAACCAAAGTTATTGACTGAAGGTCAATAACTTAATTGCTCTGCTTTAGCCTTCCCCAAGGAAGTCACTTTGTGCCAACCAGAACTGATGAAACTTTGTTCTGGAGAGAAATATAACATCATATCCATAATCAACCCTGCTACTAATTAGAAAGTTGTGACAGACTAATTTGTCAACACCTAGTTTAACACTCATAACCTAAACAAGCCAATGATTAGATAATTATGCAGTTACACTCTTACACATAGACCTTACACATCTGTTTCTTCACGCAGCAGCTGAGGAGCAAGATGCTAAAGATGACTGGAGTCAGCAGCAATGTCATATCTTAACATGCTTGTTCAAAAATCCATGAAAATAATCAATCACTCTAATTTCTCCCTCTTTATTTCAAACCCTGCTACACAGAAGCTACCATTGCACCCCTAGGAGACACTCAGGGTAAAAAGATGTTTTTTGGAAAACCTTTGAGAATGGTTTGGGTTGGAAGGGACCTTTAAAGGTCCAAACCCCTGGCAATGGGCTGGGAAATCTTCAAGTAGACAAACCCTATTCAACCTGGCCTTGAACACTTTCAGGGATGGGGCACCCATCTCCCTCTGTACAACCTGTGCCAGTGTTTTACCACTCACATTGTAAAACTGCTCTTCAACACACACTGTGTGCCCAGAGGCAATGATGGCATTCTGCTGCAAGATGTCAGCAAAGCAGAAATGTTATTGTAAAAATACACAGAAGGTAGAGATTTTTATATTTAGCTCTTCTGCATAGAAATGGTATTTTTTTAATATATGCAGCAATTTTTCCCTTTTTAATAACGTGAGTGTTAACTAAGTCCTTCAGAACCAGTGCCATTTGTCCTGAAGCATGCTGATATGGGAGGTCACCCTGATGAGCTCAGTGCAGATTAAAGCCACCTGAGCACTGTGCAAGTTTCCAAGATAACTGTGGAAAAAGGAGACACTACTGTGCATCTGCTGTGAGGAAATAAGAACTCCAACTCCCTGCTAGAGTGGACTTGTTAACTCGTATCTCAGGTATCCTACCATAATACCTAAACTACTTTGACCAGAAGCAAGTTTAGAAAAGTAACCTGAAGTTATTATCTTGAATTTTACTTCCCAGAGTAACAAGTAAAAGAGATGCAAATACAGTCACACACAAAAGACAAGAAAAAAATAATGTTCCCTGCTTATTATACACAGTCTAACTGGGCTTAAACAAACAAACAAAACAAGGAGTATCTTAGTTTTGTATGTTACATATACAACTCTCTCCATAATCTTCAGGCAGTTTTGCAGAAGCTAACTCCTGTAACTGAACAGCTTTATGCATATGGGAAGTAATCAAGCTGTACAGTTAAAAATTTTGCATCTATAAAATATACAGCACATGTCTTTAAAACGAGAGTAAGTACAGGGTGTGTTGCTATATTTCCGTGGAGATAACTATTACTGGAACTCAGGAATAATTCCTAAAAGGCACCCAGGAGACAGTTATACACAATTCTGCTTTCTGAGCTATTTAATGGATGTTCTTCAAAGAAGTATTACAGGAGTAAAAGGTTCCTAATGTGAAGTACTCAAAACATTTTAGAAACTATGTGGATTTGTGTGCCAAAAGCCAAATAAAAATCAAGATGAGAGGAATTAAAGGCAATATGAGCAGGGCTAAAAGCAGAAGAGGGAACACAGAGTCTTAGAAACTCTGTGGAGAATATAATCTGTGGATAATGTGGATTAAGAGACATTTTTACAAAGCTATTATCAATTAGAATGAAAGCATAGTTCTGAAGTTTGTTCTTTTCCACTCTGATGCATCCAGTTCTGTTTTTATTTATGTCAGGAGGCATGGGACAACAAAAGCTCAAAGCAGTGCTGCTGATGCATAGTGGCAACATTTATGACAATTCCTTATTCCTAGAGACCACTTCATAACCAGGATCAACCCAAGAGAAAATGTCATCTCCTGTGCAGATCCAATACAATGTGCCTACAACCCCAAAGGCTCTTTTCCAAGTGTCTGGATATCAAGTCCAGCATTTTTCAAACACAGAAAAACAAGAGCTGCTGTGATAATAAGGTATATTACAATCCTTGCTTCTTACTGATCCTATGGCTTAAAAAGCACACAATAGTGTACAATTAACACAAAAGGAAGTGTTTTCTACAAAGCTGCAAAACTGGAAAAGGTTTTCACACAACAAAAATGTAAAATCTGAGGACAGAATTTACAGACAAACAAGCTCATCTAATGATTGTTGTAATAGAAGGGCATACTTGTTGGCTCTGAATCTCATCAGAGCCTTCCACAGATTAATGCATAAAAGAGAAGAATATTCCCCAGGTTTTTTGCTGTGCAAGGTTTTTTAGGTGAATTAATGTAGCTCAGAGGCAAGCACTTGACCTGCACGTTAAATGATGGAAGAAGCTGGAGAGGAAGAATTCAGCTCACCTGTATTTCAAGAAACTTCAGTGTGAGTGACTGAGCCAACCTAACACCTGTCTTGTTTGCTCCTCCCTGCCTCTGGCAGCACCATCACCTGGACGTCCTGTACACCTCTTCTGCTTTCAGCAGCTCTATTAACTGACCTGGTCACTCACTCAGAGATGTCACAGACACTGGGAGCTGTGCTTTTTGAAAAAGAAATGAATGAGCTATCTTCCTACTCTCACAGCAGGTACCATGTGAGAGTTCCCAGGAGCTGGAAAGTCATTCTTTTCCATGAACTGCATTGATCCAGCTGGAGATCAGCAACAGCAGGCAGCAAAGCTGCACACAAATAATACACTCCTTCAACAAACACTGTACAGCGCAGAGAGCTACATATTCATAATGCAATAATTCCAGGAGACTGAATTGTCAGCCACCACCTCAATGCAGAATTTCAGACAGTCTGTCCAATTCTTTGGACTCCTATCAGAGAGTACCCTAATTTAAAATACAAAGCCATCACCTCAATTCAATATATTCTACTAAAAATGCTATAGTGAAGGCCAGCTATATCCAACACACTCGCTGCAGATCATGTTACTATGTTTGTCACTAGTCAAAGGCTCAGGTATCTGCTGTTGTTACAGGACAACTGAGGGGTAACAATGCCGGGAAGGAATGGGAACTTAAACGAAATGTGAGAACTCAAATACCAAAGCAAGATCAAAGTGCAGACTGTACTTGGATCTATAAAATCACACTACTCTTAAAGTGTTCCCAGATGAGGATCCAGATTTGGAAGAGCCACGCTTCACTAGCCAAGCTGATCCTTCTCCCTAAATCAGAATATAGAAGCAAATGTGGACACTATTTCCTCTTGCCCCAGGGAAAACAAACAAACAAAAAATTTCTATTATCCTGTTTCAAGGAGGGAAACAAATATATATGCTCACTAAGGCAAGAGTAAGGACTGAGCATGAGTACAGCTGGTGCACAGCAAATGCACACAGCAGGTCCTGACAACAGCTGTCAGCTCTGTCCCCTGGAATAACTCCAGCCATCAGTCACAAGGGTACCAAACCAGGATGAGTGCAGCAGAGCACTCCTCTCTGCCTCAGGTAAAGGAGGATATACCACCCAAAACCATCCCAACAAGTGCAAGCACAAGAGATGCAGAAATAATGCACAATACCAGGTATTCAAGCAAATTTTTAAAACGCCAGCTTGGCTAACAGAAATATATTGGCAGCACACAGTACATCCACTTCTCACTGCAGCAGCAGGACTGTTTCAGCAGCCTGGCCAGTCTGCCCAAGCTTACTCAAGTACATTAACACTCCCACTGCATAAATATACCAAATGCTTACAGACAGAAATGTCCTGCAATGCACAAGAGCTGAAGGCAAGACCTCCAAGTACCCACCAGTGGGTACCTCATCCACTGTCCTTCTGCACTGCCACGTGCTCACCTTCCCCAAACTGACGGATCAAACTGACTCTATGCCAGTCTTTGACTTGATCTTGTTAATTTGTTAATTAAATTAATCTTGTTAATTAAATCGTACTGATTTGTGGGGGCCTGTTGGTACTACCAGTCCCTGTGAAGCATCAGTGGAGATGATCAGTGAAGATTATGGAGATCAGTGGAGAAAATGCATGGGGCATGCAAGAGCACAACGAAGAGATATTGAAGATAAAGATAACGGATGGAAAAAGGGGATGGGGATACAGAAATAAAGAAGTTAGCTGACAACCAGACTACTCTGTAACTAAAGATTACTGGCATAGAATCAGTAAGGAGACAGACAGAGAAGAAGGAAAAATCAGAGTTCCATGTTAAGATGTTACACTAGCAATATTCAAGAAGACATAGTACACTCCAAATTACCTAATAAACAGTCAAGAAATTTAAATGACATATTAAATGATATTTCAAAATTTCCAAAACACCGAACTTAAAAGGCAAAAGCATGTAATGCAATTACTAGAAATCCACTCTCTCCTGTATCAGGATTACATGCCTAGTTTGTCACATCCTTAGAAACGTATCCCACAAAACGAATTAATATTTTAGCAATGACAATACAAGACTCAAGACAGACTACAGAGTCAGGGTCAGCAGAAATCCCTTCTTTTCTGCTGAATGCTTCCTCATAGGAGTCTGTCAGTCGGAATAAGCCCAGAGCCGTCCCTGCGGGGAGCCGGCTGGGGGGCCCGGCTGCGCTGCCCTCCCGGGGGCTGCCTGGAGAGGATGGGCCCACGGGGGCCCCGAAGTTTTAAGAACTACGAGGAAAACGTTAGTTACTACGGAAAGAATAAAGAAGTCTCAAACAACCCCAGACGCACAGATATATCAATATCAACACTGCCAGGTCGCAGAGGGCAGGGCCCAGCGCTCCGCTGCCTTCCCGCGGCCAGGGCTCGGCCCCGGCCCTCGGCGGGGCGGCTGCGGCGGCCCTGAGCGCCCGCGGGAGGCGGCTCCGGGCACGGACACGGGCACGCCGCACCGCCCGCCCGGGCCCGGCCGCTCCCCGCCCTCCGCCGGGGTGCCCGCGCGTGGCTCGGGGAGGGCACAGCCACTGACCTGCGGCAGCAGATGCAGGAGCAGCCAGAGGCGGAGCCGGGCCGGCCACGCCGCCATGCCGGGCCTGCCGCGCCGCCGCCGCTTTGTTCCGACCTGGGCCGGGCCGGACCCTTCCGCACAGGGCACCCAGAGCCCGCCCCGGACGTCCCGCCCCGCCGCCCCGAGCCGCCAACGGGCTCCGCCGGGGCGTCACGTCACTTCTGGCGGTGCCGAATGAAATGGCGAGTGGCGGCGGCGGCGGTGGCGGCGGCGCGGGGAAGATGGCGGTGAGGAGCGGGGTGGCTCGGGCGTCCTGCGGCGGCGGCGGTGCTACAGGTGCAGGTGCCCCTGCAGCGGCGGTGCCCGTGCCGGTGTACGTGCCGGTGCACCCGCCGGTACCCGCGCCCCGTCCCGCCGCCGCGGGGTCCCGCAGCAGCGGGATGTTCCGGCGCTCTGTCTCCGCGGATGGCGCGCTTTAACCGGGCCCTCTGTGCTCTGCCGTAGGATAAGGAGAAGAAGAAGAAGGAGAGCATATTGGACCTCTCCAAGTACATCGACAAGACCATCCGGGTGAAGTTCCAGGGCGGGCGGGAAGGTGAGCCGCAGCACTCCTGGGCACGCTGCTCTCCTGTCAAGGGAAGGCGAGGAGTCGCGGGGTGCTTTTACTTATTGGTGGTTTGCTTATTAATGGTGCGAAGCTTTTCGCGTTTGACTATTCCATTCATATCCTGAGTGCGCTATCTTTATGGCTCATTTGTGTGCCTTGTATTAGTTGTCTTAAACAAATTTATTTTGACTGGTTTGTTGTTGTTGTTTGTTTGTTTTTGTTTTTTTTTGGTTTGGTTTGGTTTGGTTTTTTTTTGTTTGTTTGTTTTGTTTTTTGTTTTTTTTTTTGTTTTTGTTTTTGTTTTTTTTTTTTTTGTTTTTGTTTTTTTTTTTTTTGTTTTTGTTTTTGTTTTTTTTTTTTTTGTTTTGTTTTTTTTTGTTTTTTTTTTTGGTTTTTTTTTTTTTTTTTGGTTGTTTGTTTTTTTCTCTTTATTACAAGGGTACACTTAAAGGAACAAAGAAACACTTATGGATGTAACAATCAATACAACTGTCGTGCCTTTCCATCCCCGTGCATTCCCAGCTGGGAGGGCACATATCTGCACTCCTTATCAATGAGTGTATCTGTCAAACTATGAAGTTGCTCTGTGTGATTTTGTGGTATATTTAGCGAGTAGTTTTGTGGAATCACATTCTCCATTAGGACAAAGTGCTGGTCTATCTGCAGTGCCTTCCCGTGCAGCAGTACTTATGCTAAAGACATGAAGTGCCAGGAGGGCACCTCGAAGATGGAATTTCTGAGGAAAGAACTTGAAATATGGTCTTGCTTCATTTTTCACCGTAACATTTCATTAAGAATATTTATTTCATATTGGAGTTGTCTTTTTTTTTTCTTTGTGTGACTTGTACTGATTTGTTATACAGTATTCTTAAAATGCCCTTGAAATTGGCTGAAAGCAGAAGTGTTAGTGTCTTGAAGAACATTTTGAAGAATTGATTGAAAAGCCTGTAAGTTTTAATTGGTGCAATGCAGACCATCTTTTGTGTACTTGCCACTGATAAAGAGGACGCTGTTTAATAACTCTGGCCTCATTTATTTGGTCTTGCCTGAAGGAGGGAGCAGGGCTGGAGAACTGAATGTATCTGTCATGAAGTCTGGTGTTGCTGTATACCATGTTTTATCCTGATCATTGTTTTCTGTGTGGTCTTCAATAGCAAGCGGTGTGTTGAAAGGATTTGACCCTCTTCTGAACCTTGTGCTGGATGGTACCATTGAGTATATGCGAGGTGAGTAATATGCAGTCTTTGGGTGGTTCTCTTGACAGAAATCTTACAGTTCTGTGAGTGAATAAGCAGAAACTGCAGATTAACATCACCCAAACTGCAGCATGCTTGGGATAACTAGCTTGTAAAGAAAGAGATAAAGTGATAGATCTATGGGACATGACGACATACACCCAAGATTCCTGAGGGAATTGACTGATATAGTTCCCAAGCTACTTTAAAGCATTTTAAAAGTGATGAAAGTTAGGTGATGGGGAAGAGAGAAACATTAAACCCATTTTTCAGAAGGGTAGAAAGGAGCCTGGGAGCCACTGTCCTGTCAGCCTCACCTCTTGTGCCTGGGAAGATCATGGAACACATCCTCTTTGGAGCTCTGCTAAGGCATTTGGAGGACAGGGAGGTGGTTTGAGACATCCACTATGGATTTAATAAGGGAAAATGCTGTCTGACCAACCCAGTGGCCTTCTGTGATGGAATGACTCTGTCAGTGGACAAGGGAAGGGCTTACAGATGTCTTTTATCTGTATTTCTGTAAAGTGTTTGACACAGTCCCCCACAAGATCCTTCTCCCTAAATTGAAGAGAGATGGATTTGATGAGTGGACTGTTTGGTGACTGTGGAACTGTAGTCAATGGCTTATTGTCCTCATGAGCATCAATGACAAGGATGTCCCTCAGGGATCTCTGTGGGGGCCAGTACTGTTTAGTGTTCATCAGTGACATAGACAGTGAGATCAACTTCACCCTCAGCCTGCAGGTGACACACCTGAAGGATGGGACCATCCAGGGGGCCCTGGACAAGTTTTTGAAGAGGGCTTATAGGAGCCTCTTGAGGTTCAGCAAAACCCAAGTACAAGGTCCTGCTCCTGGTTTGGGACAACTATTGGTATCAATCCAGGCTGGGAGATGAGCAGATTGAGAGCAGCCCTGCTGAGAGGGACTTGGACATGCTGGTGGATGAGAGGCAGGACAATATATGCTTGCAGCTTACAAAGCTAGCTGCATCCTGAGCTGCATCCCTACAGGATGGGGGAATTCATCCCCAGGGAGGGGATTCTGCTTCTCTGCCTTGCTCAGGTGAGACCTCACCAGCCCTGGGGAGCAACATCAGGAGGATGTGCAGCTGCTGCAGTGAGTCCAGAAGAGGCCACAGAGATGCTCCAAGGGCTGGGGCCACTATGCTCCAGAGCCAGGCTGGAAGAGCTGAGGATGTTTCACCTGGGGAAGAGAAAGCTCTGAGGAGATTTTATTGTGGCCTTTCAGTACTTTAAAGGGACTTGAAAGGAAATTACAGAGGGTGAATGCTTCAGCAGGCTCTGTTGTGACAGAGCAAGTGGTAATGGGTTTAAATGAAAGTAGGGGTGATTTAGATATAAGGAGGAGAGGGGGTTTTTTAGATATAAGGAAGAGAGTTGTTTGTTTGTTTATTTTTTTTATAATGAAGATGATAAAAACACTGGGACAAGCTCAAGAGGTCATAGGTGCCCCATCCTTGGGAGCATTGATAGATGGGA
This sequence comes from Oenanthe melanoleuca, assembly GCF_029582105.1. Lineage (NCBI taxonomy): Eukaryota > Metazoa > Chordata > Aves > Passeriformes > Muscicapidae > Oenanthe > Oenanthe melanoleuca. The sequence continues at coordinate 397,724 of NC_079361.1, forward strand.
CTCTGAGCAACTGGGTTTAGTTAAAGATGTCCCTGCTCGTTGCAAGGGGGCTGTACTAGATGACCTTTAACAGCAGAAGTTAGGTTAAGCAATTCCCTGTGATAGGACATCCCTGGTAGTCTTTGCTTGAACTCCTCTTTAGTTGTCTCATTGGCCACCCTTGTCCTCTAACAGTGTTTTTGAAGAGTAATCTCCTACCTGCTTAAAAGGGAACACCTGGAGCTTGGAACTCTCTCTTTGAAAGAGAGTTTTAAAATGTGTTGTTAATTTCTATTGAATATAGAGGTATCTCATGGAAGATAGAGCTGGCTGATTTTGTTTGTCTGTCCTGATCCAGCCCTGTTTGGCCTGGGCTGGGAATGGACTGATGCTCTTTTCCCTAGTGCATTGAGAAATCTGGGTTGTCTTCTGATTTGCATTAATCCCCCAGTGTTTGTCTATAATGACATTTGAAATGGGATCAAGAGCTTTTTTTTAATCACTTCCATCTATACTGTTGGTTAGATGAATGAAAGGGCCTTTGAATTCTTCAATAAATGTGTTCTGCTTTTTGTTACATACAAGGCAAATTTATTGCTCACTGTCAGTAAGGTCTTGAAAACATCAGATGGCAGTGCTGCATCACCTGTGTAGTGCATGTGTTCAATAAAACAAAGCAGTTATGCCAGGAAAGAACATGCCATGTCTATGCCTTTGGAAGCTGATGGAATTTGGTTTCTTTTTCTTATTTTCCTGTTCTAACTGTAGATCTCTGCTTTTTAGATCCAGATGATCAATTTAAATTGACAGAAGACACACGTCAGCTGGGACTTGTGGTTTGCAGAGGGACCTCTGTGGTTCTGATTTGTCCGCAGGATGGAATGGAAGCTATTCCAAACCCTTTCATTCAGCAGCAAGATGGCTAATGCTTCCTTTGGGTTGTCTCTGGAAACTTCAGGAGTGCAAGTTATTGGAGAAAACTATCAGTGTGTGAGAAGCTTCCTGATTTGGGGGGGTTGTTTGAATGTGTATTTGTTAGTGTGGAAAAAAAGTCAACTTTTATTTTTGTGGCTTTCATAGATGATGAGAGGATGGAGAATGTAAGAAGTATGTTCTTGTTTTCCTCCCACCCCCAAATAAGTGTATAACTATGTTGTTTAGAGCTGACAGAAGAGAACATATTGACATTAATTGTCTGAGACCTTCTTGATCTTGTGAGTTTTGTAACAACCCCATAAAATTAGTTGAGAATTCCCTGAATATTGGTTATATTCTTTCCATTTTTAAATACATTAAAATGTATTTAATCCAAATTAAAAGCCTAAATACAGTAGAATGTGTTTTTCTTCCTCTTAGATATCAGTACTCAACTGGGGAAGCATTATGTTGTAGTCTTCTGCTGTTGAGTGCATTCTCCTTTGTTCAGGAAAATTGCTTCCTTGTGTACTGTCATCACCTTTACAAGCAATGTAGCCAAGAAGGTCTTTTTCAGCACATGTTCCAGAACTGGTGGACTGTGATCTGTGCATCAGCGGGCTCACACATTTCTACAGGATTTCTTGGAATTTTAGGGGAAGAATACTTAATACCCTAACGTTTGTTCAATTGTAGGCATTCTCTGGAAGTACTGCATATTTTTATATTGTGGCTATCCACATGTGGTTTTGCTTCTTATAACTTGATTTGTAAGTAAACATTTTTCTTTCTTTTATACTGCAGAAAATGCAAGATTTGAGGAGTTTTGAGTGAATAAAGACAAATCAATCTGTTTCTAAATGTCTGGTTTTTAATCTGTAAAATTGCACTGCAGCTGACATTACAGTTCTCCAACCATAAATCTAAATTAAATTAGTTCAGGAGGTGCATAAACACTGCAGGATCAGGAGGGGCCAGAGCAGGAATTGATGGGAAAGGCCTGAGAGTATCTCATCCTTCTTCTGAGGTGTTTTAAAGACCATTTCTGCCACCTGCTCTTGCCTTTATAGGGGACCTTTTATGGGGAGGCTGTGGCAAAGTGAATTGTTTTGCTGGCACCAGCGATTTTGTTCCTGAAGGTTTTCAAGAACGCATGGCAAGTACAGGTTGGATTGGTTATTTTGGCCACAGCATTGTCCCATGCATAGCCTTTCCTGGGTCAGCTCCAAAATGGGTGGGAGCTTAGAGTAAATTCCATGTCAGTGAATCTGACTTCCAGGAGACTCTGAAGCAGGCCCAGGTGTCTTGTGTGATGTACTGCCTGTGTGAGCTTGGGCTCATCTGGATTTTAATCTGGGGGCTCATGTAGCTGTCTATAAAGCTGTGCTGCTCACAACCTGATTTCTTTCTAATGCTTCAAAACTTGCTGGTGAAACTGCACAATTCAAAAGAGAATCCTTATTTAGAGCGTGAGGAGTAGAATTTCTTGCTATCAGCCTGAACAGAGTCTTGAACTGTCCTATAGGTGAGAGAAAGATTGCTGCTGTTGATGCCAAAAACATGCTGCACTATCTTTGTGCTCTAAGTATACCATCAGGAACAGACCTGCTGGGGCTCTCTGGAGTGGATTCTGGGCTCTCAGTGCTGGCAGATCTGACTGGAGCCATGGGTCAAGTGTATAAACTGGAGAGGGGCACATTCCCAACATTTCCTGCTCAGGTGCTTGGTTGCTTGGTCATCATTGTGAGCTGCATGGCTCTCCTTTTCTGCAGCACAGATTTTGAGGTTATACTTAAGAGTCAAATACCTGAAAAGAAGAATATGACAGACGTGTTAGCAGGCCCTGTGATAGGACAAGGGGTAATGGTTTAAGCTAAAAGAGGGCGATCCAGACTAGAAATAAGGAAGTTTTTATGATGGGCATGGAGAGGCACTGGAACAGGTTCTGTTTGCTGAGCTCTGCCAGGAACTGGGAGTCAGTCTTGCTGGTATGGACTCTTTGGGTAAGGGACTGTACTTCAAGGTCACTATGCAAAACTCTTCATGTTATAGCTTTGGAAAAATTCCCTGCGGCGTTAGCTGTTGCTTGTCCTACATCTGTGTTTATTTTGTGCATTCAGACTGAGGGTGGCTGAATGTGGAAAGCCATCTGGATTTCAATGGGGGTTTACTCTTTCCTCTTCTCTCTTACTAAAGTGAGATGCATAATAAAAACTGTAATCACTTTGGTATTTGATTAAACTTGACCTAATGAAAGATGAGGTAATTGTTGCTTTTTTCCAAATGGGTTCAGTGTTTTCTACAACTTCTTGGTATTTACTCAGTGCTTAGGAATCTTTTGGTTGTTTCTCCTGTTTTTAATTCTAGCCCAGGCTCTTTGCTTGGCTAACAGCTCCCCTTATTTGCTGTAGCCTTACCTGGTAAAAGTGGATGCCAGTCAAATCTGCATTTTTTTTTTTGTTGTCGTTATACAGTTGTTCTGGTATTGCTGTTCAGAAAGCAGCAGAAAAGACAAGAGCAAAGCAGGAGAGTAGAAAACATTCTATTTTTAGGACTAGATTGGCTTATCTTCTATTTATCCTAGCTAGGGGGATAATGTTTCAAAAGATCTCATGGGTAAGGGCTGCATAAGACTGAGTTAAAATTAACTGCCTGGCAATCTTCAAGCATGGAGCCTGCACAAGAGCCACAGGAGCTGGGACCTCAGACAGAAATGACTGCAGACACAATTCTTGAGGTTGGAGAGAGACTCTTCCAGGTCAGCCGTAGGGTGCTTTCAGTGCACAGTCGATACTTTGAAGCCATGTTTTTTGGAGGAGCACGAGAGAGCTCTGAACAGCACATAGTGATCAAAGGGATCGACGCTGTGCCTTTTCAGGCACTACTTGAGTTCACTCGCACAGCCCAAGTGCTCATAGGTCAAGAGAATGTGATCAGCTTACTGGAAACAGCTGATTTTTTTCAGTTTGACAGGGTGAAACTGTTGTGTGAGAAATTTCTGGAGAGAGAACTGCATGTTTCCAACTGCTTGGGCCTGATGATCTACTCACAGCAATTTGCCTTTACAGAGTTGTATGTGTCTGCTATGAATGTGGCTCTCACTCACTGGGGGGATGTGATATGCCAGGAAGAATTTAAGGCATTACCCAAGGAAATGCTGATGCAGCTCCTGAAAAGTGATGACCTCTTCATTTCAAGAGAGGATGTGATTTTTGACAGTATTATAATTTGGATAATGGAGGACCCAGCTACGAGAGAGGAAGAATTTCTGGATCTGGTGGGCGAAGTCAGGGTCACTTTTCTGAGTTTGTCCTTCCTTGACACCTTGGTGAAACGCAGTAAGCATACTGGAGAGACAGATACCTTTTCCAGACTAATAAAGAAGTTAGACAGCTGTCCCCCACCCAGCTGGCAAAATCCAAAACTGTGTTCTTATGCTGGTCGGAGCTATGACACCTTATATGTCCTGGGAGGAAAACATGACAAGGAACAGCAAGAATTATATCTCTTTCAACCTAAAACAGGGACCTGGCAGGCTTGTTCTCCATTGCAGCGCAGGAACCTCACCCAGTATGCAGTGGCATCAGTAGGTAACTTACAGAGAAGGGAGACTGAACAAATGCAAACAGAAGTTGAGACTGAGTCCAGCTGTTGCTGTTAAACAGTTGTGCTCAGCATTGCTAAAACCTCATTCATATTGGTGTTCATATTTGTTCAAATAATGGTTTTGTTTTCCTTAGTCCTGGGAGAATGCTAGATGACACTATTCTCATATAGCAGAAACTATGCAGTCTACTGAGCTCCTTACCTTGGCTTTATCTGGAATTAATCTAAGCACTTGGCTTTAAGTAGTGTATTTTTTGGCCTTCTCTTTTGTAGTGGTTTAGACAGATGACAGGCAATTTCTGATTTATAGTTGCCATTACATTAAACTTACCCCTAGATGTTGGGAAATCTTAATGCTTGGAGACTTTCAAGCCAGCTCAATACTATGGCTTCCTGTAGTAGTGTTGTTAATAGTCCCATTTCTGGTAGGAGTTTGGAGATCCCTGAGGTTCTTTCCAACCAGTGTTTCCATGATTCAGTTCAGAAATGGGAGTAGGCTTGGAAAGACTGGCTGCATACTGTAGGCCCAATCTATCTGTGTGATGAGGAATTAAATACTGCAAACTGATTGACAGAGCAGTGATTTTCTCTCCTCATCTTGCACCTTATAGTACAGCCCAAGGTGAAATGAGAACCCCAGCTATCAAGAGTAATGTTTAGCCTTCATATGACTAATATTTTCTTTGCTGTCTTTACAGGGAGCTTCCTTTTTGTGACAGGAGGATATTTCCGGGATGAGTTTGTGTGGTACAGTGTGGATTGGGTGCTTATCTACAACTGCTTGGACAATTGCTGGCTGGAAGGGCCGGCCATGAAGAAGTCCCGCAACAGCCACTGTGCAGTAGGGGTAGGGCTCCACCTGTACGTTCTCGGGGGGAGCACAGATGAAGGGATAATCCCGGCCGTGGAGCGCATGGCCTTGATGGAGTCCGAGTGGGAAAGCATGAGTCCTATGGCCCAGCCTGTGGAGAGAGGCGACGCCGCCAGCGTGGGAACCGCCATCTACGTGGTCTGTGGCCTGGATGAGAATGGACATGTGTACGATGGAGTGCAGAGGCTGAACACAGAGACAGACAACTGGGATGTCATCTCATTCTCCCCTCTTCCAAGGTAATGTTGGGGATTAGGTTTCTTTTGTTCCTTATTACTGTCTTGGTTTCAAAGACACGTGTCTGCTAAGGAAGGCAGGAGCCTCTCTTGAAATGGAAAATGTAACCTCCCTCCCTCCAAATTATTATAATTTGAAATTAAGGAGCTCTCAGGCAAAGATATGGGAATAGGAATAACAGTTTTTACTAGGAAAATTTTAAAAATAAAAATACAGTAATACAAAAAAATCCCAACCCTGACAGAGTCAGAATACAGCCTGACACCCTTCAGTCAGTCAGGGTGTTGGCAGCAGTCCCATTAAATGGTGGCTGCATCCTCCTGCAGTGGCAGATGTGGTTCAGTTGGAGGAGTGCTCCTGTAGAAGATGCAGTTTTCCTCCAGAGGTCCAGTGATGATGTAGATAGGTCTGGTTTTCCTCTGGAATCCAGTGGAAAAAGGCTGCTCTGATGTTCCCAATCCCAGTTTTTATCTAGGTAGGAAAGGCTTGGCTCCTCCCCCTGGCTGGAGCATCTCCCAGTGGGATGATGTAATTTTATCAGTCATGCAGTTGGACCCGATGGCCCATTAACAGAAGGTATCCTGGAGGAAGTATGGGTTGTGGAAAAGATAAAGATCACTACTCCACCTGGTTTCAATAGATGGTGATAGAATACATACTTTTGGGCATATCCTGCTTTGAAAGCCAAGACACCTATAGAATTTTTCCCATGAGTTGCTGGGAAACACTGACTGCTTGTACTTACGGATACTTGAGAAAACAAAGAGTTTGCTGGGCCCAGGTAGAAGGAGGGCAGGGAGCAGCTGCTATCTCTTGCTCTGTGGCTTCAGAGGAGGAGTGGTGCTGCTGTGGCTTGGGGGAAGGTAATTTGCCATAACCCAGCCTGGAGCTTTTCTTTGACTTATTAGGTAGGGTGAAGCTCTCCTCCTTGAGAGCAGCCACTGACCTGGGACCTTATCAACACCTGCCTCACTAAAAGAGGGACCTATCCCCATCTGCTAGGGTGCCTGGGAATCCTCAGTCCCCATTCCTGCCCTGCTGAGAGCCGGGCTGTCACTGCCCCAGCCCTGCCGCTCATGCAGCGCTGCTCTGGGTTTGTTCTGTGCACTGCAGCCCTGCACTCCTGCCCTGCCAGGATGCCCTGCAGTCCCAATACTGGTGGTGTTCCCTGATACATCTCATCCACCAGCCCGAGATGTTTTGCTCGTTCCTGCCCTTCCAGCTTAGTGCATTTCCGAGTCCTGCAGGGACACCAGGGATCAACTGCCCCAAAGCCTCTCCTCCCTCCTTCCTGTCTTGGCTGAGAAGGCTGTCACAGGGTCCCTGCTTCTGTTTGCTATTAATTCCATAGTTGTTACTGTCTTCTTTGCCTTGCTATACATACTAGTAAAGAATTGTTATTCCTATCCTCGTATCTTTGCCTGAGAGCCCCTTAATTTCAAAATTATAATAATTGGGAGGGAGAGGGTTTACATTATCCAGCCCAAAGGAGGGTCCTGCCCTCCCTAGCAGACATCTGTCTTTTCAAACCAAGACAGGTAAGAAATAATATTCTGGGACCTGGCAGAAGATGAAGGATTCTAATGTTGGTCCTGCCCCAAGAAGAGGTTAGACTGTAGAAACCCAGAAGTTCTGTCCCTGCAACACTTCTGTGATTCTCTATTTAGACAGGACTTCTGAGCACCAAAGTCACCTGAATATTTCAGGGGACAAATCTTTCTGTTGATTCTGATCAAGGGTTTCTTCTCTCTCAGGTATGACCTCTGCATCACATCCCTGAATGGGGCTCTGTACACTGTAGGAGGGGGAGCTTTTCGATTTGATGTGGAGACAGATGAATGGACACAGGTGAATGAGGAATGCTTGACCCAGAAGTTCTTCATGGGATGCAGCACCGTGAATGGACAGATTTATCTCCTTGGACAGAGGAAGGGAAACAGTGCCCTCCCCACTGTAGTCCTCTTTGATCCCTACATTGATGTGTGCCAGGTCATAGATAACAAACTCCCTTGTCCCCTTCCTATTCATGGCTGTGTCTCTGTGCGAAGATTTGATACGTGGGGATAAGAGTGGAAGATCATGTGCTTTACAGTTTAAGGGAATTAGATTGCATCAACTTTGGCCTGTGATATTTTAAAATTTTTGTTCCTTTGCAATTTTACCTTTTTTTTTCTACTTGACAAATGAACTTGTAGCAAAAGCCAGAGAAAAGTTTGCATACACAAAGGCTGCAGGTAATTTTTGAAAATGGTGATTGGTATTGTTATGGTACATAAACTTCTTAGGGTTCAGTGTCAATAAAGGTTGGTGCTGTTCTGACCTTTAACCTCTGTGCCTTTCTGTCCTTTGAACAGCTGGAAGATCACTGCCTCAATGTTAGAAAATATCATAAGATTTAAATAATAAATCAAATGTGTGACAAGGGAATCTTCAGCAGGATTATAAGCCCATAGTGCTGTAGAACAGAGCAAAAAAAAAACCAAAAAACAGCAATTGCTGTCAAGTCATACTTAAGATCGATACCATTTTAGCCTGAAATAAGCAAGTTTCACAGGTTATGTAATTATGGCTAAAATTACCTTTATTCCAGGCTGGAGAGCACCACAGAAGAAGGGACACTATTCTGGATTTATGGATTCAGGTATGTGATGGCAAACATTTGCACACTGAGTCTTTAGAATCTGGCTTCAGTTTCCTTAGTCCTCTTTGGATTCCCAGCTGCAGAGACTCAGAATAAAAAGGCCCATCCCAAAGCACTAAAATGAGAGTGCAAGGAGCAGGGTCCTGCACATAGTTGTAATTAAAGACTGTGTATGAGGAAGAGTGTTTCCTGGGCAGAACTATGGATTTAGGGCAGTAGGGGATTGATCTCCAAGGGCATTCAGGCCTCCCAAGCGAGTGACTGCCCTATTGGTGCAACAGAAGTGAGCTGGGAGCTGCCCTGCAACCATTGCTGTCATCTGTGCTGTCAGAGTCTGTCCTCTGATGTGACACAGCAGGAGAGCTCCTGAGCTGAATGATTCACATCTCCAGATGAGATGAGGAGGTCATAAAAGCTGAGAGTGTTGGTTGAAAGCAAGGCTGCCACTGTGACAGCTCTGTCAGGATTGCAGACTTGCAGACACAGAGCCCTCTAGGTTCAGTTTGGCTTCCTCTGCTTGCCAGCTCACCCCCCCCCAAGAGCTGGGGGTCTGCAGCAGCCAAGGCTGGGCCTGTTCTCTGGGCCCTGGAGGCTGTATAAATCTTTTAAATGCTGAGGTTCTCACATGTCATTTGGGGCTTAAAAAGAACAAGGTACATTAATTCATGGGCAAACCCTTACACCAGGATCCCAAGGAAGGGTCTTGTAGCCCCACCAAAGTGCAGTAGTAGGAGCAAGGTGACATCCTGCTCAAGGCTGATGTTCACAGAGAGAGGCTGCCTGCTGCCTTCTGGCATGGCAGCCTGCAGATCCAGATTCCAGATCCTTCAAGGGAAAGTTGGTTCAACCTTTGAGTTACATAATGTCAGACTGCCAGCAAGATTCAAAGATTTCCCTACTGACAGATAATCTGATATTCTAAGAAGATTTCATACAAAATGTATGTAAACCAGATTTTTTTTTGTTGTGTAATGAATTTTTTTTTACATTTACTTAAATTTTTTTGTTATACTATAAATTCTTAAAATTAGACCTTATGCAAGAAATTACAAGGTGAAACATCATCCAACTCCTAAACTATCCAGTTAAAATGATAGTGTTGTAATGCTCCTATTTTCCAATCTTAAAAATGAAATCTCAACAAATTTAATGCATCCATATAGAAAGCTTCAATTTGTTATGTATAATTTCTGATGGAAAAGTGTGCATTTGGAAGAATTTCATTCCCTTCAATTTTAGGAAACTTCTCCCTGAGTAGACATTTAGTAAGGAAAATCCTTTAGACATTAAATTTATATTGTACAATTCATACAGCAAATACAGCTTGTATCATTTGGCCAGGCCTTAGTTGCAGAAATGGTTTATCCTAGAGCCTGACCATTTTATACTTCCCAGGTGAAAACTTATTTGCTATTTCAGCTAGTGCCTTTCACATGCCAGTCCTTTCATGGGATGGCTGGCAATGACTGCCACTGTCTCTTGAAATTGCTAATTGGTTAAATCTTCCCCAGTTTTAGTTTATTATCTCACGAACCTTTTGGAGCTTAAAAAGAACAAGGTACATTAATTCATGGGCAAACCCTTACACCAGGATCCCAAGGAAGGGTCTTGTAGCCCCACCAAAGTGCAGCCCAAAAGTGCAGATTTGGGATAATCACAGATAGGAGTCATAACTTCAGCAGCTTGTTCAACCCCCTTCTCTTTATACAGTGGGACTTTGGTTGGTGTTATAAATGAGCGCAATGGGCCATAAAAGATCGAATAACAATTTAAAAGATTTATTGGTTACAGAAAGCAAAAGCAAAATCAGCGCTGGACGACAGAGGAGTCTCGGTCCACTAACTGTCGCACCCCACCACCCTTAGTTTGTTCCTTTTAAGCTGTTCAGTTTTCGGGTTACGTGCTCCTCCTCCAGTAGTTCTGCGCATGCTCCTCCAGTTGCTAGGGGGTCTTTTTCTGCCTTCTGGTGGTCGGGGGATGAGGGTGAGTAGTCTTCCTCAGCCACTGACTCCTTTCTTGGCACTTAAAACAATATGTGATTATGCAAGCAAAGCAGAACACATTCTGGCTTTTTTTACTTTAAGGCCTATCAAGCGAGCAAGCAGAGCAAAACAATTAACAAGTTCTGGCGATATTTTTTTCAAGGTCTTGTCAGAGGATCAAAGCAGAACAATTAACATCCTGGCCTCACAAGTCTTTGGCAATATTCCTTCAAGGTCTAAAGCCTGTCAGGCGAACAAAAGGCCCCTTATTTATTACAAATCCCCCCTTTTTCTATATTATTACTTTTGTTCGCTAAATCTTTGTAATTGCCTCCTACTTAACTCCAGATAATCTTTTTCCTCTTCCCCATTTAAGGCTTCATATTTTGCTCGTATTAACATGAGGTGAGCGGCTTCTAACCTGCTTTTTACAATGCTAATTATTTTGTTGAAAATACAGGGGCCGAAAGCAAGCCCTAAAATTATTAAAATTACTGGTCCAGCTAAGGTCGACAAGAGGGTCGTTAGCCAGGGAGAATATTTAAACCAAGACTCATACCAATTTTGTTGGGCCTCCCTTTCTCTCTTGCGCTGCTCCAGTTGTTTTCGGAGCTCAGCCATGGTGTCAATTACTATCCCAGTGTGGTCTGCATAGGTGCAACACTCCTCTCGCAAAGCCACACACAGTCCCCCTTGCTGTAAAAACAACAGGTCTAATCCCTGTCTATTCTGCAATACAACTTCTGAAAGGGATCTTACTGATTTTACGAGACCGTCTATTGCCTTCTCTATTTTACTTAAATCTTCATCTACTGAAATTCTGAGATCCTTAAATCCTTGCTGTTGGTTCACTAAGGAAGCCACTCCTGTCCCCACCCCAGCACTTCCTATACTTAGTAATATAGCAACTGTGAGGGCTGTAAACGGTTCTCGTTTCTCTAAGTGGTGTTTTGGAGTGAATTGATGAGCATACACATAGTCTTTTGGGTGGTACACAATCCAGGGGACTACCATGACCTGAATGCAGTATTCGGATGTTTCATTGAAATTAGATATTGATATACACGGGGTTACCCCTAATGTGTTACAAACCCACTTGGTGTTTGCAGCAGGGATCAACCATTGGGCCGGTTTGTGGGAGTGTTTGAATTTCTTTCTGACCTTCCCATTGTATTAGTGACCATTTAAAGGGTTCATGGTTTGCAGATACACTCACCCAAAAGATCATATGTACTATCCCTAATTGGAGGTAGTAGCTTCCCCCTTTTCCGCAACAGCTCTTTTTATATTCCTCCCAATTTACCTCAGACTTTTCCTTTCCCTTGAACTCTCGACGGCTCTGGGTACCTGTTTCTCGTTTTCCCCTTTTGCTCAGGCGCCCTCCTCCACTGCTCTCGTCTCCTCTGCCTTGCCCATCAACTCGTTTGCATCGAGCTATGGGGAGTTCCATCTTCTCGGCAGCAGGAGTATTCTTCAGGAGGGGTGTTTGACCCATGCTTTTTGATACGTTTTATGTATTTATACCACTTGCGGTTCTTAATTTGAGGGGTATAACAACTGAGTTCAGGTACCCACCGTCTGCACAGGGCGGCTACTATCCTAGCCACAAATGGGGCAGGTTCATTAGAGTGATAACAATAGAACTGGGGGTTTATCCCCTTTGTAAAAATTTTCCACCACTCTTCAGACCCTCTTAAAAGTTCTCTGGCAGCCACTTCGGTAGCCAGGACCTGAGAGGTGAGTAGCCTTTGGTCCGAATAACAATTTTTACACACTCCCCTTGGAGGGTAACTGTTGTTGCAATGGGTCCACCACTCCTTACAAATTAAACAAATAAAGCATACAAAAGGGTTACAATTCCCCCAGCAATTTTCAGCATTACATCTTATTCTTACTGCTGTATTCAGCAGATCTTCCCCCCCTCCCACTGGTGCTCCTGTTGCTTGGAGCTCTACTAGAAAGGAATAGTATGTTGGATCCCACAGTCTATCTCCCGTGTGGAAAAAGTCTCACACCTGTGGTGGGGTGAGAATAATGTAATTTGTCTTTTAAGTAGAGCTTACTCGCTTCTTAAGTGTCAGTTTCAGGCTCCCAGGTGTGCCCTTCACTTCCCACCCGGGGTCGGTGAATTTAGACGGATCTACTGGTCCCTTGATTCGGCTTGCGTGAGTCCACCCTTTTTCCACAGTGCGTACTGCTGTGTCTGTTGTAAGCAACACCTGGTAAGGTCCTTCCCACTTGGGTGTTATCGGATTTTCCTTCCAACTTCAGACCAGTACCCAGTCCCCGGGCTGAACCTGATGTAATACAAGATCTAATGGTGGTCTCTGAACCAACATTCCTTTTTCCCATAGCTGTTTTTTGAATTTCATCAAAGCTATTAAATACTCGTTAATGTATCGTTCACTAACATTTGGGTTTGTCTGTGCCTTTTCTAAACTATAGGGCATGCCATATAACATCTCGAATGGGAAAATTCCCAAATCCGCCCGGGGTTGAATCCGAATGTTCAACAAGGCTAGGGGAATGCATTTAACCCATGATAATTTTGTTTCTAGTACCAATTTAGTAAGTTGTTTTTTTATTTCTCCATTCATCCTTTCTACCCGGCCTGAACTTTGAGGGTGCCAAGGAGTATGTTGTTCCCATTTTATTCCTAATGCTGCTGCCAGCTCCTGAGTTACCTTTGATGTAAAGTGCGGCCCCTTATCAGAGTCAATTGTTTCTGGTACACCCTATCTGGGGACTATCTCTTCCAGCAGGGCTTTTACTACTGTTCGTGCGGTTTCCCTTGATGTCGGGAAGGCTTCCACATAATGAGTAAGATGATCTACTACTACTAAAAGATATTTAATCCTCCCCACCTTTGGCAATTCGGTAAAATCCACTTGAATATTTGCAAAGGGTTGTTTTGCTAGAGGCCTTCCCCCATAGGGTAATTTTCTGAGGTTACTTCGATTTACCCGCAAACAGGTAGGACATCCCTTTGTGATATGTTTAGCTATATCGTGGAGCCCGATGCTCATGTACCTAGCGGCAAAGTGATCCACCAGCCCCTGGGCTCCCCAATGAGTTTTCTGATGTAACTTGTACAATACCCTTTGAGCTATCGCCTTTGGTAACACTTCCCGGCCGTCTGCTAATATCCACTTTCCTGCTTCCTCTGTAACACCCATTCTTCTAAGTCTCTCTTTCTCCTCATTCGTAAAAATTGTGTCAGTGTTTTCACTGTCCTTGACTCCATCTTTTCCCCTTTGCCCCCCTTTTTCTTTTAGGACCATTTCCTTTAGGGCTGCCCATTTTGCCTCCTGATCTGCAGCGTTATTCCCCCTGCTTTTTAAATCTATTCCTCGTTGGTGTCCCTTTAAATGAACCACTGCTAACCTTGTCGGCCCTCTCAGAGCTTTTAGTATCTCAACTATAAGTTTCTGGTGTATCAAATCCTTCCCCTGTGAGTTGATAAGGCCCCTTTCTTCCCATAGCTTTCCAAATGTATGGACTACTCCAAATCCATATCTAGAATCAGTATATATTGTCCCCTCCTTCCCCTCAAGAAGTTTCAAGGCCCTTAATATTGCATATAATTCACATGCCTGGGCAGACCATGATCTATCTAATGCACCCGACTCTACCATCTGTAAGTTTGGACCCTGCACTATTGCATACCCTGATTTTCTTTTCCCTTCTATTACCCTGGAGGATCCATCCACGAAAAGTCTTTCACCACTTTCTAATTCCTCCTCTTCTAAATCCGGTCTAATCTTCGTCTGCTCCTCTATTGTAGCTATACAGTCATGGGTCAAACACTCATGCTCTGGTTCCCCGTATAAAAATGCGGCCGGGTTCTGTAGTGCAGTGGTTTCTAACGTCAAATTGGGTGCCTCTACCAGAATTCCTTCATACTTTAGAAGCCTAGCATCTGAAATCCATTTTTCTGCTCCGGATGTTGTGAGGGGACATTACTTTGAGATTACCATTAAAAGTAATTTTTCTAGCTTCTTCCACCAATAGGGCACATCCGGCCACTATTTGTAAACAGGTTGGCCAGCCCCTACTCACAGGATCTAAAATTTTTGATAAATATGCAACAGGCTTCTTTTTCCTTGCCCAATCCTGGGTAAGTACCCCAAATGCAATACCCTCTTCTATATTTACAAATAAGAAAAATGGTCTCCTCACATCTGGGAGGCTTAAGACCGGGGCATGGACCAAACTTTCCTTTAATTCCTGAAGTTTCTCTGTGTCTTCTTGACTCCATTTCATTAGCCCTTCCTGTGTTAATTTATGGTAAAGAAATCTAGCTTTACGCTGTAATTTTCAATCCACTGCCTGCAGTACCCAGTAAGTCCTAAAATTTGACGAACTTGTCTCTTGTTTTTTGGAATAGGTAGTGACATAATTGCTTGGATCCTTTCAGGGTCTATTCTTTTCTCTCCCTTCTTTAAATAGTGCCCCAAATATTTTACCTCCTCCTCTGAAACGAAAGTTTAAACTGAAGTTTAGTCTTAGAAACTTTTAACCCCTTAAGTCCCAGAAAATTCAACAGCCTTATACTTTCTTTCCTTACATCCTCCTCATATTCTCCTGCCAGAAGCAGATCATCTACATATTGTATCAGGGTTACTCCCGGTCCTGTTTGGTAATCCTGCAAAATTTGTTCCAAAGCCTGTCCGAACAAATTTGGAGATTCTGTGAACCCCTGGGGTAACACTGTCCACCTCAGCTGTTGCCTCCTCCCTGTATCGGGGTCCTCCCATTCAAATACAAAGTAATCCCGGCTTGCCTCATCGAGAGGGCAAGCCCAAAAGGCATCCTTTAAATCTATGACACTATACCATAAGTTATTAGGCCCCAATTTACTTAAGAGTGTATATGGATTTGCCACCACGGGGAACCGAGCCACTGTGCGTTTATTAATTTCCCTTAAGTCGTGTACTAACCGATAAATGCCATCTGATTTGCGCACAGGGAGTATCGGTGTGTTGAAGGGTGACACGCATGGTTCTAGCAACCCCTTGCTCAACAATCTATCTACCTCAGGTTTTAATCCCCATCGACCCTCAGGGGATATGGGATATTGCTTTATTTTTACTGGGACTTCCGGATTTCTAATAATCACTGAAAATGGGGCTATTTTTAGCTGCCCCACGTTTCCTGGATTATACCATACTTCAGGGTTTATCTTTTCTTCGTCCTCCACTCTGAGAGGACAGAGTTTAATTTGTAGTTCCTTCTCTACTACTTCTATCCTAATTCCTAGTTCTATAATCATATCTCTCCCCAATAGATTATATTCAGATTCTGATACTAACAAAAAGTCTCCCAACCCAATTTTTGATTCTGATTCAACTGTCACCCTTTTAATAACCCCCACCTCAAAGGGTTCCCCCTTTGCTCCCACTACCGTGGCAGTCTCTTTAGATAGACTACATCCTTTTGGCAAAAACTGAATAGTTGATCTTTCAGCTCCTGTGTCAACCAGAAAAACTATTTCCTGGCCATGGGGACCCACCTTCAGTTTTATCAAGGGCTCCTTATGATGTTTCTGTGTCCCCAAGAGATAGAGCCCCTGACCCCTCTAATCTGTCTTGAACTCCTTTTCATCCCGAATCCTGACCCTACACTCTTTCTTGAAATGTCCTTTTTTCCCACAATAAAAACACACCTTAATGTCCTGTCTCTCCCTTGAATCCCTAGACTCCTTAAGCTCTCTTACTGGCCGCCTCTGTGTCTCCCTCTGACCCTGTTCCCTACTTTCTCGTACCGCAGCAACCATCATTCTAACTTGCCGTTTCTGACTTTCCTCTTCTCTTCGGACATACACCTTTTGGGCCTCTCTCAATAGCTCATCTAAGCCTCTATCCTGCCAATCTTCCAGCTTTTGTATCTTCTTCCTTATATCTTCCCAAGATTTAGACACAAAATGTACCTTTAACACTGCCTGTCCCATTTGACCATCTGGATCCATACCTGAATAAAGCTGGAAATTCTTTCTCAGCCTCTCTAACCACTCTGTGGGGGTTTCATCCTTCTTTTGTCTCTCATTAAATGCTTTATTGATGTTCTGGCCTCTCGGGACTGATTCCCTAATTCCCTGAACTATGATTGTCCTCAGGTCCTGCATGTGTGTTCGATGTGCAGGATTCTGATGATCCCACTGAGGATTTTGAAGGGGCCATTTGGTGTTAGCTGCAGGACCCTGAGCGTGTTGGGTGTCCCAGATACGCATGCCCTCCCTCCTAATCATATTTTTCTCTTCGGCCGTAAACAGGATGTTCAAAATGGACTGTAATTCATCCCAGGTATACATATTAGGACCCAGAAATTGGTCCACTCTTTCAGCAACTCCCAGCGGGTCTTCTAATAAGTGTCCCATTTCCTTCTTAAATTCCCTAACATCCCCTGAACTGAGGGGCACAGATATAAATCCTATTCCTGCCTGAGGACCCCCATAGGCATTTCTCTCAATGGGAATAAATTTTCTTGTTGTTTCCTAGATCTCCCTCTAGTGACTGGTCCTGAGTAGCTCGAATGATCTGAATCTGAATCCTCCTCTGGGGGAGGTGCACTGGGGGCAGGGGCCTGCGGTGGGGGTACGTGTGGAGGGGGTACCATCAGGATTTCTTCTTTCCTACCTCCCTTTTTCTTATTTTTGTTATTCCCTTTTTCGGTCAATTTAAAGATAAAAACCTCAGGACGGGCTATCCAGATTTTTGCATACTCACTTTCCTCCAAACAAACAGGTTTTTTTGTATTTACCCAAATATTTAATCTCTGTTTTATCCAATCCTCTGTTGACCCAAATATTGGCCAGAACACGTTTCTTGAAATCTCCTTCCCACCCCAGACTTCTACACAGTAATATATCATTTTTGCCTTATCCTTCCCTTCCGTTCCAGGGAAATGGTCCCAATTTTCTAGTAAAAATCCCAAGGGACTATCTCTAGGTATGGGTGGGAGTTTAACACTTGCAGGAGGTTTACTCTTCCCCTGCCCCATTTCCTCCGGAGTACCTTCACTCCCACCAAAAATCACTTTCGCTTCCCCTGTTTCGTGGCCCACGCCCTCGCGGGTTGATGGGAACCGCACTACTAAGGGTCCGCACTCGCCTGGGGAATCTGGCTGCCAGTCCCCCTCTCACACACACACCACATGTTGTACTCCGGGATCCCGACCCCGCCCGAACGGATCCCTTATACTTACGCGTCCTGCGTCTTCGTCCGGACTTTGTGCACAAAATTTAAGGGGTCAACCGGGCCCTCCTACCTTTGCTTTTGCTTTCTTAATTTTAGGTTCGTCGGTCGAGGTTAGGATAGGACTCCCGTCCCCGGGGCCACCAAAATGGTGGGGCGCGCCTCCCCGCAGGCAAAGAGCCCCACCAAAATCTCAATCCGAGTCACGAGACCAAAATTTGTTATAAATGAGCGCAATGGGCCATAAAAGATCGAATAACAATTTAAAAGATTTATTGGTTACAGAAAGCAAAAGCAAAATCAGCGCTGGACAACAGAGGAGTCTCGCTCCACTAACTGTCGCACCCCACCTCCCTTAGTTTGTTCCTTTTAAGCTGTTCAGTTTTCGGGTTACGTGCTCCTCCTCCAGTAGTTCTGCGCATGCTCCTCCAGTTGCTAGGGGGTCTTTTTCTGCCTTCTGGTGGTCGGGGGATGAGGGTGAGTAGTCTTCCTCAGCCACTTTCTTGGCACTTAAAACAATATGTGATTATGCAAGCAAAGCAGAACACATTCTGGCTTTTTTTTTTTTTTTTACTTTAAGGCCTATCAAGCAAGCAAGCAGAGCAAAACAATTAACAAGTTCTGGCGATATTTTTTTCAAGGTCTTGTCAGAGGATCAAAGCAGAACAATTAACATCCTGGCCTCACAAGTCTTTGGCAATATTCCTTCAAGGTCTAAAGCCTGTCAGGCGAACAAAAGGCCCCTTATTTATTACAGTTGGTACACCCCTTTTTTCTTGGATGAATGATTATAGAGTAGTAGTAGTAAAAGAATAATCCTAGCAGAGTAATTACAGAAAACAACCCCTGAAGTGACTTAACTGCCTAAAGATGTGGTAAGATTCACCTCCACCTAGGCCTCAGGCACAGTGCAGTGAGGTCCTGTTCAGCCTTCCTGCATTCCAAAGACTGCCTGGATCCTGGTGTTTTGCAGCCAGCCCTGTGGTGTTCTTTTATCTTTGCCAGATCCTCTCCTTCACTCCTGTCACTCTCTTCGGTATCTTGTCTTTTCTGAGAAAAAGAATGCTTAAATTGTATTTGAAAGGACTAGTCCTGTTTTCAGTCATAGCCCTGGGGGCTTAACCTGGCAGCTAAAATAAAAATAAGAGTTGTGATCATGTTCCTAAAGTCAGGTCCTGCACTGGGAGATTGACTTAAGTTGACAGGTGTTAACTCTATTACAGTTTCACCCAATTTTTCTCACCCTCATAATGCTCTTGTACTGTGAATTCTTGAAAATAAGTTAATATTTATTCTACATATAGTTGTTCAGCATATTTTCCTATGCAATTTATTACTGTGAAATAATGTCATTTGAAGCTGTGAAAGCCAAGATAGATTTGTCCAGCAAGAATATGTACTCAGCTCCTTATTTTGCTCTTGTCTACAACCTTGATGAGCTATCTGTCTTAGGTTACAAAGTAAGATGTAATCAAAAGTATGTATTCTGTCACCATAAGCTGTTAAAAACAGGAGGGGCAGTGTTCTTTATCTCTTCCATGGCTCATCCCTGACAACTCTCTCCTGGGGATATCTTCAGTGAATGGGCCATCAAGTAATAAAATTACATAAAATTACACCATCCCATTGTGAAATGCTCAGAAAAGCTGCTTTTTCTTGTAATTTAGCTTTGATGTAATTTCCTTTGATGAAGGAGTAACTCAAGAAAGTTGAAGGCATAGCACCAGCATGATGGAGACGTTGTTTTTGGATACAGGTCCTCAAAGCTTTCACAAACCTCAGATGTTCCCACAGTGCCACCTCCCTACATTAGCAAGGCAGGCTAGGGAGCTGACCTGTCTATGACATTTCTCCCAGTGATCCCTGTACAAAGTCTGGCATGCATCAAGAGCCTGTGGATGGCACCCAAAACTCAGAGATGCAAATACACAGTGTGCTACCTGGCTTACCTGGCTGCTCCTTCCTAACACCACTTTGGGCACCCCAACAGGTTCCAGGTCTCTGAAATTACATACTGAGAAGACATTGGGCACTGAGGAGAAAGGTCTGTGGTGGCTCCCATGTCACTAGAACATAGCTGCAAGCTGGAAGTGAGCTCCTGCTTAGTGAGATAAGGTGTCCCAACATACTCCTATGAGTAGAGCTCCTAAAGGAGGCTGTTTGTGGAGCAGCCCCATTTCTCTTCTCCTTTCCTGCAGGGAGGTAGGAGTCACCCTGAACCTTGTGCTCTCTCATGAGTGGTGGTGGCACAAAGGAGCCAAAGACTTTTCATATCACCACAGAGGATGACACTGAAGATCATCTGGATGATCACATAGGACCAGAAAATGTGTAACAACTGCAGGATCATCAGGAAAGCATTTATGAGACAGATTATTGGGAACAACAAAACTTCTGTCACAAAGTAGGGAAGGAGAGGGAGAGACAAATCAGAAGACTCAAGAACTAAAGCAGGCTAAGTATCTTCAGACTTAAAAGGATCTCTGCAATGACTGGGCTGATGTGTTCCCAGGGCAGAGCTGAGCTGAGCCAGGATGGCACTACCAGGCTTCATGCTGTTCCCAGAGCAAGCAAGTCCCAGAGGATGTGCAGAAGCTCTGTATTAAAATCACCAACAATGCAATAGGCTTTGCAGACAGGTCAGTTATCAGAAATCTGAAATGCTCCTTTATAAGAGGCAGGAACTGGCAACATTTCTCCTAAAATAAATCTTGAGAGGAAAAATGGACAAAAGTGAAACCATAAAGGAACCTCTCCAGTGCCACTTAAATAAAAAGATAATACATGATTTTTTAAACTGAAGTTAGGGAAGAGTTAAGGGTGCAGATGATCAGCTGGGTACAGCATTATTTTTAGCAAAAGCCACAGAAAGTCTGTATCCTCAGTGATGAGAACAGAAAGGAGGACAGCACTGGTTTGGAAATGGAAAGCAGACAGGACAGAGAGCAGTTCAGCACAGGAGAGAAATTATGAGTTGCTGGTATGTGTCTTCCTCCACAAGTTACCTATGACATGAATATACTGTATGCTGAACAGTATATATACTGTATGTTGTTCAACACAGCATGTATTTGCTCTGCACTTGTTTTTCCTAGAGCTCTGCTGTTGCTGTTGCTGCTGAGATGTGCTGATCTCAATGGATCCTTACTCTGATCCAGGACCTGTTATTTTCTTTGTACTTACATCATGGTACAGCAGCTTGGGACACTGGGGCTTCACACTTGGTAGTGGAGACAACTGAAGTCGTGCTTGTTCACAAAAAAGTTGCCTCAAGCTTTTATTGCTTTTCTCTCTAAGGCAGACATATGACCACCAGAATCTGGGACTTCTCATGCAAAGTCAGCCTCATAAGCATCCAGACTAAATGGCAACACAACCAAAGTTCAAAACTCAGCATCTTCAGTGGTGGTATGCAGCAAGGGCAGGGACAATAGGGCAGCAACAGAGACTTATCCCTTTGTGTGTGTATAGCATGGCCTATTTTTAAAATTCTTCTTGGTCTAACAAATTAAATGTTTGGTTCGAAAGAAAACAGAAAGATTAGACTATAATGTTAATGTTGTGGGATGAGTTTATGAAAAATTAGTCACTATCAGCTTTTCCAGGCAACTTGGCAATGGTAAAGGAAAAAGAACAATTTCAGCCTAATTGAAGGCTGGAAGGGTTGCCAGATGTGTGTACACAAAAACCATTCTCCAAGAGAGACACACCTTGTGTGGCTTCTTGAGGAATCATTGAATATGTCGAGTATCCCACCTCCTGAATCCCTCATGGTTTTCTTGTTTTATTTCAGATATGTGCTGGGTCACTAAATTTACAGTGCTGTTTTTTCTATACCAATTGTATCCTAATAGACCTTTGAGTTTTAAGTCCTTTTTTAGTCTGCTAAGAATTTCTTGGGAAATTCTAACCAGTATGGTTTCCACCTTCTTTCTCTCACAGGAACTGGTGTTTCTAACATTAGGAGTGGGACTAGAGGGGCAGAGGCTGTGGCTCTAGATTAATTAGTAGAATTAATTCATTATTATAGTTAAAACCCTAGTGGTTTTTGTTTTTTTTTTTCTTCAGTTCCAGTTGAATTAATCTTTGAACTTATAGTCTGTTCTTTGTCTTTCCTCCCTCAGCATGGAGGGTCACTTTTCCAGAAGCTCAAACAGCACATAACACCCACATTCAGAGGACAGCAGAATGTTACTCCTGTTAATGGGAAAATGACAAGCCAGGAGATTATGAAAACCACAGCAACAACCTTGAATACTGCTTCACAGACCTGCTTCAATTTCAGGTAATAAAGTATCTTGGCAAGCTGTAGAGAAACAAATTTGTGTATATCCCTTGTGCTCTCTCTAGGGGCTGAGGGATTTCCCACATTCTGCAAGGATGACCAGGCTTGTGAGTTAATCTGTGTGCTAGGTAACATTTTCTCACCTATTGGTATAGGATCGTCTTGGAATATGGCCTCAGTGAGATGTCAGGTATTAGACCCTCTCTCCCTCAGCTGGGAAGGCACACAGGACAGCTCACTGCATTCCTTGCCTCTAGCCTGACCTATCCCAGTGCTGCTGCTGTCTGCCACCATCATCTCTGAATCCAGCCATCTTGCCCATGTTTCAGAGACTGGTATTGCCTTCCAGTTTTTTCCCCAGGATATTTCTTGGCCTGCTTTATCACACGCTTACATTCATCTGACAAAGTTATAGGTCCTTTCCCTTGTTTAGACATGACTTCAGCTTTTTGAACAAGGCCTTGCTGTTATTTGTAGGTACTGGGTCTGCTGTACCTGTGAGAATAAGAAAAGCAATGTTGTTCCAAGTGCAGCCATCCAAGAAAAGGTTCCCTTAGGCATACATTTCTGAATGAAATAATGTGAAACAATGTGATAATGGAGATCTTTGAAATTTACTGTGAAAAAAAAACAACTGTGCCAAATAATCCTTAAAATAAGATTCAAAATGGCACCAGATGTCCCCATCTACTGGAGTCAGCAGATTCATGTCAGCCATAATTTTGGGCTAGGGAAGCCTAGGGGCCAGCCTTGACTCACCCACCTCACAGCAGCCTGGAAGCATCCATATATGCTCTTTTTCTCATGGCTCACCTGGAGCTGGATGCCTCATCTCATCTCCACTAACATTATGTGGGCACACATTTTGTGATGCACATCTCAGCTGCGCATATGGGAGGTAAAAGTGTGGGGGGAAGAGAAGCCCTGCTGTAGTCCCAGTGCTCCATCTGGAGATGGAACTCTCCATTAGAGAGTAAGTCCTATGAGGAGAAGCTGAGGGAGCTCAGGGTGCTCAGCCTGGAGAAAAGGAGGCTCAGGCTCATTTTCTCATTCTCTCCAACTCCCTGACAGGAGGATGCAGCCAGGTGGGGGTTGGGCTCTGCTCCCAGGGAACAAGTGACAGGAACAGAGGCAATGGACTCAAGCCATGCCAGGGAAGGTATGGGTTGGACATCAAGAAGAATTTTTTCATGGAGAGGCTTGTTAAACATTGGAATGGGTTGCCCAGGGAGGTGGTGGAGACATCACCCTGGTGGTAATTAAAAAGGGACTGGACTCAGTGCTCTGCTCTGATTGATAAAGTGACTGGTCACAGGTTGTACTTGATCATCTCAGAGGCCTTCCCCAGTCTAATGCATTTGGTGGCTCCAAGATCTGCTCTGGTGGGTTTCTCAGCAGACAAGTGACAGACCTGCTGCAAGTTTTCTACAACAGCTGTTCTGTGGGGAGAGCTGTGATGCTCCATGTATGAACAGAGGAGGGGATGGATACACTAAATTCTTAGACACTATCACACTACTCAGAAGCTTCTCAGCCCTGGAGCAAACATAAAGAGAGAAGGTAGAGCAGTTCAGGGAGGAAGCTGAATGCTTCTTCAAGCCTTAGCAAGTTGATGGCAAGCAAATTCAGCAGCTGATCTGCCTCAATGGCTTATGACTGGTATGCTCAGTTCTTCAGCTAAAGGCAGCACTCAGTAGTTCTTGCTCAAATCCAGCAGGTGTCCTGTGTCCTTCATGCAACTTTGACAAGAACCAGATTAGCCTCCTAACAAGCTTATCTCAATCTTCAGGAACACAACAAAGCCCTGAGGATCAAATCCAGCAGGCATTAACACACACTGGCTCCACTGGGCATTGTGCAGACTCTGGGAAGCATTCTGCTCCTCAGAGAAGTGGTGTGATTTTACAACAGGGAAAAAAGAATAATAGATATTAATTTCTCTCCTCCTTCCCTTGTGAGGCCAAAGTTCCTCCCTGGTGTTGCCATCTTGGACTTGCCACTGTCCTGGCAGTACCAAGTAACCTGGCCTGTCCCCAGGTCTAGTGTAGGGATGTCCCAAATGGTGCTTTGTTGCAGGGCCAAACATAGTACTACTGAGCAGGACACAAACTGGCAGCTGCAGTTCTTTAATGGCAAGGCTCAGTGTGGCTGTGTCCTGTGCATGCAACATCTTCCCCCTGGCAATGGCACCCACATGGGTCTCCCTCATCACACATCCACCAGGTTTACCTCCTGGTGGTTAAAGAAGGAGAAAAGAGACCAGACAATCAAACCTTTAAAAGTAATTTATAAAGAACATTTACATTCAGTAGTACAAAATGATATATAGCTTTCCTGAGCACACCACCTTCAGAGATCACAGTGTACAGAACATGTGCTTCCAACTTCCAATTATCACAGAATTACAGAATATTATGTGTCGGAAGGGACCCACAAGGATCATAGAGTCCAACTCTTAAGTGAATGGCCCATACAGAGATCAAACCCACAACCTTGGCATTATTAACACCATGCTCTCACCAGCTGAGCTAAGGTTCCAGAGACACACCATTTTCAGCAAATCAAGACTTAAATGACAATGCAGAAACCTCCTCCTGCAGCATGTTATTGCCCTGGAATCACACATGCTGGAACCACTTTTTCCCTTCTGAAATTATCCAATTCCAGTTTAGAAATCCAAGAACCCAAATGTATTTTGACTGAAACACAAGATGAGCATACACAAGCTCAGATCAAAGCTTCTCACACACATCTCTGGTGACCTGAGTGGAGTGATGATAATCCTCTTGTCTTTCTGTCACTTTATAACTTAAACATGTGTACCCCTCCTCAAACATGGTATTTCCTTGGTCCATGCCCCATCCCTGCCCAGTTAGCAGTAGGTACATAAAGAGCAGTGTCTGCATGGCCTCAGTAGTCTAAGTCCCTGAACTCATTACAGTGAATCTGTTAATACTTGAATTCCATATATTAAGTAACCTATAAAACAAATATTCACATAACACTAATTTAAATGTTTTAAGAGATTACACAATCCAAAAGTCTAAGACTACACATAATACAAGATATGGCAACTGAACAAACTGAATCAGCACTACATCATGACTTCATGGACCACTGCTTTATACTTGCTGTTCTTGATACACCTAGGCAAAGGCCCTAGAGTTAGAAGGCCATGTTAAAGCATTATTCCATAAGGTTCAGCAGATTTTCTCTGGACCCTTTCTTATCTGAGAGCAGGGGAAATGTATTCCCTTCTTGCCACAAGCTGACTCTGTAAACATTTCCCACCGTGCCAATCAAACTAAGTGAAAATATGAGCACTTTCATCAGTGTTGTATTCTAGACTACACAGTTTCTTATTACCTCTCTTCTCCTGACTACTTCCTTCCAAGACAGGTTTAGATGATTACTTGACAGGTGAGAAACAGCTGTCTGGATTTTCCAGCTCTTCCAATGTGATTTGGGTAGGTACTCCTCCAGCCTGGGCTTTGGAGTTCCCTCCTTAGGGGCAATAAGTAGGGACTGAGATCGACACCATTACAAAACTGGTCACTGGCACAAAGAGTGCTTCCTTTGAGAAGAACATGTTTTATCTTATGCCTTTCCAATGCTTTCACTTCACTAGGCTAAGTTTTAATTTTTTAAGTGTATACAGGGCATCTGTTTTCTCGGTGGTAAGATTTGTCACTTGTCAGCCACAATAAATACTGGCAATAGGCTAGGGCCTCCAGAGACTGATCCAGGCTCAACAGATTCCTATCAAACATTAGGTGGGTAAAACTTGACACTGCCAGAGTTTATCCACCTTTTTAAAGTATTTTTCAGGATTAATACATTTGACAACAATTATGGTACAGTAATACAAGTCAAACCACTTTGATCCCTTGCTATCTCTTTTGAGGCTACAACCTATAGTAAGATTTTACTCAAGGAAGACAAGAAACTTCCTTCAAATATCACTGACTATATACACTTCAGTTTATGGGAAGCAGGAATTCAAGCAACAATACTGCAATTGCACTCCAATTTATCTACACAGTGAGCAAAACTGTTTCTACAGATGGTGGCCTGGGTTTGCTGGAGGCCAGAGCAGCAGCACATGACAGCAGCTATCTTTCCTTGGCATAGCCATTGGCAAGGTGGGCTCTGCTGTCCAGGGGCTCAGACCCATTCCTCTGGATGTAACCATTGCTTGTGACGTTGCTGAAACACGTAATCCCATTTTTCTCCTTTTCTCTAGTTTTATCTCTTTCTTCATCCTTGTCACTTTCTTCTGTGTCACTTCTCATGTCCTTTTCCATCTACAAAAACAGGTAAGTGAGAAGCCAGACAAACACAGCAGTTGCACAAGCAGCAGTGATGGCTGAGCCACAGGCTGATGCCTCAGCCACTCACCCTCTGCACAGCCCTGCTCTGACCCCTCAGCTTTTACATTACCCTTGGGAACAGATTCTCCCTGCCTCTTTGATTTCAGTCTCATCTGTGATCCTGATACACATTAGGAATTACAGGCTGCAGAGCAGAACAAAACCACAAGTGCCCAGGATTGAGGACAACTGTGCAAGCCTGAGGAGATCCACACTGCTGCCCAGGTCACCAGCATGAGGGAGAGGGATGGGGGAGGCAGTTAACCAAGCTCTTCTACACTTTCCAAAAGGGACAAGGAGCTAAATTCTGCCTACATGGCCTGGGTGGTTGCAGAGTGACTGCACTGCTCAGGACAGGCTGGAAACACATGCTTCCCAAAGGCTCAACACAGCCACTACACTCTGACTACATTCAGTTTTATGGTCAGGCTTTTCCTCTTGCTGTTTATTGACTGAGAGACAGGTAATCCACTTCTGAAAGTGTTTATTAACTGCCTTAAAAGGAAGGCAAAAAAGAAATAATGGGATAAAATGACAGTTTAGAAAAAGCAGCTCAACACTTCATGGCTCATACGGCTGTCTCTACCATGCCATATAAAGTGCTAATACTGGGGACAAATTCACAGTGTCACACTCCTTGTTGGAAAGAGGGAAAGCTGCAAACCCCTTCTGTGACCTGAGCTTTAGAAACTGCTCAGGGGCAAATCAGGTGCTGCCCAGAAATTTAGTCTCCATTTATGGCTGTCCATTTCTCTTGAGATCTCCCAGATCATACTGAGAACTCTATCTGGGCTCATGCTCTTTCCAGAGATCACTACAACCAGATGCAGACAGCATTTGTAAAAATCTAAACCTGCACTGAATTCAATCTGCCTCCAAGGACAGTATGGGTGTGAACCATATATCTGCTGTGAACAACCTGCACCTTGGATCACTCTGGAACTGACAGATCAGGAAATATGCAGCAGTCTGGATCTGCAGCACAAGGACAAATCATAGTCAATATTTCTAAATATATCAATTTATAGCCAGAGAATGTGGGTGAGGCCCTAAAATCTGGCAAGATTCCCAAAGGAACTATAAAGCTGCTCCCTCCACGAGGGAATGAAACTTGTACTTCAGGATCTAGGCTGAGTTCTAATTACTTGGGATTAAGGAACATCATGTGAGAAGATGGTAAAGATTATCCTGTAGACAGAGAAGAAAACCAGACCAGAAAGGCCTGCAAGAAGAACATGAACTGACTGCAGCAAGAGTTTCATGGCTCTCAAAGAGAGAATGTCCTGTATTCTTGCTGATACTGCTTTAGGCTACTAAATACTGTCATTGAAACAGATCTGTTTGGGACAATTCTTTTTTGCTTTTTACTGCTCAGCACAGAAAGTTCTGAAATATATTTTTATATCAAATCTGGCAGATTGATTTTAGATAAAATAGGAAAAATTCTGGATATGCTTCAGGATTTTCCTCCCAGATGGTTCTTTTCTTTCTAATAAGACTATTTATTACCTCATCATTTTACACTACAATAACTACAGTGGTAATTCACACAGAAACTAGGGAAACAATAAAAGGCTATATTCAGTTGTGTCTTCATTTCTGGCCCTGTTCCCTAATCTGCAAGTAATTTGCTCTGTGCTACCTTAAGGGAAGGCAGATAAAGAAAATGGGAATATGGATAAAGAAGAGCCTTTAATGCTAGCTCTCAGTTCCTGTAAGACAGAATTCCTCAGCTGGATACTAATAAAACAAATCATCCTGGGCTCTGAGGTCAGTTCCCACGAGGTGCTGACTGGTCACCTCTGGACTGTGTCCTTGGCATGTGGCCAGTCATGGCTTTGATTTTGGGAAAAATTGCATGCTGAGCAGCAGTTTGCTCTCACAGCAAATCCTACAGGCCAGAAAGAGTGGGATGTGGGATGCATTTCATTTCAGTTTATACGGCTGGAGCTAGAGATACTCATCTCTGGTCACTCTGTGCCTGTTGAGCAGCACTGCCAGATGCAGTATGGAATGGATTGCAATGTGGGCATGCCTGTTACCCTCCACTGCTGCAAGAAGAGCACAGGCAGCTGCTTTAGACAGAAATAACTCTGTAGCACTGTAGCACAACTGTAATTGAAACTCCTGTACAGTAAGGGAAACACTTCTGCACTGATCTCACCAATCACAACAATTTTTCCTTCCTTGATTTCTTAGACTTGTTACAAATGGAAATCATACTGCACAAAGTGTTGGGATTTTTACTCAGATGTCACTGGCTTTGTTCACAGACATCTCTCCTGGAGTCCGATCCACATTTTTGTTGAATATAAGCATCAGAAGTGGACCCAATATTGTAGTGACACATAAAAAATTTTTTGGTCAACTTTTCCTAATATTACTGAGTTTCCTTCCACCTCACAGTTTGTAATATACATATATAATTTCACTAGAACAATAAGGAATCCATCCCTGTATTTTCAAGCAGTCTAGGTGGAACCTCCCTCCCTGTGTGATGTAAAGAAAACTACAAACTGATGCATACCGTGCCCTGGAGGAAGAACTTGTAGACCATGTGAATAATGAGGCAGGACCAGAAGACATGGAGCAGCTGCAGAATTATCAGGAGAACATTCACAAAGTAGTATCCAAAGAAGGGTTGGAATATCTCCATAGAGTAATAGTAGGTGTTATAAAGCACTCTGCAAAAGAGAGGGGATTGCAATGAAACATGTTATTAATAAGGCCACAATTAAGCCCCAGAAATTTGTAATCACAGAGGAAGTTTCCAATCAGCCACTTCCATCTTTACCTATCACATGTGAGCCAACTATCAGTTCCCCACCTGAAGCAGACAGGATAGAGCCACTAGCCCAGGGCTCCTCCTCTGCAGCACCCTGCAGGGGTGCTTATCAACTCCAAGGCAGAGCACCCTCGTTTACCCCAAGGCAGGTGCAACAACCATGTGGCACTTCAGCCTGTGCAAAGGGCAGGAACACAGGCTCCACGAGCAGAAAACAAAGGCTGCAGCACCCAGCTGATCAGCCTGTCTCTCAGAAGGCAGCTTGTCCATGTCCCCTCACTGTAGCACTCACGTGTAGGGGTAAATGACCAGGCGGCTGATTAGGAAAACAGCTGAGAAGATCATAAAGAGGCTGTCACAAGTTTTTTTCCACTTCATGTAATTGAGTATCTTAGTTGGCTAGAAGGAGAAAGAGCAATAAAACAGCAGTCAAGACAGCATCAGCACACACTCTGGGGGGTTAATGGGACAAGTATGACACAACCTGCATGCAGGTAACCACAGCTCTGCCAGCTCTCAGCTGAGTCAGCAGAGCAGCTCGAGGGATCTGAGGAACACCCCAGTGCTTGGCCCATGTTGTCTTAGATAGAAGGACATTCTGTGACTGAAGAGAACCGTAGCTGATTAGCTCTGCCTGGCTCACCTCTAGGAGGCAATCAGAAGCATCATGAATCACCATCACCAGTGTCCCAATGCGGATGTAGTTGGCACAATATGAAAAACTGATCAGGAAGATGGTCGCAGCATGATGGACTATCTGCTCCTTGAAATCCTGATGAGAAGGGGAACAGCAGAGAATAAAATACATAACGCACCTCCTGTCTCAGTGCAAGTGTGGTTCCTGCAGCTAGCAAAGATATATCTCTCTACCTACTGACTAAGAAACTACCCACTACAAAGTCTCACCCATGTAATTCTTTTACTAAATGCATTCTAGAGATGTAGGCAACCAAGAGACTCAGGAATGAAAAGTTTGTGGTGTAAACTGAGAATCTCACAACAAAGAACATTCTTTCCCTTCACTAGCCATGGTCTGATGCTGCACCTTGTCTGTTGGGACACTGGCACCAGGACCACAAGTAGCTTTACTGGCAGAGAAGCACCTCTTTTCCCATCTCTATGATCACTGAAGCCTAGAAGAGTTACAGAAGAACAATTTTTATGTTTGGATTTTTAGTTTGGATTGAGAACTCTGCAGTACTTTGCACCTTTCTGTGACAAGATTGGTGTGCTCCACTTCCCAGAGTGGAGAAAGCCACTGATTGGGAAAAAGAATTCCTGTGAATGAGCAAGGAGAGAGTCCCACCAAACCCTGACTAGCACTATACACATGCACTTAGAGATCACTCTCCTAAGTGTTCAGCTTGTGTCCTGGTTGTACTTGATTCTCCCCTGAGACTTCCACTCACCTTCCTCTTCACATCAAAGGGCAAAGTGAAGACCAGTGACCAGTAGAAGGAGAGCTCCAGCATGTAATACCAGAACAGGGAGGGTTGGAGAGGCTGAGAGAGAAGGAGAGATGAAGAAATACCCATCAGATACATCAGTGCAAGGGCTGCAAGTGGAAACTCCCTTCAAGGCAAAAGACAACTGTAGTGGATGATGGTGTGGTTGATGCTGACTGGATGCCAGGCAGCCACCAGAGCTGCTCTGTCACTTCCCTGCACAGCTAGACAGAGGAGAGAATATACAACTAAGGGTTCATTAGCTGAGATAAGGACTGGGACAGACTGCTCATCAAATACAATCATGGGTAAAACAGACTCTAATTAGAGATATGAATTAAGTTCATTCCTAACAAAATCAGAGCACGACCATGAGAAGTGAAATAAAGCCTTAAAAACACCCTTCCCCCTGCCCCTCCCTCCTTTCCAGCTCTACCTCATACTCCAGTGATGCAAGGAGATGGGAATGGGGGTTATGGTCAGTTCATCACCCATGGCCTCCCCTGCTACACTGTGGGTCCCTCCTATGGGAGACAGCTCTTCATGAACTTCTCCAGTGTGAGTCCATCCCACAGGCAACAGCCCTCTGCAAACTGGCACAACCTAAGGTCATCCCATGGAAAACTGTCCTTCCCAAACTGCTGGGGTGTGGGTCACTCTTCCACGGGGTGCAGCCCTCCAGGGACAGGCTGCTCCAGCCTGTGAGCAGGGCTCCTCTCTGCATGGGAGACACAGGGTCACAGCCTCCTCCAGGCATCCCCTGCTCTGCTGTGGGCTCCTGCTCCACGGGCTGTGGGTGGATCTCTGCATCCCCCATGGATCCCATGGGCTGTGGGTGGATCTCTGCATCCCCCCTGGATCTCTGCATCCCCCATGGATCCCACGGGCTGTGGGTGGATCTCTGCATCCCCATGGATCTCTGCATGGATCCCCACGGGCTGTGGGTGGATGTCTGCATGGATCCCATGGGCTGTGGGTGGATCTCTGCATCCCTCATGGATCTCTGCATCCCCCATGGATCTCTGCATCCCCATGGATCTCTGCATCCCCCATGGATCCCCATGGGCTGTGGGTGGATCTCTGCATCCCCCATGGATCCCCATGGGCTGTGGGTGGATCTCTGCATGGATCCCCACGGGCTGTGGGTGGATGTCTGCATGGATCCCATGGGCTGTGGGTGGATCTCTGCATCCCTCATGGATCTCTGCATCCCCATGGATCTCTGCATCCCCCATGGATCCCCATGGGCTGTGGGTGGATCTCTGCATCCCCCATGGATCCCCATGGGCTGTGGGTGGATCTCTGCATCCTCCATGGATCTCTGCATCCCTCATGGATCTCTGCATCCCCATGGATCCCCATGGGCTGCAGGGACACAGCTGCTTCACCATGGTCTCACCACAGGCTGCAGAAGAACCTCAGCTCTGGTGCCTGGAGCACCTCCTGCCCCTCCCTCACTGACCTTGGTGTCTGCAGAGTTGTTCCTCTCCCACATTCTACACCTGCTCTTCTCTGGCTGCAAATAGAACTGTGCAATAACTTTTTCTTTTCTATCTTGCTTTTAAAATCTGTTAGCACAGAGGTGTCACTGCTATTTCTAATTGGCCCAGCCTTGGCCAGTGGCACGTTCAGCCTTGGAGCAGCCAGGGATTTGCTCTGCTGGACATGGAGGAAGATTCTGGCAACTTCTTACAGAAGCCACCTCTGTAGACCCCTACTACCAAAACCAGACCATGAAAACCCAGTAGAACAACCAAATCATCAAAGCTGGCTGCTGCAGCTACAGGGAGAAATACTTCAACTGAACAACATGCTCACTTACTAAATGTCATCTGTGCTAAGATGAAATCAAATAGCAGGGGAAATTCCACCTTACCATACCATGTCAAACATTTAGGGAACCACCATAAAGATCCTGAATATTTTTAGGATTTCTTCAGTACTATTCTAATTCCTAAGCAGATAGTACAGTTTCAAAAACTACATAAACCAATTCATTATGGTAGAAAAGGAGTGTCTGAATAAATCATTCCCTTTTAAGGCTTGAAGATGCTTCAGACACCCTGTACTTGATTTTCCAGTTTAATCAAACTAATGGGGGGAAAATCCAACCCCAGCAGGAAATGTAATTCACATTCTTTTGGGTAAATTATCTCGGCTTTTACAGCTGGGAAACTGAAAGCATAGACTTACTCAGCAAGATCTTGTTATTTAACAAGCAATTTTTGCTGTTGTGGCACTATATGACCTCCTGAAACCTGAATCTATTTGATAAATAATTACTATGATTAAAGGAGCTTTGCAACCATTTCCAAAGGAACATCAAGTACTGTGCTCCCAAATACCAACTGGTTATTTATGGCCTTCATACATGTTAGTTTGTTTTCCTTTGTAGCACCAGCAACTGGCCACAAGAAGAAGCACAGCTGGATGGCCTGGGGCTTCCAGAGAGCACATGAACATCTCCCTAGCTGGTATGTGCTGGTCACACTCCAGGATATCCAAACAGGAGCTCTGGATCAGAAGCTATTTTCCCCCCTCAAAGATCAGACTATTTGGGCAAACTGCCATTTCTTTTGTCATTGTCTGTAGCACAGGGCATGGTCTGTTTAGCAGGAATTTTAATTAATACATTTGCTGTTCCTGCTAATACACAGGTTTGCACTTGACTTGCTCTTTGCCAGTGGGACATGACCAGCCCTGGTTTTGGTCTTTTCTGGTTACAAATGTTGGAAAATGGGGGTGTGCTGGATTTACATGGAAAGGTTTCCCTAGTGGGGTGGGGGCAGGGGTGGCTTCTGTGAGATGCCAGAAGCTGCCCCCTGTCCAACAGAGCCAGCTCCTGACACCTCCAAGCTGGATCTGCCACTGGCTCCAGCAAGGACAGCAGCAGCGCCTCGAGGGCATTTTAAGAATGGAAAAAACTGCTGGGCAAGAGTGGTGCAGAGAGAGGAGTGAGAGTATGAGATACAACTCTGCAGACCCTCAGGTCAGTGCAGGAGGGGGAGGAGGAGCTCCTGGTGGTGGAGCAGAGATTGCCCAGCAGCCCATGGTGATACAGGCTGTGCCCCTGCAGCCCATGGAGCCCAGAGAGCAGAAATCCCCTGCAGTCCCTGCAGGACTCCTGCCTGGAGCAGGGAGATGTGGCCTAAGCAAGCTCTGAGCCTGTGGAGACCCTGTGCTGGGGCAGGCTCCTGGCAGCACCTGTGGTGGACCCACCTGGAGCAGTCCATTCCTAACAGGCTGCATCCTGTGGAAAGGAGCCACAGTGCAGAGTTCATGGAGAGCTGTCCCCCACTGGAGAATCCTCCTGCCAGCATGGGGGAAGAGCTTGAGCAGGAAGAAGGAACAGCAGAGACAAGATGTGATGAACTGATCACAATCCCCATTCCACATCCTGCTGCACCACTGCAGGGGAGGAGGTGGAGAATGTGGGAGTGAAGTTAAGTTCAGGAAGAAGGGAGGGGTGCAGGAAGGTGTTTTTAAGATTTGGGTTTATTTCTTATAAAACTATTCTTATTTGATTAACAGTATATTAAAATAATTTTGCCCCAAGTCAAGCCTGTTTTGCCTGTGATGGTAACTGGGGAGTGCTCTCTCCCTGTCTTTATCTCAACCTATGAGCCTTTTGCTACATTTTCTGCCTCCTTTCCACTTGAGGAGGGAAGAGAAAAATGGGCTTGGTGGGCACACTGTGCCCAGCCAGGGTCAGTTCATCACAGGTGCCATTATGGAGGGTCCCACTGTTTTGGACAAGACATGTACTGCAAGTGTGCAGAGCAGGAGACAGAGGGACCCGAGTGATCCTTTCAGTCTCACATTCCTGTTCAAGTCCCACTTGTTTGTATGGTTTAATTTTTATGCAGAACTACAGATTTGCCCCTAAATGTTTGTGCTTGCATTGTTCAGAGACTCGTCTTGAAAGGCACTGCCTCACTCTTCAGTCATTGTCCCAATACATTTCCTGTGGCTGACACTGTTAAAACTGGGCACTGCTTTCCCCTTTATGGGTTTTCAACCTCCACATACAGTCAAGGGGTCTTGCTCTAGCTTTGGCTCTCAGACAAAAAACCCCTGGAACATAAGTCTTTATATTCTCTTGGTAGTGACAATTCATCTTCTCTTGTGTTTAGATGATACTGGGTACAAAGAAGTTCTCACCAGATGAGGGTCTGGCTTTGAATTCTTAGGTCTTCTGTGTCCTCTTTTTGTCACTAATATAATCTGATTTTCCAAAAAAATACAGAAACACAACACAAGATTTATAACAGCAACTTTCCTTCTTGTGTGACTCACCTGTTGTGGATATCCTGTCCAGCACTCTCTATGGTCCCAAAGCCAAGGCTTCTGCAACAAAAATGCAACACGTTTGTGAGAATACCAGAGGAGTTACTTTCTTATCAATTGTCTAAATTTCCTTTAGTTTATTACTGCCAGACTTTGCCGTGTTTTATTACAGGCAGAGCTGATCTTGCTGTCTGGAATCCACTTGCCAAGAGATTTCCACAAGAAGGACTTGCATCTGCTTGTGACATTTCCAAATTGTGGCTATCTGCCTGAAATCTCACACACTATTTAGCCATCCCAAATAAAATAGCTTAGAGAAGACTTCTCCCATTGTTTTGCAGTCTTCCACAAGCTTGAGGTGGTAGCAATGTTTTGAGCATCTAAAAATAATCTTACAAGTATTTAATTAGGAATACCTGTGATTTAGACAATAACACTTAAATGTAGACAGAAGGCTGATAACTGGTGTGGCAGGTATGTGGCTTTTCCTCTACCAGTGAAGGTTATGCTGCAGTTTGTTAAGTAATGAACTTCTGAAAAGATACTAATCAGTTCAATAGAAAACTGGTAGTTTAGAACCTGAAAAGTTTTGAAACGTTCACAGAAACATGGCAATTGAAGTCCCCAGGAGTCCTCCCTGCATGGAGCATGCTCTGCCCAGAGCTCTGCCAAGCTGGATCAGAGCTCACACAACACCCCAGCCTATGAGGGTAATTTTTTCTAAGTTCTGCAGGGCTCCAGGTACCAGAGCTGAGGCAAGAAGGCAGCATTTCTTCTTCTCACTGAGCACTGCTGGTGTGTGGTTGACACAGAGGCAAAGCAGGAGGCAGTGGTTTTAGGAGCAGTGGTAATTTGGAACAGACACAGTCTTTGGCTGACTGGGAGTGAGGTTGGAAGCAGAATTTACAGTAAATACATGTGCAGGAAAGATGTGTGATATAGAACCAGAAAGGGCAAAGCAAAAATATGAAACAACTACAGAATACTGTTTACCTAAGCTAGAAAAGAACTCCAGATCCCTGAAGTTCATAATTCCTCTACTCTCACCAAATACATCTGATTTCTGGTGACCTACTAGGTAACTTTCCTTTGCTACTGGCTGTTTCACTGATTCACAGGCAGAGGATTCTGCTATCAGTCCAAAACTATTGATACAGAATTTAAACATTTGCTTTTGTCCTAAAGAAAGAATGGAGTTTTCACAAAAACAAATGCATGTAAAAAAGCTACTCAGGGTACATAATAAACAAGAAAGTCAGGAAATCTCACATGTATATATATCCTGTCATGTTAGTTCTTTGTCCTTCTTTTTAAAGTAGTCATTTTAGTACAACTTAGGTAAGAGAATAACATACTTGCTACAGGATCTAGAGGTGCTTGGATGGATGGTAGGACGGATGTCTCCCTTTTTTGTGAAAATTGGAAGATGTGTGTTGAATAAGGATATGGGTCACAAAGAGTGAAAATGGTATTTCATCCATATAATGGACAGATAACATGCTGAAGAATATGATTTTGTCCCTTTTTGCCACAGGTCTCTTGTACAATGCTAAGCAGGTCATCCAGACCAAATTTCAATAGCTGGTCTCAAAAAATAGCCTTCTGTTTTGATGTACAGATCCACAGAACAGCAGCTGGGATTCAGATACCTTTACTTCTCAACTAGCTCATCCTATAATCCTCATATCTTTGAGTATCTTAAAATCTCACTTGGAAGTCTGTATAAGTTCAAAAGTCCTACACTTGTTACAATGAGTGGTTTCAAAGAGAGTTTTTGCCTGCTGCCTTGGGATATGCACATTTTCCATCACTTAACTCATCAGACTGTACCAGAAGACTTTTGCAAAGCTCACCTAGGGAACCAGAGGCATCAAAAGAGTCAGGGGAGCCTTTAAAATAGAGGCAGCAGATGGCCAGTGCCCCTACTCCCAGCTCAGGGACTAGAGCACACCCATGGCTCCTGTTACCACTTCTGCCTGGCAAGACAGTTCAAATTGCATCATGACAACTCACTATTTATCAAATTGGAGAAAAGGCTGAGGCATGAGCTGAACCAATCACACCCTGGGTAAGGAAAAGAAAATTAGCAGATACAATTATTAATTGCAGCCCATTGCTCCACAGGAAGCTCAATTTCTTTACCTTAAAGAGGTACTGGATGCAACACACAAACAGGCCCTGCAGCTTCCAGCTTAGGTAAGTGTTCTAGCTCCTACCCTGCAGAAATTTACATTTACACAATCCCAACTGCCTTCTGCTTTGCCAGAAGAAGAGGAAACATCTTGGTTCTGAGTCCTTAAAGTAAGCACAGTCCAGTATGTCTGTGGTCTCCTGAGTGTGCTATGCAGGGGATACACACCAACCTGTATGGAAAACCTCTAAAAGCAGATCTGAAAAGGCATGTTTGACAACAAACTCTGCCATTCTTGCAGGCATTGGCTGGGTAGAACAGCAGGTGACTGCATGTGTACTCACGTCGTACAGGACAGCGAGTCCAGTGAAGAAAGAAATGATGTAGAATGTAAATCTCCAGCTATAAACAAACAAAACAAAAGGCATTAGAATCCCATTCATTAACCCCTGAGATGCAAGTCTGTTATCCTCACACTATTTGAAAGAGTAACACTATTGAGGCAAACACACGTTAGTATGCTCAAAAACAGGCACAGCTCTTTGCATGTTACCAGCACATTTCACAGACTTCACAAAGAGCAATTCCTTTGTGTAGAGATGGAAGAAGACACAAGAATCTTGCTGACTAAAATCCCACAGAGAATAATCCCAAGATTTACCAGCAGTGGCAAATGCATTCATAAAAGTCAAACAATGCCAATCTCTCTCTTAGGCCTTTGGAGATCCAGCCTGCTAAATTTGTTATCATGTACAGTAACTAACTGTCATGTTTGGTCTAGTGAGGAGCCAGTAATGATTTGCCTACATCAAACCCACACAGAAGCACATACAAACTTCTGCCCAGTTCAGTGGACAGAGGAAGGTCACCTGAATATTCACACACACAGTAAAGAATGAGGGGAATTTCATCCCAACAGAATAAATAAGTTATTAATAAACAAACCACAGGAAATATTCAAAGGAGTAAAGCTATTTAAACCAGTCCTTTAATTTACAAAAATCTCCATAACAATTCAGATGTAATTGCATTTTGAGTGACTCCACCTGTCAATGAAACCCCCAGGAATTCCAAGACAAAAATAAACTCTACAAAGCTGCTACGTCACACCAGAGACATTCTGTCTACAGACTGCACATGGTGACAGAGGGTGAGTGGAAGGACACTATCCTCACTGGGCTGAGGCAGAAAAGGATTTCCTGTTTCCTATTTACTGTTACTATTTACTCCAAATTGTCAGAGTGCAGGGAGAACTGTTGCCTTATAACTCCTTATTCACTGTTTCTGTAAATATTTGTAACTATATGGACTATTATAAATAAATAATACACATCCTTTTCTTCTTTTTGAATTAGGAGGTTTTAGGCAGGGTTTTGAATTACAAGTGGAGTGTTAAATGGAGCACATGCTGATGAGGTCAAAGTTGATGCTTACCCTCTGGATACACACTTCTAGATAGATAAATAGTACTCTAGGTATTTAATGATTTCTTTTGACTATGTGGCTTTCCTGGGAGAACTCAAGTCCTTAAACAAATAGCAGAGCAGCCTCTTGTAAATAAGGCATTCCAACCAAGCTGTGGAGAATCCTCCTTTTCTGTGGAAAGCTGAGCCAGAACTGACATTCAGATCTGTCTGACCTGAGATTTATTTTGTGCTTCCACATAACAAGGAGGATTTTCACACAGCTGTTTCCAAGGCAGGTTTTGTTCTTTGCTCACAAGCTTCCACCCCCGTGGGTAGGGTGCTGGTTCGTGACTTTCAGGATGCTGGTCAAAAGACAGCAGAATCCAATTCAGCCTGCTGCCTGTAGCTTCTGAAAGCAACAGTGTGCAAAATAGTGGCAGAAAAGGTGCAGCAGAAGGAATCTGCTTGCAGAGAGGTGAAGAACTATGGGAAAGGCAACTGAAAGGTTGCCCTTTTAGTAGGTACTGATGCAGCAGCAAAGCATCAAGATGTAAACAGCAGAGAGTTTTTCAGGTTCAAAGGTGTGTTAAAGCAGAACCACAGTCAAACAAAGGTCAGGAAAAGTCAGAAACAAGGGCCCAGTAAGAAATAAAGATACAGCAGTAAAAGGAGACTTGGGATTGCAAATAAAGGGGAAAAGCAAGAAATATTTCTGTAACAGAGAAGCAGCAGAGAGTTAGAGCAGAGACAAGTGGGTCAGGGAAGACCCAAGATGTGCTCTGCACAGGGATGGAGGGCAGGCAGGGAGCTGGGATCTCTGCACAGGGATGGAGGGCAGGCAGGGAGCTGGGATCTCTGCACAGGGATGGAGGGCAGGCAGGGAGCTGGGATCTCTGCACAGGGATGGAGGGCAGGCAGGGAGCTGGGATCTCTGGACAGGGATAGAGGGCAGGGCGAGGCAGTGAGCTGTCTGTGGAGCTCAGCTCCAGTGAAAACCTGAGTTC
Organism: Oenanthe melanoleuca; assembly: GCF_029582105.1. Lineage (NCBI taxonomy): Eukaryota > Metazoa > Chordata > Aves > Passeriformes > Muscicapidae > Oenanthe > Oenanthe melanoleuca. The sequence goes on from NC_079361.1 coordinate 436,861, forward strand.
ATGGCTTGTACTCTGCTCACCAGGCCTCGCTGAACTTCTTTGACAGGCTGGGCCGGTCCATGTTCCTCCGGCGCCGGAACCATTTCTCCACCTTCCTCACTGGCAGGTCACATTGCTTGGCTAAACTGAGCAGCTCACCCTGGAAAACAGGTGAGCCAGCATGTTCAGATCCAAATTCAAAGGTCAGACAGGGCAGCATCTCATCTGACCCACCACAGAACCCAGCTGGAGCCCCTGGCCAGCCAAAGCTGGTTCAAGCTAAGGCATCTTTCTGAAAGCAGTCCGTTCCTAGTGTAAAGATCTTGGATAGCAGAAAACCTTTCCATTCCCCTCTAATCAACTGGTTATAAATGCTAATGTTGAACTTCTCATTTTTTTATGTGAACTTTCCCAGTTTCCTACTGGTCTGGTCTCCTCACATGAGTTTGTTGCCAAATCACTTCTTCACTCTGTCTTCAGGTGTGGACACTGCTGAAGGTTCGTGGGGAACCTAATCTGTTTTTTTCCCAGGTTGCTGACTTTTCTCAGCTCCAGCATAAATCTTTCCCAGGCTGGAAATCTTCAGAGACAAAACAAGGAAAGGTAGAAAGAAAACACAGAGACACCTGGTGTTGACCACCGAGTTGTGTAAGTGTCTCGTGATATTTTGCAGAGAGCATGTTTTCAAAGAAGTGTTGCCTTCTTTGACCAATGAGTCTTTTTTACTTTGTTTTTCACGACCTCCCTTATATAAATGCCATGGCTTTTCCATAAATTGCTCCTTCTTGCTGCTTGGAAGAGGAGTCGTGTTGCTGTGTTCTTTTGCTGCTTCCTAGCCCCACAGTGACATTCAGGGACCAAATCCCTCAGATCTGTCACTCCAATAAAGATCACTGCAGCTTAAGTAGTATTTTATAGTTCTGCAATGAATTTTGTCATGCTTCTGAGCATTCTGATGCAGTATCATGATGGATGTCATGAACAGAAGCAACATCATTTTCCTACTGGGTATTCTCCTCTTGTGGTAAACCTGTTGGGGTAATTCTTCAATATATAACTCACAGAAATCCTGCAATTACCTTCCTTCTTGCCCTTAAGTCTATTAAGAGTTTGGCATCTTACATGAAAAAAGTTTGTCATGTTTTATATTCCTACTTGGAAATGTCATCATGAATAGTCATATTTTTTTAAGTAAAGCAACAGTTTTTCATGGAATGCATTTACCTGCATTGGTATCATGTGAGAGTAGCCTACACACTTTGAGCATGCTGTACAAAAATAAGTTCATTACCAATTTTCACATGTGCTGCTTTCACATATGCTATTTTTTGAGTTCTGTTCTGGTGGTGGAGACAAATGGAGACATTAATTTACATTCTCCAACTGCTCCATCATGTGGAATTCCTCCCAAGAAACAGATGCCAACAACTGCAAAATCTCATCTTGTACTGGACAAGTAAAAGCTGCCTCTAAGCAGTGGTTTGAGAGCTCCTGGGAAAGGAAGGAAGCCAGCAGACTGGCTGAGTGGAGAGAGCCAGACAGCAGTTCCTGCTCCACCTCATGCTGCTGTCTCATGGTGAGGATCTGTCCCAGTATCTCAGATCTGCTGGGAGAAAAGCACCACTTTGGTGCAATGGGGGTGCAGGGAGAACTGTGAGGAAAACCTGGTGGCAAAGCCAGGTCTTGAGTTAGATCTCTGCCACAGAAGCAGTTCTACTGAGAAATGTTTGGATTTTGGGGACAGAAACTCAAGTGGAAGGTCAGGGGCTACCACACTGACAAGTGTCCCTTAGAACATTCTTCCCATGCTGCAGAGATGGGCGGGCTGCACTGCCCAGATGAATGGCTACATGTTAATTGCAGCCTCTTTTCCTTTATTTCTAACCTGCTTCTGCATGTCCTGGGGCTCCTCACACCCCACTGAAGCACAAACCATGGTGCAACAGCCTTGGCAAAGCAATGTGTTTGGAGTAGGATTGTTCCTTGGGACTGGAACCCATCCTTGATAAGAGTTCACAGCTATTGCTTTGAGGCCAAAAGAAAGCCTAAAAAACAAGCTGAAAGAATATCAGATTCCTTTCCCTACCACAGAGTTCACACCCAGGGACTTCACTGACCAGGCTAAACTCTAATATCAATTGACAATTCACAATCCTGCTAATGGTTTTTCCCATCAGCAGCAGCCATTATAACTCTGAGTCATCTTGCCAATTTCTTGAAAATCACTCTTCTTATCCCTCAGGGGAACACTACCCACCAGTTGTGTTTGCAGGTTTCTGAAGCCCCTCACAATCTCTGTGATGATGACCAAGACTCTGGCTTCTTGCAAGGCCAATCTCAAACTCATGGACTGCAAAGAAATGACAGGACTAGGAGAGCAAGGAGTAGCAGATCATGCAAGACACACTGACTGAGCTGCAATATGGGAGCTCAAGGCAGCTGATGAGACTTTTTTACAGGGTTTGCCAGTATATGAAAAGAAGCTGTCACAGAATGGCTGGGGATGGAAGGGACCATGGAGATCACCTCGTCCAATGGGCCCTGCTCAAACAGAGCCACCTAAAGCCAGGTGTCAAGGATCATGCCCAGAGAGCTTTGAGTTCTCCCAAGGATTTAAATTTCACAACCTCCCTGGGCACCCTCAGCTCACAAGGAAGTGCCTTTGATGTTCAGACACAGCCCCTGTGTTGCAGTTTGTGCTGTGTGTAAGGTAAGTAGGGAACAGGAGCTGTCACTCTTTCTTTTGGGAGCAGTTTCCCCCTAGGTGTGCAGAAGCAGAACTCGGAGCTGATGGCACTGCAGGAGGACCCTCCTGACCAGCTGCTCTCAGTAACCAGTGCTACAGCATTCCCTTTGTTGAACTTCTAGTATGAATGACATGGCTAAACTCGAGGATTCCATATGGGATTTTCCTGGGCTAAAGACACTAAACCTACAGGAAAGCAAAGGAAGAAAGGACTCACCTTATCTGGGCTCTTGCGGCGTGTACTATAGAATGTTTCCAGCAGGGGGTTGGGCTCAGCTTTTGGTCTTTGCTTGTCTCTCACGCCCAATTTGGTACTGAGGGGCAGGGCTATGGCTCTGCAAAAGGAAACATAAAGGGTCAGGCAAAAATAGAACAGTGATTTCTGATTTTGCAGTACTGTTAAAACATGCTGCAGTACATAACAGCTGCTTCCCACATGTGAATACAAACACGAGCATCACGTTGAGCACGTAAAATCACAAACTTAGAAACTGCTGGACTTGTACCCTACTGCTCTGAGCTCTGTACTTTGATACTCAAAATTACATGAGGCTGGCAAATGCTGTATCTTCCTCTGTCAACTTCTGAATCACCAATCACGTGTCTCTGGCTTGCTTGCAGCTGCTAGGGAGTATCACACTCTATTATATATAAGATACATATATATATATAATGAACATAAAATAAGGCCTAATTGTTGCTCCCAGATTGATCTAGAACATGGAACATATATGGCATCCACCTGAACCAAGGCCTTGGCTCAGGATCAAGAGGAAGGCTCAGCCAGAGGTGTAGTATTAATGCAGAAGAAATGTCCTGCTGAAACAGGAAGCCACTTGGCCTTTCCTGGAGTAACTTACATCCATGTTTCCTAATATAAATCAAACACAGATCCAAAATAAGGACATGGCAACTAGAAACCTTGTCACAAGAAATGGATGTTTGCACTAGCTGTGCACCTTCAGTTTTTCACAGTGAAATAAAGAAAAAAAAAAAAAAGCATAAATAGAAAAAAGTTACCCAAGGAAAACTGTTCAAAAAATTCCAGTGCTCAAAACTCAACTCCTCCACTACCAACACTCCTCTCTACCTCAGCAGAAGGAAACCTCCTCATTGAAGATGTGAAGTGAGATCTTGCATAAATATGGCACAAACAAGAAATTTGTCAAAAAATATTTAAAAAAAAATACCAAAATAATCTGAATTTTACTTGAATCTCTCAAATATTAGCCATTCTTATTAACTGCTCCCTTTAACACACTGCCACTGGGGAAGTGTCTCTGTGTTACTGCAAACTGCTGCTGAAGCTGGTTTGAGCTGAGAGCACCAAGCAGAGGCAGCGAGTGCTGAGCCCCACACCTGCTGGGCCTGGCCACTCCTGCTGCCCAGGCAAGTCCTCTCATTAGTTCTCCCTAATGATTTGGACACAGAATTAAGATTTTTTTTTTTCCACTTAGCCTAAAAAAGCTGCAAAAGCTATTTCACCATGTAGATGTTTAAAGGTGTTCTACTTCAAAACAGTGTGAGATATATTTATGGCTGTGATAATCTGGTGTGGTTACCTGTGGTTTCTGCTAGTACTAGAGCTTATCATCCATATGCATGTCTTTAGGGATTATTTCAGGTCCAGCATCCTTCAGATGGGTCTTCTATAAGTTTTCTTTTCAATAACCCATTTCTTATTTTAATTAAAAAGTATTAAAAGCAATTTAAAAAAAAAAAGACTCTCTACCTAAGGAATTATGTAGCTTCTGTTAAAGCACAGAATGGGTACACATTTTCCTCACTGATATAACAGCTCATTTTCACTTTCCTTTTGCACAGCCAACCCACCTGCCTGTGTATCAATTGTTCTCTGTCATCATGTCTGAGAAATTCCTTTGGCATCACTGACTATAGGAACATTCAAAGATGTACCAAGACCAACAAAAATTATGTTTCTACCCTAAAAGAAGGGCTAAGTGTGCTTGTTGGCAATGCTTACCTTGCTGGCATGATGCACAGTGATCACAAAAACACGGGTAAGCATTGACTAGATTCTGTGAATTTAGCAGCACTCTGGCACTGCTGCTGAATGGCAAGGGAATATAGCCATCCCTGGGAATTCTGGGTTTTGGCTCTGACTGCTCTCAAGAAATGCTTTAAGTGCATCAAATGATTTTTTTAAGATGTTGTGATTTGTTTAATGAGAGTGATAGTGGACCAGTAGGTTCTGTGCTAAGAACAATAACACAGTATTTCAATATTTAAGTATTTATCCATAACTACACTGAAGTTGGGAAAACATCTACCTTAAGCTCTGCATTAGATCTTGAATCTTGTATTAAAGAGTTCCTTGAAGTGGGCCTGATCTTCCTCTTTCAAAGATCACACATCAATACAAGCACCTCTGAAGAGGAAGATGTAATCAATTCTATTGTTGCAAACAACCTTATTGCCACTTCTCATCAGGCCAAATTGGGAACTGAAAGGTATGAAATTTTCCAGACACATTAAAGAAAAGAGAGTATTTCTGTCAGGTGCCAATGCAGCTTGCCAACAAATTTATTTTACTGAAAAACTACTTAAAGTGTACCGGCAAATTTCTTAATTTTGTTTAATCTCTGACTTCTCTATATTTCCAGCTGATTTCTTATGTCATGGCATAAAATCTCACTATAACAGAAACAAACCAGTTGCAGCAGATGAAGACAAGGTAACCAGTTACAATTACTTTGTTGTTGAGGTTTTGAGTGCATCCATGTTTTATGGAATCAATCCTACTTTTATGAACATCATTGGGATATCAAGGCCTGAAATTCTTCATAAAGGACTTCTGCACATGTTGGCTCTATGCTCTGACTCAGTTCTCAGTTAAGTCCTGTTCCAAGCACAACCCTGAGAGGATGATGCTTATACTGATTTCAACATCACAGATATGTCATCTCAGTGGCAGGGACAGCCTCATCATGGCACTTTATCAGCTCTCTGCAGACAAAAGGGTAAATCTGAGGACTCAATTGTGCCCTTCTCAGAGTCAGTGTCAGGGAGATGGTGCTCATCACCAGCCTACTCCATCAGTGAGCATCTCTCACTCCATGGTTTACATGGCAGAGGTCTCACCAAGGCACTTTATTCAGTAATCACAGAACAAACTGCGTTGTGCAAAATCTGCTGAAGTTGAAACCAAATGGATTTATCTTGAAGGGGCTTGAAATACTACTTCCCCACTTTTCAAAAGTGGGCTATACTCCTTCTGCAGAGGCTTTCAGAGTTAGTGTGAGATACAATAAATAATTTAACTTTGGGGGTGGATTCTTTTATTATTATTTATATGGGTGCCACTTGCAAATACCTTCAAGCACTAAGAAATGCAGAACCAGTGACAGCAGCAATCTGAACTTCTATTTTTTGAACTGCACAGTCTCTTTTAGCCTCTTGCTTGCCTTTGGCAGAGGGCTATCTATGGCTGTGTTCCTGGTGTAGTCTCTGCCTTCTCTTGCAGGAGGATGTTTCACACCAGTTAGACTGACTGCCCCGTTTGATGCAAGGTCTGGATTCTCTCTGGTGCTGCTGCCCAAACTGAGTCAGGTCCATTTCCAGGTAAATATTACAAAGTGTCCCTCATCCTGGCACCAAGCCCTGTCTGTATCCAGATCCTTCCAGATTACTGATCAACCACAAAAGTCTCTATGCCAATAAACTTTAGAAAGTTACATTACTAAATAAAATACTCAGAATTGGTGTCCTTTCTTTCTTCTGGTTTTGAATCCAAGTATCTGTTCCTGGCAGACCAAGAGCATCCACTTCTTTAAATGTACAACCTATGGCTCACAGCCTGTCACCGAGACTAAAATCCTCTTCTAGTGAAATCTGGGAGCTGTGTGGATTCAAATTCACTGGCAATTCCTTTCAACTTGTCCAAGACCCAAAAATCCCTGGACAAGTCCAAAATCAGACAGATCAAAAATTGTATGTAAATCAGGTTTTCAATGGCTTTACTACTCCTTAAAGCACTTTAGTTGCCACATTTTAATAACTATGCAGGCAAGAAACACTTTGCAATATTCCTTCAGAACCATTGCACCCCAAGAACTTGATTTTTACAAAAAATGGTCTTAAACATGACATAACTAGAAGAGAAGACAACATCCTTGCAGGACTATGTCCAGGGAAAAATTCTGTTAAGGTATAAAGGTGCTTAAAATCAAGGTCCAAGTTAAGGTTGCAGGACATCTCTCCCACTCACAAGTGCAATCTGGAAACATTAAAGGAACAGAGGAGGTTCCCATGTTCTAGGTCCTCTCTTTTCTCAGGACATCATTAACTGCTTCCCCCTGTTCCTGCCTCAGTACTGTGGCACAGCCCAGCACTGCAGCTCTAATGGGCTTTCCACTCTCCAGCACAGCATCCACTTTTCCCCACCTTCCTCAGCACGAAGCAGCTCACAGGAGAGTTGCTTCACGACCTGTGAGCTGTTTCTTCTGCCCCAGGGCTGCACCCACAACCTCCTCAGCTCTCCCAGGCCACACCCAGACACTCCAGGTCCTCTTCCCACGGCCACCACCTCATACCCAGCATAGCTGGCTTTTAGAAGGATGTTGCTGTCTCAGTTTTCCCCAGCCAGTACAAAGGAGAGGAAAATCCATCCTTGAGGAAGCAGGTTTTTTCACAAGTTTAATGCCCAAAAAAAGGATGAAATAATTGGTCCCAGCACAGTGGATGATGCAAATATTGCAGAAAATCCTCCAGACTTCCCCTGCCTCTTACTATTGACCTGGAGTTCTGACAGTTAAATCATATGAAGACATTATAACATGTCTGAAATCCCAAAGGAGGCACCACCAGGAACTATCTAGAGAGAAAAAAACTTGGCAGCCACTGCACAGGTGCAAGTAATAGCTGGTGGTGGCTGAGGGCAAAATAAATTGCCAGAGGGCAAGCTATAGCCACCAAACCCCAACCTGTATACTTGTTACAGCCACTCATTTTGATCTGCAGACCAGGTGCACAAAGATATGCAGTCAGGGTAATCAACACAGAAAATGAGAAATAAACACACACTTCCTTCTGCAATTCTCAAACTTGGTGTAAATTATTTTAAACAGGCCAGTGCCACTGATAAGGCAATGGAGAAGCTGAGGGCTAGATTCAAACCTCACCTTCCCAGGGGAAGCTTTCTTCTTCAGGATGAACTGGATGTGAAACAGTAATGATTCAGAATGAGAAAAAGTCATGCTGAAATAAATGACTGCAGAGTTAGGACAAACAAGAACACAGCTCAGAACACCGGCTTGTAATTTGCATAGGTAAAATAGTGCTATGATTATAGGTTTCCTGGACCTGTAAAATGGGCTTGTGATGTTATCTTTTTCAAGGGTGTGACATACAGCTTTTATTTAATGAAGTTTGTGAATCAAAACAGCTTTAAAATTAATGAGTAGGACCAGGCCTGTGAAAACACTCCCAGCTGAGGCAGCACTTGGATGAGAAAGAAAAAAATCTTTTTATTTGGCCACTGGCATCTAAAAGTAGATGAAAAAGATATTTAGATTGAGCACGAGTGCTGTGGCAGGAGGGAGGCAAATGCAGGGACACAGTCACAGAAGCACAGCATTGATGCTGAAAGGGCCTCTGAAGACCACCCAGCCCAACTCTGAGAGTGAGCTGGGTCCAGCTGGGTGTCACTATCTCTGCCCAGGCAGACTCCTTCCCCCTCTGGGGAAAGCACTCCAATGCTCAAACAGCTCACAGTAAGAGAGTTTCTGTATGTGCAGATGGAGCATCATGTGTTCCTGTTTGTGCCCATTGCCTCGTGCCCTGTCATGAGCCTCCACAGCAGAAGAGTTTGGCTCCTCCTTCTCCCTGGTCCTGTCTTGCACTGGGGGCCACAAACTGGTCAGTGTGGCACATGGGCCTGGTTGCCAGCTCCACACCAGAACACACCCATGCCACCGACCAGCAGAGCCTACCTGGAGGAGCCCAGCCACACCTCGTGCATCAGCACTGAAGAAATGTGAGTCACTTGTGTTTTACTGGCTACCTAGAGCACCTTGGTTTCCAGATGAGCAGGGTATCCAAGATGCCTGCGTCCCCAGGAAAGTGCAGGATAAAAACTATGGAATTTATGGAATGCACATTAAACACATTGTTTACAAAGAAGATATTTGAATTTCAATTTTGTATCATCCTAAAATTATTATTTCAGTAAATATTCACACATTTGGTTTTAATAAAATATCCCAACTTACAGGCAGTATTTTTACATGAAAAGATTATTGTAGGAGAGCTCTGATTCATTTCAACTTCTATATGCTTTTCCAAGCTACCCTTGTGTTACAGAGAATCTGCAGAAGAAACATCTTTCTAGTCTACAGGAAAGTCCATTTCCATTTTGTTGTAAGAATGATAAAGTGTTAATTTAATTGTCATTTTCCTCCTTTCTAAACTTAAAACCATTGAAGATTTCAAAATATTACCTCTTCAGAGAGCTACTAAAAATACTAGATTTTGAATATACTGAAAAACACCTTAAAATGTGTTCAAAATCGTGAATGGGGACTTGCTCTGCAGTCTTCACAATGGTTAATGCTGTACAAAATCTCCATCTTCCACCAGCAAATCGAGTCACCGACCACAGTAACTACTGACCAAACTGCATAAAGCAATGGCACCAGTTCAGGACTTAAACAAAACTCAATGATACCAGCAGGATTTTTTGCTATACCTTTGTCACAATCCCCAAATTTTCTGAAGTGTAATGTGTAAAATGGTTCTGACCAGAAAGATCCTTGAGTCAGACAAACTTCCTGTGCCAGCACTGGAAGATGGTATCTCAGAGTTTGCAAATAGCAGCCCCAAAAGCAGATCAGGTAGCAGAATGAGAGGAGCAGAAATCCTGGCAGCCCAGCACTGAAGGGTCTGTAGACACTTCAAGTCAGAGGAAGCAGCTACAAATCCATCTCCAGGGCAGTGGAGGGCAGGGGCACTGCTGAGCCCACGTGGGGGTCAGTGCCACACACCCTGTGCCAGGCAGGGCTGGAGCTGAGGGCACAGGCTCAGCCCAGTCTGAGGCACTTATTCAGGTGCAATACTCCAGATCTCTATCACCCAAGATAAAGGATGCTTGACTGTATGATGGGGTCTTAACATGATTTCTGCCACACTCAAGCCAGAAACAGCAAGTAACATGCAACACACACACACAGGCAAAGCACACACACAAACCTCATCTAGACTGACATGTTTTATCTGTATGAAGCCACAATGCTTGCAATTAGACCTTAAGGGTAGGGTTTGTGCTCTACATTCAACACACTCCTTCAGCCAGGACACAGGCCTGAAAAGGAGGAGCTGAAAAATGCATCTATGTCAGCAGACCCTGTGACATGGAGTCCTGTGGACCTCTTCAATCATGCCCTGGCACAGACAATGAAGGCAGCTTTTGGACCCAAACTGCTCCCACTGTACCTAAGAAAGCCAAAGAGAATTAAAGAACTTACCTTTCAAAGGCACGTCGAATGACTACTAAGATTAAGGCAAAAGGGATGCTGAGCAGGAGGTCACGAGGCTGAGGGTAATGAGTGTCTTCAGATTCCTGCATGTCCTCCCAGGTGATTCCTGGGGGCAGCCAGAACTCGTGCTGCCACAGCCACTCATACAGAGAGCCAGCCATCCTGGAAGGAGAGAGCAGAACAAAGTGAGCCCTGCACACAAGGAAACCTGTCAGCACAAGCAGCTGAAGCCAAGGAAGGATTACACCCTTGCTGAGGTTGCATCTGGCTGTCAAAGCAGAACAGATGTGGGACGCAGCACTGCCCAAGGACTGATAACCTGCTCACAGATTCTTATCATGTGCTTGCTAAATGCTGACTCCTGGCACCAAACCAAAAGAAGGGTAAAATGGAGAAAAGTGCCTCAGAATTCAACAGAGTATTAGTGCCAAGCTTCTTAGGTTCACAGATTCCTCTCTACAGCTGGGTATTGTGTGCAAGCAGCAAGTCTGCTCTACTTTTTTATGTATGTATTTTCTTATTTTTGTTTTTGATATTTTGTATTCATTTGTTTCTATTTACAGATTGCAATTCCATTATCTGTGTGTGTGTGTATCCATTATACTTATTATTCTGAGACCTCACCTTATAAAAGAAAAAATAAAAAATCAGCTTTTTAGTTTGAATTATTAAGGAAGGTACTTCCAGGTAAGAATTTTTGTGTTAGGTCGATTTTGTGCTGGATTCTTAATGTAATTTTAAAGACCTTACTTGAATGTAGAATCTACATATATATCAGTGAATTTAGCAGCAAAAAGGACAACAGAATGTTAATATGACCATTCAACACACAAATACTGCTCCTAGATAACTCTACCTCATACACAAATATGAGCTGCACTGCCCCCCAATGAGCAGGCTGCTCATTCTTAGCTGGTAACAACATTCCACACACAAGCTCTGAAGGCAGACTCTGTGCAGGCATGGAAGAAGGAAATGGCAATGAAATGCCCATCAAGAAAATCAGAACAGTGCACAGGAAATGCCACCTTAGGAGACCAAGGGGAAAAGCATATAATTTAGTGTCTGGCCCAAGTATTATAAAGCTTCTCTTCAAGCACAGTCCCAAGGCCTAGCCCATTTGCTGCAAGAACTGCCAATCAAATAAAAAATGAATCAGTCATTTTATTTTGAAGGCATCTTTAATTCTGATGCAATTTCTCTGTTAAACTCATTCTGCAATTTTGGAGTCTGAATCACAACCATGGAGTCATAGAATGGGTTGGGTTAGACAGACCTTGAATCTCGTTCCACCCCTCCCATGGCAGGGACACCTCCCACTGTCCCAGGCTGCTCCAGCCCCAATGTCCAGCCTGGCCTGGGACACTGCCAGGGATCCAGGGGCAGCCACAGCTGCTCTGGGCACCCTGTGCCAGGGCTCCCCACCCTCATGGGGAAGAATTTCTTCCAAGTATCTAATCTAAATCTACTGTTTCTCAGTTTGAAGCCATGCCTCCATATTCTGTCACTCCAAGCCCTTGTAAAAAGAATTTCTCCATCTTTCTTGCAGGCTCCCTTCAAGCACTGGAAGGAAATGTAACATCTCTTCTTGATTTGGACTTTACTATTCACTTCAATGTGTCTTTTGATCTGACTACAACAGGGAAGAATAGGATGCTATTTCTTCAAATTTGACTCATTTTTCCTGGCACATGCACAGCCAATTTGGTTTGAGGACAAAGCTGATTAAAATACACGTGTAATTGATAGTAAGTGGATGTAAACTTTCTAATCACTTATAGAAAAATACATATCTTATCTAGGATTTATATATCATACACAGAAAGCAGGAAAACATTTCCCCTTCTCCACAAAGGAAAAGGAAAACCATCTTATGAAAAATGCATTCTTTTCCTCCACTTTGCACTGCCTTATTTCAGCTTTTCATAGTAAAAACCACAGCATAAAAATCCTCCTAAAAATCAAGAGCCTGACATACTGAAGAACTGCAACCAAAAGAAGTGGAAGTATGGCTTCACTAGCACTGAAAAGAACATCCAGATCTTTTACTGTTCAGTTTGACAATAATCAGTTCAGTTTGACAATAATCAGCAGCATTTTCTTTCTGCTGTGGCTTCTGGACCTCTGGAAACTGCAGTTGTGATCCCACTTCCAGGCTGCTCTCCATTCCTTCTTCTGGCTCTTTCCAGACAATGCCTGGACAAAAACCATTGGCACACAAAACAGAGATAAACAGGATTTACAGACTCTTCAAATCCTGTTATAAGAGCCTGACAAGCAGGATGCAACAGTTTTTGAACTGCCTGCCAAATCTCAAGTCTCTACAGCTCTCTGGGACCTAAAGTACAACCTGCCTGTCCCCACCAAGGTTGTCTGGATGTGGGAACATCTGCTACCAACCCCCTGCTCCTCTGGCAGGGCTGTGGGATCCTGCAGCAACAGTTCCCTTCCTTTACCTTTAAGCTCCAGCAAAAACACCTGAAGCCAGGACCATGGAGATTGGTGACAGCTCACTGGTGACAGAGCTAGCTGAAGCACACATCCACACCTGCCAGAAAAAGCTTTTCAGACTACTCAGTAAACGTGCTGCTCACCAGTACAGCTCCACTGGGGTGACACAGCTCTGTGCCATGGACAGGGTGGCTGTGCTGAACCCCCAAGCCTGGGTGAACCATTTTTTCAGTATGCCCTCAAACTTCCTATAGGCTGGGTGAACCTAGGTTTCTCCATAAAAATCTGCATTTTTAAAGCAGAATGTGTCTGTAGAAACAAACAGTCTATGGGCTTAGCCTAGGATGAATTCACTATCCTGTCATGATGAAGCAAGGTGACAACACGCCAAAACAGCTCGTGCACTTCAGACAGCACTGGATACAGCTTGGAAGAGCCAGACAACCTAAGTGAGGTGCCTGAACTGAAATGAACTTTACAGGCACTAAACACACCAACTTCAAAATGTTGCTAAATTTTCTCAGCTGTTAAAAATCTCAGCTCTAATTGAGAAAAGCATTAAGAAAGTCTAGGAGAAGTCTAGGGAGAAATTACACTTCCTCCTTGGCTCAGCTCTTCAAAAAACATCTCTTCAGTGGTTTTCCCACTGTGCAGACAGAAGGCATGCTGAGGAAAGTTATCATCACAACCAGCTTTGCAGCTACACAATCCCACATTCTCCCTCCAGAACTGTATATATATGGCAACAACACAAAACCCCACTTGGTAGAGAGCAGCAGCTGAATTCCACCGGGGACTCTCTGTGGGAGAATACAAAATAGATGTCCAATTTGCTTAGGGGGAATATATAGATTCAAAGTACTAAGGAAGCAAACAGCCATTACCTAATCAACTCTCATGTGCAAAATATAGATAGGCAGGATCACTCTCATGGAATACTCTTTCATCTTTGCAGCTGTCTCTACACATTGCAAAAACATAGAGCAGGGTACAACATGAAGCAACACATATATCTTTTGCAATTTATATAGGTCAAGTTCTCAAGTCAAGGCTGCTGGAAGACAAAGCTAAAGACAATGGTGTGTCTAAAGGCCCTTTGAGCACCCACAGAAAAGTGTAACTGGGCCCATTTCTTTCTCAGTTCTTTACACCTCACACAGCATCCATCCTGCACTGTAGCTTTGTAACACACAAACCAAGTCCTTCAGCTCAGAATACAGGCTAACAGAGAAAACACCCCCTCACACAGAGCTCAGCAAGAACAGAAATAAAAAGCAACAGTGGGAAACACTGGACAGATCAACACAAGGACTTCGTAAACAGCCAACAAAATAGTAAATGGTGAAAGGACAGCTTGAGGTTGGTTTTAGAAGGTACATGTAAGGATGAAACTAAAACCAGAGAAGTATCACAGCTACACCATGGGGACAGGGAGGACAAGGCCTCAGCACTTCCCAAGCCCATAGTGCACCAAGAGGAGACAGGAAAGGTGGAATTCACTGAGCTCCTTTGAGGTGACACAGCCAGAAGGTCTTGAAGCAACCGGACTCTGCAGCCCAGCAGCCCCATCCACTGCACTTACTTTGTTGAATCTTGCCTTTCCTGGTGTTGCTTGGATTCTTTAATTTCTATGAACATAGTGGTTTCATCTGAATCCTCAGCATTACAAAGGCCTGGGCTGTTGGGCTTGCAGAGCTGCTCCAGGAGAGCAGGAATTGCTGCACACGCAGTGCCTGCGGCAGAGCGGCACCGCAGCACTCCCCACCCTGAGCCACACAGCACCCACACAACAGCACTGTACTTAACCCCTCAGGCCAGGTTTGCACTTGGCTTTCAAAGCAGAACTGTTTGAGAAGAAGCAGGGCATCCAGCTAAAGAGGTTACTCCTTGTCTCACAAGTAAAATGGCTAAGCAGGTTTACGCAGGCAATGTTAACTGTTGCTTGCATCTTCAAAGAGTTACTCTGCTGCTTCCCTTACAGACTCCATTCCCAAGCAAAACATTAATATATAGGTACACAAATATTCATGTAAATTTACATGTGTGAATATAGCAGATAAAGGGTGGGGACAAAACAGAGAGAACCAGCTTACACATCTGGCTTACACAGTACTGGCTACAAAGGCCTTCGAGTGCTCAGTTACAGCAGACATGGCCCATTGTCTGCATGTGGATTATCCAGGTTTGTGGGTGAACCATGCCACAGGTACAAACATCCCTGCAGTGGCTCTGGGCCAAGCCATTTAGGTCAGCAAGTCTTATTATCTTAAGTGCAGCATCATGTTGATGACCTGGCTGCAAGAGCAGTGGAGGGATTCCTGCAGCAGCCTTCCTGGTACAGCCAGTTTTCCCAGGATGCAATTATCCCCAGCAACACAGTACTGCCACAGGGGAAATCACTAATTAATGAGGAAGCACACCAACAGAAGTCTGCAGTTATGTGGCTTCTCGAGTCAAGTTGCTTTATTTTTCCATGGGGTTAAGGCTAAAGAAAACCAAAAAAAGCCTCTTCAGTCTTGATATACTAGAGACCAAAGTAGAGAGGCTTGTCCCATCTTCTCAAGAAACTGGGCTCAAGAAACAAAGTCCTCCATATAGCTGTAAAGCTTTCTGTTATTTCAAACTGAAGAGCCACTGCATTCCTGCCCTACTCTGGTCCATACTGCCCAAATCTGAGTTTCCACTGCCTGTTATCCATTTGAACCTTTAGCTCATTTTACTAAGAAATCAATTAGTCAAGAACTCCATGGGTAAATTCTCTCCTGATAGCTTTTCTAGCCAGTTTCTTGTTTGATACTTCCCATAATCCTGATGTCTTCAACTAAAACTACCTGTTAGAGCTACCCAACAGAAGTAACTAGCTTAGACATGAAACTTACTGTGTCTCTTTATTTTAACAAATAAAGTTCTGACTAACACAGCACAGGCTATCTTTTGAACACTTATATTTAGTATCTTAATCTCCAAGGGTTTTTCTTTTTTTAAACCTTCACACTAATGATCACAATACTGGTATTACACAATTATAGTTCTAGGACAATTTTTTAAAAATCTTTTATACATTTCTTCTAATATATATCAAGATTTGGTAAAATTTATAGATTAAAAAGTCACTAAAGATTTTGTAAAATTCATGGATAAAAAAATCTTTGCTCCAAAATTCTTAATTACATGTAGCATTATTTTCAGCATACTGAGACAGAGATTAGAGTCTCCTGCCTAAAGGGAACACACAAAGCTTTTCAAATTTCACTTCAGCTTTGTTTGATATGTCCATTTCCTCATCTGTTAGCCATGCTAGAATCATACCTGCTTTCAGGTATCTCCTTACTCATAAAAAATTCGCCTTGCCCAGATCCCTTTCTAAACTATGTTTCTCTTGTTTCTTCACCATTTTAAGGCTCTTCTTAGAAATGCAAATTTAATCATGGATGCACAGTGTCCAAGGGACTCAGGTAAAATTTATCAATTAAGAAAAATGCCTAAGAAAGTCCTCCTATGGTAATGAAAAAATATTTAAACCTTTCCATATAGTTCCAGTCCATGAACTACCTATTGACCGCAGCTCTCCTAGCATGCCTCCTCACCCTGTCAAAGTAACATTCCTACAGAACCCATCATCCTCCCTTTCTCTGAACTTCTTTTGCAGATTTTTATGAGCCTGCTTACTCTGGCCATGACTGATGCAGACTCTCCAATCACATGTACAGGTTTTGGTATTAATCTCTTTTTCCCTGCAGCTAATTCGGTTTTATTTCTCTAGCTCCCCAGCCTTCTCATTTTTCTCTTGTGACTCTACACACCCTTTTCCCTAAAACTACTGCTTCTGGCAGAACCTCCATTTGTTTTTGCATTAAATAAGACGTTTCAACTCTGACCAGCAGCAAGAGAAATGAAACCACAGCCTCCTTACCTTTGTAATCACCAACACTACGTTCTCCAGGCTCACCTTCTTCACCCAGACTCTGTTCTCTGTATCCTCTTCTTTGGAAGAAAACTGAAAATTTGAAATTATTTCTGCAGCCTTGTTTCTCCACCAATGCCCAGTTACCCTCAACTTCCTAGCATTCAGATGTTCTCTTCACTTATATCTACCAGCTGACATTTCCTACCAAATTATTTCATATCTGCTGTTTACACAAGAATAAATTCATTTTCCAAGTCATGTGCTGCTCTGTTCAAAGCCAAAAATTCTCATGAACACCATCTTTTGGGAGAGCTCTGTTCCAGAAAAACCACAAAATACCCAAGCAAACATTTGAAACTGCAAATAAAAGTTCCACAATAGACAAACTTTCTTACCTAGATCTGCAGAGAACATGTTCCTCACCCAGCACCAATTACACACTAACCTCCCACACCTTTTGCTCCTCTTGCCAGCTCCGTCCCTGCTGGGCTGCTCTGCCTGCGAGCCCCTGGCTCCTGAGCAGACTGCCAGGTCTGGCCCACAGCACGGCTTCCAGCTGCACTCTCACCACACCAGAATGCAAATCACACAGCTCTTCCCATTCAATCATCCCTCACTCAGGGGGATGAATGCAACTTCCTGATTTTGCCCAGTGAAAAACAAGCATTAGTTTATTCGGCTAAAAACAGGGCCAGAAAAGGCCCTGAATACCTCTGGCTTCACCATTCCTTCGACAGAAGGTGCTCAGAGCAGTGTGCCCAAATCTTTCTTAGCCTCCCTCTTGCTACCAATGTGCTTTCAGAAGCTGTTCTGGGTGCTCTTCACATTCCTCACCCCAGCTGAGCTTTGGCTTTACCTGCATCCTTCCTTGCCCAGGCAACACTCCTATATTGCTCTTGGCCACTCATACCACTCACACCTTCCTGATGCTCCATGCTTGTGTTTAAGCTCAAACAACAGTTCCATGCTCATGCTTGCTTTCATGGAGGCTTGTTTGCCTCCTACCATTTTTGTTGGTCTTCCTACCATGGAAGATGTCCATTGTGATGGACATGTGCTTTGAACTGGGTGTCCTGGAAGATCAGCACCTTTACCTGCCAGGAGAGTCTCCCATTAAATCCTACCAAGTAGGTCCCTGAAGAAGCACAAATCTCCTCTCCTGAAACTAAAAAAAAAAAACCCAAGAAGGTGCATTCAAATTTTGAAGTACCACGGCTGTTTCTGCCATATTTTTCCTCCAATAACCTGGAGATACTTCCCTCCTAATGCTGCAAAAAAACCTGGGCTGAACTGCAGCACTCATCAAACTAGTCTGAAAAACAACGTGATGTGTGAAATTATCAGGGTAAAAGCAATAGAGACAAAAGCTGAAGACCTTTGCTGTTTGGCTGGTACCTAGTCCATGGCTGAATTATTAAATGAAGTAACATTCCTGGGTTACTTCCAGGGCAGAGTGAGGTAACATAAACCTTGTTTTTCTGATACTTGGGAACAATGTTCTGCTACTGAACATTAACTGTAAAAACAGAAAAAAATTCAGCAAATAACCACTGGAGATAGCGTGCTGATTGTTTGGGTAAGGCCACATCACTGTGCAGAAAGCTACAGACCATACTAGAGCTCAGTGAGAACATCAGACACCACTGGTGTCCAAGTAAAGCAACTGAGGAACTCAAAGCACCAGCTACATCTCCACACAACACAGACACACTGTCCCAGACCTATGTGTGTTTCTCAAGAGTGCAAAATATAAGAAGGAGGCACCTATAAATCCCAAATGAGCTATTTATCAATTTCTTTGCATTTTTTCCTTCATTCTTTCTCCTGACATCTACTATTTCCTCCAGTGTCACCGTAGAAACAGCCATCACTGTCTGACATCACTTGATAGAATTGAGGAAGAAAATAAAATTATTTGCCTCAGGCTACAGTGAGCTAAGAAGTCAGGCTGGAAGATCACTCAGAGAATCAAGACAAAGACTACTTCTCACCTGTTCTTTCTCACCTTCTCACCTGTTCTTTCTCTAAATTCACCAGTACCAAAGAAAGAGTCAGGCAATCTCAATGAGACCGTGTCCTTCAATCTAAGTTAAGGGACAGTAAAAACTGCCAAAAAGCCTCTAAACAAAAATGCTATTTATCTGCAAAGATTGCACCAACAAGCAGCTCATACACCAACAGAAGCCTTTTGACAGATTTTGGAAGAGAAAGGCACCAAAAAGGAATCACACTGTGAGAATATACACTGAATAAGGCTCAAGACTGAGCCTGGGCAGCAATAACTTTGTGATAAACTCTTCCAAAGGCAAGTTCTGGCCCTACAACCCAGCTTATGAACATGGATGTTCAGATGTTGGAGGAGCAAAAAATACTTGCCCAGATGATTCATGACAATACATATCCCTGACAGTTTTTCTACTGCCAACTGAAATCATTCAACTGATTATCACTAACCCTCTTACTCAACAAACACATATCAGACCTCAAAAAGTTTAATTCTAACTTAAAAATTTGGAATAATAAAAAGCTGGTAATAGATTCAAGTTTTCAAGCCATACTCAAGTCACATCAAAATACAAACACAGTTACCAATAAAGCCCCTTTCTTACAAGCTCATGGGACAGTGCAATGCTTCTCCAATGCACTACCTGCCTCTCCAGCCCTCCTCGAGCACAAACATTCCTAAATAGTCATGCTGCTGTGGTCTGATGGCTCTCTCCTAACCTGTCCTCTCAGGATCACCCTTGGCAAGCCCTTCTGGTCCCTTCCAGAACAACTCCTCCTCTTCTGTCCTTCTGCCTTCAGCCACACACCAGGTTCCACAGTCTGTAGCAGCCCTTAAAAGCTCCTCACCCTTAATTTCACCTACAATTCCTACTTCCCTGCAGCCCAAAGTGTCACCATTGCTCCTAATCTGTACAGCCAAGCCCTACAGTGAATCAAGCACTCTTACCCCTCTTTCTCCCCCAGCCAGGCCATTTCCCCAAAGACAAAGTTTCTAACTCATCACACCAGCACCTCTGAGCATCCAGCTCAGCGAAGCACTGAGCTCTGGAACAACTGACCTTGGGTCAAAACCAGAGAAACTGCTGTGTTAAATAAGGAGGCCTAAAGGAGCGATCTGTGCAATCTCTGCCACAGACCTTGCAAAGATGAAACAGCAAAGTGGAATTGGATCATCTTGAATGCCAACATAGATTAGAAAAGTGCTTACCCACCACTCAGGATTAATCCACTGCACAAAGCTGAGGGAGGCATTCCAATGCAGTACATCTACACACACAGCGAGCAACTCCTCACACAACCCTCGCTCTCCTCCCTTATGCAGGAAATACACAGGCTTTAATTACTTTCTATGAGTTGGCTTCAAATTTCAGTATCAACAATTCCATCAGTTTCCCAAGTATTTGTTCCTGCAAACTCCCCAGTCTTTTCCAAAGATTAGGGGGGAAAAATAGGCTAAAATTAAGATTCTTTTAAATTATACTTGTACCGGTAAAACTAGTACATGCTCTCATCATTTTTCATTTCAAAACACAAAACTTAAAACCTTATCTGAGAACATCTACATTCCCAACATTACTACAAAAGTAAAATATGTCAAAAACATTGTGAGAGCAAGTGACAGAAAGATTTCCCTTTCTCCAAGATTAAAAGCATTGAGACTCACTTTTCACAAGCATTACTGCTTAATGAGTAATGCAATCTACCACATGATGATATTAATTTAAAAACAAATGTGAATATGAATTACTCTTCATTAAGCACAGATAACTTAAAAGCTCCATGATAAGAGCAGCTTATAAAGCAGAATGTAAAACTCTAGTTGTTTTCATAAGCATTATCCTCTTTTCTTTGCTGGAATAGTGCCTAACATGAAGAAAACCCGCCTCCAATGGAGCTTTACCTATTACATAAACAAATCACTACAGGACAGTATATTCCTTGTCAAGATTTGAAGGCTGCAACCACACTGTGCCATCCAGCAATTCTGGCATTATGGGATGGCTTAACTCCATATGCAGTGGGACCCTTTTAATGAATGATCCTGCTGGACACAGGGCTTATTCATAATGCTTAGCTCTGGTGGCCCCTTGGTCTTCTGACAAGCACTCCTTAAGCTGGACTCCTCCTCCTGCTCTGCTGCAGCCACAAGGGGATCTGAGACTGAATATGACACCACATTTATTCCTCCCTGGGCCAGTTCCTCTGCAGAGCAGACACTAATTGACCTCAGTGCAGCCAGCTGCTCTGCCCTGCCTGAGCCAACACCATGCTGCCTGCAGCAGCTGCAGAGGGTGAAGACCCAGCCCTGAGCCAAGGGCAGTGCCAGCCTCAGCCAGCTGGATCCCCCAGCACACCACCAGCACCTCTGGCTTCCACAGCACAGCCCTGATTCATGCTGGCTGAGCTCAGCGTTTATTTTTAAAATACCGATACCGAGGGTCACTGTCTCCTTGCTTCAACTCACCACAAGCAACTTTACAAGAAGAGTCACACAGAAGTGATTACTTGGGGAATTCTGCTTTCATGCTTTTAATTCAGTATCCTCTCCAAACAGAAAAATTCCTCTGATCTTTTCTTTGAAAACATTAAACACAAACTCTGACAATTCATCTTTCAAACCCTGCAGAAGGATCCTTCATGTATGTGTGAAGACAGACAGATGAACAACAAGGAAGCCATGGTCCCAAAAACTCTTATAGTACCTCAAGGATAAAAATAACATTGCTTATTACAAACAAAATAATCTGAATCCAGCCTGTAGTTTACCTGTTTCACAATTTATTTTTCTCATCTGTTTTGATTCTAAGCCTCGGCACTGGTTGGGTTGGAAGGCATATGCCATACCTGTGGCTACCAGTGCAGCAGCCTCACAAAGAAAAGTATTTGAAGAATTTCTTTATTTTTGGAACAGACTTTTAAAACAAAGATACTAGTTCTTATCAAAACCAGTTTCGGTAAAAGGTGAATCAGTCTTGAAGTTTACGTAATTACTGCAGTCCTCTTTGAACATACTTCCCATTTTTCCAAATAAAACTCCTGAATTAATTCAAACTGAAGCATATTGGAAAAGGAGTGGGGAACATGCACTGAGTTCTTGACATTGCTATTTAATTCTGGACAAACCTGCTGAGGCATACTCATCAGTAAAGATGAGAAGCACTACAAAAATGACCCCCAACAGAACAGCTTTAAATGGATTTTCAAAACTGGGAAAATTATGACATTTGTTTTCCTTGTACTTAAGAAGAATCTGCCATAGAGCATCAGCAGAATTAAATCTTTGACACATATATACTAAAGGTGAATACACACATCTAGCAGAGACCCACAGTAAAGTGCAAAGCTTTATTCAAATGAGGAGGGTGGCTAAGGGCATGGATTACAGACTTGCAGACACCTGGTTAAGGTGGAAAGCACTCTACAGCCAGGTCAGTGTGTGAGACCAGGGGCACTGAGCCACACCAGGAGAGCCCAGAAGGCCAAAGGAGAGGAGCTCTGCCTACACCTGTGGTACCAGGATGCATCCAGAAAAGAACAACACTTTGCAAGCTCAGCCCCTCATGGCAGCCTGGGCTGGGTAACAGCTCCTGGGACTGATCCAGAAGCAGAGCCTGTGCTGCCCATGGCAGGGCTGTCATGCTGCTGGGAGGGGGCAGTGCCCCAGCTCCTGGCAGAGGTCACTGTACACCTCTTCTCAGCTCTAGGGACTTCAAAAGCTGCAGCTTTTACAACAGAACCTGCAGTGTGTGGCACTGCAATGAAACAGCACTGCAAATGTGTGAACTCTACACCTGACACACACTCAGCTGAAGTGCTCAATCACTCAATTATTATTAACTGGAAGGAGGATAATTAATTTTACTAGTAAATAATTACAAGATTTTGGCTTCCTAAAGAACATTCTATTTTTAAGTAAGACTTTTGACTTCTGCATTTCCTTTACATGAAAGCATGGCTTTTCTCTTATGTGGTAGAAACCTGAACAGACATTAGAAATACAAACAGGATATAAAAAACAGAGCACAATAAATAATTCTGAGTATAGAAATCTTATGACACTTTTGTTCTTATCAACAGGCTCTAAATGTGCAGCTAAAGTGGAGTCAGCTCAAAACTGCATGCCCCTCAGTTCAACTGCATCCCCATTGGATTTTATTGTGTACTTTTCATGTCATAGTAATGTCTGGATACATCCAATGAGTCTAAATTTATAAAACAAATATGATTTTTCAGATAATGTTGTGATATAAAGACTCAGTTTCTAGCATTTCAAAGAACAAGTACACGTTACTTACACCCTACAGTAAGGAAAATCAAGATGGACTATTTGTTCTCACTTGTGCATGTTAGTTCTTTGATGTTCTATAATCTCCTTTCTTCTAAGTTTGCTTTTACCTGAACAAAGCCTAAGACTGGATGACCACAGTGGGAAAAGAAACAGATGTGTTTACTTTAAGATTGTATGGGTGGGTGGAGAGATTCACTACAGCCCTTAAAAAGAAACTGCTGCTCTTTCCAGCATGAAGATTCCCCTGCTGAGACAGGTTCCTTACAACTGAGAGCCAGTGTAAACCAACAGAGTCCTCAAAGACTGGGCCCTGACCTCCACCCATTCCTGGCCAGCTCTCCCACCTCACTGCCACCACCCTGCCATGCTTAACACAGCAATTTGTGAGGCTTCACAAGAACCAGCTCGAGAAAAAGATCTGGGTTTAAACCAAACTTTTATTGGTTTTATTTGAGGGTGATTTTACCCCACGCCAGCTCCTCAGTGCAGTTCACTTCCTGGCTTCAAAATTATTTGTGCAGGCTCAATGCAAGGTGTAAGGGGAAATGACAAGTGGCCCAGACCTGGAAAAGGAGGCACCTCTCTCTACAGAAATGCAGCTCAAGCTAATGAAACTGTACCTCCAGTGAGCTCCAAATGCCCATCTGCTATATCATACCTGGAAATATCTGGATTCATATCATCAAGTCCTTACTGGCCTCTGCAAAAGGAACCTAAACAAAATGAAAATAAAACCAATCAAACAAAAAAACCCCAGAAACAAAAACTAGAAAAGAAACAAAGAAACAACACAAACTCTCCCAAAAAACAACCAAAAAACCCCAAACAAACAAACAAAAAATCCAAAACAGAAAATTAAGCCTAAATATAAGATGGATGCAGCCCCAAGCAATTTCTGGGTGTACACACACAACTAAATTGCAGGGACCCTCTGCATCACATCACACCAAACCCCTGAAATGCCTGTATTTCTCTCCTGTTTCTCTCAGGAGTGAGTAGCAAGCTATAGAACTATTCCCTGCTCATCTTAGACCTGAAAAAGTAGTGTGCAATAACATTCAAGCTGCATTTTACCCTCTTGCTGAGAAATTTGCTTTGAATCAGGATCTGAAGATTCCCTAAGGGATCTTTCATTTACAACAACTGCTTCCAAAGTCTGGACAAATCACCATGACCTTAGCAGGTGGCAACCCAGACACTTCAGCTGAGCTGTGAGGACCCTTGATCTGCTGCAAGCACTGCAAACCCAACTCATAGTTCTGTGCACAGTTCTCTCTAAAAAGAGAAGTCCCATGGACTTCAACCCTGGAACTGCCTTGGAAGAAAATGAGACAAAGCCTAGGTGTGTGCCCAGATGGCTGAAGCCTTGTCACCTGTAGGTGTATTGACTAAACACTCCTTTACCATAATCACTTTTCACAGGCAGAATTAGCAGGTTTGCAGCTTGATTTTTGTGTACTGAGCCCACATAAGCCACTTCCTACAATAATGCTAAAATAAGTGAACTACAGAAGCTTTCACTTCCTTCCCTGCCCTTTATTGTTTTCTGCCATAAACATATCAGAAAAGAAAAATTTGGATAACTCTCTGAACCTCAAAAGCTCTGCAGAGAAGAGTCTAGGGTATTATAAAACCTAGAGTTATAATACAGAATAAAAATTTGGAAAAACAGTATCAATCTTCTTGTTATGTGTCTCAAAGAACAGAAAGCAAGTAGACTTTCCTGACATCCTTTTGCTTCTTGAGCCTTCCTGAGGTCATGAATATCATCAAGGATTCTCATTAGCTGCCTTTCAGAAAAAAAATATTAATTGCAGGAATGCCTGATTTAGTTATTTTTGTGTTTACTGGACACTGCCAGGTTTATAAAAGATTGGCTGTTGTCAAGATATTGACTTTCCCAGAGCTCATGCTCTCCTTCAGATCAGACATCATTTAAGCTCTGCACCCAAAAGGATGCCAGAAACTGTAAGTGGTGCTTAAAAACCCAATGAAAATGTGCTCCATAAATCTGATGACCTCATGAAGTGAAGAAAAAAAGCTCCACCATGAGAAGTTTTAAAAAGAAGCCTTCTTTAGCTCTATTTTGCCAAAAAAGACATACACCAGGAAACTGAACTTTGAAGCCTGTGATGGTGCCTGCACGAGTACACAACCTCGGGGCTTTGGAGCTCAGACAGGCTGGTGTCCCCAAACAGACCTGGGAGGCAAGAGCAGATAGTTTAAACATCCTCAAGCACCACTTCTCTCTCTTTTGCCAATGCAGGGTCTCCCCAGACACTGTCCAAAAACACAGGAAAAGGACACCAACTCAGACAAATTTTTATTTTGATTAGAGCTGAAACACAGAATTAGTTCCTTAAGCCCAACATGACAAGTTGGCAGCATTAATCCAATCTTCACCATGCATGAACAGAGAAGCTGAGTCTCTTGTAGTTACTGGTTGGACAAACAGCAAAAATAAGCACATTTCTGTGGATTTTGGTAGACTATAACAGAAGGACAGGGCAATAATAATTTTTCATTGTAGGTATTTACTCTCCTTCCTGTCTGGAAGCAGCTGTCAACCTGTGAAGTCTCAACTTTATCTCCTTAACATAACTCTTGATACGAGATGGGAATTGGATTAAGAAAATTTGTATTATACACAAATTTCAACAGATTTTAACAGCTAATAACCCTCAGCAGCTTTGATTCTTAATAAAAAGCTCTTCTGGGTTAACATAAGATGCACTTTTCCATTGTAGCAGCTTCTTTGCTGCTCTGAACACAAGCATCTCACAACTGTACAATACCCAGGTTAAAAAAAAGCTTTGTCCTTTTTCTTAAACAGAAATACAGAAAAAATTCCTCTGCATTTTCAAGCCTCTTGATAAATCTGAGCTTGTAGATTCATCAATCACTAACTGAGTCTCACACTTCACTCCAGCTCACATTGCAGGCTGAAGGAGAGGTTGCTTCCCTCTGAGGACAAACTTCACCACGTGCATCCTCTCACACACACCTTCCATCTGACTTTGACAAAACTAATCTCACAAAACTCCATATTACACTTTCAAAAGAAGGCATTACCTTTAAATCATGATAAACTGATGTATATAAAGATGCATTTTCCAATCTGGTGAGCTAAAACTCAGCGGTCAGACTGCAAATGAACACAGGTCCGTTCCAGAAACACTCACTTCATGCCGTGACTCCTAACTTAACTCTTATCCCACTGCTTTAAACCATTCCAGAATTGGAATTTGCTATCAAGTATCTGATGTGAGGTTTTCAGGAACTCAAGCCTAAAATTAAGGTTGGTTGGTTTGGCTGGCTGTTTTTTGTCGTTATCCTACTTGAATTTTGATCATTAAACAAAATTTAATCTTTCTAAAAACAATTCAAACCACAAACGAAATACCTCAGCCTCCCGCCCAGCTTTGCCGTCCTTTTCTCTAGGAACAGTTTCCACCGCCAGCAAGAAAATCTTCCCTCAATTGCACAGTTTTTCATGCGGGATAAAAGCGGCATCCCCGCGCTGCCCCGGGCGGCCCCCGGCCCTGCCCGCACCATCGCCCCGCTCACCTGCGGCCTCCCGCGCCCGGCAGCGCCGGCCCGGGCCCCGCCGCCACCGAGCCCGCCAGCGGCCGCTGCGCCCCGGCGGAGCCACCGGCGGCAGCGGGGCCGGCCCTGCCCTGCCCTGCCCCGCTCCGCTCCGCCCCGCTCCGCCCGGCCCTGCCCCGCTCCAGGGGCAGGGGCGGGGTCGGCACGGCACGGCACGGCCCCGCTCAGGCCGGCCCTGCCCTGGTCTGCCTTCCCTGCCCTGCCTTCCCTGCCCTGCCTTCCCCTACCCCGCCCTGCCCTGCTCCACCCTGCCCCACCCAACCCTGCCCAACTTGCCCTGCCCTGGCCTGCTCCGCCCTGCCCCACCTTGCCCTGCTCCGCCCTGCCCTGCCCTGCTCCACCTGCCCTGCTCTGCCCTGCCCTGCTCTGCCTGCCCGGGCCCCGGCTCAGGGCAGCCTCGCAGGGAAATCTCTGCTCCGGGCACCCAGGGTGCCTTCAGCGAAATTGCAGCTGCTCTTTGCACGGAAAAACAGTGGTTAAAGTAATACATGGTATTTCAGTGGAAACACTGAGAAAGTGCTCCTTCTGTGAACCACGGTTTTGCAATCAGCACATTACAGCTGTGTAGATTTTAAGGCCAGAAAAAAACACCCTTATGATCTATTCTGTCCTTTGTTACGCAGGCCAAAAAAATTTCCACTCCGTCATTCTTGCTCTCAAGCCTTGGGAGCACAGATGCTGTGCTATAATGCATTCTTGGAGCACTTAAGCTGTTCTCTTGTCTCACTGAAATGCTGCTCATCAGCTCTTTCTTGCCGGATTTTTCCAAAGCTGTAGTCAGCACGGTTATGATGAGTATAGTTATAAATACCTTTGCAGACAGAAATGTGAAGAATTTTAAAACAAACAGAGTGACTTGCTAGTAGTTTTCTCCCTCACCATTTGAGTCCACCTGCTGCATTCCCACTAGGCAAGTGTACAATCCAGCTGCTGACAAAGGTCTGGCTAGTTAAACAGTCTCTGTTACAGGACAGTACTCTGCCACAGTGTATCAGAGAATACAGTTGCAAGAAGTACTGGGGCCCTGGAGTTACAATTCTGTCTGGAAACTCTGGCCATCTCAGAGCCCCAGGGGATCTCGGTGAACCTACCAGCAAGGTCGTCCAGTATCTCCTTGTGCGGCATCACTGAAAGCAGCTTAAAACAGTGCTTGATCTGCAGTGCCTATATTTACAAAGGCAGTTTTTCTGGGGCTGATCCAAAGCCCACTGATATGAACAAAAACTCCCACTGACTTCCAAAGGATTGGGACTGGGCTTTCCAAACGTCTGTTTGTTTCAGTGCATGCAATAGGTGGAACAAAAACATCTAAGACCCCTGGAGCAAAGGAAAATGCTCAGGTGTTGTTTGCCTTCTATTTCCCTTGGGTTTGCTGTGACTCTTTTAGTTACAGAGGTGTGACCCAAGTGCTCCCAGTCAGGAGGACCCATCTCTGTGTCCTCACCAGAGGGTCCCCAGCACACAGACCCACAGCAGCACCACAACCTAGCACAAGCCTGCCAGGCTCTGCACGGCAAAGCAACTCGGAACACAGAACCTTGGTGAGCAGACCTAACCCTGCATGCCTCAGCAGTCCATAATCATAAATCATGGTGAGTTTAGAATTACAAGTACTGAATACTGCTACTCAATCCTTCTGCAGAGTGCTGCCTTCAAGCCATGGAAGATACCATTCTTTTTGGGATCTGTACCTTGACACATCCAAAGGGGTATGAAGGACAAAGATGGGCACACAGTCTCTTACCTATCAGGTTTGTTCAATACTTCATGCAACAATTAGGATATAAGGTACTCTTAAAAATCACTGATTATTTTAGAATATGGACTGCTGAACCTCTGCTGGCTTAGTATTTATATGACAATGTATTTATGAGTGTACACAGGTTTATAAAATGTAATAATTTATCCAGCAGATGCCCACCGTGAACAGGATGATATTGTGTTCAGAGGTCAAACAAGTTCTCTAGTTAGAGTCCATGAGAATGTTACCCTCTGAAACCCTGTTCAGTGAGCCCAAATGAATCTCTGAGCAAGCCTGATGGCCATTTTGTCTGTGAGCTCTGGGATGTGATGCTGGGCACTGGAAAGGTGCAAGGGTGGCCTTTGCCAATGGGAACAGCACTCGAATGGGAAAATGAAGTTCCTTCCAGTCAGCAGGACCTGAGGTAAGCAAAATTAGTTCAGACTGGAGAAGAGAAGGCTCTAAGAAGACCTCAGAGCCCCATTTAGTCTCTGAAGGGGCTCCAAGGGAGCTTGAGAGGGACTTTGGGCAAGAGCCTGGAGGGTCAGGACAAGGGGGAATGGATTCCCATTGCCAGAGGACAGTGTTAGGTGAGATACTGGGAAAAAATTCTTCCCTCTGAGGGTGGATTTTAAGGTCCTTTCCAACTCAAGCAATTCTGTGATTCTCTGAAACTCCAAATGCAATTGAGCACTGGTACCCCCAGAGAAGGATGGGCCCAGGTCAGGCAATGGTGAGTGAATGCTTGTGCTTGCTGTGGCTCATGATCTGGGCACAGCTGCTGGACACTGCAGCCTTACTGGTCCATCTGCCCATCAACAAATCTCACCTTGTGCAGATTCCTGCACCTAAGTCACTCTTGAGTTGTGACTCTCATGACACTTCATCCTAATATCTTATTTATGTGCCTCTCAATCTTAATGAGCATCCCAAAGCTATTATAACTCAAGACCAGGACACAGCATTTTCATGGGATTAGTTCATCTACTTTCTAAATAGATCCTGTATATGAAGAAAGGGGGAGGCTTGTCTTCAGGAGATACTGCAATTCCTCAGAGGAATTCCTTGAGAAAGGATGCAGTGAGACAGTGTCTAACTGGAACTGCACAGGTAGTTCATGGAAGAATGTGCAATTATTCACACCTGAAATGTGACAAGACACTGTTGCTAACAGGACTATCCTTTTGAATATGATTTTCTTATTATCACTTTATGGCTTTTTGTCAGAGCAGAGTAAGCTGGGAGCCATCAGTAGCAGACAAACTCAGAAACTGACTTTCCTGTAGATCATGGTGAGGCCTATGTTTATGATCAGGAAATGAGGGTGTCAGGGGGCAGATTCTATGGCTGACACATCACTGATGCTTCTCAAAAGAAGCCCAACCATGATTAACTGCACCAAACCTCCCCTCTAGAAAAGCTCATGTTCTGAATCAGTAACATTACTCATGTCAACACTCCTAACAATAACAGTCTGAGGAGTCTTAAAGTCTTCATGTCATCAGCAAAGCCAGGTCATTAAAATGAATTCTCACTGTCTTCACAGAAAGCAGGTATCTCTGTTCCAAGTCTGCTGTCAATTCCTTCTCTAGAGGCTATGAATTCCAGCTCCACCTGGTGCCTCCACGTCGGCTTGCTCATGGCACCAGACGTGGCACCATTTTGGCACTGGTTGTAGCCAATGGGGTATTGGGTTTTACATGACTAAAGCAGAAGGAGTCCAGCTCAAAAAACTGTACTGCAGTAAAGTAAAGGAATGTATGAGCCAGTGGTGCAGAGCCTGGGTCTGTGAATGCCATCAAAGCCTGCACATTACAGCAGCAAGAGCTTAATTTTACTTCCAGGGCCTTTATAAATTACATACTCTTCTAGAGAGTGTGCTTGGAGTGCTTTGAACAAGTCTCTGCCATCTTAGTTACCCTGAAATGCAGAGTAGCTGGTGGGATTTAAAGAACATTCTTAATTAGGAAAATTTGAAAATATTCTAGGTCTCTTTCCATCTACCAATGGCTATTCCTGTAAAAGCAATGTCTTCTATGAATTTTCTGGAATAACAGCTCCTCTTTGACAGTCAACACCATCTCAAGACACTCCTTTACTGCTGATCACACTATTCCCTAGGAAGATAACATGCAGCTTCCTGTTAACACCATTGTATGGATATTTTGGTTTATGTACTTTCCTTTTTCCCACTTAGATAATAATGAACTCTGTGCCATTTAGTTTCTTCATTTGTTCAAGCCTGATGAAGAATTTTTTTGTTCAGAGACATTGGGTCCCCCTTATCTGTCTCTCAGCAGCTGTTTGCTACCTGGGCTCTGCCCTAAATCCTGCAGTGACAGGTGACACCCATTGACACAGCTCCACTTCCCCTCTTTCCTGACACTCCCACCCCAATATTCTGACACTGGTGTCTGCCCTTAATGTGTCATTTGGTTTCTGAACACTAATGTTTAGGATCACAGAAGGACCTCAGATTCTCTGTGCAGAGACAGCATGTCCCATATCCCAGACCCACTGCTGCTTATTGCAATTCACTTACCTGCTCCTGCTGCTGGTGTCTGGACACTGTCTTACTTGCTCATTTTTCCTGCCATATATCAGCCTGAATTGGATGTCCTTGGATATCCTTACGACCTTGGGTATGCAGAGAAGGTGGCTTATTGCCTGGTGCCAAAGTTCAGTATCTTGAGTGAAAGGTACAACTTTGTGAGCATAGCAGAAAGAAGAGAGCTGCAGACACCACGGACACTCTCAGACACCACGCCAGCCCCTCCCCCAGCTCTGTGAGGAGGCACATGGGAGCAGCTTTGTTCCTATTTTAAGTACAGACCGAAGTATCCAGGAGCCATTTGTCCTCTCCGTGCAGCCTGGCAGGACTTGGGTTACAAGCCTCAAAGACCTGCTATTGAGTGTGCTGCTCCAGAGGATTACAGGAAAGCTGTCCCAGGATCTCTGTCCTTCTTGAAAGGATTTCTAAAGTATCCGACCTGTGGCTAATATTAGACACTGCAACTTCAGCAAGCAATGCAGTGCCCTTTCTGCACTGCTTGGCTCTGCCCATTCCTGCTGTGATTTCATCCCACAGCACCATTTTCAGGTTGAATGTCAGGACCTCAGGATTCATGTCACTGGACATTTAAGGGTCCCTTGCTGATATTCCTGTTGAAGAGGGTGAAGTGCTCCAAGCAAGCCTGCTGAAGGGTCAGAACATCCTCCCCTTCCCTTGCACAATCAGTACAGCAGAACTCAGGATTATACACTGAATAGCTGAGCTTATTAGAAACAAAACTGACTTAATTTCCATTCATTTGCTTTTGAATTTCTCTGACACTCATACGGAAGCACTGAGATGAATGTATGCAAGTGGTGTTACTTGAGGTAACACCAAAAGCAGACGGCACTGGCTGCTGAGTCCTCATCACAGCTCTCAGCTCTTCATGAGTTGGTGGCCATGTGCTGTATTTTGCACCCACCTTTCATCATACCCACCCTGAGGCTCTTGCTCCAGAGAGTGCCAGGGCTTCTCGAAGCCATAGCACAGGTGGGACCCTGCAGCCCTGCAGCCAGCCCTAGGAACTGAACAGACTAGAATATTTCAGTTGGAGGGGACCTACAACAATCATCTCATCCAACTGCCTGAGCCCTACAGGGCTGACCAAAAGTTAAAGCTGGTTCTTAAGGCCATTGTCCAAATGTCTCTCTCTGACAAACTGGGGGTATTGGCTGCTTCTCCAGAAAGCCCATTCCAGGGTTTGACCACCCTCTTCATAAGGAAATGCTCCCATATATCCAGTCTGAACCTTCCCTGGAATAGCTTTGGACCATTTCCAGGAGTGCTGTCCCTGAATCTCAGGGAGAAGAGCTCAGCACCTCCCTCTCCATATCCCCTCCTTAGGAAGCTGCAGAGAACAACAATGTCATCCCTCAGCCTCCAAAGGACAAAAGACCCCTCAACTGCTCCTCAGGGGCTTGCCATCCAGCCCAACCAGCCTGGGTCCCCTCCTCTGGACTCTGAGGACCTTCACATCCTTTTAAAATTGTGGGCCCCAGTTTATGGGATTGCATTCCCATTCTATGAGGGGACACAGAACAGGAATGCAGTTATTACAGCTATAGTCAATTGTTTCAAGATGTGCAATGCCAACATTCATTTGCAGTGAGCGGCCCTTTGCAGAGGGGAAACAATGGTCCTAAAAGGTACTGGCTACCAACTTGTTTTCAAATGTAATTCAAAGCAAAGGTTTTAGCTCATAAATCCCGTGTCATTTGCAATCCTTGCTGTTATAGACTGGGGGCACTCAAGAAAAGGGAATTTGTCTCTGTTGTAGTTTGACACTGGTTAAGACACCAGGCACCCATGAAAATCATAATAAAGCGCTCGTGAGTTGTGATCAGGATTAGGAGAAAACACTCTAAGGGCAAAACAAAACCTTAAAGGCATAAAGTAAATTTAATATTAACAGAGTCAGAGGAAGATAATGAGGAGCAAAAGACTTTCAGTTCACCACTTGAGATCTTTCTTCAGTTTGCTTAGGAAGAGGTGTCTTTTTCTTCTGCTGCGCCATGGGGTCTTTCCTGTGGGAGACAGTTCTCTGGAAAGGTGGTTCAGCACAGTTCTAAATTCACAAGTAGCTGTTCCACCCAACTTGCTGTAACATGAGTCGCTCCGACGGACAAAAGAGCCTTCCCAAAACTGCCATGTCATGAATCACTAGTCCATGGAGTGCAGGTTAGGCTGCTCTAATTTGGAAGCAACAGCCCTCTCTCTCTGTTTGGGTCTCTCACCAAATCACAGCTTTTTTAGCATCCACCAGCTCCAGCAAAGCATCTTTTCTCATAGGTTGCAAGTGGATCTCTTCATCCCCCTGGACTTTGTGCACTACAAGGGGACAGTTTGTTTCCCCATAGTCCTCACTACAGCTTGGAGAGGACTCTCAGTTCCGACACTTGGAACACATCCTCCTCCTCCTCCTCCTCCTCCTCCTCCTCCTCCTCCTCTTTCCACTGACCTTGGTGCCGCCATGTTGTCTTTTTCCACATCTTCACTTCTTCCTCTTTCTCTGACTAGGAGGAAAAACTGCTGCTTGTAAGTACCATTGTCAACAAATGCCACCAATTCAAAGATTTCTGCAGCATCTCGCAGAGCTGACAGGCTGATTTTGTCTAGTTCTGTGTTGGGGAATCACTCACCACGTCTCTGCTGCCAGCCATGTGGCCCCGCTGCCCTCGGGCAGGCACTGGTGGCCACTGTGGCACAGACACCACTCAACTCCTCTCCTCATGCAGGGCGCTGAGAAGGGGAAGCTGCCACCACCGCCCTGCCCTTCTGCCTGCAGCATGGCTGTGGGAATCCAGGATATTCCCCCGGCTTCCCTGGGCGCCTCGAGACCCGGGCAGGGGTTCAGAGGCCTTGGCACAGTGCCCAAGACCCCTGTGGGTTTGATTTCAGTCCCTGGGAAAAATTACCATCATTATGGGAAGAATTACAAGTCACAAAAAATAAGTAGAGCATAAATTAGATTGTTAGAAGGTAGAAAAGTGAATTTGTAAAATTGTTTATAATAAGGGGTCCAGAGCCAAGATGGAGGAATTTGGGCATGGTATGTCTTTCTTTCTTTCTTCTTCGTCGCATCCATCTTTTGGGTTAGGATGGCACTTCTGGATTGGTTTGGGAGAAAGCTGGACAGTGCAATATAAGTGCCATGTATTGGAAAGTAATTGTAAACATCATGTATGTAATTTATAGTATAAAAGATAAGACCTGCCCAGAGGGCAGGCAGTGTGCCTCTGACTGACCTGCCAGACAGACCTCTGTAGGTCAGGGAAAGAATTCCTTAGATAAGAAAGAATAAACAACCTTGGAGACCTCAGAAAAAGGCTTCTGACTCTTCCTTTGGTGTTTGAGCTGGAAAACGACCTCTAAAACCACCAAACACTGTGTGCTGAGTGATCTCAGACTCAAAGAGACATCGCTGGTCACAACACGTGGCTGGCTGGGGGTGGCCAGGCAGGCAAGGCTCTGAACAGGCTGTGCCAAAATTGTGCCGGCTGTGGTGGCTGTACGGCCGCGCCCGGTGCCGGGACCGGCCCTGGCAGTGGTGCCTCATGGGCAGGAGAAAACTGCTCACGTGCCATTTTGATTTCCTTCTTACATATGTCATCACAGAGGCATTACCAGCCTCTCAAGTTGGGCCAGCAGCACGTCCATCTTCAGAGCCATCAGAGATTGGCTCTGTTGGACATGGTGAAGCTTCTAACAGAGTCTCACAGAAGCTACTTTGTGATCTTTCTCTGATACTAAAATTTAGGCTGTGCCAAATCAGCACAGTCTCTAAGGTCACTCTGCCTGCTGATCTATCAGACGCATGTTTGGACATATGAAGGGTCTGTGTTGTGAGTTTGTGTCATGGTTAAATCCCAGCTGGCAACCAAATACCATGCAGCTGCTCCTCACCCAGCTGCATCCTACCCCTGGTGAGAAGAATCAGAAAGAAAACTCAGAGCTCATGGGCCGAGAAAAGAACAATTAAATGATCAAAAAAACCCATAAGAGAACCCCACCAATAATAATAAACCCAATACTAATAATTGTTGTGAAAAGGAGATAGAGGGATAAAATGCCAGAGGAAAAAGTGAAGCCCAATACAGTTGCTCACCACCCACTGACCAATGCCCAACCCATTCTTGAGAAGCAATCAACCCCTCTTAGGCAGCTCATCCTGTTTACACACTGGGCAGGATGTTTTGTGGTGTGGAATATCCCTCTGGCCAGTTTGGGTCAGCTGTCCTGGCTATGCTCCCCTCAGCTTCTTGTGCAGCTCCTCACTGGCAAAGCATAAGATACTGAGAAATCCTTGACTTGGGGTGAGTGTAACTGAGAAACAACAAAATCAGTGTATGATCAACATTTTGTTGTAAATTTGATGCCTTCATCCACTTGGGTCTGGTTTCTTCCAGCAGCAAACTCACTTGCACACAAGAGGTCAGTTGGTCAAGTTGTCTTGAGCATGTCTTGAAAGCAATCTGTCTTTGATATTATCTTATGCCAAATGCTGTACCCCTCTCTGGTGTGTAGAGGGGCCACAACAAACCATTAAAGATGCTTCCATTATGAGCTAAATGCCAGAACATTCCATCTGAAGCCATACTGCCCAACCCGTTCATTAAGAGCTTGTGGTCAGAACATGCCTAGAAGGCCACACTCTCTCATCACAGCTGCTGCTGTCACGAGGTCTTTGCAGGGCAGTGCTGAGCACTCAGCAGGTGGAAGGGGTCTGTGAACACTGACAGGAAGGAGCTGTAGGAACCAGGAGCAGCTCCTGGCAGACACAGGCAGGGAGGGAAACTGCCACCAGAAGCACCTTGGGAGAGGAGATTCAGGCTCCTCCCTGCCATCCCCTGCAGTGCAGATGCCTTAACCAGAGCAAGGTTACCGGACAGGAGAGACACCCTGATCAGGCAGGGGGTATTCTCAGGGCAAGCCTCGTCTCCTACACTAATTGTTCTTTGCCAAAAGAATTGAAAGGCATTGAGCATTCCTTCATAGAACATGTAGTCAGGCACTGGCACTGGCTGCCCAGGGCAGTGGTGAAGTCACCTTCCCTGGAGGGGTTTAAAAGATATGTAGATGTGCTACTTGGGGACCTGGTTTAGTGGTGGTCTGGACAGTGCTGGGTTAACAGTTGGACTTGTGGACTTGGTGATCTTAAAGGTGTTTCCTAGTTTAAACAATTCTTTGCTTCTATGCCCCTGGTCTGTTCTCCCATCCACTAAAGTCGTTGCTGTTAAGTCCATGGGTACAAGGATGAGGTACCTCCTTAACAGCTCAGCCTCTGATGAAGACATACTCCCTTGTGCCTATGTATCTTCCCTGTCCTGCCTCCATTGGCAGGAGCATTGGGGTATTTCTCCATATTGACACCATCTCATCTGGGGTGTCCTGGTGCTGCAAAAAGTGAGGCTGCAATGAGGTGAACCACACTTCATGGAACCGAGAAGGTCCTCTGTAAGACTCCTTTCTCCAGGCTGAGCCCCTTGAGATTCCTCAGCTGCTTCTCATCAGACTTGTGCTCCGGAGCCTTCCCCAGCTCTGGTCCCTTCTCTGAACATGCTCCAGCCCCTGAAAGTCCTCTTGTCAAGAGGGGCCCAAAACTGACCCCAGGATGTTAGGTGAGACCTCAGCAGTGCCCAGCACAGGGGGACAGTCACTGCCTGAGTCCTGTTGGCCATGATAGCCAGGCCCTAAATGCTTTCCCATAAACTCTTGCCTTGGTCTTCATCCATCCCTGAGCACAACTTGATCCATTCTAATTGCTCTCTCACATAAAGAGCAGCTCCACCACCTCGCCTTACTGACCTGTCTTGCTTAATATGCAGCCATCCACACCAGCATTCCAGTCATGCAAACTATCCCACCACATCTCTGTAACTGCAGTGGGACCATGGCCCTGTGACCACACACAGCTCTGTAATCCTTCCTGCTTGTTGCCCGTGCTGTGTGCGTTGGTCTGCAGGCAGCTCAGAGGCAATGGAGCAGGCAGCCTTCCCAGGAGGGGTCCAGGAGGATACACCACAGCCATCACACCCCGACGTGGTTGGCTTTCTGCTCTCATCTTGGCCAGCCACAAAGGAACACCTTCCACTGCTCTGGGGGTCCTGGCTTATTCCTGGACTTGACTGCCCCTAAGTCCTCCAGTTTAAAGTCCAGCTGTCCGAGGTATCCAGCCTGTTGTCAGGTTCCCTGACCTCTTCTAGACATATGGATCCCATCCCTCCCTAGCAGATTGTAGTCATTGAGGAATGTCCTATTATCATAAAAGTCAAACCCCCATAATGGTACCAGCCACAAAGCCAGAAATTGATTTGCATTATACATCTATTCCTGGTTATCCCCTTTCCTCTTATGGGTAAAATGAAGGAAAAGATTACTCGGACACCAGTATTTTTCACTTGGACCCCCAGGGCTTTGTAATCTTTCTTGATTTTGCTGAGGTTCTGGCTTTTGTGTCATTTGTGCCACATGGAAGAGAAGCAGTGGAAAGCAGTCTGGGCTCTTGAGAGGCTGTGGCACCCTCTCAACAATGTCTCAGACCTCAGCTGCCAGAGGGTGGGCTACCTCACATGGCTCTCTGCTGAAAGCCTCATGGTCCCTTAATGGAGTCACCCACTCTGTTAATGTGAGCACTCATAATTTCTTTTACACGGTGTCCCCTGTGTGCTTCTGGTACAGTTTCTCCTTGCAGATCTTTCTCATGGGTGTCTAGAGCTGTTAAAGTGCCAGTTCTGGGTCTGGTGTGGTGCTGGAGGGTGGAGACTGAAGCACAGCCCTGCTTTTGTGGGTCACCAGCTCTGAGGTGCCTCATCCTCAGTGCCTGCCAGAGGAGCATAGTTCTGAAACCACCTGTCCACCCCCATCTCAGCTCCTCTAACACTGCACAGCTTTTTAACTGTTTCCTGTTCCTGACACAGATCAGCAAACCTGTGCACACCTTATGAAGGCATTTACCTTTTCTCCAGGTGAAAGGTCTGGGCAACTGACCACCTGTACTGAAGTCTTCTCCCTTACCAGCTCTATCTGGGTGAAGCCTTCCCTTGGGAAGGTCCATGCCTGCTGGACATCAGTTGACTGGAGGATCTGGTGTGAAAGCATGTCTGAGAAAGAATGCACTGCTGACACAGTGTGACTTGGGTTTTGCCAATTTTAATATATTTAATTTCTTTTAGAGATAGGATTTAGGAGCATAAGGCAGGCTTAAAACTTAAAAGGGTATAAGAAAAAATTTATTAATAACACAAAAATAATTCAGAATAAGATTCCTAGATTATTCCCTCCTTCCCCTGCCTTCATTCCACATTTCTTAACAACAACACACAGAAAACACTTCAGTCAGTTATCTACTTAAATAATCATTTCAGTTCTCTTTAGAGAGAAAAGTTCCTTTTTTGGTTTAGGCTTAGGGGGTGTCTTCACCTTCACAATTTGCACCCACCTAGGAAATAACTGCAAACTATGAATTTCCTCTCATCTCCACAGTTCCTCTAGAGCTGTTATGGGTTACGTTACACACTTGGGGTACTTCTTTTAAAGGCAAGCTGCTGAAAAGCAAAATTCTCTTAATCTCTTTTTCTATTAAATGTCTCTGTCAATATTTCCAGTCCCACAACAGAGAGCCCCATTTCCTGAAAGCAAAAAGGTCTTCTTTTCAAGCATTTAACCTCCTCAAGTGTATTTCACAATTTAAAGAAATTTTAGTGTAGTCACAGTCCCCTCATAGCCCAAAAAAGTTTTCAGCTACTCATCAGTTGCATCTTTTCAATCTCTTCCCATCAAGAACTTAATCTTCATTTCACTGGCTTGTGTAGACTCCATTTTTTATTTCTTTTCATTCGGGGGGGCTCAGGAGATCGAGAATCTTATCCAGGCATTAAAAGGGTTACAGTTGCATTCAGGACATGACGAAGCTGGACCAGGCCATTGCTGGAAAAACTCTGGGCCAGGGGCTCCCCGCAGAGCCGGGCCAGGGACTCCTGAAGAGCCGGGCCAGGGACTCCTGCAGAGCCGGGCCAGGGACTCCCTGCAGAGCCGGGCCAGGGACTCCCCGCAGAGCCGGGCCAGGGGCTCCCCGCAGAGCTGGGCCAGGGGCTCCCCGCAGAGCCGGGCCAGGGACTCCCTGCAGAGCCGGGCCAGGGACTCCTGCAGAGCCGGGCCAGGGTCTCCTGCAGAGCCGGGTCAGGGGCTCCCCGCAGAGCCGGGTCAGGGGCTCCCCGCAGAGCCGGGTCAGGGACTCCTGCAGAGCCGGGCCAGGGTCTCCTGCAGAGCCGGGCCAGGGGCTCCCCGCAGAGCCGGGTTAGGGGCTCCCCGCAGAGCCGGGCCAGGGACTCCCCGCAGAGCCGGGCCAGGGACTCCTACAGAGCCGGGCCAGGGTCTCCTGCAGAGCCGGGCCAGGGGCTCCCCGCAGAGCCGGGTTAGGGGCTCCCCGCAGAGCCGGGTCAGGGGCTCCCCGCAGAGCCAGACCAGGGAATCCTGCAGTGCCGGGCCAGGGGCTCCTGCAGAGCCGGGTCAGGGGCTCCCTGCAGAGCCGGGCCAGGGGCTCCCCGCAGAGCCAGACCAGGGACTCCTGCAGTGCCGGGCCAGGGGCTCCCCGCAGAGCCAGACCAGGGACTCCTGCAGTGCCGGGCCAGGGGCTCCCCGCAGAGCCAGACCAGGGACTCCCCGCAGAGCCGGGCCAGGGACTCCCCGCAGAGCCGGGCCAGGGTCTCCTGCAGTGCCGGGCCAGGGGCTCCTGCAGAGCCGGGCCAGGGGCTCCCCGCAGAGCCGGGCCAGGGACTCCCCGCAGAGCCGGGTCAGGGGCTCCTGCAGAGCCGGGCCAGGGGCTCCCCGCAGAGCCGGGCCAGGGACTCCTACAGAGCCGGGCCAGGGGCTCCCCGCAGAGCCGGGTCAGGGGCTCCTGCAGAGCCGGGCCAGGGGCTCCCCGCAGAGGCGGGCCAGGGACTTCTGCAGAGCCGGGCCAGGGGCTCCTGCAGAGGCGGGCCAGGGATTCCCTGCAGAGCCGGGCCAGGGGCTCCTGCAGAGCCGGGCCAGGGACTCCTGCAGAGCTGGGCCAGGGGCTCCCCGCGGAGCCGGGTCAGGGGCTCCCCGCAGAGCCGGGCCAGGGACTCCCCGCAGAGCCAGACCAGGGACTCCTGCAGTGCCGGGCCAGGGGCTCCTGCAGAGCCGGGCCAGGGGCTCCCCGCAGAGCCGGGTCAGGGACTCCTGCAGTGCCGGGTCAGGGACTCCTGCAGAGCCGGGCCAGGGTCTCCTGCAGAGCCGGGTCAGGGGCTCCCCGCAGAGGCGGGCCAGGGACTCCTGCAGTGCCGGGCCAGGGGCTCCCCGCAGAGCCGGGTCAGGGGCTCCCCGCAGAGCCGGGTCAGGGACTCCTGCAGAGCCGGGCCAGGGTCTCCTGCAGAGCCGGGCCAGGGGCTCCCCGCAGAGCCGGGTTAGGGGCTCCCCGCAGAGCCGGGCCAGGGACTCCCCGCAGAGCCGGGCCAGGGGCTCCCCGCAGAGCCGGGCCAGGGACTCCTGAAGAGCCGGGCCAGGGACTCCTGCAGAGCCGGGCCAGGGACTCCCTGCAGAGCCGGGCCAGGGACTCCTGCAGAGCCGGGCCAGGGGCTCCCCGCAGAGCCGGGCCAGGGGCTCCCGCAGAGCTGGGCCAGGGGCTCCCCGCAGAGCCGGGCCAGGGACTCCCTGCAGAGCCGGGCCAGGGACTCCTGCAGAGCCGGGCCAGGGTCTCCTGCAGAGCCGGGTCAGGGGCTCCCCGCAGAGCCGGGTCAGGGGCTCCCCGCAGAGCCGGGTCAGGGACTCCTGCAGAGCCGGGCCAGGGTCTCCTGCAGAGCCGGGCCAGGGGCTCCCCGCAGAGCCGGGTTAGGGGCTCCCCACAGAGCCGGGCCAGGGACTCCCCGCAGAGCCGGGTCAGGGACTCCTGCAGAGCTGGGCCAGGGTCTCCTGCAGAGCCGGGCCAGGGGCTCCCCGCAGAGCCGGGTTAGGGGCTCCCCATAGAGCCGGGTCAGGGGCTCCCCGCAGAGCCAGACCAGGGACTCCTGCAGTGCCGGGCCAGGGGCTCCTGCAGAGCCGGGTCAGGGGCTCCCTGCAGAGCCGGGCCAGGGGCTCCCCGCAGAGCCGGGCCAGGGGCTCCCCGCAGAGCCAGACCAGGGACTCCTGCAGTGCCGGGCCAGGGACTCCTGCAGAGCCGGGCCAGGGACTCCCCGCAGAGCCGGGCCAGGGGCTCCCCGCAGAGCCGGGTTAGGGGCTCCCCGTAGAGCCGGGTCAGGGGCTCCCCGCAGAGCCAGACCAGGGACTCCCCGCAGAGCCGGGCCAGGGACTCCCCGCAGAGCCGGGCCAGGGACTCCTGCAGAGCCGGGCCAGGGTCTCCTGCAGAGCCGGGCCAGGGGCTCCCCGCAGAGCCGGGCCAGGGGCTCCCCGCAGAGCCGGGTTAGGGGCTCCCCGCAGAGCCGGGTCAGGGGCTCCCCGCAGAGCCAGACCAGGGACTCCTGCAGTGCCGGGCCAGGGGCTCCTGCAGAGCCGGGCCAGGGACTCCCCGCAGAGCCGGGCCAGGGACTCCTGCAGAGCCGGGCCAGGGTCTCCTGCAGTGCCGGGCCAGGGGCT
The DNA here is from genome assembly GCF_029582105.1 of Oenanthe melanoleuca. NCBI lineage: Eukaryota > Metazoa > Chordata > Aves > Passeriformes > Muscicapidae > Oenanthe > Oenanthe melanoleuca. The sequence continues at coordinate 478,223 of NC_079361.1, forward strand.
CCTGCAGAGCCGGGCCAGGGACTCCCTGCAGAGCCGGGCCAGGGACTCCCTGCAGAGCCGGGCCAGGGGCTCCTGCAGAGCCGGGTCAGGGGCTCCCCGCAGAGCCGGGTCAGGGGCTCCCCGCAGAGCCAGGTCAGGGGCTCCTGTAGAGCCGGGCCAGGGACTCCCTGCAGAGCCGGGTCAGGGGCTCCCCGCAGAGCCGGGCCAGGGACTCCCTGCAGAGCCGGGCCAGGGACTCCCTGCAGAGCCGGGCCAGGGACTCCTGCAGAGCCGGGCCAGGGACTCCTGCAGTGCCGGGCCAGGGTCTCCTGCAGAGCCGGGCCAGGGGCTCCCCCAAGAGCCAGGCCAGGGACTCCTGCAGAGCTGGTCAGGGGCTCCCCGCAGAGCCGGGTCAGGGACTCCTGCAGTGCCGGGTCAGGGGCTCCTGCAGTGCCGGGTCAGGGGCTCCTGCAGAGCCGGGTCAGGGGCTCCCCGCAGAGGCGGGCCAGGGACTCCTGCAGTGCCGGGCCAGGGGCTCCCCGCAGAGCCGGGCCAGGGACTCCTGAAGAGCTGGTCAGGGACTCCTGCAGAGCCGGGCCAGGGGCTCCCCCAAGAGCCAGGCCAGGGACTCCTGCAGAGCTGGTCAGGGACTCCTGCAGAGCCGGGCCAGGGGCTCCCCCAAGAGCCAGGCCAGGGACTCCTGCAGAGCCGGGTCAGGGGCTCCCCGCAGAGCCGGGCCAGGCCAGGCCGGGCTGGGTCCCTCAGAGCCGGGGCTGGGGGGCCCAGTGCTGGGGGGCCCAGTACCGGGGCCGGAGCCCCCACAAGCTGCTGCTTATCTCCCCGCCGGAAGACATAAGAGAGCTAGTTAACTTTATCCATGTGAGTTGTGAAAGCAAAGTAACTTCTTAATTGGCTTCCTGAGCTGTCCCCTACTGAATCAGCTCTCAGATCGGTGCCCGCAGCTCACAGGGGAAGCCCCCAGAGAGGGGACAGCCCTCCTGCTCCCCAGCCTCCCGCTGCTTTCCCTCAGGCGGCTCCACCCGTGCCCCCTGCCATGTGAAACCAGCACAACTGCTCTCCTCCCCTTGCACAGCGCAGATTTTCCTTCAGCAAAATAATCTAGAGTTGCCCATCTCGCAGTGTGGGATATTGCTAGGTCACAGGTGAACTCGTGCCTAGGGTTTGTGCTCTGGCAGGCGTTGGGGCAAGCACAGCCATGGACCTGTGTGACATATGAAGGCAAGAGACGCAAAGCTAGGTGCAAGTGAATTTACTTTATTTGCAAAGTTCACAAAATTTATATCCTCAGCCCAAAAGCTATTTTTAACTGCAAGCTTAAAACTAATCACAGTTCTACAATAAATCTGTCCTCTTGACATCTTCTACTATTCTTTCCAGTCACAAGTCAGCAGAGCAGAAAAACTGTTTTGTTTCAGATTTCTTCATGTTCTGGCTGCAGGAGTTTCTTGCTCAGCTGGTGTAGTCTGTTAAAACACATGATGTTGGTGTTGCTGTTCTTTCTGTAACCCTTTCCTTACCCCAACAGACCTGCCCTGCTGACACCTTCATTGGCTCCAGCAGGATGCAGTGAGCCATTTTCTCCTAAGTGCCTGCAAATCCCACAGGCTGAAAGGAGCAGGAGACATTGCTCACAGATAGCCTTGATGCTGACATACATACAGACAAATGTCACCAAAGTAATATTATTGTGTACATTTTTTAAAAATCCCTGTTCCTGGAACATCTTTTCAGTAGAAGTTGTGTCCAATAGAACAAGGAGGAGAGTTGACAACACGAGATGCAACTGGAGAAATTCTGACCAAAGAGAAAAGGTTGGTTCAGACCCTTGAGGGAGATGCAGCATTGAACAGAGATCTCTGCCCTGGGAACCCTACCAACCTCAAATCAAACAAGGTCCAAAGGCAGCCCTCAGGTTAGCCCAACTCTGAGCAGCTGGTTGCCACAGAAACCTCCACAGGTTCCTTCTAACCTCAATCGTTCTGTGAGTATGAACTACCAAGTTCGAGAAAAGCCTTATCTCACTCCCTCCCATTCATCACAGTCATATTTTGGGATGTCCCAGGACCCAGACACAACCAAAAGTTGATTTTTTTCCTCTCAGACAATACTAGTGGAAATGTGAAGATGGAAATACCCTCATCAACACTGAAAAATGCTGCTCATCCCTCTTCATAATCCAGACAGATCCAGATCCGTTTGGGGTACTGATTTCAGGAAGGAGAGTGCAATCAGGAGTGGTGGGAACTAGGAAGTACCCTGCCAACAGCCCCACTGCCCAGATGCCTTTCTCTGGCTTAAATTCAGTATCATCTTTCTTTTCCACATCTTCTGTAGAGACCTCCCATGGCCCATCCTCCAGCATCCATCACCTTCACCTCCCAGTAATGTTTCCCTGAAGGTGAAACCATCACAGCCCAGCACACAGCAGCATGGGTTAAATCTCTCAGGGATGTCAGGGATGTCCTGTTGTGTGTCGCCTCGTTTCACTCTTTTGCCATCATCAGACAGGACAAGGTCCCAGTGGGCTGTGTCTGGATTCAGAATCACATTCACTGCAAGTGAGACAGAACCAATACATCAGGGCAGAGTTCACCCCAGGGGAGCTCTTGGCTGGGGCTGCCTAAGGAAGAAGCAGGGTGGGAACAAGCGCTGGCAGACTGTGGCAGGGGAAGGTGCACAAGGTCACGACGGTGGTGCAAGGAACAGAAAAAGAAGCAGAGAGATAAGAGGATTGTCAGCAGACCTTCAGGCTGAAGACCCTAGATGTGTGAAATGTGAGGACACAGCTTGCTGAGGACCAGAACTCTCCAGATTTGCCTGAAACTGGGGCAGGCACCAAATGAACAAAGAGCTGGGTGTTACACTTCCTTGGCTAAAGGGAGGGTTGGCAGAACCACCCCTGGTCCCACCAGCAACACTGCAGTAGGGGAACTGCCAGGAGGGAGAATAAAGCAGGGGAAATGATTTAGCACCCTGGAAGACCAAACTGGAATTACCTTCTTCTACAGGCACTGCATATCTTGTCCATGCTTTAAAAAATCAAACACACACACACAAAAAAAAAAAAAAAAAACAAAAAACCAACAAAAAAAAAACAAAAAACAAAACAAAACAAAAAAAAAAACAAAAAAAAAAACAAAAAAAAAAAAAAAAAAAACCACAAAAAAACCCCAAAAACCCACAGTTGAGAGAGAGATAATCAAACAGACTTGTACTGGATTATCTCAGGGTAATGATATGCCAGTGTTGCTGCTCATTTTCCGAGTAGCTTTCTTTGTCAAAGTCATTTCACAGTGTATTGCTTCAAAACTTCAGTGTCTGACTGCATGAAAGGGCTCCATCCATTTTCTACAAATACAACCACGTTTCTGGTCCGGATTTGGATGTATATTTATGGTCAGTTTATACTTTGAAAACTGTGAAGGAATTTTCTTCTCAGTAGAGATAATTACAGGGAATAGCATAAAGCCACACAGAGACCAATGGAAAACGTTTCTGAAACAAGTCCTGTATTTGCTACCTCTTCCTTTCCCAAAAGGAAAACCAAAACCAGGGCACACACGCTGGGAAGTCTCCCGCATAGGAAAGAGAATGATACTCACCAAGTTCTTTGGCTTGTATCTCTGCAAAAGAAGGTAAACTAGCACAGGTGGCTTGTGAGATATTGATTTGAATATACCTGTGTTCCCTCTCCTGTAACCACCTGCACATGTCCCAGGGTGGGTTTCTGCCACAGCTCAGCCATCCAAAGCCCTGTTCCTCCCCCAGCCCGGAGCTCTGGTCTGCCAGGGATGGTGCAGCTTGTCATGTGCAAATCTGGGGCAGGTAATGCTCTTCCAGAGGTCCCTCACTTCCAAGGAGACCAGTGTAACGCTGACTGGTGCCAGGTCAGAGACAGACCACACGACACTCTGTGATTCATGTGACAAAGGACAAAAGCACTTTATTCTTGTGACCACTCCTTAAATAGAGAGTTTGAATTTTCCAGGCATACCCATGATTGGCTACTGTCCCAGTCACTCATTTCCTTGGCCAGTGATACACCTGCACTTAGACTGGCTATGATTCTTTGTATTTGTTCAAATCCATCCATACCCAGGTACCTGCCTGCTTACAGGATGGCTGAGTTTAGATTGCAGTTTTAGACTAGATGCAATATGCAATGTGACAGACCAGGACACTCCCAAACTTCTGGTACCACCACTGTCACTACCCATTCCCAACCCCAGACATTGCCTCCAGTCATCTCTAATTCTTGATTCTCAAATTCATTCTTCTTCCTCCCAACCTCAATCACTTTTCTGGTTCACTTTACACCTTAAAAGTGAAAAAAATTAAATCAAACCCACCACCCTACAGAGACTCTGTAAATAATTCTTTGTAAGGAAGAGGAGGAGATTCACTGATTTCTGCACTGCAGTCCCCTGAACAAGAAACACAAACACACACAGATTACTGTGTGGCACAGCCCCTTTCCTGGGGCCCCCACCCCACTAAAGGACTGCACATGTCAGGACAGGCTGTGATGGAGGAGGCAGATGCACTGTCTTGTACTTTGATTGCAAAGACAGATGACCTCTGTTTAGCTTCCCCCAATAATTTTCCCCCCCTTCACTGGCACCAATTTACCAAGAATTAATTTTTAATAGCCAAAGCACTATTCCTTGGGAATTCTGCGAGCAAGTAAACAAGCATGCAAACTTGCTTGTTCTTCCAGCAAGTTTGGTTTTTTAAAATTTCTTACTGATCAAACAAGCTGTATTTTTATAGGAAATTTCTTAAAAGATCAGGTTTCTGTAATCTTCCCTTAAAAAAACCCAAACTTTATCAGAATTTCAATACTTAAATTGAAGGAGTGCCAGAAAGCATTGACAACTGCCCAGGAAAAGAATCTAATGACTGTTTGGGGTGAATTTTCACATGATTACAAGGCCAGATGCAGCACCTTCCTGAGAGCATTGTGTCTACAGGACAGGCACAGCCCTGAGCACCAGACACTCACACCACCATGGTCTTGAGGGCTGGCAAGTAATGGCAGGAGGAGTTCTTTGTATGGTGTTCCTGTGGATTTTATTGACCTCACACAGGAGGGACCCAGGGACAAAGAACCAAGAACAGAGGAGGGTCCAGGATTATATTTGGGATAGCTCAAGGTGGAGCATCAGAACTGAGGGGACAGGGGCAGGAGTGAGGGGTGACAACCAGCTGGGATCTAGAGGAGGGGTGACTAGAAATGGGGACCAATAGAAATGGGGAACATTCTAGAACTGGGGTGTGGAAAAAGGATGAGGTAGCTGTGTACATTAACACACACACAACTACAGAGAATTGAGGGAGAGCATTCCTCCAAGTTTTTAAAGAAGCGTTTCCTCCCAAGGCCTCTGGACCACAGCATCCCCTACCAACTCTTGGCATACAACAGCCAGAGAACAGCAAAGGATAATGTCTGGGAGAATGGGAGTATGAATGAAAAAGCCTGGAATTTTTCACAGAGGATTTTGCCAAGGAGACAGGGAATGAGACTTACACAGTATTACTGTTTGCATTCCTGGAAAACAAAGCCAGACCAGAGCATCATCACCAATCCGGTGCATTTTTCCTATGATAGGTTTGTTGGGGTAGAGAGAAGGCTGAAATTGCTCATGAAACAGAAGCTTCAGCCCAGGAACTCCTCAGGGCCTTTCTTCTAAAGACTTTGGGGATCTCACCCACCCTCCCTAACCCTGCCATGTGCAGGGATCAACACCACCCTGCTGGAGACATGAGCTTGGCCTCCAGTTCCAGTTGAAGGGGCAGGTGTGCCTCAACAGGCGAAGCACACCACCTGCCAAGGTACATAACTGCCCTGTGCCTGAGCTCTGCAGTGCTGAGAAATCTGAGGCCCCTGCAAAATAAAATGCACTACCCCAAAGCTTCCTCCGGCCTTGGGAAGGAAGAGTCTTGAGAGCACTTTGAAAAGCAAAACTCACTGTGGGTACATATGTTCACACTTTCTGTGGTTCTGCAATGATTGTTCTTAAAATTATGCAATTAATTAATTCAAATTAATTGCATAATTGTATGCATCCAAACCATTTCCATCCCAAAAGTCCCCCAGAAATGCAACCCCTGAATTATTCTATTTGAAGAATTCTCCAATTTCTGAAAAATGGAAAGTAAAAGAGCATATTTTTTTATGCTCTCCCATGAAGAAAAGAATGAAATGCAAATAATTTAAAAAATCATCCCTTCCAATGAGCACTGAGTAACCCCCAGCAGGTTACAACCACCCATATGATAGAAGCACCGCGGGGTCTGGATGTGCCTCAGTGCCCACATGACCCTCCAGCCCCATCTCCCGTGAGAAAGAGAGGATTTCAGTGTCCTTCAATCCTCTGTATCGCCTTCCATCAGGGTTAGAAGGAAAGGAGGCCCTGTCAGAGTTTCTTTATAGGGCAAGGCAAATTATTGCCACATTTCCATGCTGGGATAGAGGAGAACTTCGTTCCTTGCCTTCTTGCTAGAGAAGAAACCTTTCTTTTCCTGACAGAAGTTAAAGTCACTGGGTCTTTAAATTCCCTGGCACCAAACATATGCCCCAGGCATTGGAACAAAACCCTGGTTCCCTCTGGGTGTTTCTCATCCCTTCACATCGGTTAGGACCAGAGGTGGCTCAGTAGGACAGCCCAGCTCCTTCCCCAGTCCTCAGACCAGGATGGTACCTTTCATTTTAAATAGATAAACAGTGATTACCTTTCATTTTAAATAGATAAACAGTGATATAAAGGAGAGTGGCCACAGCAGCCAGGACCAGGCCTGTGGCAGTCATCCAAGGACGGGCATCATGGAAAAAGAGATCTGAAGAATGAAATCCCCAAAGGGGAGGTTAATCTGACACTAGCAATGGGAAGGAGATTATTTCAATTTCATACATGGTCATTTGATCTGAATGCCACTGAGAATGAAAATCAGCTCCTCACTATACTCCAAAAACTGGGCAAAAATGACAAAATGTACCTCCACATTTTGTCAATTAAGCACTTGTCTGTGGCTGATGAAATTTTGTCTGCATTTTTGGGGATTTCAAAGGGAAGATAGATTTCTAACTACATTATTTCTAGTTCCATCATGGTTTATCCTCCTTCAGAAAAAAAACAAATATTATATTTCGTTAGTCAAGAGGGGATCTGAAATAGGGTAACATACATCCACATCAACACTCCAATGCAGAGCAGTATCACCAGGAGAAAGGTAATGACTGCCTAGGAAAATAAAGTCTCCAAGTCTTGTTCATTCCCGAAGTACAAGAAGACAGAAAAGCGTGTGCTGCTGCAGTGCATTTTGGTGTATGCTTAGTCCAGTTCACCACTGCATCTCTGCTCTGATGAATTTCCAGCCCAAAATCAATCATCCAATGAAAAAGGAACTTTCCTGTGACACAAGGGAAAATTTAAAATCATCAATATCTGCAGGTACTAAAATGAGACACAGGAATTTATTTCTTATACTAAACCTGTAGGACAGGATATCATACTGGGGGAGACTAAGGACATTGGTTGGTTTTCCCTTTTCATTTAGTTCCAGTGGTTTTTTCAGCCAGGTGACTGCAGGATCTCTGCCACTACTGATGGATTTAGGAGCACAGCTGTGCAAACCCTACCAAAACTAGAGTTGTTTGCACACAGAAAAGGAAATAGAATGGAAATGGAAATGGAAATGGAAATGGCTGTGTGCTGAGCCACCACTGGGCCGATGCCCCGGGGGGCTCAGCTCAGCGGGGCCATGCCCTGTGCCAGGCTCACCTGATCCCTAAAGGGCTGAGCCCTGCTCTGTCTGTGCAGGACATGCTGCAGGGAGCAGGAACGTTCCTGGGTCACACCTCTGCTGAGGATGGTGCTGTTCTCCACTGCAAAGAGCCTGTTCTCATCCAGGGGAGCGTCTTCCCAGCGGGATGGGAGCTGCCACTCACAGGAATCTTGCCACAGCACCTGAGGCCATGGGTACCACGTGGTTGAGCTGCAGGTCACCCGGATCTCCCCAGCCTCCAGCTCTCCAGCACAATGAGCTGGAGCACCAGCTGAGCCTGCGGGGTGCTGGATATGGGGGGAATGTGTTGGTTTGGCTGTTTTTCTCCCTTACAAGGACAAACTTTGACATAAGGGTTTTTTCAGACAAGTGTCACCTGGAGTCAGGACATTTCTTGCAATCTTATTTACTCTGGAGGCCAGCTCTGCAGCAAAATAATTCACAGGCCTGGATATTAAAACATAAATACATGAACTACAACATTCTTCCTTTATTACCCAATGCCTAATTTTTTCCTTACACCTTCTTATATGAAAAAAACAATAGCAAGATATCCTAGGTTAGAATGTAAAGATATGCCCAAAGGTACATACCATATTCTACACCATCTGCATACCATATTCTATCACCATCTGCTGAAACCAGGTGGGGCAGTGATTCTTATCTCTGTAGGAGATATCCTCTGCTAATGGGCCACCTGTTAAAAACCAGGTGGGGCAATGTTCTTTCTCTTTCCCATGACCCATCCTTCCTACAGGAGATATCTCCTGTTAATGGCCATTGAGACCCACTGCATGACAGATAAAATTACATCATCCCATTGGGAGATGGTCCACCCAGGGGGAGGAGCCAAACATTAAAAACAGATAAAAACAGATTTGGAACACCAAAGCAGCCCTTACCCACTGGTTTCCAGAGGACAAGAGCTACCAGGATCACTGCCAGGATTTATACAGGATCACTGCTTCAAGAAGACCACTTCATCTGGACTGCTACCACCACCCTAACTGGCGGGGTATCAGGTTGTATTCTGACTGTGTCAGTGGTTTGTTTTTTTGTTTTTTTTTGTACTATTGCATGCATATATTTTGGGTTTCTCTTTTTTCCTATTAAATTGTATTTCTGACTTGGAGTCTTTCACTGGTTCTCAAGGGCACAAGTGGTGCCCATGCAGCTCAGGGCAGGCAAAAAGCAGGACAAGGAATGGTGGAAGTGGCTGGAAGGTTTCTGGGAGGTTGGCTGGAGCATGTGACAACTTGGTTACAAATAAAATTCAAATATCCTTACCTCTTCTCATCCTTCACAAAGATCTATTAAAAATGTAGAAACATCTTAGGTACTCTTGGTGTCTTTGAAAATTCATCTTTGAAAAGAAAAAGGTTTATAATAAACTGGCCACTCAGCTCACTGAGAAAATGGTTCTGGTTGAAGGGAAACAAAAGCAAATTAACATTTTTTACAAGATCACTTTTGAGTTAAGTGCTTTTCTGCATTCTTTGCCAGCTGCCTTAAAGAAGTTGCTTCAGGTCAGCAATACAAAAGAGCCCAGGCTAAGTTCGTTCAGAATTTCAATCTGAAATTTTTTCCTTTATTGATCTGTTTTTCCAAAGGGTCCAACACACCGTGGACACAGCACAATAAACAGGAATGTGTAAGAAACAAGAAAAGCAGGGAAGGAAATGGCAGCAAATTCTATTCAATTCTTTGATCCTCCCCCAGGTTCAGTGAGGTTTTTCCAGCGCCTGTGCTGCCATGGCCAGAGGGAGGGATGCACCAGGATCCAGAGGGATGCTGGTGCTCCCAGAAGTGGAAAAGGTTTATGGAAAGGACCTGACCCCGCTCTGAACTCTGCTGTTCACAGGGAGCTGCTGCACTGGCAGCCAGGAAGATACTCGAGCTGGAAGCTGTGCCAGAGAGATCAGCAGGATCCAGGGGATTCTTACCTAGTGCTGCTGATGAACGAACATTTTTTCTCATTTTACTTACTCAGACCTTTAACACTTACATATGTCTTTTTGTCTTATTTTACAATTAGTTCTTCCTGTGGTATACACTGTGTTGTTTTATTTTTTTGCATTATTTACCACGTGCATTTTGGTTCTTGAGCAAAGACAATTTCACGAATGGGTTTGCTTGTACTTGAAGCAGGATTAACTCATACTGCCTTTCTTAACAGACTTCTGACATGGGCTACTGGGACTTTATTTTCATCTACTATATTAAGGGAGTCAGACTGGGCAGGACCTGCTTGGTTGATGGAACTTTTGGTGTTAACTAACTAAGTAGCCTTTGCTAGATGTTGTTTCCAGTTTTTAAAAGACCCCCCACCTAATGCCTTTAAGGTGGTTTTTAGTAATTCATTGTACTTTTTTACTTTACTTGCAGCTGGTGCATGGTAAGGGATGTGGTACACCCACTTAATGCCATGTTTTTTAGCCCAGGTGTTAATGAGATTGTTCTTAAAATGAGTTTTATTGTTTGACTTAATTCTCTCAGGGGTGCTATGCCTCCACAGGACCTGCTTTTCCAGGCTTAGGATGGTGTTGCGGGCTGTAGCATGAGACACTGGGTACGTCTCTAACCATTCAGTTGTGGCTTCCACTATGGTTAGGACATAGCGCTTGCTTTGGCGGGTCTGAGGCAGTGTGATGTAGTCAATCTGCCAGGCCTCTCCATACTTATACTTGGACTACTGCCCCCCATACCAGAGGGGCTTCACCCGCTTGGCTTGCTTAATGGCAGCGCATGTGTTACAGTCGTGGATAGCCTGGGAGATGCTGTTTATGGTTAGATTTACCTTTTGGTTTCGTGCCCACTTGTAGGTGGCATTTTTGCCTTGATGACTCGAGGCATCATGGGCCCATTGAGCTAAGAACAATTTTTTCTTGTGTTTTCAATTTAAGTTTATTTTCGACACCTCTATTTTTGCAGCTTGATTTACTTGCTGATTATGTTGCTGCTCCTCATTGGCTCTTTTTCTGGGGACATGGGCATTTACATGGCGAACTTTTACAGGTAGTTTCTCTAATTGAGTAGCGATGTCTTTTCACTTTTTAGCAGCCCAAATTGGTTTTCCTCTGCGCTGCCAGTTCGCTTTTTTTCATTTTTTCAACTATTTCTACAGAGCATTGGCTACCACCCAGGAATTAGTGTATAAATAGAGTTTTGGCCATTTTTCTCTTTCTGCGATGTTAAGGGCCAGTTGGACAGCTTTGAGTTCGGCGAATTGACTGGATTCACCTTCTCCTTCAGTGGCCTCTGCAACTCGTTGTGTGGGGCTTCATACAGCCGCTTTTTATTTCTGGTTCATTCCCACGACGCGACAGGAGCCATCAGTAAATAGAGCATAGCGTGTTTCCTCTGCCGGTAGCTCGTTGTATGGTGGAGCTTCTTCAGCCCGTGTCACTGGTTTTTCTTCTTCATCCGCGACACCGAAACTTTTACCTTCGGGCCAGTTTGTAATTATTTCTAGAATTTCAGGACGATTTAGTTTTCCGATTCTGGCACGCTGAGTGATGAGGGCTATTTACTTGCTTTACGTGGCACTGGTGGCATGGTGGGTTGAGGGAACTTTTTCGCTGAACATCTACCCCAGCACTGGTAGTCGGGGTGCCAGGAGAAGCTGTGCTTCCGTACCAATAACTTTTGAGGTGGCTTGGACTCCTTCATAGGCGGCTAAAATTTCTTTTTTCGTTGGGGTGTAGTTGCTTTCAGACTCTTTGTAGCTTTTGCTCCAAAATTCCAGGGGTCGGCCTCGGGTCTTACCAGGCACTTTCTGCCACAGGCTCTAGGACAGACTATGGTTTCCGGCTGCAGAGTAGAGCACATTTTTTACCTTTGGTCCCGTCCTGACTGGGCCAAGGGCCACTGCATGAGCGATCTCCTGCTTGATCTGGGCAAAAGCTTGCTGTTGTTCAGGGCCCCAGTGGAAATCGTTTTTTTTGCAAGTGACTTGGTAAAGAGGGCTTACAATTTGGCTGTACTTAGGGATGTGCATTTTTCAAAAGCCTATGGCACCTAGGAAAGCTTGGGTTTTTTTCTTGTTGGTAGGTGGGGACATAGCTGTAATTTTGTTAATGACATCAGTAGGAATCTGACGCCGTCTATTTTGCCACTTCACTTCCAGGAACTGGATTTCACGTGCAGGTCCCTTAACTTTACTCTTTTTGATGGCGAAGCTGGCTTCCAGGAGAATTTGAATAATTTTCTTTCCTTTCTTAAACACTTTTGCTGCTGTGTTCCCCCATACAATGATGTTATTAATATATTGTAGATGTTCCGGAGCCTCACCCTTTTCCAGTGCAGCCTGGATCAGTCCATGACAGATGGTGGGACTGTGTTTCCACCCCTGGGGCAGTCGGTTCCAGGTGTACTGCACGCCCCTCCAGGTGAAAGCAAACTGAGGTCTGCACTCTGCGGCCAGAGGAATGGAGAAAAACGCATTGGCGATGTCAATGGTGGCATACCACCTTGCTGCCTTGGACTCCAGCTCATACTGCAGCTCCAGCATGTCCGGCACGGCAGCGCTCAGCGGTGGAGTCACTTCATTTAAGGCACGATAGTCCACAGTTAGTCTTCATTCTCCATTAGATTTTCGCACAGGCCAGATGGGGCTGTTGAAGGGTGAGTGGGCTTTGCTCATCACCCCTTGGCTCTTTAGCTTACGGATCATCTTGTGAATGGGGATCACAGCATCTCGAGTCGTCCTATATTGCCGGCGATGTATATTGAAGTGGCAATTGGCACTCGTTGTTTTTTTCCTTTCAGAAGTCCTACTGTAATGGGATTTTCAGCTAGTCCAGGCAGGGTGTTTAATTGCCGGATATGCTCTGCCATTACAGCTGCTATTTCGAATGCCCACTTAAGGCCTTTTGGATCATTAAAATACCCGCTCCGAAGGTAATCTATGCCCAAAATGCATGGGGCCTCTGGACCAGTCACAACAAGATGTTTCTTTTATTCCCTTCCAGTTAAACTTACTTCAGCTTTTACTAGGGTGAAGTCTTGCGAGCCACCTGTTACACCCGCGATGGAAACAGATTCTTCCCCCACATATCTTGATGGAATTATCGTACATTGGGCACCTGTGTCCACTAAAGCTCTGTACTTTTGTGGTTTCAATGTGCCAGGCCACCGAATCCACACAGTCCAAAAGACACGATTTTCCCTCGCCTCACCCTGGCTAGAGGCAGGGCCCCTCTAAGCCTGTTTATCTTTCTTCCCTGGGGCATGCATCTTAGAAGTTCCTTTGAGAGGGTCAGACATGTCATTATCACTATCATATTTGGCACTTTGGGTACGGGCAACAGGAGCGGCTCTTCTTAGGATGGAACTTTTGCTTTCAATTTTGCCTTCTTTCAAATCCCTCACCTGTCGTGCCAGAGCAGCCGTAGGCTTTCCATTCCATCTCCTCATGTTTTCTCCAGAATCCTGCAGGAAAAACCATAGCTCGGCCCGGGGAGTGTACCTCCTCTCCCCATTGGGAGAACGTCTACGTTGGCTGCCAGGACGTCTAATTTGCACAGCTGAAATTTGGAGGAGGTCCTCCTTAATTTCCTCCCTGAGCCTCTCATGATTTTCCTCTATCTTGTCCTCTAAGTTTTGCAAGCGTGTTTCCACGGCGGCGATTCTGGCATGGGTTGGGCCATGCACAGCATCCACGTATGCCCGGAGCTTCTTTGCCATGTCCAGCACCGTTTCATATACCTCTTCCCGCTTCATTATTGCCAAAGCAGACGCATATTCAGATGGCCCGAGTCGCACCAGCTTTCTCCACATTACAGGTGTGCATGGTACCAGGTCTGGGTTTTTAGTTGTTATATCATCTGAAAAAATGATCTCCGCCACTGCCATTTCTCTCAAACGTTGGATCCCTTGCTTTATGGTTTTCCACTTGGTCTGCTGCATATACAGATTATCGGCACACAGATATCTTTGTGCTACGCTGTCTAAAACACGTGCCCAGAGGCTTTGAGGGTTAGCCTCCTTCATCATACCTTGATCGATGACCGGATCATGAGACAGGGATCCCAGGTGTCTCACCTCAGTGCCATCTAAGATGGTAGCCTCGCCCGCTGCATCCCAAAGCCGAACTAGCCAACTAATTATGGATTCATCGGGCTGTCTTGTATAATTCTTTCTTAAACCCCGAAGATCTTTTAAGGACAGGGACTCATTATTAGTTTCTGATCTCACACCAGTGGTTTTAACTCTTGATTTTACATCAGGAGGTGTTGAAGGTCCTTCTCCTGCATCCTCATCATTATCCTCCACTGGCCGATCGGTCTTCTTGGTGCACTTTCCACTCCTTGTACTGGTAGCCACAGCCATTGGTTGAAGCTTGCTTTCTAATTTCATTCCTGTCCTCGAGCCTGGGGTGCTAACTACAGCCTGAGTAGCTGGCATAGTAGCTATGTTATCTTCCTGTTCCCTTTCCTTTGTTTGTTGTTCTTCACTATTTAACAGGGTACGATAAGCATACGCCAGAGCCCAGCTCACTGTAGTAATCTTTTTTTCCTTGGAGCTATTGTGGCATTTTTCTTTCACATATTTTACCACCTTAGCCGGGTTCTGAATTTGCTCATGTGAAAAATCTCAAACTATAGGATCAGAAAATTCCTTTAACATCTGGCCCAGGTCTTGCCATTTTCCACACCACTCAGGACTCCTCACACTTTGTCCTGCTGCTAAATCAGGAGTCACACCAGCACCTCTAGAAATCTTAGCCCTGATTTTATATAAACTGTAAACTGTGTAGAGGAAGCTTACAACATTAAACATTAGAAAGATGATCTTTTTAATACTAAAGAAGAACTGCACATATCCTAATAACGAGGTAAAAAATTCAGAGGAGACAAAGGGAAGCAAAGGCTGAAAAGCCTCCTCCCCTGCTTCTCCTTTAATAAACTGGATGCATATCCATAACCAGGATCCAGAAGATATCCCTGGAACCGATTCCAGCATTTTCATAAACTTCTTACAAGCAATTGCAACTAAGCCCAGTCTAATCAATATTTTGGTCATTATCCCTCTAGTATAAAAACTACAAATAAGGGACAGTACTGGAGCTATTTCCGGGCAGGAAAATAACCCCAGAGACCAAAGAGGCATTAAAACCTCAAAAAACTCCAGTATCCAGAACCACATACTAAAATCCATTCCAAACAGCATTATATACAGTTACACAGTTTTTTCCACTTTTTTTGGTTCCCCGTACGGGCCACCAAATTATTTGTCCAAGTTTAGGACAAAACTGGGGAAAAGCCTCCAAAGGAGCCTTCCAAAATAAACCCCCCTCACAATTCCTCCCCCCCACTGGGCTCGGAGAGAATTTTACTCGGGGGGAAAAGTGGAAAAAACTTGTTTATTAACAAACACAAGAAAAACACTTCCCAGCAACAGGAAAGTACAATCCCAGATGACAAAAGAACTGTTTTTACTAAAGTGAGAGACGGTCGCTGCTGGGAAGGGCGAGAAGCTTCTTGGGCAGGCTCCGGAGGCAGTCTCTGATGTCCAGGTCCCGTCCGGAGCCGGTACAGATCTTGGAGCTGAAGGAGAGAAGGGGGAGGGGAAGGCAGCAGCCGGGACAGAGCCGGGGCAGCAGCAGCAGCAGCGGGCAGAAGCAATAGGGCAAAAGCAGCGGGGCAGAAGCAGCGGCCGGGGTAGCTAGCGCAGCAAGCAGCAGCAGCAGCCGGGGCAGCAGGGCAAGCCAAGCAAGCACAGCCCCGGGGCACCAACCCCCCCCAGGGGGGGAGGAAGGGCACCGGCGGCAGCTCCATGCAGACAGCGAGGTGTGGGAGCGGGAGAGGAGCAGACAAAACACTAACTCAGGACACTTGGAAAACTAAACTGTAAATGACAAAAGCCGGCAGAGAGTAGAGGAGCTGGGAACAGGGGAGCATCCTCTTCACTGGAGCACCACTTGGAGATGAAGGAGAGGGAAAGGGCAAAAGGGAGGAAAGTCAAGTGAAGATAAAAAAAGAAAAGCCAAATTAAGTTTTAAAAGGACTCATTGCTGAGTCCAGCCCCTTTTTGTAAAGCCTACTGAAGAACTTCAGATATCAAAGGTTGAAATTGATTTTCCATCTTCAGCCTGGCGTTGGTTAGTGTTTAATACACTAAGTACCAGACTAGTATAAAAGGTTGTGAAGATTTCCCAGGGGAAAGAAAAGGACAGTGTGCTCTGGCTTTTTGATTCAGCAAAAACTTGACTTGGTTCCACTTTGCTAACAAGCGGTGGAAACCATGGGCAGTTCTGGCAGATGCCAGAAGGTGATTTCCATCTGCAGTTTGCCAAAAAATGCCACATAGCTGGAGACCCTGAGCTCTTTCTTGTACTCTGAGCTGGAGGAGGAGCTGCTCGGCCATCACCCAGAGAGGTCCCCTGGTCCCAGCTAAGGCTTTCCCTGCCTGAAAAGGAAACAAAAATGTCACCCTGTCCCAGCCTGGCACTCATTTCCTCCTGCACTGCCTCTGCTCCAAAAGGAAAGTTGCTGAGTAATTTGGGGGATTTTGGCAATGCTTTTGCTCTGGACACGACCTCCTGGCAGCGTGCACAGACACACACCTGCTGCAGAGACACTCCAGGGCTGCCTGTGACAGCCTCCTCCCACAGTGCTGCCTGGACTGGCAGCAGTGTGCAATCCCTGCTATAAGCCTGGAGGCATTGGGAACGAGGGAGGTGACAGAGCCAGGATTCACACCAGAGGCAGTGCCAGGGTGGCAGCAAAGCCCAGCACTAGCTTAAAAATTGCATTAAAGCAATTCTCTGCTGAGAGGCGAGGCCATTGAGGATGGTTCCTTTGGGGAAATCTGCTGCCCTGAGAGAGGCAAAGGCAGCGCTCCTGGAGCTCAGCCCAGCCAGGTGCAGCACCCTCCCAGCCCAGCCAGGCACGGGGAACCTGCAGGGACAAAGCAACCTGGCCAAAAGGGCTGACAAGGAAAGGAGGGAAGCAAAAAATAAAGATTACAGAGACACAGACCTGGACAACAGTCCTGGTTTAAAAGAAGGAACCTCCACTGGAATGGGAAAATGCAAACCTCTTCCCCCCAAGTTATTATAACCTGGGAATCAACAGGCTTCAGGCAAAGATATGGAAAAAGGAATATCAATTCTTTACTACTATATATATGTGTCCTGGTTTGAAGTACAGGTGTCTGCCAATAAAGGCAGAAGTTTTTCTTTGAAATAGAGACTTTAATTCCACTCCCTCCAAGTATTATAATTGTTTGAATCAAGGACTCTGAGGCAGAGATAAGGGGGTAGGAATAACAGCTCTTTTACTAATATATCTAACCGTACAAGCAGAAACAACACCAGTTGCTAAAATTACCAACAAAACAGAACAGATAACTCAGTTCCAGTCCTTTCTTTAGCTGCAGGCACACTCTCTCTGCGCTCGGTCCTGGTGCTGCAGATGGAACAAAGCCCCCCAGCTGCAGAGAGCAGGCGGGAGCGGAGGCGGGAGGGGGCGGCTGTGGCCACGCTGGTCTCAGGTGGGAGCGGCTGGAGCGGGCAGCTCCTCGCTCACCGTTTGTGTCCAGGTGATTCGCTGTGTCCTCAGAGGCAGGAGGCTGCAGCGGGGCAGATGCAGGGCAGGTGATCGCAGAGGGTCTGGCTCTCCTGCTTTCGGCCGCGTGGCTGGAGACGGGAGATCCTCCTCCAAGCTCCCGGAAACATGAGTCCCCTCCTGAAGCCCAGCTCCCACCTACCCCTTTGTCTAGAGTAATCAAAGGTCCTGGGTGTAACCTGGCCAGCTCCATTGGCATCATAATGGGAAAAATTCTTTAAACTGACACAGTAATAGAAAAACACTCAACCCCCAGCAATATGTATATAAGACAGACAAACAACGGCAGCAGCAGTAACAACAAACAAAACCACAGATCCAGAGACAGCCAGAACCACAGACAAAGTCACAGCCAGAACCACAGGCCCAGCCAGTGACAGCCAGAACCACAGACCCAGTCACAGCCAGAACCACAGGCCCAGTCAGTCACAGCCAGAACCACAGACCCAGTCAGTCTCAACCAGAACCACAGACCCAGTCAGTCACAGCCAGAACCACAGGCCCAGCCAGTCTCAGCCAGAACCACAGGCCCAGTCAGTCTCTTCTCTCGGCTCCAGGCACTCTCCCCGTGGCTGCAGTTCCGGGCACAGCCGGCAGGGGCGCTGCTGGCTCCCGGCCGGGCAGGGCGGGTGCGGTGCTTCCCCCATGGCTGCAGGGGGCGCTGTGGTGTGAGCGGAGCCGCCTCTCCACACGGCAATGGCGGCTGAGAGACAGAGAGAGAGAGACAGAGAGAGAGACAGAGAGAGAGAGACAGAGAGAGACAGAGACAGACAGAGAGACAGAGACAGAGACAGAGACAGACAGACAGACACAGAGAGACAGACAGACAGAGACAGAGACTTCCTTTGCAAGCCCTCAGCAGGCAGCCGATCCTGGCCCCCGCAGCAGAGGACAGCAAAAGAAGCTGCAGCAGGAATCTCTCAGTAGCCAGCTGGGAAGGCAGGGATGTGCAGCATCTGGAGTAGCAAACGAAATGTCAGAGAAACTCCGCAGCTGTAGCAGGAGCCCAGGGCTGTCCCGGCCCGCAGGGTGCTGGGGCACAGTGCAGTGAAAAACCCGCAGCAGTGGCAGAGGGGGAGAGGGCTCAGGGATCCTGGGGTTTCCCCTGAGGCACCCGAGTAGATGGTGAGGGTCCTTTCTTTGGTGAGGCAGTTGTTAATAAGGTCCCAATGCAAAGGCCGCTCTCTCGAGCAGAGCTTCACTCATGGTAGGAGAAGGCAGCAGGAGATGCCATCCCACAGTGGCTGCGGATTCTCCTCAGTCTCACTTGTGATGTCGAGAGCGAGAGCGTGCCAACCCGGACCTCTCGGTATCTCTGCCCTTCCCAAGAGAATGCCCCTCAGCTGCCATAGTGCAGCCAGCTGCCCTCCTCCTCCTTCTCTTTGGCCATATCTTTTGTCTCTCTTAAGTATCAGTGCTTTTGTCTCTTTGCAACAAATGGGAGAAAATTCCCTGAGAGAAAGAAACTAAAGGAAAAATCCTAACCCCCAACAACAAATGACAGCAGAAAGAAGTGTAATAATCGAACCTTGTAACTTAAAGATGGGATCACAATCCCACGGGCATTGCTCCAGGGAAATCCAGCCTGCACAGGTGTGCAAAGCTGGGGATCAAAGCTGTCTGTCCCAGAGAGCTGCGTGTGCCAAGGGAAGGGTGTGAGTACTAAGGCCATGTGGAGTGGAAGGAGCTGGGGAGGACCAGGTGTCAGACACGCCAAAAGCGTGCAAAAGGAACTGGTCAGTGAGCTTGGCCAAGGCAGCCAAGCTCCAGGCAGGGGTTTCAGGCAGGCAGAGGGTGTACAGGGGTGTCTGCAAAGCCACCTGACAGCAGCTGCCTTTACATCCTGCTTTATTTGTGCTCAGCTGGTGCCTTCCAGAGTGAAACAAGAATGGAAAGCCTTGTGTTCCCTGTGACTGGGAATAAGGCTGTCATCCCTCAACACCTGG
Organism: Oenanthe melanoleuca; assembly: GCF_029582105.1. Taxonomy (NCBI): domain Eukaryota; kingdom Metazoa; phylum Chordata; class Aves; order Passeriformes; family Muscicapidae; genus Oenanthe; species Oenanthe melanoleuca. Next base: position 497,523 of record NC_079361.1, read on the forward strand.
AGAACTGCCTGGAGAACAGAGGTGGGATGCAGAGCCCAGCACGTGCTGTTCCCCATGTACCCGTTGAGCAATCGAGGTAACACATGCCCTGCAAACATCTCCACCATGAACCATGCAGCAGGACAAAACTGGGCAGACAGCCAGGGCAGGAGCCAGACCTCCCCTTTTCACAGAAGGCAGCCTGAACACCCAGAGCAGTGGCCACTGCTCTGCAGCTGGTGTCCCCAGGTTCCATCCCAAGGGGCTGGAGGTGCCTGTGCTGCTGTGGCCCAGGAGGACTCTGAGCACCCTGCACAGGGAGATAGACTCCTCCGGCACTCAGGGGCTCTTATCACCCACCTGCAGCTGGGCCGAGGGAGGGGATATGCAGCAGACTCTGTGATGCAAACAGGACTGGGCACTGCAGGAATAGGAGGAATTGCCAAATTCAAGTGTTGGATGAGGTCCCATGCAGGCTGGCAGCTTCAGGGCATGGGAGGTCACTGCCCAGAGAAGGGGAGGGGGAAGCTCAGTGGGGTGGTACCCAGACAGACTCCCAGCTCTGCTCTCCAGGCCATCCAGCCCCTCTGGACTGTGCCCTGCTCACTCAGACAAGCTGGAAGTGCTGGGCAAGCTCAGTCCAGCCATGAGCAGATGAGGGGGTCAGAGGAGTGGGGAGCAGACTGAAGACCTTCCAACCCATCCCAAACCTGCTTTCCTGGAGACAGCCTGCAGGCTGAGCAGGTGAGTACTGGCTGTCTAAAAAGTGCTGAATGCTGTGACCTTTTCATCATTCCTTCTCTGCTTTATCATACTCAGACAGTCTTTGAGTCTTGCAATTCCCACTTTCAGCAGTGAATCCTGTATCCCATCCTGTTGATTGACTGTTGATATGCTGGCATCCAGCATGGAGAGTAGAAAGTGAGACCCTGACGGATGAAGTGGAGGAGATGAGTGGAAGAGGTGAGTTTTCAGAAGGGAAAAGGAGGGGGAACTGTCCTCTGTTGAGAAAATGCATCCTGCTTCTGCTGTGGGACAACTACTGAAGGTGAAAGCACTGTGGCTTGTCCCCAGACTAGGCTTTTCATGGGATGGGACTTGGTGACTGCAACACTCCCACCTGAACTCTTGGTGCTTATCTGTAGACCCAGCTCCAGCACCAAAGGCTCCTGAGCTGACATCCTTGGCCCTCTCCACTGCTGATAGAGAGACATGAATTTGGGGCCATGGGTTATGGGTCTTGGGGTAACATCTGCTGTGGTCAGCACTGGTTAGTGCCCTGACCTGCCTGTTCTCCTCCCACAGCACCAGAGACACCCAGGCTCAGGTCCAGGTGGCTGCACTGCAGATGTGCACCCACTCACTCAGGTGCCTTCTCCTCCAGGAAACTGAGGTCTCCTTGGCCAGGATGTGTGCCATGGGCCCTGGGGCAGGGACAGAATTGGGGCAGCAGGGAGACAGGGACAGTCCAGCTAGGGGGTTTTCCCACTGTAGGGAAAAGGAACTCACCCTTCTGTCCCTTCCTGTCCCTTCTCTTGCTGGGGTGGGTGCAGCCCTGGGGCTGCCTGTTCTGAGCAGCTTCTCCTCCTCTGTCCCCAGCTGACGTGACTCTGGACCCAGACACCGCCAACCCCTTCCTCATTCTGGCCAGTGACCAGCGAGGGGTGGCCCGGGGGGAAGAGTGGACCTTGCTGCCCAACAACCCCGAGCGGTTTGACACGGAGCCGTGTGTGCTGGGCAGCCAGAGCTTCACTGTGGGAAGACACTGCTGGGAGGTGGAGGTGGCCGAGGCAGGGGACTGGTGGGCTGTGGGAGTGGCCCAGGAGTCTGTCAGGAGGAAGGGGGTCCTTAGTTTTACGCCCCAGGAGGGGATCTGGGCTGTGGGGCAGTGGTTTGGGCAGTACCATGCTTTCAGTGATCCTGACTGGATCCCCCTGCACCTTACCTGCCTCCCCAGGGCCATCCTGATCTGCCTGGACTTCACAGACAAGCAGGTGACTTTTGCTGATGCTGAGAGTGAAGCCCCAATCTTTGCTTTCTGCCTGGCCTCGTGTGCTGGGGAGGGGCTGCGCCCATGGCTCTGGGTGGGGATGGACTCGTGGCTCAAGCTGTGCCCCTGACAGGGAGGGAACATGGGGGGGGCAGGGGAGAGACTGGGAAGGCAAATGCCATCACCTTGGGTTTTGGTGCTGGGAACTGGGAGGGTCCTGCATCCTGATGCTTTCTCATGGATCCCCTGGCCACCAAGGGGATGACTGGCAGCTCGTGGAGGTGGACACCACAACAGAGCCTCCTTCATCCCCCCACCCCTCAGCTGGGAGTGCAGGGGACATGGGGAGCACAGGGAAGAGCTTGGTTCCCAGTGGCCCCACGAAGGGAACACCATTGAGTGCCAGGGACCTGCAGAGCTGCTCTGTACGAGGCCATGGAAAATACAGCAGGGTCCAGCTCCCCCAAGGGTACTGTAGTAGTGCCTCTGGCTTTTTTCAAGTTAAAAAACCCCAAACATAGCTGGATACTCATGATAATGCTTATCTTTCCCACACATCCAGAGCCTCTCCTTGCCTGACGTGCACTGGCAGCAGTGCAGGAAGGGAAGCACTGAAATCCACAGGAGAGGCAGTTCCCACAGATCTGTCATTCTCTGATCTCATCCCATCAAGGTCCCAGCTCACAGGATCCTGCTAAATCCTATCCTTAGGAGAGGAGACGGTGGATGTAGGTGAAGAGGACATTGCCTGGGTCCAGCCTAGATTTCATCTCTCTCTGGTTGGACCTTCTGGTTGGCCAGTTGTCATTGCTGTGGTGACATCTGGGCACAGGCAACAGTATTGGTCTCCCTGCTCTACTCCAGGAGCTGCAAAGTTGCAGCACTGTGTTGATCCCAGGTATCTGCCCCCAGAGCTCTGCCCTAAGCCTCTTCCACTGTGGTAGCACAGGGATCTCTGCTCCCAATGAGGCACTTCCTACTCTCCATGGGCAGGAGCCTCTGAGACTGTCCTGTCTTGCTTGGGGTAGAGTTAACTTTCCTCTCAGTATCCAGCATAGTGCTGGGTTTGGGATTTAGGGTGAGAATAGTATTGATAGCAACAACCAAACCATCACTCATGGGGTGTTTACCCAAGCCAAGGATTTCTCTGTGTCTCATGCTCTGTCAAAAAGCAGCTGCACAAGAAGCTGGAGGGGGAGCACAGCCAGGACAGCTGACCCAAACTGGCCAGAAGGATATTCCACACCACAGAATGTCCTGTCCAGTGTGTAAACTGGGGGAGCTGCCTGGGAGGGGCCAATCACTGCTGGGGGACAGGCTGGGCACAGATCAACGGGTGGTGAGCAACTGTATTGAGCATCACTTGTTCCACTTTTTTTTCATTACAATTATTATTATTGTTAGTATTATTACATATTATTTTGTCTCAATTATTAAACTGTTTTTAGCTCAAATCAAAAGGGTTTTTTTTTCCTTTTTTTCCCCCCATGCCTCTTGGGGAGTGGTGTGTGACTGAGTGGCTGTGCAGTGTTTAGTTGTCAGCTGGGGTTACACCATGACAGAGGTTCACAGCAGAAGGTTGGTGTATGGAGATGGCAGATTGTTAGCTCTGTATTTTTGTTCTTTGTCATGCAAAACACCCCAAAAGAGTTGTGCTATGCAGTTAGGGACACCTACCTCAATCAAGAAGAATAAATTCCTTTCTGAAAGCCATCTCAGTCCCTCAGACTGGAGAAAAGTTGGGTTTTTCAACAGATTGGTGTCTGGGAACCTCTTCACTGGAATTTTATGGTTTGGAGGGAGTAAATTTTGTGCCTTGGTTTCCTTTTTGATGTGCCCCACAAAAATTACATTTTAAAAAATCAGCTCTCTGGGAGCTGAGTTGCATAATTGCAGCATTTGTGTGAGAAACACACAATTTCATGTAGAATTGCACCACAAAGACTTGGGGGACTTTAAATTCAGCCCTCGTGCTAGAGAACTGGAGCCACAACGGGTAAGAAGGCTTAAGGAACACCAGGGTCCTTGAGCAAGGCTGGACCCACATGGGCTCTGAGTGGTTTTGGGGACAACTGGGGCTGGGAGGTTTGTCCCATACCCAGAGTGGGCACAGACAGCTCATCATGGCAGTGACTGCTGCCTCCTCAACCAGTGCCTGGACACTAGGCCACTCCCAACTGGGCAACTCCACTGGGCAACTCCCAAGCTCCCAGAGCCCTTGGTCCACAGCAGGGTGTGATCAGACCCCTGGGACCCTCCTGCTCCCAGGGAAAAGTGCAGCAGTGGGCAGTGGAGGCATCTCAAAGAATGCATTGGTCTGTCAGACACACTCCAAGCAAAGCTTGCCTGGATTTAGCACATCAGCCAAGCAACTGTGACTGAACACCCTTCCCATGAAACTGTTTTCCCATGAAACTCCTTTTCCACAGTGAGGCTTTCTCAGGGACTTGTGTTCCTTTTATGCTGTTCTCCTGTTGCAGATGCTGCTTTTCCCCCCACCCTGTCAGACCGCTGTGTGACATCACAGTGTTATTTTAAAGGACTGGCTGAGCCAACCATGGCACACTCTTTCTTTAAACCTTTTTTTTTTTTTCTTTTAATATAAACAAGCCCAGAAAATCCTTGATTTGACAGCTTGGCCAGGAAACTCATCCAAGGTCTTGCTCAAGGCTAAAGCCTTATTCAGGACCTTGGAAATGCATCCAACATTGGTGTTGCAGTGCTTTGAGTGGCACTTTAAATGGGCAGCTTCACAATTTCCAACCCCCTCCACCCTGCAAGTATGGCATGACCAGATTTATAACACAGATCCAGGGCCAGGGGCCAAGGCTGCAGGGGATGTTGAGCCTCCTCACTGCTCCCCAGAACAGGGAATGATGGCTGCCCAAGACTCTGCCCTGCAGCCCCTGCCTTGGTGCTGGCCCTGGATGGCTCTCAGAGCCAGCTGGTAGTGAGCTGGGGTACTTTCAGGGAGGCAGCCTGGGCTCTGCAGCCCTGGCCCCTCCAATAACAACACAATAACCCAAAGTTTGTCTCACTTTTATTTACATCATTGCACAGCCCGTTTCCCCAGAATGCACTGGAACGTGGTGGGTCAGACACCAACTGCCCACATCCACGAGCTGAACAACTCCTCTGGGAAGGAGGACAAGACTCAAAGAGTCACTACTGGGTCTTGCAGGGGCACATGCAACAACTCCAATTATTGGCAATGACAATAAAGTCACGGATGCTGAGTGCAGCTGCAGCCACACAACAGCACAGGGCTGGGCCCCCACTGCCCCAGCCAGGGGCTTCTGGCTTTCACAGTTGCATATTTGGATTAACAGTGGGTTTCTTAACTGGACCACTGGCTCCATGAAGTCCTTACCCTGGAGACGTGCTGCGGGAGAGAGCATCCCTCATCACCTGCCAGAACTTGGTGCATTCAAGGACCAAGCTCCTGGGAGGCAGCCAGGGCTGGGAAGGTTAAACCACCTCCCCCATTTTTCTTCACTGATGATGTCCTGGTGACAAGGGGGCTGTTGGGAAGGGGCTGAAGGAAAGGGCACCCAGGACAAGGCACAGAGCAGTGGTGCAGAGTCTGCTGCCATGGAAGGGGTGTGCAGAGTGGGGAGTGCCTGTGTGGGAATGGGATGGGACTGGAGCAGGGACTGCAGCAGCCTCTCCACCAAGAGTACCAGGAGCAGAGTAATCCCTGCATGAGTGCATGACTGAGGAAAGGGCACACACCCATGGGTATGTGGAAGAAGGGAAGGGACAGTGGGGGGCTGGCCACGAGAGGGGAGCAGAGATGTGCAGCCTGGCTGTAGCAGAGGACATTCACCCCATGCTCACACCAGCTCCGCAGGCTTGGAAGGGAGACCAATTCAGGGCAGATCTCAGGGCACAGAGAGGCTGCTGCAAGATATGTTGGGGTATCCCCAAGCTGCACCAGAACCCTGGGAGAGGAGAGCAGAGACAGACCAGGGGCCAGGGCTAAAGCAATCCTGTTGGGCATGATGGCACACTGCTCCCAGCTGCTCAGGCCACCAGCAACTTCCAGCTCAGGGTGAGGGAACACATAAGGAAACACATCCTGCTTTGCAGCTAGAGAGAAGAAAGAGGAAGAAGTGCACATGGTGCTTTGAATTCAGGAAATTACAGATCTCCATCTCTCAAGGCATTGCACTGACCCACTTGCTTTCAGCAAAGGGGCAAAGGGACAATAGTGCATGACCAGCACCCACTGCAAGGACACAGGCCCCTCTGAGCCTGCCTCCTGCCTGCTCTCTACCCTCACCACCATGGAGCCAGAGCCCAGGCTCCAGCAAAGCAGCTGGAGCACACACACCTGGCATGGCAGTGTCACTGCCAGTGCCCTCACAGCCTGTGCCAATCGGCTCAGGAAAGCTCAGCACCAGGCATGGGCGCTGCCTGGCAGGATGAGGAGGTGGCAGAGGCAAGAACCAAAGCCAAACCAGGGGGACTCTTGGCAGAGGGGGCACTCTGAAACAGAGGGCTTTGAGAGCTGCATGTGCTGGAAATGCAGGTGAAAGGAGGAGGAGGAGGAACACCAGCCCCATAGGACAAGGGACCCCCCCCAGAGCCTGTTCTCTGGAAACCAGCAAACTGAGGGTGGGGGTGGTTTCACTAGAGGACACAACAGGCAGGGAGCACCACCAGGATGAACCCAGTCCCAGCAGCTCCTCTGGAATGTGCAAGTAAAGCACAGAGACAGCCAAGAGCACCTGCCAGCGCTGCAGGGCATGGCCTGTCCCCTAAGGTACGAGTGAAACTGATGCTACAGGAGGTCCAGCCTCAAGGTGGCCAAAGGACATCAGCAAACAGAGACTCCAACTCCCAAGTTCTGGGGTCAGGAAAGCTCCTTTCTCAATCTTTTCAGAGCAAAAGGCAATGGGCTTAGCTAGCATGGAGCCATCTCTCCCCACCCTGGGATCCTCCATCCACCTTTGCCAGACAGACCAAGGGCTGAGTGCATCCGAGTCCTGGGGATGAGCCAGGATCTCAAGGAAAGCAGTTTGTGAGATCATGTCTGCACCGGAAAATATTCTCTCATTCTGAAACTGATTTTGAAATTCTCAGAATTACAGTACTTTACAATACAAAATGTCTCCATTCGGTATTATGTCATTTTACTCCTTCTGGGATTGTAATAATTATTAAAAACACTCAACTTTCTAGAAAGGACAGAACACCACAAAAGAGACCAAAGAGTAACGGGAAGGCTGCTGCAGTATATCAAAACCAATTTAGTGCAAAGGAGAAGGGGACTTTCAAGAATGGTTGATGAAAAGTGTTCTTCATATGCTCATTTGGAGAAAAGGCATTGATTTAACCTCTGAATGAGATCAGGTTGCCAGCTTCTATCCTGAAGCTTAGAACATCAACACAAAAGGATTGAAACACAATATACATGGCCATTAAAAAATAATATTATATATAGATATATATATATATATATATATATATAGAGGGAGATGTTTTCCACGTATGGTATTTCATTATAGGAAAGTGTCCCTGCAGACAGGCATTTTCTGCCATCGGGCTCTTTCGGGCCATTTCACACACAGATGTTGATTACGTGTCTCTTTGCCAAGGTCTAAAGCACGTGCTGAGCGTAGAGTCCCTTTGGGTGGGATGACTCAGAGCTGCCACGTTCCCTGGCTCTCCGGGACACCCGAGCCTCCACCTTGCTGGCTCACACGGTGGTCTCGTCCGCGCTCTTCTTCACCAGCTTGGCAGCGAGGAGGGAGTGGGGCACGGGGCGGGGGCTCCGCGAGGCCGGCAGCATCAGGCGGACTTTCTGGTTGGTCCTTCGCCACTCCGAGTACAGCTGGCAGTGGTAGCGGAACGAGACCTGGCGGCGAGAACGCAGCTGTCACCAACCCCCGCGTGCCACAGCACACTGGCACAGCCCCATGCCAGCGCCCCTCGGCCAGAGACTCCTGGCTCTGAGGCAAAGGAACCGGCACTGAGCAGGGTTTGGGGCACCCCGTGTCCCCAGGCTCTGACAAGCCATCCTCCCTTCCTGGTGATACCAGGCTGAGGGGGCACAGCCAAAGGGGCCTTGTGGGCAGCACCAGCAGAGTGAGCGGGGTTTGCTCAGCTGCCTTTGGGTCCGGGCTGGTGAAATGTGGTGGGGATGAGCTACAACTCGCCTCTTCATCCAGCCCCAAGCTGCAGCCAGCACCTTGGGTGAGCAAAACAAGGGTCTGAGTCCAAGCAGCCTCCTCCCATCTCACAGATCCCAGGTGACCTTCTCCATCCTGCACAAAAACCTTCCCTTCTTTGTCTGCAACAACAGGACAGCATCTGGACTCGTTTCTTCCTGACAACAACGTGGCCTGGGAGACTTGTCCACCCGGAGGGAGAACAGAGGAGGATGTAAAGGCTGCAGGACCCGGAGCAGCCCAGCAGAGGCACCAGCTGGGCCTGCAGTTTCAGAGCAGCCCTGCGAGGGGAGCTTCGAGCTCGACTTAAACACCGAATCCAGTCAGCCACTGATCTAAACTAGCCTTTCTCACTGGAAGCCTTTAGCTGGCAGGGAGGATGTACCAGGAAGTGCATCTGACACAGAAAACTCAGTAAAACTAATACTTCTGGATGGGCCTATGACACATTTTATGAGAAATGAAGCTGTGCCACTGAGGTAATTGAGCTTATTGATCAGTGCACACCCCTCCTTACTGTTGCAGAGGGACTGTAGCAATAAGTCTGGCTGTTTGCTGACAAACTCATCTCCCAGTTTTCAGAGAATGGGGGAGCTAATGGTGGAAACCTCAAGGAAGGCTCCTGCTTCTCACAAAGGAGATGCAGCCTTGGCTACAGCCTCTCTCACAGCCCTCACACTGGAACCCCCTCCCACATATTGGCCCCTTGTACTGCACAGCCTGGGGTTGAATGAGCTGAACAGGAATAAAGGGGCTTCACCTAATGTCCTCCTCTGCTCGAGGAAAAGCACAGCACAATTAGAGCCATTTTAGTCAGGACTCGTTACTGCACAAACATTTTTCCATTTCCTCCAGGTTTCCAGCTCCTCCCCACCAGCCCTGAGATAGAGAAGACGGAAACACTTAAGGTTTCCAATTTTAGCCTGGCTTCCTACGGAAACAAACTTCATGCAGGAACATGCAGCATGGAAACTTTCCTCCATGGCTCCTATGCAAGACGTGGCTCCAGCTTTGCCCCAGTTAAAGTACCAGCTCATCCTGCCCTGACTCCCAGGTCTGTGGGGGAGAGTTGTAAGGAGTGTCCAGCCCCAGGGGAAGGGGTAGCTCTGAGAAACTGGAACATGAGATAACAAGGAAATGGACTGGGGAATTTCTGTTGCCCACAGGACTGCCAGCTTTTCAGGGTCCCACTACTCATGCAACAAGTGCACTTCTTCCCTTCCCAAAATGGTGCTTCCCAGCAAACAGTTGGAAAAGGGCATGAGCACACACAGGGCTTAGAAGAGGACTGCCAAAATCAAGATCCAAATCCAGAAATCCACCCAGTAACTGAATGGGAAACAGACGGAAGTCCCTGGCCTGGCAGCCCGTGAAGAGAGCAGCCCCGGGGCCCTGGGGAGGGGCTGAGCCTCTGCTTGTGCCACACCCAAACCCGCATTCCCTGTCCTGTTCTCAGCTCTCAGCAAGCTACAAGCTCCTGGCCCCCTAATTCAGCACATCCAAAGATGCCAAACAAGGCTCTCCCAGCACGGATCAGTCCAACACCTAGACTGGCTCAAGTGCAGGTTCCTGCCAATCCCCAGTACCCCCCATGAAGCAGTGGGCCAGGGCAGGCTGGCTACCAAGCCTTGACTCATGGCTGACTACACAACCCAGCATCAGAGAAGCCATAGGTTTCCCCAGGGCCAGAGAGTTGCTTCCATGCACCTGAAAAGTACTGCACAGGAGTTTGTTTAGTTGTGGCCAGAGACCCCCAAGGCCAATGTGCACCCCAGCTGGGCAAAGCCAGTCTGTGCTGAGCAGCAAAAGCACAGAGGGACACGGTGGTAAATTATTTAGGAGTCAAATGTGTTCCATATTTTACTTTTCCCCTGCACTGCCCAGGTACCAAGTTTGTATTTCTTCTTGAACCACAGATGGGCCACGGCCTGACCCAGACCCATCCCAGCTCTGGCACCTGTGCTGGATACCTGACACTTGGGGTACACTGTGACAGTCTGGAAAGCAGGTGACCAGGAAGTGGTTTTCCATTCTCAGCAGCCTGCACGTGAAGATAACTAAATGGACAGGAAGGGAAGGGCCCAAGGTGTTCTCACACAGGACAGCTCCTGTCTGAGCAGGAGCAGGACCCTGCAGCTGGCACTTACCAGTGTCCAAAGGATGTAGATGGTGAAAAGTGCAATAGTGAGTGCTATGAGCCCGATGGCCTCCAGGCGGCTGTTGAACTGCAGGTGGTCCTGGGCCCCGCGCAGACACAGCCAGCCCGAGATGGCCGCCAGGGGGGTGATGAACAGGAAACACACCATGTCACAGAACAGCGTCCTCTTCTCATTGCGGGGCCCGGGGTCCTTCAGCCACTGCGGGAGGGACAGCGGTCAGTCTGGGGAGCTCTGCCCTGCCTCGCCCACAGCACCTTCTCCAAAACAGAACCGGACACTGCCAACGCCAGCTTCAACAACTGACATGGGAATGGAACAAACAGCTAGGGAATGTGCACAGGGGAAGGCAGTCATGAGTACAGAAGCTCCTGGGCTCTCCTCTGGATGGTGAGGAGCAGGCACTGCAGGATGTCAGTCCAGTAAAGCCTGGCCTAATGTGGATCTGACAAGTCTTGGATTGAGCTTCAACAGAAACAGACCCAGGACTCAAACTGGTGAATGACCTGTGGGAAAGACGGGCACTGGGGTCTGCAGCAAGGCCAAGCTATAAGAGCATCTGTCCCAAATCTAGCCCTCGGGTTCCTTTGGGAGAATCACAGCATTTTAGAGTTTCACAGGCAATCTCCAAGTGTTTCCTTCTTTTGGGAGTCCTGACTTGCTTCCAGTCTGGGTTCATTTTAGATAGTTAACTTCACAGCAATTGTTCTGTTTTCCTAGGATTATGCTATTTTCATCCTTTCCTTTCCTTTTTTAGAATAGTAAGAAGCTGTGGTTCCTACAGATACCAAATCATTACAGCACATCTTTACTGGGATCTGTGTGTGCTGGCCTGCAGATTCTTCCTTCTCCTCACAAAGACAACTGCCTCATTCAGGATTTTTTAAATTTTATTTTTAAGTACAGCTTGGAGAATATTATTGAAAAGGCACAGGCAGAGCAGGGAAGAGACTGTCAGAGTCTGGGCTGTCAGGCCAATCCTGCTGCCAGACTTGGAGTGCAGTACCTGCTTTGGAACAGACAGCTTGAGAAGGGATCCATCTGGGAACTCTGCACAAAAAGCTCCTTTCCCACTCAGAAACCACGATTTAAGGAGCAATGCAGAAGTGGCGGTGGCAGATACACAGTGAGACCTTAGCACAGGTAAACTGAGGATGTGGCTGGCCAGAGGCATGCAGAGAGAGCAGGCCCAGAGGGGAGAGGGCAGGGGGCACACAGGCAAGTGCAGATTTAACTGCAGCAGGGATGATCAGTGAGACAGAGCAAAAGGGCAAGAATGGGACTGGAAGCACAACGAACTTCTGTGGAAATGGGAAAAAGAAGGGGGAGCTGGCAAACCTGGGCATGGAATAGTGGGGTAGCAGGACTGGTTAGAGCCACAGGAACAGCAGCACCTGGGAGGGACACTGAGCCTGACCAGGAATTTCAGCTGGGAGGACTCATAACCACGATATTTTAGGGGTGTGACCTGAATCACCTGAACACTTTTGTGGTAACAGTCAAGGAACTTTCACTGATTCTAAAACCATTTCGAATGTGACTTGATGGACAGACAGAAGAAAACCTCAAAGAATCACAGAATCACTAAGGTTGGAAAAGACTTCCAGGGTCATCAAGTCCAACCACCAACCCAGAACCACCTCCAAACCATGCCCTCAAGTCATCCACCCATTTTTTGAACACTTCGAGGGATGGTGGCTCCACCACTGTCCTGAAGCCTGCTCCCTTTCCAAGAAGAATTTTTCCCAATATTCCCCCTAAATCATTCCTGCCAACCTTGAGGCCATTTCCTCCCATCCTGTCCCCTGTTCTCTGGGAGCAGAGCCCAACCCCCACCTGACTGCATATGCCTGTCAGGGAGTTGTGCAGAGCCAGAAGGGCCCCTCTGAGCCTCCTTTTCTCCAGGCTGAGCTCCCCCAGTTGCTCCAGCAGCCCCTTCTCCAGCTTTGCTGCCCTTCTCTGGACACACTCCAGTGCCTCAGTGTCTTTCCTGGACTAAGGGGCCACCCCAGGATTTGAGGTGGGGCCTCACCAGTGCCCAGCACAAAGAGATGGTCAGAGCCCTGGTCCTGCTGGCCACACTATGCCTGATACAGGCCAGGTACCATTGGCCTTCTTGGCTATCTGGCTCATATCCAGCCACTGCTGACCAGCACTACCAGGTCCTTCTCCACTGGGCAGCTTTCAGAGCAGGCAGAACTGTTGTCTGGACAGGAGAAGGGAGGCAGAGCTGCAGGTCCCCCCTTGTATGGCTCTGCAGAGGAATCAGTGTGATGAGCTGATGGGGACAATAAAGACCACACATGGAGTCTGAGCAGTCCTGGGAGGAAGTGAGGGTAGACAGTAACTCAATGGCACAGGAAAGCTGCTCCCATACACTGCACCTCCTGGGCAGCCCTAGGCTCAAACCCAGCCACGTGCCAGGCTCTCCCCAGTCCAACCAGGACAGGGCTGCCTGTGATATAGCACCCAGATGAGTGCCAATCACCCCATCTGGACCAAGTTCCCTCTAGCAGCAAGCCCAGAGCACCCTATTCCCTGCAAAGACATCTTGGGGCACTTTTGACCTTTGTACAATAAGAAACTCAGGCAGATAGGTATTTTACTGCATCTTAATTCTGTTTTATATTCCTTGTGCCTTTTGAAACTCCTTCCTCCTCCCCAAGATGGGAGACAAACATATAAAGGCAGGAAGCAAATTAATTTCCTTTTGAAGTAGTTGATTTACTTTGCTAATATGCACTGACACAGTAACAGAATGCAATACAATAAGCCACTCTAAGGGTGCAGAATTTCTGGCACAGCAACACACTGGTGCATATGGGACTTCAAATAAACTTTGCAAACAATCCATAAAGTGGTCAGACAGATCAAACATTTTTTGTAGGGAAAACTATCAAGTAAGCATGAGAAAGCAACAAAAGCATAACTTGGTCTTCTTCCAGCAGCTTCCACACTGCAATCATGTCTGAGACTGAAAGGAAAGAGGCAGAGGTGGCTGCTTGCTGCCATTTGGGCTTTGAACTGAGAACTGAGCCCTAGATCCTCTTGCAACAACTTCTCTCTGCTTGTGTGACAGAATTCTGGGTACAACCACATTTCTTTGTCCTCCAGGTTGATCCTGAGGCTTTTCAAGATACTGGGATCAGCAGGGTTGTGGAAGGGAGCTCATTTCTTAGAGCCACAGCAGGGCTATGGGATGATGAGAAGCTGACATTTGGGTGCTGCAGTGCCCATGAAGCTTGGGTTAGCCCAGGTGATGGGAGGCAGGAGGGGAGCAGGCAGTAAAAGGCACCATGATACCATCAATTCCTCTGGGAGCCAAGAGCAGAACTCAAAGCATATCAGAGCAGTCTCTCAGCCCAACCATTCCAGCACCTGCTGTGCCATGTATCTCAAGGCTGGGCTGCATTCTGTCCCTTGGGACCAAGGGGAGTGGATAGAAGAGGGACTCTCCCAGTAGCACTCAGCACCTTGCAGTCTGTCTGGGGGCTTAAAAATGGGTGTTTTAAAAATGAGCTTTCATTGATTCTTACAGCTGGCTTCCCTTATGTGGCTCAATGTCCATGGCTGTGAGCTGTCAGCCTGTTTCATGAACACATCCACAGCACAGTACTGGCACTGGAGGGACCAGTGCTCTGCAGCCACCACGTGCTCATGTCTCTCCCTGCCTTGCACCTGGACCACTTGCTCTGGTGGGCAAGAGTCAGGACTAGTGTGACCTGCCAGCCTCACCAGCTGACCCTGCAAGAGTTCCCCATGCACTTCACAGCCACAGTACCACACAAGCATGTGGCTGCATTACAAAACATCCCACATGCTTTCTGCCCATGAGACACAGTTAGCCTGTGGCTTCTCAGGTACCTGTTGATTTTCCTTCTGCTGCTAACCTGGTGCCTGGCTATAAAAGCCAGAAAAAAAAATCACATTAATTTGATCACAGCAGCACTCTTAGCCCTGTCGCTGTCCTGAGGAACATGTTGAATCAAAAAAATACAGCTTTATATAAGGGACTCTCATATCCCTTCTCTGGGCCTGCACCAAAACTTTTCTGCAGGCCATCAAACTCCATGGGCAGCCCCAGCAGAGGGAACACCTTCACTAAGGTGGGAAGGGATGTTTTCTAACAGAGTACCCAGAATTCAGGAAGTCAAGACCCAGAAATACCCCTAGCCCTGCAAACAGAGCAGTTAAATGCTGCAGCACAAAGCTGCCCCTTCTCATCCTCCTTTCCTCAACTACCTGCCACCAATGCTCCACAAACCAAATCTCTCTTTGTACAGGCATGAAAGCTTTCCCTACACCCTCAGCTGCTGGAAGCACAGGGCTCTGGGCTGACCCAAGGGATTCAGGAGCACTAGAAATGGTGGACAGGAGAGGAACAGACCCAAGCAGTGCTGCAGGTCACTGGGACACTTCCCTCCAGAGCAGCATGTGCTTCCATGGCTGGTGGCACATGCCACACCACGACATGTGCCAATATGGGATCACAGCAGTGCCAGCAGCTGCACCTCAGAGAAAACTCACTGCTCTTCTGGATCAGCACAGACAGGACTGGACAAGCTGTGAAGATGGACAGGTAAGGAAAAGTAGTGCTGGTGAGTACCTGGAGTGCAGGGGTGAAGTATTTCCTGTTTTGGCCCCAAACAGGCCATTGCTTTGTGCAGAGCAGTGCCCAGGACTGCACAGAGAAGTACCAAGAGGATCTCATGGCTGGACCTATGGCCAGCATCTCCAGACAACAAACTCAAGTAAAGAGAGAAAGGAAAAGATTAGAGGAGTGGGAAAACAGCTGGAAGCAAGAAGGATTTGTTTTTCACTAGATCCAGGAGTCTAAAAGAGGCATGCATTGAGCAAGGAGAGACGTGGGCTGGGGAAGGGTAGGTGAACACGGATTAGACAACAGTGCAGTGAGTGCAGCACAAGAGTTCGAGGAAAGCAAAGGGAAAAGTCTGTCTGCAAGGAAGATAAGGCTGGAGGAAGGGTGGGGGAGAGCTTATATCACAGCTCAGTTCTCTGAACTGGAGGGCGGGCAGTGAGCACTGCACCAGGCACTGTGCCCAGAGGCAAAACTTCTTTCCCTAATAATGTAAGCAGGAGTAACATCACATTTCCTGCCTGCCAACCTCCCTGTGCATGTTCCAGGGACATCTCTGCAGCACCTCCCACAGCCACAGAGGTGCAGGAGACTCAGGAGATGAAGCAGAGTGACAGACCATGGGAGGTGTCCCCTACTTTCGTGTGATCCACACAGTCAAGTCACTCCTCAGAGAATTTCAAACACATTTTGTTGCGTATGACATTGTGTTTTAAAGTTGTACTTTCAAGAGACAAAAAAAAAAATCCACTGACCATAAAATATCCAGTTTAAGTGAACCAGAAGTATTAGCAATCATTGAAAAGTAACCATCTTTAATCAAAATTGCACCATAAACTCCAAGAAAAACAGTAGGAGCAAAAAACTGTCAGGCTCCTGTACAGCACAGTACCCTTGGAATGAGGAGCTGTTTTGAGGAGGCAAAGGAGCACATCAGAATCACAAAAGCAGCCCATTTATAAATAAAGCTGTTAAAACACACATTGCTGGAAAATATCAGCACTCAAGACATGGAAGCAGAATTTTCTTAGGACTCTCTGAAGAGATTTGCTTGCAAGGACAGAAACAGGGAAACAAAAGGTGTGGCTGGACTGCTCCAACAGTGACTGGTTCACCAGAGAAATCTTTTTTGGAATTAGTGAGATGTCTTAAATGAGTTTTGCCTTAGCAAAGGTATTAAATGCTGGCAGAAGCATTATGATCAAATACTGCATTATACTTGTTAGATTTCACCATGAGGGTATGTTGACTTTCAAAATCCCAGTAATTTCAGCAAAGCCAGAGCCTTTGGTCTCTGCACAAGCAGTTTGTGTCCTCTCTCAGAACAGAGACCTGAAACCTCCTGGCTCCTCTGCCTGGTATTTACATGATGTGTGAATACACCCTTCCTCTGGAGTACAGAGTGATCTTTGCTGGGACTAAACAGCTGCTGCTCTGACACCTGCCTGACCTGCAATCCTGGGACATTTCCAAAGAGACCTGGGCACAGACCTGACCTGACCCCTCCCCATGCCAGGACTGTGCCTTGGAAACAAAGCTGGCTCACAGCAGGGGCAGATGGCCCCAAACAGGAGTCTTTGGGCTGCAGGTGGTATATCTCTTCAGCCCACCGAGAAACGCTCAGAGGGGATAAAATTAACAATAGCTTGAAGCTAAAACACTTCACAAGCAGTTAATGAACTGAAGAGAGAAATGAGAGGGTGGGTACCACAGCAAAACACACAAAACAAGGCAGCCATGGAAAGAAAATACTTTTGCTGGTAAGGTGGGAAAGTAAAAATGGGCAGGAGTGAGCTCAGGTACTGAGCCTGAGGTCTGTGTTATCAATACAGACCAACCCACACACCCACCTCCCTCTGTGGGCAGGGCTGCAGCCAGGGAGAAGGCCAGGAGCTGTGCAGGACTTGTGGCTGTAGAGAGTCACCCTTGGTAAGGCTTTCTGGAAATACACAACGTATCCAACACAGTCCCAAACGCCTCCATCCACACAGCTCTGCCTGAAATCCCAAAGAATAAAGTATCTCCAGCAGTAAAACCACTTTGTAAGAGAAAATAGGTTTTTGATGGATTTTACCTCAGACCAAAGAGAAGAGTTTATGCGGAAGGGAGAACATTAAGGACAGAGGCAGGGGAGGCAACATTTTGATTCACACACGAGCTGCCTGTAACACCACTTATCCTGGTTCTCCTACAGCCAGGAGGAGGCATGCTTCTCCAGACAAGTTGGCACATCCTAACTTAGCCAGCAAAGGTACAGATACTCCCTGAAGAAGAATCCTGGGCAGCAACTGGGCATTTCCTGTGCATTATATTATTAGAACAAAGAGGAAAGTACTTCCTCCAGGAGAGCTGTGTCTGCTGCAACCTACACTTCAAACACTTCATCTAAATATCAAATGCTGAAATCTTTCAGGGAACACAGAAAGTATTCTGCCTGTTTTTACTATGCCAGCCATGCTGGCTAGAGTGTCCTGGAATCATAGCACTTCCCTGCAAACATATAGAGGCCCATTTAATTAACAATCATATAGGAAAAATAAGCATTGGAAAACCATCCCTCTCCACGGCTTGGCCATTTTATTCTCTGCTGGGGACATGCTCCTTACTCAAGAACCCTGGTCCACAACTGTCTTGTGCTGGAGACCACTCCAGAGCCTAGCAGAAGCCATTCTGTCCTCTCACAGCACAGGCAGCAGCATCCTGCACTTCTTGCTACAAAACTCTCCACCCAGGGCTCCAGGTGAATTCTCAATCTCCACCTGCAGGTGTTCAAAACATGCCCCCAACTCAGCCCAGTGATCTCACAGCCTGACAGTTTTCAAAATCCTTTCATGGGTTTTTTTTAGCTTTCAACCATCTTCTCAGTTATAAAATAGCACAATTAGGCTGAACTGCAGGAGATATTTCCCCCCACACCCATGGGCCAGTCTGTGGTTGCCAGAGCTGGCTCTGGGCTCAGACAAGTTCCCTGCTCTGGGTTCAGAGATCAAGCACACTGGCAGTCAACACTGTTAATGTTTTTATGTTGAATGGACCACAACATAAATCAATGCCTGCTTAAAGAAAACAAAAATACAATTTTATTAACAAATTATCTTTCATCCATGCTGGACAAACTCGACACCTTCCTCTGTAAAGGAGGCTGAAAAATTCAATTACTGTTTGTGAAGTGCTTGGATTTCACAGCAGTAAGTTTCCAGAGAAGCTTGTGAGAAAATAAATAGTTTGGTCTTGGTAAACAGGGATTAACACAGGAGGATTAACACAGTTAGCTAGTGAGTGAGCATCTTCCATCCATGGACTGCTTCTGGAAGACAGCCTGTGACCATGAAGACCACACTGTAACACAAATAGACAAGAGGCCCCAAGTAAAACCTAAGGCAACTTTGGCCGTGACATTTCCTGACTTCCAAGAAATCAGGAAGTTTACATAGAAGCATTTCAACTTGGCCATGTAGCTTCCCCCCAGCACTCACCAAAATGTCTCTGGCAGCCCAAAATCAGCCTCAGGCCCTCTCCTTCTGAAGGATCTCAAAACCACATGGACAAAGCCAGTTCTTAATGAAGCTGATGGTCCCTTCCCAGAGATCAGCTGTGCTGACCAGTGACTGCCACAGCCACTATAACCAACTCTAAGTTTTCCCAGGCTGGAAAGGCAGGAGATGGCAGAACCAACAGCATGAGCTGCTTTCTCCTCAGAGGCCCAGCAGCAGCAGATAGCATGTTACCAAATTCCCCTGTGGCCAGGTGACAGCAAAAGAGAGCTAGAATGCTTGGACAGCCTTTCACACATGGAACAGACTCTTCTGCCATGCAGCACGCTCCCACATCATTCCTAGTCCTAGTCTCCACCCATTTATCCTCTGCTCTTAATTTCTATTTTGATTTCACAGCTTTACTTTGGCAGCAGTGGATTTTTTATCAGGGCTCCTCAACAGCACACTCACCACAAACATCACTTCCCCCGAAGTTTCAAAACCTTCCCCACCCCTCCTCACAACCAAGAGGCAAAGAACTTCCCAGATAAGATGGTTGGGGGAATTGTGACGTTTTTAAATGACTAAGCAGCTTCTTTCCCCAGCCCTCTTCTCAGAAACAGATGAACAACTTGGAGGTGACACTTCTTAAAAATATTTGGTGAAGAGCTGCAGCCGGGTCTGGTAGGGGGATGAGATCGCACCACACTGCAGGCAGAGCATTAATAGAAAGTGCAGCCAGCTGGCCAAGGGGTTATCAGCTCCTTCCAAAGGGCTCTGCACCAAGGGCAGGGCCTCTGCTACCAGTGGGAGCTCCCCAAAGCAGTCACACTTTGTCAGTTGACCTCTAAGCCCCAGCAAAGCTCACAGGATGAAGCACACTCACTGCCATTGCCTCTGCCCAGCACAGATTGCAGTGGTGCAGGAGCTCAGAGTGGCTGTAATAGGTCCCAAGGAAAATGAGAAACTGAACTCCAGGTCACTTCCCCAGGCTCCAGGCAAGGATCAGAGGGTTTATAGCATGGTAGAAGTAATACAACAAAACCAGGTGGCTTTCCAGGCAGGTGAACCATCTTGCTCTAGCTGGAGCCCCCCAGCCGTGGTGTGCCAGGCACAGAGCACGTGCTGATGAGCTGCCATGGTTCTGCCACGTCCCAGCACACACTGCTAGGAACAGCACCCAGCACACTCCATCTGCCATGGGCTCTATCAAACCAGGCTATATGCTGCTTTCCAAGCCAGGGAAAACCTTACTGCCCCTGAGCTGCTGGAAAGGAAGCTGCTCTGGGGCTGTACCATGAAGGTGAGCTGCACGTTAGGCTCTGCTCTGCAGCAGGGATCACTCTAGCCAGCTACCTGTGACTTTCCATCAGACTTACCAGCCTCCAGGCTCACAAGGCACTTTAGGCAAGCTGTTCCCCAGCAGACACCACAACAGAGTAGATCATCCCCTTCACTATGCTCACAAAATACCAGAAGTAACAAATCACTGGAATCCCAAAGCCTTTGCCAGCTGGCAGTAATGGCTCAGGGAGTCCACTCATTTCTGAAAGCACAACAGCAGTTCTCCTGTGTTTGAGTTAATTAAATTCTGCCCACCCATCACCTCAGCACTCACAGTTTCTTTGTTGATCAGGATACCCCTTACAGGCTCTAGCCCAGAGGGGCTTTTCACAAATTTCAACAGGAATTAAAATTGATTGTCTTGGAATACTCATTTACCCACACTGGAGTACAGACAAGACCTTTCTGTCCCACTCTCCTAGCAAGCTCCTCATGTCAGATGGAGGCACAGAGCTGGTGCCACAGGAAAAACTTACCCAGTACACACTGGCCTTTGAGCTTTTATTTGAGGGTGCAGTTTCCAAGCCTTTGCTTGTTGTGAGGTGCCACAGCATCGTGAAAGCTGACTGAACACACTCCCACGTGTTTGTTTCTGAACAGGAATATTTTACCAGCTCTTAAACTAAAACATATGAGACTTGCACTCTCAACTTGGCCTGCATAAGCTCTAGCAAGCTCACTGCCCCAGGCTGCCTGCACTGTGCTCTCAAAG
Organism: Oenanthe melanoleuca; assembly: GCF_029582105.1. Taxonomy (NCBI): domain Eukaryota; kingdom Metazoa; phylum Chordata; class Aves; order Passeriformes; family Muscicapidae; genus Oenanthe; species Oenanthe melanoleuca. The sequence goes on from NC_079361.1 coordinate 517,950, forward strand.
CCAAGATATAGCCCTTCCAAAACGTTTTAAAGCAGTGTTTTGCAGCCTCTGAAACAACCATTTGAGAGATACTGGCCAAAATGTAAATTTACATGTTTGAGCAGCTAGGAGAGAAGCAGTAAGACCTCAACAGCAGTAATCACTGAGGTAATGCTCATACAAATTACTGTGCTAGATGGTTTGGGTTAGCACTGTAGGGTAAAGCCTCCTCCTGGTCTGGCATTGTCAAATCCATGACAGTCAGTTTTAAGTTTAACAGTCATTAAAACTTAATATCCATTTTGCAAACTGAAGCTTGAATGCCTCCCCAGTTGGTGGACTCTCTTCCACTCCAAGGTTCACTAGGAGAAAATGGGAGTGTGAGAAACAGCTGGGGACTGTGGAAAGGAGGAGGGAACAAATATTGTTTCCAGAGGGAGGTGGAGAGAGAAAAGATGCAATCTCTGGAATTGATGGGAACAGAAAGAGAAATGTGAAAAGCAATTTAGAATTCCAGTTGTGACTCAGTTTTGACCTAACTGATGGGACAAGGGAAAGGAAAGAGTAGACAAGAGCAGTCACCACTACAAATCCAAAATAACCCTGCCTCCACACACACACTCTGCTGGCAGGCAGCAACAAACCTGCGACAGCCAACAGCTAACAGGAGTCTGCTGCTAAGGATCAGCTCCCATACCTCCCACTGTTGATGGCTGCAGGAATGTGGGGCACCCAAAACTGTTAAGTGTAAATTTCCAGCTGCAGAGTGATGCTTCTCTGCAGTTGCAGAGTATGTTGAAGGAACCCTCAAGCCAAGAGCAGCACACTGACACAGGAGAGCTCACTCAACTGCAGACATATTAAACCATCTTCTAAAACAAACCCTTAAGCCTTTTGTATTGTACCTCACCAGTTTACTTATTCCTCTTTTGGGGATGTACACTTGAACCCTGAGGTCACACAATGGCCTGGTCCATGCTGCCTTTTGTTCCCAAAACAAAAAAACCCAACCCACCAGCCAGAGTCTGTGTTGTATGTTCCAGTTCTGGGAGGCTGATGGACTGATCCTCCTATGGTCAATAAATGGAGGAACATAAGGACCAGCTGAGCCCTGTCCTGTTTTCTCCTTCAACTGGGAGAAGCCCAAAGCAGCAGGAAGAAGCAAGACCTAAAGGCTTTGAAGCACACATCAATACTAGTTTGTGAAGACAGATCTTTTAGAAACAGTATCAGCAATCACCACATCTCACTCTTCAGAACAGAACATAACAAGGAAGGCACATGCAGGAGTGCTCAGGCATTAAAGCACAGCCACAAGCACAGTGTTTGCCACTGGCAGGCAGCACATGGGCAGGTCACAGGTAGGAGGTGCCCCAAACACCTCTACTGAGTGTTTGCAGCTACATCACTTGGTCTGACAAGGGACTCTATCTCTCCAAACAGATCTTCTTTGTGAATACAAAGGTACTGCAAGGAGGAGGAGACAGCAAGAACTACAAGAACAGTAGGGCAATCAGTCATTTTCTCTCAAATGATATGGAAATAAAAATGAAGCAGGAAGAAAATGGTACCTCTGTCAAAGGTCTTGGTCTTCTTTCTACAACAAATTCTGTGTGGCAGAGCTCACAGTAACTTGTGTTGGAGGAGGATAACCATTTTTCCAGGCAGCTCTTGTGCACGGTGCCCAGTGTTCCTGTGCAGTCACATGGGGAAAGCAGTCCCTCCCCATTTCCACCTTCATGACAGATTCGACAGATGGGACCATCACTAAAGAGGCAGAACGAGAGACAAACAGAATGAAATCACAGTCAGAGCAGGCAGAACAACACAGCCACAGAGTCTGCTCCCACCAAGCCCCAGAAAGGCACATGAACAGCAGGCAGTGTGGCACAGCATGCCAGGAGCCTGGTCTCAGGGGACCATGGAGCTGCTCAGGACTTTTTAGATAATTTAAAATCTGGAAGACCCATAACAACAAGAGGAGATGGCACATCAGCCTGGCCAGCTCAGCTGGCCCCAGAAGTGACTGCAGCACACATCCTGCAGTCCGCAGCTCTGCTGACAGTAGGCAGGGGCTGAACTCAACACCAAGCCTGAAGCACTCATGCAAATCCAAAAGCCCAAAGCAAAGCCAAATGACTCACAGTAGCCACAACACGCCCCAGCCACCTACAGCCACTCAGGAGGTTGGCAATCAGGTCACATTTACCAGCTCACCCAGCCACTCTCAGCCCACCTTGGCTCTGCAACCTGGGCTCAGCAGGAACTGCACAAGGAACAGCAATATCTCAAGACATAACTGAACTGACCCTGAAAGCTCACCTCCAAGAACACAACATATTTCACAGCAAGCAGGCACCCAGACCAAGATCTCCAGAATACAAACCCTCTGCCCACCACTACACAGTAACTCTCCACACCCTCCCCAGAGCAACAACTGCTCTGCTGCTCTTGGCCTCTCGGTGCCTGCAGAAATGCTTTGGTGCTTCAAGAGCAACACCTCCTTGGCACGAGCTCCAACTACAGAATCATACAGAACCTCACAGAACTGGAGATACCTACCAAAGAAACTAACAAACACATTCAGAGACACTTGCAACCTTCCCTGCGGGAGGCCTGAGCTGCTCATCACAGTCAAATCTGTGCCCAAGATATTCCTCACACCTTCAGCTGGCACCACTGACTGTCAGCAAGCAGTGCTACACCCTTCACTAGACCAGCTTGCTCAAAGCCCCAGCCAACCTGGCCTGGAACACTTACAGGGATGGGGCACCCCGGCTGGCATCCCAGGGCACAGGTTTCTTAGCAGCCCTGTGCCACATATGGCAGGCCCATGATGAGGAAGTTTTGGGCCCCCTGGGAAGCCTCACATGGCTCTATACACCAAAGTTTGCTGTTCTCAGCAGTTTAGTTCATCTCTTCAGCATTCACCAATCACTGAGATAATTTAGGAACAAAATGCTGGACAGCAGAGGCCCAGGCAGGACTGCCTTCCCTGGACCATGGAAACCAGGCCCTCACTAGTATCTCACTTCCCACCTTCCAAACAGCCATTTATTTCACAGTTTTCCTCTTACATGCCAATTTGGGGGTTTGAGAGAGGGTGAAAAAGGAACATCTTTATTTCAAAGACTCTATTGTAGGCCCTCTCCAAGTCCAGGAGAGAGGTATCAGATATCACCTTTCTCTAGATACTGCTGACAGAACAAAAGTCACACTGAACCCATATCACAGTTCATACTGCACTGCTATTCTGACTTCAAGAAACTCCACTTGAATGCAGAAGTTTGTGGGATTGCAACACAACAGTCAGAGCAAGCACTTAGCAATCTTCAAAAGCAGCAGCACCACTTCCATTAGCTTGCACAGAAAGCAAGAGTGAGGCATAGAAGCACAGTTCAAGGAAAAGGAGCATGCTGGGGAAACAGGTTGGTGGGACATGAAGGAAAGAGAAGAGCCAGCAAGGAAGTGCATGTCAGCTTACTAAAGAAGGAGTAAGATCCCTCTTTTTGTGTGCCACAGCAAACCTCTACCACTTTCAATTCAATATTTAGCCAGTTTCATCCCAGTTGGACTTTTATTCATATTTAGGGCTGTGAAGAAAGTTATACCCAATGTATACCATCCCCTTCTCTCTGCCAAACATCACTGGTGAACTGCTGACCCATGTTCTCTCCTCCTTTTTACATGTCTTTTATTGAGGGGACTTCTTCAGCCAAGACAATCCCTGCAAAATGTGCAACAGGAATCTGGGGAGGTGGTGGAAAGTTCATCCTCAGAGATCCTGGAAACTACATCAGACAAGATTCTGAGCAGGCTTACTCTAAAAGGAGGCTGGATCACACATTGTATGGAATTCCCTTCCAATTTGAATTACTGATGATTCTGTAACATTTATTGCCATAAAATGCTATACCAGAACAGCCTGCATACAGAGCCCTAGTGACACAGACAATCCCCTACAGCCTCCAGTGCTCTCATGCATCTGTCATTTCCTAAGAAAAGCATCTGTAAGATATTTCACCCGTTCTCTTCCTGTTTGAGAAGTTTCATATTTCCAGAGCATTACTATAACCTTGGCTACCAAGAAACAATCCAAAATGAAAAAAAATGCTGACAGTGCATGAAAAAAAATTCTTATCAGACTTAATTTTCCTTCCTTCCTTCCTTTCTCCCCCAGGGTGGGGGCATGCTCACACTCCCACATGATACACATCCAGACACAGTTTCCCAGCAGGCTGAAGACACCCTATCAGTAATTCAACATTCCAATGCAGTAATGCTGATCCTGGCTTTGCTGTACTAAGTGCTGGTGACAAGGAAGGCACTGAAATCCACCACCAAAAGAAACAAACTGGTGTCCATGTAGAAACATAAGGAATCTTGTTGGGGTTTTTTAACCTGTTTCCAGGCAGTTTTCCCTGCAATTATTACAAGCCCACAAGTTCTAAAGGGTTAAACAACTTCTGACCTAGACTATCTACTGCCAAAGAACAAGCTCAATTACTTTCAGATTCTTATTGACCTGCTCCAGGTTTGCCAGATGCAGCAATTATGTTTGCCTCTACACTCTTCCAGCTTCCCTGTATCCCTCCTCCAGGTCTGCAATCACTGCTTCCACCTTGCATTAATGTTTGACTAAACTGAAATTTTGACTAAATTGAAAACAGTAACAGCTGTTCAGACAGGATTTCTGAACACAAAATGTGACCACTCTCAGTAGCTGGACTGAACAATGCTGCCAAATGTCCTCTACGCTGGAGCACACTCAAAATGACAAGAAGTCACACCAGGAGGAGTTTGAGCCAGTGAAGCTGCCATGTGTCCCCTCTAGCAAGAGCTGGATGTTGTAGCTCCAGCAACACAAACACACGCCCCTCCCTGCGGCTGAAGATCAACACCACGCCTTCACTCCATGGACGTTCTGGAACAAGGGCTGTGCTCCCCTGCCAGCCCCTCCAGCATCTCCACGAACAGCACACGGCCCCACCTCCAGTGCCGCCCCAGCTGCACCCACCAGAGGCCGGGACAGCGGGAGCCCAGCGCAGGGCACGCGTGGGCGCAGCCGGCTCACGAGCATTCACACCCAGTACCAGTGCCCTGGCAAACTCCTTCACCAAACAAGACTTGGTTGTCCCCCGCAGCCCTGAGCCAGTACGGGCGGGGAAAGCCGGGCCGCAGCTCCGAGCCCGTCCCCGCAGCAGCCTCACCTCTGGGCGCCCAGCGCCTTGATGACGGTGGAGAGCAGGCGGCCGTCCTTGGCGGTGACCTGTGTGATGTACTGCGGGCGGCCCAGCGCCGACTCCTCCACCGCCTTGGCCAGGGCCGCGCTGCCCGGGCAGTCGCACAGGGAGCCGGGCAGGTGGCAGCAGTCGCCCGTCGTCATGGCAGCTCCGAGCCCTCTGTCCCGGGCCCGGCACCCGGGAGACCTGCAGCAACAGCCACAGTCAGAACCCAGAACCGCAGTGCCCGACCCCTCGCTATCCTCCACCCGCTCCCGCTAGCAGCGCCCCGGGGCCCCAACCAACACGCCTTTTGTGACTCTTCTGGCCCCTTTAATAGGCTTTGTCAGGCTGCCTTGCCATAAAATTAAGGCTTCAAGTGTTCTACTTATATAACTTACCATCAGAATTGCAAATTTGCCTTTCCCAGAGAAAATTCTTGGTAATCACCCTCTAACCTGATGAAGCCTTTCAAACTGAATGTGCTGACACACAGATGGGAGAGGCAACCAGAAGCCCCCTTAGGGCCTGTGCTGCTAGAGCCATCCTGAAAACTTACGTTCATACTATCCATAAATACAGCAAAATTTCACCTGAACAGGGCACCTAAACCACTTTATGTGGCTGGGTTCAGGAGGCCCCTCTCAGCTGCCTTCAGGAGCTTTCTGAGCACTTGAAAGACTGTCCAAGCCCAAAATGCTTCCCCATCCCATCTTTGATCTTGTTTCTCTTTATTTCATTAAAGAAATGCACATGCTCCCATATCTATCCCATATCATTCTATATCCCCTGTGGTACACCCAACAGTGAATGTGTGTGTATGAACCTCCCAAAAGCACCAAAAATCCTCCCTGGGAAGGGCAGCATGCCAGCCTGCCTCCTTTCTTCCCCATTCAACTGTTCAGACCTATCATGACTTTTGCAAGAGCCATTGCAAACAGCAAAGCACACCAGCACACTTTCAACATTTACCCAGCAAAGGGAAGATATGGACCAAACAGAAAATGCAAAAAATGGAGAGAAGATGCAGAGAAAACCCCAACACAGCAAACCAGGAGCTGGCTCTGGTGAGCCACATGTGGACAGGAGAGCTCTGCCTTTGAGGTAAGGCAGCAGCTCGCCCAAGCTGCCAGAAACAGCCACATTCCTCCCTGGCAGAGGCATCCCATCCCCAAAATCAGGTATGCTCCACAGATTTAGAAAAATCCTGGTTTTGTCAATTGCCTTTAACCTGGTCCCTGAGAGGCAGCTGTGCAGAAATAAAGAGCTGAGGTTACAGTGAGTCACGCTGAACACAATCCAGCAACACTGCACTGCTGGTAAAACCAAAATCCCTGTGTCTGTAAACAGAACTGCCTTATGTAAGGCACGCACAGTAATCCCTGCGCGCCAGCGCTGCTGGGATCAGAGCTGGAATGCTGCCTCATCCTGGTGGCTGGATTTCAAGATGGAATAAATCCACAAAAGAAGTTCAAATGAAAGCAATGAAAAGAAAAAAAGGGAAGGAATAAAAGGAAATAAAATAACCACAACCCCAAATAAGATATATGAAAACAATTAGGTTTGTTAAGTTTTGGGGAAGTGGGGGGACCTCGATCCTGGAGGTAGGAGCAGGCAAACAAACTCTCACCATCCCATCCAAGGAAAGGCTTTTTTGTTTTGAGATCTCTGAGCACAACAGGAGTCAATCATTCCCCTGAAACTACAGTTCTGTCAGGTACAACTAAGCCAATAATGGTTTGTTCCTGGTTAGAGGCTTGGCCACACTACAGAGGAAAAAACACAAAAAAGCTGGTACAAGAAAATGATCCTTGGAGCCCTGAAAACACTGATTTTGGTAAGCACAAGTGCTTTTTCACATCTTGGAAATTAAGCAACTCACACAACCAAGGGCTTCATCTACCAGGACAGCTTCCTTTGTGCACATGCATTCAAGAGAGAGAACCCTTCACTGGTGTCTCAGAACCAGTGCCAACCTTGGTAGCATCCCCTCACTTTACAGAATAGCTTCTAATTTCTAATAGAAGATTTTCTAATCTCTTTTTTTAAAGCTGCTCTTGATAACTATCTGTAATCCTTCCTTTGTATTTGAGCAGGAATAAGCTTGAGCTTGTGGGCAGATCAAAATGAATATGAATCTTTTAATCAACTTAGAAATTAACCTAATAGACTCAGCCTCTCTCTCCACCTGTGCAAAGAGGTACTTTTCTTAATTCTCTTCCTCAAAAAAAAAAAAAAAAAAAAAAGGCTACAAACTCTCTAACTTCAAGGAGCAAAAAGTAAGATGATAAATACTGTTGGAATTACTTAAGTCAGCTGTTCTTCAAGTTAAGGGATTCTTTAAAATTAACAACCTCTTACTGAAACAAGCATGAGAAGATATATGCTTTTAATAAAAAGGTCAGATCCATTTGTTCGGCCAAAATGTTGTTTATTTTAAAGTCCAGAGGAAAAAGTCCATTCTGCATACTGGAATAAAACTGTCCTCACTGACTGTGTCCTGGGAGTATTTATACTGCACATCTGACAGACACAGGCAGCCCCATGGCCCTGCCCGGGCTGGAAGGGAATGGCCACCCTGCCATTCTTAGGAAACACGTGGGTTTCTGGTACGAGTTATGTGGTGTTTCCTTGTCAGGGTCCAGCCCAGGGTGGAACCTGAAGTCACTGCTTTAACATCTGACTCATGCCATTCAGCAAATACGAAGGAAAAGCAGCAAGTTTTTCATGGTTAGTAAAGAAGTAACTGAAATCCAAAGACAACATCTGCAGTGCACTCAGGTCCCAGTTCCATACCCCGTGGAACATGAACCATGGTGTACAGCCAAGTCAGTCCCTTTCCTGATCCCTGAAGGATCAGCTCATCAACACACAGCCTTCTCTCACAATTACCAACAGCTAATGCAACCCAAACCCAGTGTTCACAGAATCATTCAGGTTGAAATCATCTGGTCCAACTGCTCCCCCAGCACTGCCAAGCCCACCACTAACCCATGTCCCCAACTGCCACATCCACACAGCTTTAAAATCCCTGCAGGGATGATGACTCCACCACTGCCCTGGGCAGCCTGTGCCAGTGCCTGACCACCTGTTCCATAAAGGAATTTTTTCAGCCTAAACCTCCCCATTACAACTTGAGGTTGTTTCCTCTCTTCCTGTCACTTGTTACCTGGGAGAAGTGACTGACCCTCACCTGGCTGAACTCTCCTTTCATGGTGTTTTAGTGAGCAAGAAGGTCCCCCCTCAACCTCCCTTCCTGAACACCCAGCTCCCTCAGCCACTCATCATCAGATCTGTGCTCTAGCCCCTTCCCCAGCTCCATTTATAGCAGAAACATTGAAATCCCAGGGTGAGAAACAAGACCCAAACAGCTGATTTGAACCACACACTTTTTTTTTCCTAAGCACCTGTGTTTTCTGAGCCCATTCCTTGGGGATACATTTTTTGTCCACATTTGTAAAAAATTCTCAGAAACACTAGGTTTATTATCAACATTCCCTCTGCTGCCACAGTCAGACATAAGTAAATAAATGGGAAGTCTCTTCTCAGCAACATTTTGCATCCTCAGCTTCTGAGCAGATCCAGAATATCTAGAATATAAAGGGCTGAGTTTGTAGAAAATTCTCAAACTGAAAAAAGCCAAACCCTGTTTGTGGAAAGCTGTCTCAGAGGAGTGAATTCTGCACTAGAATTCCAAAACTCAAACACGTGCAGCAAAATGAGCCAGTTCCTTGAAGAGCAGCTTGTGCTCTGTCACTGCTCCAAGGCAGAGACTGGGGTGCTGGTGCAGGATCCTGCTCCACAGCTGAAGTGAAACAAGCCTGCAAGATACTACCCCTCATCAGTCCTCACACACTGCAATGATATATGTAATCCAGTTTCTATCATCCAAAGGCAATGAGTGTGCCCAGCAGAAGTAAGCAAGAGTCAAGGAGCTAAAGGGTCCCCCAGCTCTGCTCTCTTGGACTATGAAGATGGACAAAGCAGTTATTTCTTCCAGACAGGGAAACTACAGCAGGCCAGATGAATGCCTGGATCAAAGCCACAAAGGGAAAAACACAGTCAAGATGAGAAAGATAACAGGAAAGGCTTCAGCCAAATGATGGCAGAAACAGAGACTGTCAGGTGCAGGTCGTGGCTCTGCTGTGCTGCTCATGGCCTGTCCTCTAATGAATATCCCAAACAGGCTAAAGCCTTGGAGCAATCCTGCAGCTTTGACAGGATCCAGAGTAAACTGGAACCAGAGCCAGCTGTACCTGCTTTGGGTGCAGTGTGTACACACCAGGCTTCCCTGGGACATCTCCACCAAGAAAAACCCAACACGTGAGGCTGCCAGAGGCCAAGTCCATTCCTCTCACTGAGCAACCTACCTCCCTGATTACTGCACCCCAGCCCTGGCACCTCACCCATGGTGTCACCAGAGATAACCAGGTTGTGTAGCTAACATAGCCCACCCATCTGTAGGCTGGGGACTTTCTGACCCTGCCACATGTGCAGCCTGCTTTCCAAAGCCATTTTAGCCACTTTGGGCACACAGACACCGGAGTTTTGTCATTTCAAATGTCACCAGTGAACTGAAGGTTTTCAGTTGGTACAGGACTTTTCCAATCATCAGTGCTTTGCTTTTCACCACTAAAACTGGACTTCCCAAATCCTGGGCCCTACAACCATTTGAACATCTCTCTCCATCTCGAGAGATGTTTGCTTTCTCGAGAGAATCGCTTGCTGCACACATCTAAGTACCTGCTCCCACCCCATCTCATCCAGCTAATGCACATCTTCCCGTGGCCCAGATTCAATCCCAGGTGTGCAGCACATACTTCCAGCACCAGTTGTGCCTGCTGAGGCATCAGCCTCACTGATGTACCTGTTACTGGCAGAGTACCCCCTCTTCTACATCTGGCCTCTAGACCCTCACACTCAAGTGATCACACACCTAAGACACAGCCACCAGAGATACACATAGATGGGATGTGATGTGTGGCCTGAAGTGCTCCCTGCTGTTAAAAGGTTGTAGAAGAGGATTAATCTAAAGAAAAAATCCAAAACAAAAACAGCAAAGAAAATACCCCAAGAGCTGGTCCAAACTGTGCAGGGCTTTGTTTTCACTTTTGTTTGCTTAAATGTACTTTCTGCTGAGGGTTGAAAACCACAGTATTATTTTGTTCTTTAATAAAAATACATGATTTCATACATCAACTGACTCCCCAAAGTTACCCTGAAGGTTTGCTACGTAACACCTTAAAAGTACCCAAAAAGCCAGCACAGGATCTGCCCACAATTGACCCATCAGCAACTCTTCCCATTGCTCAGGGTCTGGAAAGAAATCTCATTAGTCCTATGCTCAGAAGTCATCTGAACACAACAGCTCTAAAGTCAAGGTGCAAGGAGCCCTGTCCAGTGAGAAGTGACACAGCATTTATGGCATATACCTCAATATTCAAAATAACATCTGATGCCATGCCACAGCTCCTAAAACATTTTAAAATTTGGGAAAGCATTTCACTCTCCAGGAGCTTCCCTATTTCCTGTCCCTCCTGCAACATTTGGTTGGAAGTTGCAGCTAAAGGAGGTGCTGTAAAAACTTCAGCCATGATTTACTCTTCAGAGGATGCCAGTGGAGCAATGTTGTGGATCAGAGCCAGGAGACAGCCCTGACCCTGGGCTCAAAACAAACCCCAAAAAGCCAGGGAAAAAAATAATCAAAGCATAACATTCTGGGAGCTTGTGAACCTTCTGATAAAGCTTCACACCAGGAAACTCCTCCTACATCTTTAACAGCAAAAGCTCTGTAGTGACTCCAGAGGCTCACCTGCCTCAACCCTGGGGCTGAGTTTAAAAACACATGCTCCAAGTTTAACCCTGTAGCAGCCAGGAGGAGGTCAGAAGCTTAGAGGACACAGCCTTTCTGGACTCCTGTGCTTGTCACATTTGTATCTGACCACAGCCAGACTTGGCTGGGCTGCCTCTCCACTATTCCAAAAACACAGCAGCAGTCAATGGTAACTCAAGGCTTCACTTACTGGCTGCTTGCTGGGGACAAACAACTTCTCTATACCAAGAAACTATTCAAACATATTCTAGAAGATCTCTGAAGACTTGATTATTTAGATTATGGCAAATGGGCTTGCAGACACAGATGAAGAGATAATCTTCCACTTCCATTTTTTCCAAGAAGACTACATTGCCAGGATCTGACTTCTGTTCCCCACTGGTAGAAAAATACTGCAGCAAGCTCTGGTGATCAGTAATTGCTGTTTTCCAAAGCCAGCATCCACAGACATCCCTCCTCTTCAAAACTTCAGCATATGGGATCATCCATAGTAGATCAACATGATGTAGTTTCACTTCATCTCCATGTCTTGAAGCAATGTTAAACTATTGGCTGGCAAAGATGAAGCTCCTGTGGCAGAGCTCCTGTAGGGCTTGGAGGGCTCCCAGCAGGTGAGAGCCCTAACTTTTAAACAAGGCCAAAGGCATGGGTCTCACGTGGACACAGCAGGGCTCCCTGGACTTCAGGGTACCTATCATGTTGTTCACCAACTGTTTTTCAAACGAGATTTCTTCATTGCCTAATAAAGTTACTCAATATTCAAAAAGAAGTAAAAGATTCTAGCTTAGATATTGAGAAAAAAATCAGTATAAAAAGAAGAAGCCTAAAGGACAATTTTTTTCTTGCTGTGCTTGGGAACGATTAGGCTGTATGCTACAGCTGGAATGCCAAAATGAACAAAGTTATCTCAGCTCTTTTGAGACTTTCTATCTGCCACAAGCCTGTATGAAAGTTTACTGCACTTTAATTACCAACATCTGGAAAAAATGAATTGCAACACTAGAAGAAAACTCTTTGCAGAGAGTACCTCCAATCAACATTCAGTCACTTTAATAATGACTTTCATAAGGGAACAACCAAAAACCAGCTGGGACATGAGGAACACCTGCTACTCCTCTGAGGATTCAAAAGACATCAGCTTTTAGAGGTGAATAGCAGCACAACTCACTACATAATGCAACTACACAGTCTCTGCACCCACCTCCCTCTGCATTTTCTCACTCTTTCCAGGGAAAGAAAGATGCACTAGAAGGACTTGAAACTGAAACCATGAACCAGGGTGGAAAAAAAATGTTTATCATGCCTACAAAACAATTCTTCCAGAGTGCTACCTATCACTGAGGACAACAGCCAGCCCACCAGACACAAGCACAGCCCTGCAGTGCTGCAGGGACCAGAGCCATGGTGCCTCTCACATCTCTCTGCACCCACATGCTTTACAAAACACCAGCAGCAGACACTTCTGCTTCCCAGCTCTACTGCTCCAGGGAGTTCCTCTTTAAACAAAGGCAGCCTCTGCAGCAAGGTCAAAGCTCAAGTGCTCCCCAACCCTGCACAGTCACTTGCCAGGTAGTTGCAGGTTGTTCAGAACAAATGGATTTTCCAGCTGTGCATAATACCTATGGAAATAGAATTTTAGTGTAGCAGTAACACATGCACCAGGTCAAGACTGCAGTGCCCACACACCATGGAACTGGTCAGTCCCTTGAAGGGCTCGACTTAGGAGGATGCAAAACATTGCATTCTTCCCAGTGTTTTCCTTCTTGGTTTCTAAAGCATTTACACTGCTATACAATAACAACACTGTGCTGGGGGTGAGCTGCAGCTGGAACAAACCCCCAGCAGAGCATGCAGCAGCTGTGCTCCCCCAACTGCTCAGAGCAGCGCGGCCGGCACACAACCACTGCACGAAACCAGGCAGCACACTCAGCTCCCACGAGACATCTGATCTGGAATTTAACTTGACTCTTCATGTTTTTCAACCTAGCTGTATCACAAATCTCTTCAGAACATCCAGCCTTCAAAGAGCTTTCCGGGAAAGGCACCACTTTGGTGCCTGTGACTCACCACTCTGCTCTGGAGGGCTCCAGACACCAACAGAGAGCATCCCCATGCTCAGCCAGAGAGAAGGATTCACTGATCCCAGCCAACTGTACCAGTGTCTCCCTTCTGCCCACTCCTTACTGCTACAGATTCCCTCCTCAATCCTCAAGTGAAACTCCACAATTGGTATCTGTGCTGCAAAACTCTCTTAGTTCAGTATGCAATGTTTTGTTTAGGCTGCATTCCTTGTTCTGGACACAGGCCTTGTCTGATTTGTCTGCAGGGAAGTACAAGAAAAACTGGGAGGAAATAAATTGAAAACAGTCCAGAACTGAAGTTTACTTTTCCCCTCCCACCACTCTCAAATCCAATCCCAAAAAGCTTTCAGCTAAAACAGGACTAAAGCTCTCAAAGCTTCAAACAAAGAAATCACTGTTTAAGCCAAGACTACACAAGCTTGGTGCATTCTCCTTTTTTCAGAAAAGTGCTTTAGAAGGTAAGTTTGATCTGTTTATACTTTTATTTCCTGAGCCAGTACTGCTCCTTGTCCCTTGTTCTCTCTTTAGGAACTGGAGGAGAATGTTTCCTTCAGTTCATCAGTAATTTTGTGACAACTGCTTAAAATCACAACAGCAGTTACAGCACTTCTGTCCTTGAGGTTAACCACACATAATCATCTCAGGTTCTATCAGGAATTCAAAAGTTTAGTTAGAACTGCTACATAAAATCTGGACTAAAACTTACATCTATTTATATGAAATGGGGCAAATGACAGATTCCAAAGAGTAACACTGCTCAAGAGAGGCTTGGGGCAGCAAAGGCATTTGCAAGGCTGATGGGCAGGAAGAGTTGCAGGCTAGTACAGCTCCTGTTGGGCTGCTTCCTTCACTGGAGGATGCACAGGGTTCAGTCCCTGCCTCAGGACTGCCAGCAGTACCTGCTTTCAGGATTTTGTCATTCTGCACTTCACCTTCAGTGCTTAGGGCTCTCACAGGCTGTAACTGCACAGCAGGAGAGGCACATTCCACCCACAGGAAAGGTGCACAAGACCCTAAGACACCCAGTAGTGACTTGCCTGCTTTCACCCAGCAAGAGGAGCACCCAAGAGCTCTCCCAAGCCAGGTGCAGTGGGAAACCCCCTCTCCCAGCTGAGCTGCATGGCTGCAGCAATGAGCTACAGCTGACCTGGTCTACTTACAACAAAGATGGCACAAAGATACAGGTTCCAGGGAACACCTGCTACAGCTGGAGAGAGAACAAGACCAGGACTGGAGAAGCTGAGATCCTGTTGTTTATGTGCATGACATGACTGTGCTGATAAGCCACACCTGATAAGCCTCAGCACAGATTAATGCGTCATTTTTACCACCAGAGACTTGGACACAGACTTCATGGAGAGCACTTGTCTACTCTGGTTTGGTGCTGTGCTCATTTCCTTCACAGAAAAGAGTCCCAAGGCTTAGACTTCCTCGTGGCTTGTGTGCCCAGATGTCATTCACTGAGATATACCCAGAATGCTTCCAAGGGGACAAGTGTCAGACCATTTCTCTGTTGGGGAAAAGGTGGGAGCTAAGAGCAGACAGAAGCATAAATTAACCATAGTAAATTAGAATAGGAGGGAGAAGAGACACACCAGTTCAAACCTCAGTCTGGAGGTTTTTTCCAGTTTGGAAATGGAAACTCTGAAATCTCCAAATATCCAAAGCTGAGTCAAAGTCAAGTGGATAAAAAAATAAACTCATCCTGTAGTTTATAGTTCACAATGCTGGATGCCTCCCTACATTTTCTAAGAAAAGCTTCTGGGTTCATAGTGTGAAAAACCAGGATATTTTAAACAATAGTGAAAAATGTCCCCAAATGCCCATTTTGCTTTGTGCCTCTATCTGCAGAACCACTACAAAGTCATATCCTGAGGACTTGCAACAGTCCCTCAGACTCACAGAGTCTCAGAGTCCATACCCAGCTCAGCTTGCCATGAATGCATTGTGACTTGTTCTTGGTCATGCTGTTTCATGAAAACTCATGCTTACTTCCTCCCAGGGACACATTGTGTCCTACACGAGCTTGATGTGGGCCATCATCAATCACCTAGAAGAGGAAAGGCCCTGTCCCAGAATCCATGAAGGCAAGAGCTCAGTCGGAAGCTGCTCACAGTCAGTACATTGTAGTTCTACTCATTTGCATGGTCCCCTTGGAGTCCAGAACAGGGTGAGCTCACCCTGCAGCTTCTGTGCAATCCACAGCAAAAAAGAGCAAACACATCCAAAACAAGGAACATTAGTTCCAATGCTATTTTCTGTTTCCACTTAGGCAGTGGTGCTGATCAGCTAACCACACACAGACACCCCCAGCTTTATAGCTGGTGTAGAGTGTCCATGAACTACACATTAGGCTCACACTTGGCTGTTCCCTATGCCACCTGCTCTGCTCTTAGCGAAGTTTAGACTTCCCTACTGATGGAGGCTGCCTGCAACGCTCCCCAGTGCATGCACTGGGGGTAGTTAGACCTTCTGTTCTCAACCAGAATTATTAAATTCACTGTCACCATGCAAGTGACAAAGGGATTTTAGAGTCCCAGCTCCCTTCCCTTCGAGCCTGTTTCTGAAGGGTGAGACACCATCACAGCTTCAAACACACCTGAAAAACCAGGGCACTTCCAGCCTTCAAACACTCCCCTGCATAATCCTTTGGAGATGTAGAAAAGTATTCAAACACTTTAGACTTGGAAAGCCAAGACTAACGTCCAGCTGCTCAAGGGATTATACTGCACACGTGTGAGTGGCAGCCAAGCAGGGTTTTATGTCCCCACAAGCAGGGCAACAAAGGGGACCAGCCACAGCCAATGCAGCTGGCTGACCACAGTGACATCACAGGAATTCTCAACAAGAACCTGGAAAAAGGTCAAGAAAGTGCTAGAAACTGCATCAGAAGGGAAAGACACAGAGATAAATGCTTATTGGAAGGAGAGTGAAGCAAATGAATGAGAGTGCCAAGGAAAATGAAGAAGTGGTAATAGAGAGGGTTAAGAGAGGGATAGAAACAATTCCTTAGGGATAAGCAAATGAAGGGCACAGAGTGGGATGAGAATCACATTCCCACTGATGGCTCTTCATCACACACATCAGGGCAGAGACAGAACACTGAATACAAACAAGCAGGATAAAAAGCCAGAGCTGCTTTGGATAATCCCAACACTTCCAGTTCACCATCATCATCACCAACACCCCACTTGCCTGCCTGCAAAACTCAAGCTCTGCACAGCTCCCTCCAAGAGGACAACAGCCTAAATTGTCCTTGGTCCAGCAGCACCATGCAGTGCAGATGTATCACACCTCGCCTTAGTGGCACCACTTCTGAGGGCACTACATGCAAGCAGTGCACACTCCAGAAGCCTGCAAGGCCACGGCATAGAGTTGTGTTTTGTAATCTTGGTCCCCCCACGAGATCTAGAACATGTAACAAAAGCAAGTGTTTGAGACTGCAACAAAAACACCTCCCATCACAATCACCTTCCTGCACAAGCCACAGGCTTGTCCCTTGGATGAATACCACAAACCAGCAGTTTTGGCCTGTCACGGACTCAGCTGGCTCAAGAAATTTGAGTTTAAATTACAGAAAGTTAAGGACTGCCGGTTTATGAAAAGTCTATCACAAACCCTAAGCTTACACCAGAGGAAAGCAGCTGCTGCTCGGACACAGGACTGCAGCAACCTCTTCAGCTGTGCTGTGCCACCGAGCTCATTCTCTTGGGAAATCTCTGCACACAAGGCAGCGTGTCCGTGTGCTCGGGAGGCAAAACAAGCATCAGAACGCTCCCAAACACGTGAAAAAACAGGTACGGCTGCCCACTGGCAAAGAAAACTTTTCCTAATAACTGCTTATACCCGGGGAAGAATAATTAATGAACAAACGCCGCTTCTCAAACCTCCGGCACTTCTGTCCCTGGTGATGTTTGTACGCGACACCCCCGGCGCTGCCGGGGACAGTGCCAACCCAACCCGAGCCCGCCCGGCCGGGAAGGGCCGCGGTCAGGCGCGGGGACCCAGCACAGCGAGCACAGCGCAGCCCGTACCGGCGGCAGCGTCTCGCTCGGGGCCCGCGCGGGCAGCGGAGCCGGCGGCAGTCGCTCCGCGGGCGAGGCCTCGAGACCTGCAGCGCGGCTCCGGCTCCCGAGCACAAGCGGGGCCGCGCACCAGGGACAGCCCTCGGCGGGGACACCGGGAGGGCTGTCAGGGCTCCCGGGCCCACGGCCCGCCCGCCTCGGCCCGGCCCGGCCGGGACGCCGCTCCCGCCGCCGCAGCCCCGCGCCGGAGCGCTGCCCGTGCCGGTGGGCGCGGGGCCGGCCCGGCCGCCCCCCCCGTCCGGTACCTGCGCTCCCGGCGCCCGCGGCCCCTCAGCGCGGCGCGCGCCGCCCCAGCGCCGGCTGCGGCGGCGGCCGGGCCCCGCCCCCAGCGTCCGCCCGCCAATCCCCGCCCGTGCCGCGCTGACGCAGCTTCCGAGCGCCCAATGGACTGCGGGCAACCCTCCAGCGTCGCAACGCGACCCCGCTGGCAACAGCCGGCGGCCAATAGCGCCCCTGCAGGCAAGCCCCGCCCCCGTCCCGCCCCGCCCCCGACGCACCGGGCCCCGCCCTTCCCCTCTTGCTCCGCCCCCCGCCCCAGCCCCGGAAGGGCCCGGCCCCGCGGTGGCCGCGCACAGGGGCTTGGGGACTCGGGACTGGGGGACACCGGGACACCTGGGCTCGGAGACACGGGACTGGGGGACAGCGGGCCTCGGAGACACCGGGGCTCGGGGACACGGGACTGGGGAACAGCGGGACACCGGGGCTCGAGGACAGGGGACTGGGGGACAGCGGGACACCGGGGCTCGGGGACACCGGGGCTCGAGGACACGGGACTGGGGGACAGCGGGACACCGGGGCTCGGGGATACGGGGCTCGGGGGCAGCGGGACACCGCCCCGCGCGGCACCCTGCGGCCGTGCAGAAGCCCCGGGGGAAGGGTGTACCCGGTCCTGCCGCTCCCCGGGGGCGCTGGCAGGGCACGCATCCCCGCCCCACCCCGCGATCTGCCTCGCGAGCCTCCCCATCTTATTCTGCAGTTGTGTCTCGAACAGAACTTTACACAGACGGTATGATTTGGCAATCTTTATATCCACAATACATCATAACCATGCACAAAAATCGAGTGATGTGTTTATTTACAAAGTGAATTGCACTTAACACAGGAACCAGGAATAAAAGTAAATGAAAGGAACCTCTCCTCTGGTTTGCATAAAGGCCCACTACTATTTATAGCCTACAAAGCCTGATAGTCAACACTACCATGCATTATCTGACCAGTGTAAAATAGGAATTGCTGTTATTTATTGAAACAGTGCAGCCCTGGAGATACTCATTCCATGGAAACATCCATAAATCACCAACTACATTTAAGAGTCTGCAAGTCAAGAGAATCTACCCTTCAGCCCCCACTTACTGTGCTTTACTTGAAGGACAATTATTCTTCACCTCCAATTGTCTGATTTGCCTTAGCTGAAATTCAGGCTCCTACTTTTAACAGTGTTCTATTTTTTTATGGAGGAAAAAATCTTCCCTAAGTGACTGACCCACTTCATTGGGATCTTCTTTTCTTTTACAGAGTTCAGAACCTCAAAGCAAGTTCTTCCTTCTGCTTGGAATGGAAATGATCACCAAGCCTTGGTAAGACTCAGCCAGAAACAGATCCCACCCCCATCTTCTGGAGCAGTACAGCATGCAGGGATCAAATCACCAGGAGCAAAAATACCTCCTGTATATTTTTCCAACAGGTTTTGTTAAATAACTGATTGAAATAAAGGCTGTGCCCAACCCTTCCCAGCCCAGCAAAGAGCTCTGTGTTCACACAAGAGGCGCTGGTCACCAGGGGGTCACAGAACTGCACCCAGATGGGGATATCTCTGGGATCCCATCATCTTTTTACTGCCTCTAAACCTGCCACAGGGGCAGGAAGGCACCAAACTGCCTGCTTTCTACCGAACCTCGATGGCCTCCACAGCACGCACTGAAATCTTTTTAACAAAGTAGCAAGCAGTCACCCATCAACAGCATTTTTATAGTTATACAAGTTTGGAGCTTTAAAACTTTTCTATGGGCCAAATTTCCTTGCTCCGTGCAGGCTCCAGTGAAGATCCCAGACTAACTCACCTGTCTGGAAGCACTGACTTTGCAGAAAAAGAGGCTGGATGGATCTGATCTACCCAAGGTATTTATTTTACCAAGTAGCTGTTTGTGTGCTCAGGGCCAAGTCACTTTTATGTATGCATCTTGGCCTTCACCCTTCCCATCAGTAAGAAGAGAGGCAGCACAACAGACTTCTGCCTAATTTTGCATTAAAAGACCTGTTCTAGACATCAAGAGGACCCTCTGATGGTTGTGTTACTGACAGCACTCAGGGCTTTGTAGTGTTTTCAGTAGTTAAAGGAAAGTCAGCCTCAACATCCAAGTAAAGCAGGCAGAGCACACATTCCTTTTTTCCATAGGCATCTTTCCTGTTACCAGTTTTACAAAAGCCAAATTCAGCCCTCAAATCCCTTGTGGCAGATGGAAGAGAGTTGTAACCTTTTCTTTTTTCCTTACAGTAATACTGAGACACAGCCAGCAAAGCTGTGGGATGAAGCAGTTCAGTTGGGATTACATGTAGTCTGTAATTTCCACATCAGGAAAGCATACTTAAGGAGTCTGGGCTACTGGAGAGCTGCTCTGAATGTCAGACAGCTCTTCAGCATTTCCAGCTTCCTCATGATTCTTCCAAGTCTTCCCCTAAGCAATTCCAGCACAGTAGAGGGCTGGATTGTGGATGTAGTTTCTAAGTTTCTAAGGAGGGCAAAATGCTTCATCAGAACACCAGGAACCCCAAATCAGAAGAATCTTCCCCAGCCTGTGCAGAGGAAGATGGCCTAACCTGGCAGAACTGGTCCACTGTCCTTTTTCTATTGTCACAAACAGCTCTGTGCTTAGTCTGGGCAGGAGCACATCAGACCCACAGAAGGGCTTGTGGCTCTGCCTGGAGAACAGCACAGCAGCCTGGGGAAGAGCCTTGTCCCATACTGAGGGACTACAGCATTAAAACCCCCAGGCTGTTCCCAGTGCTCTCAGGAGCTGTGTGGGTGCACATGTGCACACACACAGCTCCCCTGTCCTGGGTGCCCCCAGCAAAGGGCATGAGGCTGTTCCCTGTCACACCACGTATCTCAAACACTACAGAATGGTCCAAGGTCCACTGGTGCTGAGGGGGCTTTGGACAATGGAGTTGTTCAAGAGCTCTTCAATACCCATAAATTTAACAGCACTTAAACCCTAGACACTGACCTTTCACTGGAACTCTGCAGCAAAGTTTAGAGCCTTCCACAAAGTCAAAGACTAAAGAAAATCTTTCAAGAGACAAGCAAGTGACTAAACTGTTTTTTGGTTTCTTACACCAGGCCAGACTGATTTTAGAAACTTCATGTTAAGAACAGGACTTGCAGAGTAAGTTAATGTTAATACATCACCCTGAACTAATAAGTCTTCTTAACAGTAGAATTCCTCCTTATGCTACCCAACTGATTTCTTTTATATAAAGTTTGTTAAAAAATTAAGGAGCCCAGCTCCACTAGTGTCCATTTGTTCTTGAATGAAATATTTTCAATATTTCAGAATTTTCTGACATTGCCAGCTGTCTGAACACTGACTGCATGTTATGTTCTGGTCTTGGACCACCAAAAAGGAGACTTCCCAGTTCCCACCTTCTCTCAACAGAATGCTAGTGAAGTAAATACCAAGTGTTGCAAGTGCTTCCTGGACAGGAACACCCTTAGGACAGGCCTGTGATGCCTACAGGGGAATTCATGCCCTCATTCAATGGGAATAGGCTGCAAGCATGCAGCCTTTAACCTTGAATGTAACCTCTAAACAAAGCTGAACAGTGGAAGTGCCAGGCACTAAGTGCATCCTGCATTGTAAGCTGCAGCCCTCTCAGTGCATAAGGTACAAAATTAAAGGCATTGGTCAGGAAATCTTATAAAAGAAAAGCCATCAGAGTTAACTGCCCTTAATTTTATTACGTAACCAGACAGAACAGTTGAGACTGGAATGTCAGATTTCCTCTTCAAGCACAATTCACAGTTTCATATTTGCTTTGTATCAGTAAAGAAAAATCAACTCACTAATATGCAGCTGGGATTCATCCAGTGAGGTACAGGCTCAGAATAGAGAGCAAAAACTCACTGCAAATGGCTCCACAAGCCTTCAGGGAGCAGCAGATGGTCTCCAGCTCTTCCTTTAGATGTTTCACCCAATATTTGCCATCAGAACATTCAGTGGATACCGGAGGGGATACAAGTGTGCAAGAACTAGTGAGTGATGAAAAGCCATCAGAGATTAGCACAAGCAAGCAAGAGACTGACTACACAAAGTTGTGGTAACATTCTTCCCATTCAGCACAACAAAGAATTAGAGTAGTTAGCCTGCTGATGACAAATTTGTTACATCAGTGAAGTACAATCATTTAAGAATTACAGTCTGCAGTTCAGTAAAACGGTAAGAAAACAACAGGTTAGTAGGTATTATGTGAAATCCTAATATTATGCATTTTAGTACAGTCAATAGTGAAAGATCATGAAGAGAAAGTTCCAGATACTATGGATCTGCAGAAGTTTTACAAAATGTATAAAGTATTGTGTTTCTCTACAACAACCAAAACCCTTACAAGTGCAGGTATATATGTGACATGAAAATATTGCCTCACTCACTCAGACAGGGGCAGAAGAGATCTAGAGAAAAAGCAGCATGCAAAAAAACAAAAAACCAACCCTGGAACTAGAGCAGATCCTGCTTTCAGACACTGACCTACAGTACAAAAGAAGCCTACTTGTACAGGCTGCAAATAGTTTCTGAAATCAATACGCTGGCACTTACTGTACAATAATGTTAACTGATTAACATAAGCCATGAATAAATATTACACCACTTCATAAAGCCTGCACAGGCATTCATGGTGGCAAAGAAAATGATGCAGACATATTTCATTGTTCCCAAATAAAATAAGAAGAGAGAAAGATTTCCCAAGCAGGAAACAGTAAGCTACACAGCCAGACTAACTGTATTAGGGGTAATTACAGAATAAGTAATGTTATTTTCAACAGTTATTTCCTTATGTGTGTGCAACCACTAAAATCCTCACTGTGAGATTTCATCAGGACAGAAAACAGAGCATTTGGCAGGACAGCTAGTTTAATTTCTCCCCCATGTTTACAGAAACACAAGAAAAAGAGATATTTGACTATGGGAGGAAAATACCTTGTCACCTAAATGTAGTTATTTCTTCAACTGGTAGAGTCAAGTCCCACTGTTCCCCTCCCAGAAAACAACAACAACAACAAAACCAAACTAAAAAAAAACCAACACCCTAGCAAAACCAAAACAAGCCTATTTGATAAGAGTGTTTCATGGGATAATATCCAGCAGCAGATGTTCCAACACAAACATGTCTATCAGATCAGTGACTACATTTCAAGCCCAGAAGTCACCACATGGAAGGGGTTTCAAAGGCAGGGGGATGTTAGCCCTACAATTAAAGCTCTAATATGAGAGGGGAGATTTGGGAGTAAAGGAGGGAGGAGGGAGTCACTGAATCACAGGAGATAGGAAGTGCACACAAGTTTCTAAATGAAGCACAGACAAAGTGGAGGGCACAAGAGTCATCTAGAGAAGGTCACAGGTTCTGACAGCACTGGAGTTTGTTGGATTTCTGTCCGTCGGTGGTTGGTGGGACGCTGATGTCAACGACATTGTTGCCAGGAGACTCATCGTGCGCAGACCGGTCGGCGATTTGCTTCTGCGACACGATGCGGTAGATTTCTGCAAGGAGAGCACAGGGGTCAGAGCCGGGGCACGGCTGCCACGGGCACAGCGCTGAGCCACCTGAACAAGGAAGAGGGCTCTGAAAGGGAATCTAGGCTAACCAGATGTGGCATGTAACATCTGGCTGCCATTCCAGTTCCAGAATGAATACACCAGCTCAGTCTGGAAAAGTTATTAAGACAAGAGTCCCCACTGTCTTCTGCAACAGCACTTCCTATCCCATTCTTTTTCAATGACTCTGTGAAAATTGAGATTATTAAAAGGGTTTTCAAATGGGAAAGGAGCAGAAATGCTCATTTCTAAAACAGGAAATCATTGTCTTTGTAATTAAGAAAAACTGGGCAGCACACTCTAGAAACACAAATCACCAGGATGCTGGGAAACCTTTGCAGCAGCAAGAAGTTAGCTGATGCCCACCTCTGCTCCTGGCAGCCTGCTACTGCCAAGTAACAGCAATGCTCCTCTCTGCAACACATCAGTTTTCCTACTTATGACAGCAAAAAGCTGCATGGGTCCATAAAGCCCCATCCTTCTCCAAATGAATTTATTTGACTCAAACTAACTTAGGCTTGAAAGCACATAGATCCAAAAAGCTGTAACCATTGAAGAGAGACTGCCAGCTTAAAAGCTTTCAGAAACAAACTGTTTCAGCTGCACAGTTAGGAGAAATCTTGTAAGTGGAAAGGTTTTTAAGTTACTTATTTCACTGACTATAAGCCCTTGATCCAACTTCCTTTCATTGTGAAACAGGAAAAGGGCAAATACCTCCCTGGAAGTCTGTGGTAAATATTATGGTCACATTTATACAGCCACAACCCTAAAACAGCAACACCCAAAGCTTTTAGTTAGGATTAAAAATCACGGAGGACTCTGCAGGGCTTGTTTCTGGGGGTTGTTTGTTAAGCTGCTTTTTTTTTTTAAGAATGTGCACATATTTATGTTTAAAATGAAAACCTTTAACTCAAGGCCAATCTTGTTGCCACTGGCTGCCTATAGATCTTTGCTGAAAAGGAAGAGGAGGGTTGTTCAGAGGCTGTCACATCCTCTTTCTTTCCTCCTCAGTACTGTATTTGAATTTGAACTGTTCAGAGTTGTTGTCAAGTCCCCTTTGCTTTGGGGGAGCAACTCTTTGGGTTTTTTTTTGTGGGGGCTTTTTCTTCCAGTCCTTAGTGGTTCCTCAAACAAGTGGCCAGTAAAGAAACTCCTGTCCTGCTGTTCCCACTCTTCCCTCCACCAAGTCCCTTGTGGTGGCTCCCAACTCACTACTCTACACAGCAAAGGTTCCTTCTCTCTCAGAAGGAGGATTCTTCCCCAGGAGTAATCACTTTAGCAATAGCCTTTTCATGACTTCTCACTCTTATTATCCATGTACCTTTGTTACCCAAACTGGACAATCTCAACACATCTGGGAGCCCAGGATGCTGTGAGAGAGAGGGGTCTGAGTTCAGTTTTTCCAGGCCTGACCTCAGTTTGAGTTGTTATAGCATTGTGGCTCTTCTAGAGTGTCCTCAGGCCAGCATCTCTAACCATGGTCAGTCTCAAGAAAACACTGCAAGGGAAGACAGGATGGATGGTGACAGCTGAACTACACTCAGAGCACTAAAATCCTCTCTCAAAGTGCCAGGGAAGTTGCCTCAGACCTAGCCAAGTGTCCCAGATCAGCCATGAATCTGCTACATGGTGCGAACCCAGCCCAGCTCCAGCTCTGGGCAGTTGGTCTGCCTCACACTCCAGTTCCTTCACTAGTGGCTCTAATAACACAGATCTGCTGGGCAGCAAATACAACCCATTCCTCATCTGTCAGGTTTCTTACCTATAGAGGCAGCTTGGCTACCCCTTTTTTCCTGTCTGCCTCTTCTTGGGCACCTTGGAGTCAGACTGGGGGTTGTTCAGTCTGGAGAAGAAAAGGCTCTGGGGAGACCTTAATGCAGACTCCCAATATCTACAGTCCCCCAAGAGCGATGGAGATAGACTTTGGGTAAGGGCCTGGAGTGCCACCACAAGGGGGAATGTCTCCCCACTGCCAGAGGGCAGGGTTAGATGGGATAGTGGGAAGGAATTGGTGGCTGTGAGGGTGGTGAGGCACTGGCACAGGTTGCCCAGAGCAACTGCAGCTGTCCCGTCCCTGGCAGTGTCCAAGGCCAGGCTGGACGGGGCTTGGAGCAGCCTGGGTCAGTGGAACGTGTCCCTGCCCATGGCTCACTGCCAACTTTTTATCCACCAGAATCCCTGGGTCCTTCTCTGCAGAAGATCCTGTTGGTGCAGTCACCTATAACCCTTGCAATCAGCTGAGAACGAGTTCAGTAGTCTGAAAATGGTACCAGTCTGCTTTGCTGCAAGAGAAGATACTGGAACATTTAATTTCCAACATGGCTAGGGCTTCACTGCTGAGATTTTGTGCAGGCATGGAAGTACAATTACTAGATTCCTTTACAACAGTGCTATTGCAATAGCCTGAACTTATAGAACATCAGGAGATAGACACTTTCAGGAGACAGAAACAAGTGTATGGGGTGGGAGGCAGAACACAAAGGTGAGATTAGAAAGCTTGCAAACTAACCATCGTTCCCAATGTAATTCCAAAACTACAAAACGTGCCCAGGAAGAACATCCACCACCTCAGCAGCTCCTCTGAAGCCATAACAAACCATACCTGTAAGGATGTTCTTGAAGGCTTCTTCTACATTTGTTGAATCCAGAGCAGATGTTTCAATAAAAGATAAGTTATTTTTTTCTGTAATAAATAAAAAGTGGTTCAGTTAAAAACTTTAATAACACTTTATTTCCCATTTACTTTGAGGTTTTATCTTTTATTTTAGGCCAAACCATCCAGGGCACAGTAATTTTTTTTCTTTTCCCTGTTGCACAAGAACACCTCGGTGCTGCAGTTCAACAACATCTCTTTTGCCCAAAGTGCAAGAACATTTTCCCCACTGCAGCCCTTGCTCAGTCAAGCAACACAAAATATCCTTCTGTTCTGGCTACAGATCACACAGAGGTACCTTGAGCAAGAGCCCCAGCAAAAGCACATCTGCTACTACAGAGACACAATTCTCCTCTGCAACCTCAAGAAGATCAACAGAACTATACTTTCCTAATCAGACCCCACTTCCAAATAATAATCACCCCTTGGAACACAGTCTATTTTCTTCTTTCCTCTTACAGTGCAAAATATTTTTTTTAAATTAAAAAAGAGAGTGATTAACACTCAAATATCATACCTAGAATGGTCCTGCATCACGTGCCCAGGAACAGGCACATTTCAGTCATGGAGCTTAAACAGCAACAATTAGACCATCACTAGCAATTTAAAACAGCCTTAGGAAGAAGTGAGGGACAAAGGTAACAAGCTGAACCAAGTGACCAAAGTAATAGGCTATCTGGGGCACCCACCAACTTGTTTTCACTTCTCTTAGATAAACGTCACTTCTCCTCCATCTGAAAATTTGAAGCAGCTTCATTACCCTCAGGGTACTTGCTTACCAGCAAACTTCAGAAAGTGTGTATAAGCAAGCCTTTGCAGTATTTCGAGAGGTGTTTTAGAGGTTGTACACTTACATTCCACCTCCAAGCTTGACAGCCACACAAAAGCTGAATGTCCCCAGGCCTTTCAGGGAAAAAGAATATCTGACCAGTGCTCTGCCAGGTAAGGAATGCAGTAGCAGCATCTTCTATAACCCACTTGACTTCTCCCAACAAATGATAATTTTCAAGCCTGATGACTGCTGCATTTAAGAGAGACTAGATGACACTAATATATGCATCAGTGTCCTAGAGCAGCAACAACCCCATCTAAGAGAAGGTTCAGCATTCAGCTGTAGCTATCCACATTGATACCTACTCAGCAGAAGCAGGTCTCTAGGAAGGAAGGACAGACATTTTGTATTGTGATATTTTATGTTTTTATTGTGATGTGTTCTGTTCTAAATGTTGCTTACTGTTTCTAGCCTTGTTAGAGGAAGTATTTAATCTTCAGCTATCAGGCAGCTCAAAGACAATGTTTCAAAAACATGAACTACCACTAGATTTAAAAAGCAACAGAAAACCACAAACTAAAAATGATGAAAAAATTCTCCAAAAAAACTAACTATACATGCTAGTTAATAAGTCAGAATATTTTAATTAAAAAAAAACAACAACTTAAATGTCCTTTTTAGGATTCAAATTAAAACTTGAGGTGAGAGTTCAGGCCTGTACAAAACAGTGATCACAGCAGGCCCTGTGCCCCAAAGCCCCAGCACAAACCTGCAAAGGCCCTGGACAGGGATCACAGCAGGCCCCAGGCCCCAGCACAAACCTGTGAAGACCCTGAGCACGGATCACAGCAGGCCCCAGGCCCCAGCACAAACCTGTGAAGGCCCTGAGCAGGGATCACAGCAGGCCCCAGGCCCCAGCACAAACCTGTGAAGGCCCTGAGCAGGGATCACAGCAGGCCCCAGGCCCCAGCACAAACCTGTGAAGGCCCTGAGCAGGGATCACAGCAGGCCCCAGGCCCCAGCACAAACCTGTGAAGGCCCTGAGCAGGGATCACAGCAGGCCCCAGGCTCCCAAATCCCCAGCACAAACCTGCGAAGGCCCTGGACAGGGATCACAGCAGGCCCCAGGCCCCCAAATCCCCAGCACAAACCTGTGAAGGCCCTGGACAGGGATCACAGCAGGCCCCAGGCCCCCAAATCCCCAGCACAAACCTGCAAAGGCCCTGAGCAGGGATCACAGCAGGCCCTAAAGCCCCGGCACAAACCTGCAAAGGCCCTGGACAGGGATCACTGCAGGCCCTAAAGCCCCGGCACAAACCTGCAAAGGCCCTGAGCAGGGATCACAGCAGGCCCCAGGCCCCAGGCCCCAAAGCCCCAGCACAAACCTGCAAAGGCCCTGAGCAGGGATCACAGCAGGCCCTGTGCCCCAAATCCCCAGCACAAACCTGCGAAGGCCCTGGCCTCGTCGGTGGGCACGGCCCGCAGGTGGCGCAGGTCGCTCTTGTTGCCCACCAGCATGATGACGATGTTGTTGTCGGCGTGGTCTCGCAGCTCCTTCAGCCAGCGCTCCACATTCTCGTAGGTGAGGTGTTTGGCAATGTCATAGACGAGCAGAGCCCCAACAGCACCACGGTAATATCTGAAACCATGAGGCACAGCCCTTCAGCCAGAGCTCTGTCCCAGCCACAGCCACAAACAGGCCATCTAGCTTTTCTATCATGCTTTCCACTTTGGAAAAGGTTGTGCTGATGCAGATACTCCAGCTGGAGTGGTTTTGAAGCCTAAAACCAAGTCCCAAATGCAGTGTTTTTTCCTAATGGCATTTCTAAAATAATCCACTATGTGTACCAATATGCTGGAGAGCCTACAGAAAGCAGGACTGAAAACGTCCTGTCTGTTCCAACCGTGTGCAGAAACCCACCATTGCAGAAACTTGCTCTGAAGTTCCAACCTAATCTTCTGCTAGGAAAACAGTCCTTAATAAAATGTCAGTACTTGTTCCCGATCCTTCAAATATCTCCTGTCCGTCCTACAAATTAAACAGGGGACTCTGGGCTATATTCTCACTGTATATATATCCACAAACCTCTAATCCAGGAACAGAGTTTGCCCCCTCAGCACAGGTTTGGGCCCATTTCAACACAAGCCAAGGGGTCAGCTCACCACAAGCCTCTCTGCATCAGCAATCCTGTAACATCCATATCTCTCTTCCACACAATCCTACCATTTCTCCTCAGTTCTGCAGCAGCTGTCTGACATACTGTTGAACTGAGTCAGGGCACCAAGTCATCAGAAAACATTCCCTTTTCCCTGATGTTTGGCATTTTGCTGGCTGAGCAGGCTGAACTGGCTGAGTGATGTGTCAAGCAGCAGTTAGTGCCAGCACAAAGGAGAGGCAGGGTCACAGGACTGTAGCTGCAATAGCTCCCAGCAGTAAAACCTGTTGTTGTTGACCCAGACCAGACTAGTAGTTTTTACAGGAAGAGCAAGAGTCACAAAAAATTTCAGAAAGTCACACTATCTTTTTTTTCCAGAAAAGATGCAATTTGAAATTGTCATATCTGCTTCTGCATCCCTTTTCCTATAGATTGCTCCCTTTGGGCTCCGGGCTCTCCTGGTTTTCTCCCATCTTGACAAAATTCCCCTTACTTTGAGTTTAATGGCTCAATCACTTTATGACTGAGAAACATGTTTTTACCTTTAAAAACTGATAGATACACGTCTGTAATGTAAGAAAATCGACTCACTGATCAGAAAATGCCCTGGAGAACCAGGCCTGACCAAAGGGTTTGCCTTTTGGCCTCTGCCAGATACTTTTGCCCTCTGCCAGATACTTTTGCCTGCACAGAAACAGGTAGACCTCAAGCCCTCTGTGGATTAACAAGGTCCCATAGGTGAAAAAGCTTCTCACCTCCAGGGACTGTGCCTAATGCTGCACAATCAGCACTATTATAGTTGCCTTCCTACTTCCTGGCTATTCAATGTGTGTGCTCATGGACCTAATTTTCAGGGCTGTGACTAATTCAAAGTCATTGAGATTTCAAGGGACTTTGTGCTGCACATTTTCCTAAAAATTCCCTCAATCTCAAGACTGAGGGGGCAATGGAGACCAGAAGTCATGGGTGTTACAGTATGCCTAGACCAAAACTTGATACTAACAGTACCCAGCTTCCATCTGAAATGATACTCACTCCACATAATGAAAACAGTTCATTCAGCGCACACAAAAAAACAAATCCCAGAACTCAAACAGAATTTCCCACAGTTTTGATTTAAGCTGTCACTTGTTTCCATTACAGTAACACGAAAATCTAAAATTTACTTTCATTATATTAATCAAGGGAACACAAAAGTATTTGCTATCTTATGACTTGGATCCATATTGAAGTCTGTGACAATGACTCTGTCACATGTGCCAGATATGTTTCATTCCCTACCCATACATTTATGTGCAGCATCTCTGCTAGAATTCTGTGGAGCAAAGTCACAGTACTCACGCTGAGGTAATGGCACGGTATCGCTCCTGGCCTGCAGTATCCCAGATCTGGGCTTTTATCGTCTTCCCATCCACCTGGATGCTCCTGGTGGCAAATTCCACCCCAATGGTGCTTTTACTTTCCAAATTGAACTCATTGCGTGTGAAACGTGACAGAAGATTACTTTTCCCAACTCCAGAGTCTCCAATCAACACAACTGAAAGAAGAGACATTATTTTCACAATTAATTTCTCGTACCAGCAGCAGAGACCCCACACTGCAGTGAGGCCTGGCATCCATCAGGAATGCAGTCAGATAATACAGGAGAGCCAACACAGACAACACCGCAGTCTACTATACACAGCTTGCTTCTCCAGCCCCAGAAGAGCCCCAAGCTGTTTTGTGGTCAGCAGCTGCCCAGTCCTCAGAGGTGAAAATGAGAAATTGCTACAGTGACTGTCAAAGCCAAACAGTGCTTTGGAAGCCCCAACCACTGCAGCAGGCTGAGGTAAGAGGTGCCCCTCACACACTCGACCTTTGGCACAGGAAGGCTGCAACCCAAATTTTAAGAAACACTACAGGCAAGAACATGGTGACCTGTCTGCCCAACAAAAGCCTTTGTACAGTATAGGTATACTCTATTTTTATTAAAAAACTGAAAACATGGTAAGTAAACAATTATTTGCAGTTCCTGTTGGAGTCCTACAGGGTGTTTTATTTCAATAATTTAATTAATAAATACATTCACCACAGAAAGGGGAAAACAGGAGACATTTGATACTACAAAAAAGACACAAAGCAAAGCAGAACTTCATCCAGCAAAACAAGCTGTAGTAGACTGCATGAGAAGAGATGAGCTAGAAACCTCTGCCTCCACATGTGGTGCTGCCATGCTAACAGAAAAATGTAAGTACAGAGAGATCTTCCAACACACAAAGCCCAGCTTTCTTGAAAGGAATTGTGAAAACAAAGGTACATTTTGTGGCAGGAGGCTCCCTCTACTTTTTGGCTTATCGATGAGAGCAAGAAACAACCGAGAGAAACAAAGCTGATAAAGCTGAGCCATGCTCCCTTCCTGTCGCAAACACTGTATCACATACCCTTTGGAATTCAAGTGTCCTGGCTCAAGCAAAAGGAAGAAAGGCAGCCAGCCTCTGGCTTGGAGCTTCTCCAACCTTGAGAATATTTTCTACTCCAGCCCTAAATACAGATTTGCTGATCTTCCTCATTCATATGGTCTGTTTTTCCTAGAGAAAAGCAGACATGGGCAAAAAAAATTCCCAATTTTCCCCCAGCAACTACAGAAGAATCTTCTCATTGCACATTTCCAGAATAAGCTCACCAGTGCTCTCCCAGGGCCAAGGATCACACTTGTCTTTAGTGCTGCTATAGCTTTTCTCTGCTCAGGCCATTGTTAGAGGATGCAGCTCTGGCAGTGCCCTGCTCCAGCTTGCTGCCACCCCACCCCTGGAGCACATTCCCAGGCTGCTGCTGGAGCCTGGCTCTGCTGCGACAGCTCCTGAGCTGCACAGGGGCATTGTTGAAACGCCCCGGAGAGCCCCGCCAGCATCTCATCTGCCTGACAGCACAGACAGACAATTGTGCTAGCACAGCTGAACAGGCAAAACACAACAGAGGCAGGAACGGGCAGCCAGCACATCGTGGCGAGGCACCACAACTCCCCACCCAGGAGAACTTAAACAGCTCCTCACAGTGCTCTGCCTTCCCTGGCAAAAGGCCCTAACCATTTTTTAGGGTATGAGAACAGATAGATAAAAAAAGATTTTATTACAAGTTTTAACTCCAGGATTTTGTTAGCTTTATTTTCCAGACAAACAGTTTTTCAACACTAATTCCATGGGACCTTCCAAGAATAGGCAGAGGTCATCCATCTTGCACAGAGATCTGCTGGCTGGAGTAGGCTCTGTCCTACAGCAAAACCCTGACCATAACAAAAAATAAGAATATCCACCACACAAGCTAGACCAGATTGGAAGACCTCTGAGGCTTCCAACTGTTACCAAAGGGAGTTATTTTCCCATGGCTTTGCAGCTGGAGAAAGCACAGCCTTCCCATGTACTAGCCATTTCCCAGGCCTCTGGCATTTTAAAAGCATCAGTTTGAGGCACAAACCATGCCAATGGCTCTCAGGTCATTAATTCCATCTGTCACTGGAAGAAAATTCCAGTGGTCCTGCGCAACTTTGGCTGGTTATTCACAGGTTCCCTTCACTGTACTGCCCCACATTCCAGCAGAGCTTCTAGGAGAGCATTTTTCAGAAGTTAAAGGAAGGCAACCAAATCCCAATTCAATAAAGAGCATTCTTAGAGTTCCTAAGTGCTTCTTATTAATACTCAATCTTGAGCACTAAAAGAGCATTTTCACTTTCAGGAGAAAAATGCCAAGACTTTCCCGCCCCCCCCCCCCCCCCCCCCCCCCCCCCCCCCCATGGACAAACTTATTTTCTGTGGGAGTTGAGCAAGAACGTATCTTCAACATTCTGGACTACGCGATTAGATCTTGGGAAAGTTTCTAAATTTGGTAGCAGGCCACCACACAGTATTGCCTGTTCAAATTCAGTAGTCATGAAGAATAGGAAAAAAACTTCCAAATGACAGCTTAAGAGTCTGAATACTCCCTAAACAAATCTTACCAGAACCACTCTGCAAATGCCTCCAAGGGCCACACCGATGATGAAAAGATGCACTGGTTTCATCTTGGAAGTGACATGAACCAATAACCAGCACCAGCCATCTTCACGTGGCTCTAAGCACACAGACAAGCCTCGTGTAGTGCCCTGTTCATATCCTGAATCCTGATCCTTCAGTATTTCCTGATTTTCTCTCTCCTCCAGCATCCCCTGCTACTGTATGGGTTATCCATCATCCATCAACTCAGTCACCACCCTCCCTGCATCCTGTGTCTACAACATCCAGAACTACAGCACAATCCCACCGCAACACCTGCCCTGTATATTGAGATCCTTGTACAAAAGGAGCCAAAGTCAGAATTAAAATTCCAGTGCCATCATTGGTAAGAAAAGGAAAATAAACAGATCGAGTTTATGACAGAATTGTAAATACACTCATTTATTAATCTGGAAAAAAGAATATATACTTTTAAGCGATTAAGAAGATTAAGACTCTCTCTAGCAGAGAGCATCTAATCAGAGTTTGTGATAAATCTGAAGTACATAAGGTTGCCAGATACTGGTGACTAATAGGATACGCATTTGTTTTTAATAACCACAGCCTTTGCTAAGCAGAGACTAATCAGGGCAGCCTAAATTCCCACAAAAGTAAAAGAAAGCTCTTTCTCCCTATGGCTGATTTTTTTCTTGCCTTTTTCATGAGCCAGCATACATCTGCATAGCCTCAGATTTAATTTTTAAAATAAACACTGATAATAGCTAATCTTCTCAAGAGCAAAGTTAATGTGCAGATCACATTTAATAGGTACAAGGCTTCCAACATTTTTAACAGCTCTTCAAAGGTCACTAATTCAATTCCAAATCAATGGATTCAAAACTCATCCTGAAAAGTCACTGCTTTTTCACCATCTCCACTACAAAACTAATTGGGAATAGAGGCCAGAACTACTGGCTTTACTTGGGTCACAGCCACAGCTCTTAGCAGCCTCACTACCCCACACAGCCCTGCACACACAGTTTGGCTCCTTTCCCCAAAGGCTGGCTCAGGCACTTTGGTAAAAAGTCTTATTTTGCTGGGATCAATAAAATAAGCAGTTTTGCTGGGATGCACACAGAAAAAAATGGGAAATGGGGAACAAAGAAGCACTAGTTCAGCAGAGCAGCTTTGACTATAATCACTCACATTCCCAGAGTGCTACCAAACCTTAAGTTAGTCATTGCCTGCCACATGCTCTCCTTTGGAAACAGGTGGCAGGGGAAACAGTCAAGCCTTAAATTTAATAAAAATAATCTCTCCCAGACTAAGATCCTCCTACATCATTATTTCTACCTCTGACTACTACACAGACTGACAGAACAGAGTTCAAAAGTTGTCTGTGTAGCTAAGAAAGGCCAAACCACAAATCAACCAAAGTCCTGGACATCATTACAGCAATTGTCCTTGATGTTTAATTCCAATACTAGAGGCAGAAAGACAAGAAAGGGGATTGGTCCCACAGCAGAGCCCATTTATATTATTTTTTGTCTAATCCCAAAAAGCCTCAGAGGAAGGAAAAGAGAAATAAGCAAACCCACAAAGAAACCCTTATCTTTTTTTTTTTTTTTTTTTTATTCATACAACAACCCCTCCCAAAAGATGCACAGAAAAGGACAATTCTCTCAGCCCGTTTTCTAAGGGCTACAAAGTGTGGCAGCATCAGCACAGCACAGATCCTGACCAAATGGCTTCAGGTTGAGTCTCATTCCAGGTAAAATTAAAAACACATTTCAAAGCAAGTATTTTTAAAAGGTGAATGCAGTTCTCCCTAGCTAATTGACTATTCAGAGAAAGAAAAAAATAAGTTCAATTTTTAGGCTTTGAAGTTTCTGGCTATTAAACCACCTGAGAAACAGACTTCAGAAGGAAACTACTTTAGACTCAGACAATTTAGTGTATTTTTACAAGCTGGTCTTCTGCTTTACAGGCAGAGAATAAATAAGGGCTTTTTTCCCTCCATTGTCTTCAAGATTCAATCCACTGTAAAACAAGTAAAGCAAATAGGCAAATGCATCTATAAAATATTTCCCACAGAGGAGTAACTGCTCTTTCTTTTGGTCTGCAAGTTTGGAATCACTGCTGCCCTTGGGAGCATCCAGGTACAAAGACATCAAATTCCTGGGAAATTGTCACAGCAGCAAGTGACCCCCAGAGCCCTCAACGGCACCGTTAGCCCTGCTCTTCCCTAAGTGAGCTCTTGGGATGAAAATCAGGTTTCAGCCACTCTACCAACAGTAGATCTGATGTAAAATAGGCTGGGAAACCAAAGGTGAAAGTGCTACACTCACCTGCACTGCTCCTCGGGCCTCACAGGCAGAGCTGAGGGCTGCTCCGGGAAACTGGTCAGCTTGAGCCTCTGGACAGGCAGGAGCCCGGCCTCAGAAGTCATCCCACGGGACAGAAAGCCCAAAGACATCCCATGGGATGACACCCACGGCGATGATCCCCCGGAGGCAGCGCAGGAGCAGCACGGAGCCCTCAGAGAGCCCTGGACAACCTGACATGTCACAGGAAGGGGCAGGGGCCGGGGCAGGCGCGGCAAAACACCCACCAGCACAGCCAAACTAACAACGTTACGGCCCCGGGATCCCGGTACCGGCGCTCGGCGGGGACCTGCGAAGGAGCCTCCACCGAAGCTTATGGTTTTGCAACTCCGGCCCGACACTGGGTGATCTCCGGACAGACACCGGCACAGCCCCAGCCCGCGGCCGGCCCGCCCGCGGCGGCTCCGGTCGCGCCGGGGATCGCAGCCGCTCAGCTGCCGGCGCGCGGCCCGGATCGGGGTGGATCGGCCCTTGCGGCTCTCCCGCGTTTCCCCGGGGCTCCCCCGGGGCTCCCCCGCGCCAGACCAGGCCGGGGGCCCACAAGGCCGCCCCGCGCACCAAGGCCGCGGCGGGTGCCCCGGGCCCGCGCGGCCCGCTAATCCCGGCCGAGCCCGGCGCGGTGCGGCGGCGTGTCCCTGCTGAGCACGTACCTTTGAATAGATAGTCGTACTCGTCGTCGCGGGTGCCCATGGCGATGGCGGCGCCGACCCTCTGCCTGCCCGGCACCGACCGCGGCCCAGCCGGGGAGGGGTTCTTCCGCACGGGCCAATCAGGACCCGCCAGAGCCCGCAGGAGTCGGGCGGTGCGCCAGACCCATCAACGACAGCCAATAAACGGCGGGAATTCCGCTGACTGGCGGGCAGCGCTGCCCAATCGAAGGGAGGCAGCTGGGGAGGGGCGGTGCTTGGGTGGTCAAGCTGGGAACCTGAGAGACGGGGCGGGGCTGGGGCGGGGCCGGGGCGGGGCGGGAGTGGGGGGCCGGGGTTTGTGTGAGGGCCGGGCGGGGCTGCGGGGGCGCGGAGGAGGGGGAGCTTTTCGGGTGAGGGGGTTACACTGAATTGGGGGGAATGGCCCTCAGGGGGATGAGGATCACCCGAGTTGAGCGGGATCGCTGGGAGAAAGGTTTCGCTCCTTTTGTGAGTGACCCCCGATCGCTGGGGGTGGTGTCATCTCTGGGCGGGGGGGATAACCGGCCCAGCCCGGCCCGGGGATTAGCGCAGCACTGAAACTGAGGAACACAGAGGAGGAGGCCCTCAGCAGCGCCCCAGGACACCTGGCTGCCGCCCAGAGCCCCAGCTCCAGCCCCCTTCCTTCCCCCTCGGGCTGCTACCTGCCCCGCTCAGCGCTCCCGGCCACACCTTCCTGCTGAACACAGCTGAAAAGGCTGTTCTGGCAAAAACATGCCCTCACGGTGACACAATTGTTCAAGGAAAACATTTCCCTTTTTTTCCTGGCACGGCTCTAGGCAGTTTCCTGAGGGGACTAGTGACCACAGCCAGAGACCGCGTGGCCACTTGGGCAGTGTCGGAGAGCCACCCTTCGCCTCGGCTTTATGGGCTCCAAGTGGGACATCCTTCACCTTCCCGACAGCAGAGTTGAGCAAGTCATCCTGGGAACGCTGTCCAGGCTGCAGGACCAGCCTCACGGAGCCTCTCGGGGGCCCAAGGGTGTCCCTGCTGCCCTGGTGGCCCCCTGCTCGTCACCCCATACAAACTATACACACTTGCGTCCCATCACTGGCCTGACACCTTTGGTTGTGTTTGGACAAACCCTGGCAGGGAAACTGCCGACTCCCTCCCTCCCTCTGTGGTGTACAAGGAAGTGGCTCTGCTCATCACACATTTCCCTCTTTCTGGGCTGTGCTCATCACAACAGGTCTGCCCTACTTCTTCCCTGGAGTAGTGTTTATCCAGCTAAAGGATTAGTGTGTCTGCAGTATCACAGAGGGAGCAGCAACAAGACTGAGACAATGGTGAGAAAAAAGTTGGCTTTGAGCTTGTTTTTGCTGGCCCTGGGAGATGCTCAGAGAGGGAGCGATGTCAGGGTGGGGACAGATTCAGACCCTCCAGACTCTGTGGCTCTGAGCTGCTCCCAGCTTCCCTCAGACACGTGAACACCTTGGACAGGCGGGACCATGGTTTCCAAGGGGTCCCATTTCCAAAAATAAGTGCTAATAAATGAGTGGGGGCAGACAAAGATGCATAAACCAGTACAATAGCTTGGTGGGGTGACACCCAGACTGTCAATGACCCAGGCTCTGAGAATGAGTGAGAACCAACATTCTGCAAGCACACTGCAATCTCACTGTCAAGATATCTAGGTATCCCTGTTGCATATCGGGCAATTGAAGCAGCAGGAAAGAAAAGCCAAAATTTCATGGAACCCAGCTCCAGCCAAGCAATGGGTTGGGCCAGATGTTATTCTGTGACAGGCAGTGATTGCTGAAGGAGTGGGAAGGGAATCTTTTCTTAGGGGTTTTGGTGCTCATATACAGCATGGAGCATCGGACTTTTAATCCTTCCATGCCAAAGGGAGTTTTAACACCAGGATCTACAAGAAGGTGTTACCACTTTCTCCTGTTGATGCCATTCCTGTTCCTGCAGGACCCCAGTGAAATGCCTTGGTGGGTGGTGACTAGAGCAGACCCAGGGGTGTTAAGCATCCAATGATGAACACTTAAATAACATCAGAAGGAACAAAGCTGGAACATGTTGGATGCAGAATCTCTTAGGAATGGCTATTATCCTATGCTGAGTTTCCCATAGCAGCAGCCAGTGAGTGGCTATGTGACAAGAGGGAGAGGAGGGTGGCTCCTTGCTGGTCTGCAAAGGAGGCCTTTGCTTCCCTTGATTTGCTCTGCACGGTAGAACATCATATTTTCATTATTACAAGTAACTTTATTAGTTCTGAACTGAACACTAATGGAGGAAGGCCTAAAAAAACCACCGTTATCAGTTTGGATGAAAATCACTTTCTTCTTTTCTTCTTCCAATGCCTGGGAGTTCTTGCCATAAGTTCTAAAGGGCAATACATGATGGTGGTACCACTGTGAGTGCCATCCAGCTCCAAAATCCCCTGGGACAAGGTCTTAACATGGGCTACAGCGAGTGGAGATGATGACTTGGTGTTAGAAGAGGGATGCTGTCCTGGGGCAATGTGGGGTGAAGCATGAGCCCATAGTCCCCACATTCTTCACATCTAGGAGTTCCCCGAGCTTGTGGTATGTTTTGCATTGAAGAATTGGTGTCATGTCACCAAAACCAGATGTGTATCATTGATGGGGGAATGCATTTGCAGAACCTTTCTGTAAATTCCACATGTCCTCGAATTGGCCACAGGCCATCGAGCTTCCAGGGCATTGGCCTGAGGTCCCACCTGCAAACTGGTAAGGAAATTCCCCTGTCAGACCACTCAGATTGTGCTCTGGGGTCCTACCGGCACAGACCCAGACTGGCAATGCTGGGATCCCCTTTGCAGAGGTGGCTCCAGTGACCCCACAGGCCCTGTGTGACTCCCTGCACACCCCACACCCCCCCAGTCAGACCAGCTCCTCTCACTGGCTCGGCCCCAGGTTTCCCACAGCAGTCCCAGACTCCGGTGTCTTTGCAGTGCAGAGACACAGAACAGCTCAAGATGGTGCTCCTGGGAGGGACCCTGGACAAAGCCCCCCTGGGTTGTGTGTATCGTGATGCTGATGTTCAGCATGCCTCCTGTTCCTGGCTCCTGCAGAGTCCCAGGGAGACTGGCCACTGCTTTTCTGGCTCCCTAGGGCCCCAAGGCCTTGGTCAGGCAAAGGGTCACTGCCAGGTCCCAGCCCTTGCTGGGAACTTTGGCCATTCCCCCCACTCTGAGCACAACCTGCAGCTTGTGCTGCACCTTTCTGAGCTGAGCACTGGAGCATTCCACAACAGCCCTCCCTTTGCTCTAGTGGAGCATACCTACTAATGTATTGAAAGGAAAAAAAAACACCAAACTTGCAAGACATTTGAGTACTGCCCTTATAGACAACATTATCACAAGTAAAAAAATAACAGAATTAAAGCCAATAGAGTGAAGTACAACATAGACTCCTGTGTACAAATACTTAAAAGATTACCAGCACAAAATCACAAAGGATTCTTAGAAGTCAGTTATTTATCAACCAGTTGATCACAGAATCATTAAGGTTGAAAAATACCTCTGAGACCACCAAGTCCAACCTAAGATCGAGCACCACTTTGTCCACTAGACCCGAGCACTGAGCACCACATCCAGTCTTTTCCTAAATACCTTCAGGAGCAGTGACTCCAACATCTCCCTGGACAGCCCATTCCAGTGTCTAATCACCTTTTCTGTGAAGAAATTCTTCATAATGTCCAACATAAACTTCCCCTAGTGCAGCTGGAGGCTATGTCCTCTTGTCCTGTTGCTGGCTGCCAGGAAGAAAAGCCTAACTCCCACCTGGTTCCACCCTCTTGTCAGGAAGTTGTGGAGAGTGAGAAGGTCCTCTATGAGCCTTCTTTTCTTCAGGCTGAGGCCCCCAGCTCCCTCAGCTGCTCCTCATCAGACACCAGATCCTTTATCATCTTTGTTGCTCTTCTCTGGACTCACTCAGCACCAAAATGTCCTTCCTGAATTGAGTGACCCAGACTCAAAGTGTTGCCTCACCAGTGCTAAGTTCAGGAGAAGAATCACCGCCCTGGCCCCACTGGCCTCACTATGGCTAGTACAGACCAGGTGCCATTGGCTTTCTTAGCCTGAACACTCCTGGGCTTGTGTTCAGCAGTCTCAAGCCCTTCTCTGCTGGGAGCTTTCCAGCCACTCTACCCCACTCTACCAGCTGCAGGGGATTATTGTGGCCAAAGTGTAGGACCTGGGAATTGGTCTTTTTGAACCTCATGCTGTTGGTCTTGGCCCATCGATTCAGCCTCTGCAGATCCCTCTGCAAGATCTTCCTACCTTCCTTCCCACCTATCTCAGTGTCATCTGTGAATTTACTCAGGGCAGACTCAGTCCCCTTGTGCAGATAATCAATAAACAGTACTGGGCCCAACACTGATCACTGGTCACCACTAATGAAAATAATTGAACAGATCATCTACTGGTTGGTTGATCTGAGAACAGTGTATCCAATTTTTCTTACCTGTAACTTTAGCAGCAAAATAGGAACATAGTAAAACTGCACATGACCCCTCCTATCTAGGTCTTAATTTGGATTTTCTACAGAATACCTTATTTAAAATTCCATCTCCAGGCTGTATATAATGTACCTGTATTTCAGGGAGTTGAGTTGTTAACACTGAGGATACTTTGTTCTTTGAACCCTTTTTGCATATGTGTGACACACTGGGTCAGTCTCTATCCAATAAGCTGGTCATAGCTGGAATATAAGATCCTGGCATAGCCAGGTGTCTTCCAAAGAGAATTTCTACTTGTGTCAGCCTTATGGCTTATCACAGAGTATTCTGGACATCCCACAGGGCCAAATTTAAGGTTTCTGGCCATTTCAGATTAATGTACATGCATATTTTCACTATCTTTTACTTCTCCCAAAGACTATGAGTAATGTGGTATATGTAATTTCCTCTCTCTCCCTAAAGACTTGTACAGCTGATGGATTGTATTTGCTGTAAAATGAGCATCTCTATCTATTTCAATAAGCTCTGGAACCCTTAGCTAGGTATTTACTACTCCTCCCGTGCCAACCCCTGATGTTGGAAAGGCCCTGCCCAGCCTGGCAGCTGATCTACCATCACCAGCAAACTCTCATCCCCAGCTAGAGGTGAGGTGCCCACAGCCTCTGTTCAGCCACTGGAAAGGGAAGCAGGCCCATGCTAACCCTTGTACCTCTGAACTCGGTCTGTTACATGAGAACTTTGGGCACCTATTAGTGATTTCTTTTGCAGCAGCCTAAATTCCTGAAGCTGCCCACACTTTTTGCCCTGAAACCATCTCACCACTAAACATTTCTTTGGCAGACCAGTTTTCCTTCAGACCATATTCCATCATCATTTTGAGTTGCCTCCCACTTTTCCCATCCTCTCTTTCCTTCTGTTGAGGCGTCCCTCTCATACATACTTCAAAATTCTGTCAAATTCGGCCTTTCTCTCTGGACAACCATTAGATAGAGTCACAATGGCACATCAATTCCAGAGACTGCCTGGCTGTGCCTTCACATCTGCATCAGCTGGGGCATTGCCTCTGCCAACCTCTGTAATGCCTCTAGTGTGGGCTGGACAAGGTACTACAGGTACTACAGCAGTTTCTGCTTGTAGCAAGCTTCATATTTCCTCTCCATTAGATACTCTCTGTCCTGCTGATGTGAAAAATACCTGCTCTTTCCATAACACTCCTGCTGCATGACAAACACCAAAATAATATCAGGTATCAAATGCATAGCTGTTAACTAATTTCTCTCTTCTCAGATGTGCAGCACAAGCCAAGGCTGCTCCCTGTGTGGTACTCCTTGCTGGGAGCAGTTCTGCTTCTGTTACCTGTCCCTGGCATCCCCATGGATCATCTATCCAGACTATCACTGTCCTTGCAGGCATGAGCCCAGAACTAGATCTGGGTTATGTGAGGGAACATCAGTTAATGGAAATCTTCATCCGTTGCTCAGACTGAAGATGCCTTTCTCCGTTGTCAGGTAGAGGAATTTGGCTCACTGGATTCAAGGTGTTGCATCTTTTTAAGAATATCTGCTGTTAGGAGGATTGGTTGTTGTGATAGAGCTGGGGTTGGATACTATTCAACAACATCTCCAGCTCATATGGGACAAGGACTGTTGCAGGATGTCCCAGGGTAAGGGGGTGGTTTTCTCTAATGTTGCTGCTGCTGCCACCGATTTATGACAGGCTGGTGTTCCTGCTGCAACTGGATCCAGATGAACTGAGGAATATGTGACCAGTCTCTGGTGGGTCCCTCTTTCTATATTAATACTCCAGTGGCCATTTCTTTATGCCCATGTGCATAAACACACACAAACATATATAGGTATATATAACTTTTTTTTTCAGTAGGAAAAATCTTTTCCTTTGCTTTTCACTGAAGGGGCAATACAAAGCATTAGGCAACAGAACCAGTTCCTGCTCAGGTAGGACTTCTTGCTTATTGTCCTTCTGAAAGAAAATGGAAGTTTTCCCAAGTTAATGTAAATAATATTAGTGTAAGAAGGTTTCTTGCTACTTTGCACATTCCACTGTGTCCCAGCCATGAATAGAACATAACAGATCTTCAAGAACAGCTACAACAGTTCTCCTTATTCTGGGGGAAGT
Source organism: Oenanthe melanoleuca (assembly GCF_029582105.1). NCBI lineage: Eukaryota > Metazoa > Chordata > Aves > Passeriformes > Muscicapidae > Oenanthe > Oenanthe melanoleuca. Next base: position 560,122 of record NC_079361.1, read on the forward strand.
CTTCAAGTATTATTTGTATGTTTATCATCCCTTCACCTTATATAAATGTACATGCAGGAAAATGTGCTTTTATAAATATTCTTTTAGAAATACAAAAATAGCAAATTCATAAGTAAGTGAATGTCCACAGGGAATCTCAAACACATACAAAAATGAAATTATGTGTGAGCTGACACACACCTGGAGAACATGCTCTATAGTATTTCTAGTTTACACCCCAATAATCTATTCAAATAGTTACAACTCAATTTGAATTCACAAAAAGAGAAGTTTTCCAGGAAAACGGACACAAGCAGCACACACTTGGAAGCTGAGGTGCCTCTGGATGCAGATCTACCTGAACCTCCCTTTTTCAGGAGACTTTCCATCAGGTGAATGTCTGTGCCCCAGAGACACAGCCATCCTGGGAGCTGCAACAAAAGCTTTCCAGAAGCCCATCATTTTTTAAAAAAATCAACTCTTTGATTAAAATGTCTTGCAGGAATCACCAGACGTTAAATACTATTTCTAGCACATGATTTTTAATAAGTTCCCCTTGTACCTTTTAAAATGCTTCAACTGCTCTCCCTCAGCTTTTTTCCTCCTAACCCAGCTCAGTCTGACCCCCGACAACCCACAGTCCCCGCAGGGCCACGGCCGGGCAGGGTAGTCCCCTCGAACCCCACTGCGGACACAGTGCCGCTGCCCGGAGTGCCCACACTGCCCTCACTGCCCTAACTGCCCTCACTGCCCTCATTGCTCACACTGGCCTCACTGCCCTCACTGCCCTAACTGCCCACACTGCCCTCATTGCTCACACTGGCCTCACTGCCCACACTGCCCTCCCTGCCCTCACTGCCCACACTGCCCTCATTGCTCTCACTGCCCTCACTGCCCTCATTGCCCTCACTGCCCACACTGCCCTCACTGCCCTCACTGCCCTCATTGCTCACACTGCCCTCACTGCCCACACTGCCCTCATTGCTCACACTGGCCTCACTGCCCACACTGCCCTCATTGCTCACACTGGCCTCACTGCCCACACTGGCCTCACTGCCCACACTGCCCTCACTGCCCTCACTGCCCACACTGCCCACACTGCCCTCACTGCCCACACTGCCCTCATTGCCCTCACTGCCCACACTGCCCTCACTGCCCTCACTGCCCTCATTGCTCACACTGGCCTCACTGCCCACACTGCCCTCACTGCCCTCACTGCCCACACTGCCCACACTGCCCACACTGCCCTCATTGCTCACACTGCCCTCACTGCCCTCACTGCCCACACTGCCCACACTGCCCTCATTGCCCTCATTACTCACACTGGCCTCACTGCCCACACTGCCCAGCACTGCCCACACTGCCCTCATTGCTCACACTGCCCTCACTGCCCACACTGCCCACACTGCCCTCATTGCTCACACTGGCCTCACTGCCCACACTGCCCTCACTGCCCACACTGCCCACACTGCCCTCATTGCTCACACTGCCCTCATTGCCCTCACTGCCCACACTGCCCTCATTGCCCTCACTGCCCACACTGCCCTCATTGCTCACACTGCCCACACTGCCCTCACTGCCCTCACTGCCCACACTGCCCTCACTGCCCTCACTGCCCACACTGCCCACACTGCCCTCACTGCCCACACTGCCCACACTGCCCTCACTGCCCACACTGCCCACACTGCCCTCATTGCCCTCACTGCCCACACTGCCCTCACTGCCCTCACTGCCCTCACTGCCCTCACTGCCCTCATTGCTCACACTGCCCTCACTGCCCACACTGCCCTCACTGCTCACACTGGCCTCACTGCCCACACTGCCCTCACTGCCCACACTGCCCACACTGCCCTCATTGCTCACACTGCCCTCATTGCCCTCACTGCCCACACTGCCCTCATTGCCCTCACTGCCCACACTGCCCTCATTGCTCACACTGCCCACACTGCCCTCATTGCTCACACTGCCCTCACTGCCCTCACTGCCCACACTGCCCTCACTGCCCACACTGCCCACACTGCCCTCACTGCCCTCACTGCCCACACTGCCCTCATTGCTCACACTGCCCTCATTGCCCTCACTGCCCACACTGCCCTCATTGCCCTCATTGCCCTCACTGCCCTCACTGCCCTCATTGCCCTCACTGCCCACACTGCCCTCATTACCCTCACTGCCCTCACTGCCCTCACTGCCCTCATTGCCCTCACTGCCCACACTGCCCACACTGCCCTCACTGCCCACACTGCCCGCACTGCCCACACTGCCCACACTGCCCTCATTGCTCACACTGCCCTCATTGCCCTCACTGCCCTCACTGCCCACACTGCCCTCATTACCCTCACTGCCCTCACTGCCCTCACTGCCCTCATTGCCCTCACTGCCCACACTGCCCTCACTGCCCACACTGCCCACACTGCCCTCATTGCCCTCACTGCCCACACTGCCCTCACTGCCCACACTGCCCTCACTGCCCACACTGCCCACACTGCCCTCATTGCCCTCACTGCCCACACTGCCCTCTCTGCCCTCACTGCCCTCACTGCCCTCATTGCTCACAATGCCCTCACTGCCCACACTGCCCTCACTGCCCTCACTGCCCTCACTGCCCACACTGCCCTCATTGCTCACACTGCCCTCACTGCCCAGCACTGCCCAGCACTGCCCGCACTGCCCTCACCACTCTCACTGCTCACACTGCCCTCATTGCTCACACTGCCCTCACTGCCCTCACTGCCCTCACTGCCCTCACTGCCCTCACTGCCCTCATTGCTCACACTGCCCACACTGCCCTCACTGCCCTAACTGCCCACACTGCCCTCATTGCTCACACTGCCCTCACTGCCCTCACTGCCCACACTGCCCTCATTGCTCACACTGCCCTCATTGCCCTCACTGCTCACACTGCCCACACTGCCCTCACTGCCCTCATTGCCCACACTGCCCTCACTGCCCTCACTGCCCTCACTGTCCACACTGCCCTCACTGCCCTCATTGCTCACACTGCCCTCACTGCCCTCACTGCCCTCACTGTCCACACTGCCCTCACTGCCCTCACTGCCCTCACTGCCCTCACTGTCCACACTGCCCTCACTGCCCTCATTGCTCACACTGCCCTTACTGCTTACACTGCCCACACTGCCCACACTGCCCTCACTACTCTCACTGCCCAGCACTGCCCGCACTGCCTGGGAGCGGGAACCGCAGCGCTCGGTAGCTCCTGCGGGCATTGGTCCAGGCACAGCCGAGGATGGTTCTGCACAGCCTCGCCCATGGGCGGCTTCTTTCCATGCTGGCGCTTATTCCCGCCTTTTCAAGCACTAAGAGGGCCTTGAACCACCTTTTTACATGCCAAGAAGAATATATTTTACTGCCTTCGGTGTGTGCCTTCTGGGGGGTTCCAATCCCCTCAGGAGTGTCACCAAATCTGAACAAAATGGTGTCCCAACAGAGGAGTCCATGTCCACTTTTAGTGTTTTCACTGAATGTGCTCAGGGAATTCGAACAGCCACTCTCAGGCTCCTCCCTGCTCCAAGGATGCAGGTGAACTCACCTGGTAGCAGCATCTGGGTGCTTGGAGGAGGAAGGCTCCAAAGGTGGTGGCCTGTGTGTCCCACCTGGATCGACAAACTATTTAGGAAAATTTCCTGTCCAACCAGACTACTGCCACTCTGGGTGTCCCACTGGCACCGCCCACGCTGTCATTGTTGGACCTAAGTCCTTTCACAGCAGCAGCTCCATTGACTCCAAGAGGCCTCCCCCGTGACTCTCCACACACCCTGAGCACCCCCTGCAGTTCTCACTGCAGCTGCACACTGAGCCACCTGCACAACCTGTGCTCCTCAACAGCTAGTGGGAGTGCTGCTAGCCCCAAATTTTTTGTTAAACTCTGCTGGGGTCCACACTTTGAAGACCTGTCAGGTCTATGCCATCTGCTTATTTTTCTAGCATGATAAAAACTTGCTCAAAATGGTCACCTAAGATGCTGAAGCATGTCCTGAGAGCCTCAACCCCAGAGACAAAGCACCTGCCTGGGATGCTTGAGCCAGGAATTCCCCTTCCCATCCTCATAGGGGGATCTGAACCCCTGGGAGTCCATGAGCACCCTCAAGGAGCTGTGCCAGAACACCCTCCTTGCACCTTGCTTAGGAGGTATCACTGGTAAAGGTGCAGGTGCAAAACTGTGCCAGGCATGTCCACAAGAAACTCAATTTGTCCTCAGTGCTGCTGAGCTCCAGCAGAAGAGCTAAAGCTACTGGGAGGACTGGGAGAGCCCTGGCACTCCTGTGTCTGCCAGGCACCCTGAGGCATTGGGAGGCAGGATGACTTTGAAAGTGACCCTTGCTAGTGCTGGAGAGTGCTGGTGGGTGGGGAGCTTTTCTCTTGCTTTCAGTTTGCTGTTCCTTGCCTGTATGGCAGGTTTCTGTTCTCAGTGGGGATTTGCCAATTTGCTTTGTTTGGTTTTGCACTGCTGCTGTGGTGTTACACTGGTGGTGGGGGGCTCAGGTGATGCCTCTGGCTTACTCACTCCAGCACCTTGGTGCCACGGATGCAGGGGTTCAGCCTGCCCATCCAAGCTGGTGCAGCTCTGTGTATACACAAACACCTTCCCTTTTTGCTAAGGAGCGATTTGGATTTCACTGAACAACAAAAAAGGAGCTTGAGGCTCTGCTGTCATGTCTCCTGATGGCTAGTGTTACTATTCAGAGGGAGCTCTGTGCAGCAGGCTGAACCTATCCTCACTTTTTGGGCCCACACACAAACTCTCACCAGCTCGAGATGCTGCTGCCTGATGCAGCATCTTGATAATGATGCTCTGTGAGAATCCCAGCTCAATCTGCTTCTACTGATGGCTCCAAGCTGGGCAGAGGGGCACAGCAGCTCCGTGCCACCCCTTGGAGCACAGCCCCAGCCTATCCCACCGTGCTGCTTGCCCCAAAGATCCCATCCCACCGTGTCTAGACCCTGCAGCCTTTAGTCTTATACCACCTCCACCTTCAGAAGCAACTCTTACACCAGCCCTGGGGGTCCTGAAGTCCCCCTTGGAGTGGCTCATGCCAGCAGGTACTGCTGGCACAGGAGGTCCTGCCCCTGCAGGAACCACTGCTGGTTTTGGGAGCAGCAGCAGGAACCACGGCTGCTTTTGGGAGCAGCAGCAGACCCAGCAGCAGCAGGACGCCTGTGCCCCAGCAGCGCCGAGCTGGCTCTGTCGCTGGAGGGAGCCCTGTAGCATGCTGACACGAACAGCAGCTGAAAGGGTTTTTAAAACTTTAAAAAGAGGTGGAGGATTTCAGATGAAAACATACTCAGAACTGGCTTCTGCAGAGGGCCCTTGAAGGGGCCCGAGGATGCCACATGCTCCAGTGTGGCACCCATGGCCCTGGGTGGCACTGAGACTGATGGAATGTAGAGACTTGCGCAGCAGAACAGGCAAGACTGAGACACACAGGAAAGCAGAAGCTGTGATCCCTAGGATAGGCAAGATTTAGGGCATTTAGCATTTGCTATTTGGCATTTACCAAGCCCTGGATGAAGTCTGGTAGTAGCCAGCACCATATACCAGGCACCTCCTGTAGCTCAAATGCACCGCAGGGGAGCAAACCCCAAGTCTGAAAAAAAACCCCAAAAACTGGCACTGCAGAAGAACTCCTTCACCAGCTTCTATTTGATGCACAAATCCCACCTCAGTCTCATCACTTTAGCATCCAGACTAAAATATGCACTCTAGTATCTGCTGCTGCACTCAAGGACTAAGCAAGTTTTGAATTAAGCAAAGAGAATATTAAAAATGCATTTCTGAATGCAGGAGTGAGCACAGAGCTGACTATAATGGGTTGTTTGCACAGATATGCTTGGAGCTATCATTAACCCTGGGATTTCCCCATGGAAGCAGGACAGATGTGGGAGCTGGGGCCACATTTAGGTACATCAGCTATTTTTAGAGCTGCTCAGGGGACTAGATCAGTCACAACTCTTCTCTCTGCAATGAGCTTTCCCTCTTCCTTCCTTAACCAGCCCAGAGAAGCACTTATAATTTTCTCCAGCTCTAGTATATTGGAGATGGAGAAAAACCATAGATGGGATTGGAAACACTGCTGGAATTTGCTCCCATCACCTTAAAGACCCCAGCTCATTTCATTCTTGCATCAATAATCACCCCTATAGAAGTTACAATAAATGCTTTTGAGGACGATTACACACATGTGGTATAAGCAGCTAAAAGGTTACTATTTAGTGGGGCTTGCCCTGATCAGCTGACTTTGTTGGGCCTGGATCATCCAGACCTCACCCTCTGCTCATTTTCAAGGAGCTGGCACAAGCTTTTCCAGCAACCTTCAAGGACTATCCCCTTCATCCAAAGGTCTGCCATCAGGGAATAAGAAAAGCCAAGACATCAGCACTTAAACTTGCTGTCCCACAGCCTAATTTCCAGGAAGAAAAGAAACTTAGGAGCTCATAAACTTCAAGCAGACTAAAACCTGCTGCTGGGCCCTATAGCAGCAATTTATCTCAAAGCTCCATAAGGCTACATGAACATGGAGGCCAGATGGGAGCAGAGCTCAGGTCACACTTCTAATACAGAAAGTTTATAAGTGCAGAGTCCTCACAATGCTCCCACACACCTGCCACAGGTAAACCATCAGGAAAATAATCCAGGCAGGACATTTAAAGGCTTGTTTTTATTAAAAGACATCTTCAGAAAAGATATTTTAGTACAAAAAAAGTTTAAAATACACAAACTACACTTGCTTTCCTTTTCAGCATCAACATTTATAAATTACACCACATTGTTATTAACACAGCATTTAAATATGAGAACAAATAGAAACAGGGAATTCATCAACAAGGTCCAACATCCTAGGAACAACTATGTACAGTATTTAGCAGCTAGGAGCTCTAGCACAGTAGTCAATATGACTTCATTAGGGCAGGATGCTTGGGAAGCCCCAAGACTGCAGCTTGACGTGTGAGTTTTCAGGGACCAGTTTTGGTCACCTCTCCCCAGACACCCACCCCAAAGGCAGAGGTGATGCCACATATCATGGTACACACCTGATCAAGTGTGCCTCTGTGGCTTTTGCAAAGAAACCCTGCTGTCTTCTGTTGTAGTACTGGGACACAAGTGGGTCAGGTCCAGTCACTCTGCAAAGCACAAGGTGTCTGGTGGAAGAAGGCAGCTCCTCTTTCTGGGGGGCTGACAGTGACACAGGGCTGGTCCCACCCAGGGACAATCCCTGCTCTGTATCTGTGTTGTCCCATGGCTCGTCCTACCCACTCCCAGCAGCACTGGCAGGCTCCAGACACAGCTGCCCAGAACCCGGCCCCTCAGGCAACCAGCTGCAGGATCTCACCCATCAACCTCAGAGCTGGAAGCAGTTTTCCCAGCTCCCAGCAAATTCCAGCATAGCCAGAAATACAGGTCTTGAAAGGGAAGGCAAGTGAGGTCCCCTTCTGCACAGGTCACCCTCAGCCCCACCACCAAGCCCTGTACCTGAGGGGACAGGGGCTGCACAGATGGAGCTGCCTGAGGCTCACTGTCCTCAGCCCCACACAGGAAGGAGGTTCCACGGGCTCTCACAGGAGGGCATGTGAGACATCATTTTGGAACAACAGTGAAAGATGGGACATAGCAAGGCTCCAAACCCAAACTGTGGTCCAGAGCAGCGAGACACTTCACATGCCCTACCTGCTCCAGGCCCAGCTCATCAACAGTACAGAAGTGTTAAGACAGGATAGAAAGCACCAGACAATTTGAACTTCCCACAGCAGCACATGGCAGGGAAGAAGATCCCTGTGCATGCCCTGGAGGTGGATCTCCCTCCTGGGGCTCCTATTCAGGTTTGGGAGCTCCCATCTGGGGGTTTTGGAAATGTGGAGCTGTTTTACTTTTAGCGAGGAGCAGTGTTGTGTCTCTAAAGGGCTTCTAACCAAGGAAGGGGAGGTTGTTTTCTGTAAACACCGAGTAATGGAGCTCAGGTCCATGCTCCACAAAGAAAGTCTCAAGTAGCAACTTCAGGGCTCTGCTTCCAGTGCTGCAGGTTGGATTTTCATGATGGTTGACTTCAGGGGGTAGTACCTGCCCTTCCATGTCTTCCAGAAGATGCCCTGCTTGCGCTCATGCCTCTGCCGGGGGATGGAGCGGAAGTACTTCCCATTGAGGTTGGCATGGCCACAGGTGCTGAACCACCAGCCACCTACAAGGCAACAAGAGACAATTTTAACTCAGAAATTCCAGACAGGAATAATCCAGGTTCGAGGCAGCTGGTGCACCTATTTCCCCCACTCTTACAGAGCTTCAGGATCCCACAAGACCACCTCATGTACAGTCAAGGACTTCCTTGTGCACTGGGGAGCCTTTCACAGATCCTGCATGATTTCAGGCTGCATCTGCATATCCAGGCTGCCCCCCTCCTTGTGTGAAAATTCCCCTCCAACCTTTCAGCAGCCAGGGAGGCATCTGCCCTGCTTGAAAAGGTTCAAAGTGAAGTGGCAGACAGCAAAGTTGTTATGAAGGCAGATGCTTGGGCCAACACCTGAATCATGAACCCTGCCCTCAGCTTCACCCTCCCTCTTGGCTTCCTGCACAGCTCCTCCCAAAGAAGCAGCTGTCCCAGGGAAGCAGAGGACAAGAGAGGTTCAACAGCAAAGGGGTCTAGTGCCACAGGGTGTGTGTGCCACCACAGACAGAGCTGAAAGAGAAGTGCACATACTAGGGTAGAAGACCTCAGACTGACCTGAGAGGTGTTTGGCACAGTTTGTGTCAGCTTTAAGGTCATGGTCACGATCCCGAGTGGAGAAGGGCAGCTGCCTGAATTCCCCAATGGCATTTTCCAGCTCTCCAGACAGAGGCCCCACCAGGCTGAGTGTGTAGGCTGTGCTCTCACCACCAAGACTGAAGACAAACTGAATCACCTGGGAATTCCCCTCCCAGTCTTCCAGCTCAATCAGGAGATTGTATTTTCCCTCTTGGACAAGGTGATGTATCTTCTCCAGGCCCAGCCAGAAGTCACCTGAAATAAGATTCATGATATTGGCTGCAGGGACACAAACATGTCATGAAAAGCAGAGATGTCAGCAAGCTCCAGAGACAAATGGGGACAAACTAGGACACTGCAGCATTTGAATCAATGTCTGGCATCTCCAGGACATCAGGGAGATCAAGGACCCCTGCTCTGCAAGCAGTGTCCCCCTGCTTTAGCCCATGTCTGTGAGCCAGCACAGAGAGTTCCAGAGGCCAGCAAGGGCAATAACTTTTGCTAAGTTATTATCCCACAGTTAGAACATAGACACCATCATCCACCTACCACGAAGGTCTCCAAAGCCATTCTTGTAGGCATCCCAGAGCTGGTCAAAGTCCACAGAGCCATCCATGCGCCTCTGGATCACTGTCCAGCCACCCTCTGTGGAAGGGAAAGCAGTCACTTGGGGCTACCATGTACAAGGGCACCCTGCCACGTGCTGCAGGACACTGCACAGCCTTACCTGCAGTCATGTCACAGTACACTTTGAAGGGCTGAGATCCTGCAGGCTGCACCTGGAAAACGCCACTGCTGTGCTGCCCAGCCAGGAAGAGCTGGTGGCAACCCTCTGGGAGCTCTGCAGGGAAAGGAAACAGCAATTGAGGAGATGGCCACAAACCCCACTGCCTCAGCAGGTGGCTCCTACCATGGCCCCAGCAGCTCTGACCACAAGCCAGCTCTGGACACATGCTGGGGACATTGGCCCCTGACTTCAGCATCTTTAAACCCTGTGACCCCACATCTTTCATTCAAACAGAGCTCCTTGGGCTTCCACCCAAGGCAGAAGCCAGGCAGGAGTGACCTCAGCTGGAGACCAGGGCTCCCCATTGAGGAGGGACAGAGGAGCTTTCCAGGTCCCTCTACACCCACAGAAAGGAACGGCCCACCTGGGGTGGGGCAATGTCAGGGCCAAGCATCCCTATCCCACATGAGGCTGAGGCAGGGTCAAGGAGCCTCAGGGGCAGAAAAAAAGACAAAGTCCTGACATGAGGAAGGTGGCTGAGCATCCAGCATATGACCTCTTTCTCCCAGCAACTGTGGTGGCACCAGCCAGACATCCTGCTGGCAACCTGCCACCAGCAGGCACAGTGCCAGGCTGGGATGACCCTTTTTCCAAGAAATATGACTGAGGCAAGGGGGAGGTGGGGGTGTGGACTCTGGGAGCCCTAGCTCATTGAAGGAGTGGATTGCCCAGGGTGAAGCCACACCCTGCCTCATCCCTCTCCATCCCCAGGGGCTCCCACTGCTCCTTCTGCCCCGCAGGGACTTTGCCCAGAGCTGCCAGCAAAGCACCATTTCAACAGCACTGATAAAAGTCCATCCAGGAAGAACCACCCACAGCACTTGGGAGATACCAAAAAAGGCTGCAGGGGGATGTGCAGCCACTCCAGCCCCAGGCTGCCACACAGTCAAGGGGCTCTTTGTCAGCAGGGACAGGTGCCCCAATCACCCCCAGACAAAGGGGGCCTGTTCTCCCCAAGCCAGGGCGGATGGCTTGTAGCTCTGGCTACCCTGGCTCACAGCTGCTGCCAGCATGACCCTGAGACAGACAAGAAACCTCGAGACAAGCCCTGGGCTGTGCTGAGGTGCTGGCCGTGGGGGTTCCCTTGCACTAGCTGCCCCAGGGTCAGGGCTGACACCATGATCCAGAGCAGCAGGAGGGAGAAGGGCTTCCTCCAACAGCCAAGGGCTTTCTGGGGGCAGATGGAGGGGGGGAAAAAGGGTCTTTGAGCTGCCAAGAGCAGAAGCAGCTCCTGCAGAACGACCTCACTGGCTGCTGGGGAACCTTGACACTGCACTGGGGTGAAGAGCAGAGCCCCAGTTGGAGGAAAGGTCGGGGGTATGCAGGGGACAGAAATATGACACCTGCCATCACCTTTCACCCATTTCCAACAGATTTCTCCCTTCGCCTCTCCCTCCCCCCACAGAATTTCGTTTCCTCGGCAGGGGCAGCCCCTCTCCCACAGGCAGCAGTGACATCCCCCACACCCCCAGGGCCAGGGCAGGACTGGAGCCACCACCAGTGCACCACAGGACAAGCTGTCCCCAGCCCTGCCCTGAACCCATATACAGGGATCGAGGGTATTGTGCATCAAGGATCAGAACCACACAGAGCTCCCCAGCAATGCAGGGGCTGAGTGCATCCTGACTATCCCCACTTTCTGGGAAAACGCAGGCAGAGGAGCAAACCAGGCTCACAAGGAAGCAACGTCCCAGCCACCAGCCCCTGCTCATATTGCCACGGTAGGAAGGTGCTGGGCTTGCCTCCTCTCCACTGCATCTCCCAGCATCAGCTGGATGGTGCCAGGCAGATGTTTAGTGGTCCCAGCATGCAAAACTCCATTGCTGCCTGTTTCTCATTTCTGAAGCTGCACTCGATCCCTGTTCCCCTGGTGCCACAGGGACCCTCCAGCAGCTGAACGAGATGCAGCTGCTTGAACAGCTTCTGCTCAATCTTTTTTGTTTGATGAGCATGCTTGTTAGTTCCAGTTCATGTTGCACATCCGAACGGCACCAGCAGAACAAGCCCTCCTGACTGCTCCTGTGTTTTCTTTTCCCTCCCCCTTTATTTAGCCAACCAACACAACAAGGCTGATCTGCCTCAGGCTCCGTGTTCACCCAACAGGATTTCCAGCCACAACACAGGGGAGGTCACTAAGCTGGTATAAACACCCATCCTCAGGGGTGGCAGGGCATGCCTAGAGCTGCCTGCTCTGCCTCCCCCTCTCCTGCCCCAACCCAACCCCATTATTTTGGAGTCTCAGCGCCACGGGGAGAGCATGAGCAGGGCTCTACCTCTCCCCTACTCGGCAGGCTGCCAGCAAGCACAGGCTCTGCCCAAAGACATGATCCTCTTTCTGCAAGCTATTAAACCTCTCACTCTCCAGGCAGCTTCAAGCCTTCAACTTTCACATGCTTGGCCCCATGCCAGCCCTGCCCTGAAAAAATTTGTGTTTGCTGGATGCAAAAGAAAGGGTCTTTCTGTAAGGGCTGCTGGTGGAGTTCATCGCTGCTCCCCAGGGCCACGCCGGCACCAGGCTCTGCTGACAATAGCCCAGGAGCAGCCAGCACAAGCCTCCCCAGCAGTCCCCTGCTCTGAAAGCAGCCACAAGCCTCCTCAGGCACAGGGCACAGGGCCAGCCTGTGGGCTTTAAGACTTGCCAGAAAACTCACTCAACTTGATAATGAAAGGAAGCCAATTTGTTTTCTGTCAGTGATACCAGCATCAGGGATTGAGCAAGGAAAGGGGAAACTCACAGCTGGTGGGACAGAATCAGCATGTCCAGAGCTTTCCATCAGAGACAGTGCAGCACTGGAAGGTGCTGAGCTCACACAGCATCCGTGGGGGCTGCAGCTCTTGCTGCCTTCCACTATGCATCACAAACTTTTCTGTAGCCAGCAGATGCCAGAGCATCCTACAGCTGCATCAGCAAGTAGCAAAGGTCCAAACCCATCTCCCTGCACCCCACTTTCAGCATAACCCAAGAGTGGAATCGAGGGTTATACTAGGTAACCTCTAAAGGTTCCTTCCCACCCAAACTGTTCTATGACACATACGACTATAGGCAAGTCACAAAGCAGAGCTTGGAAAAAAACAGTGAAGAGAAGCTCTGAGGGAGTTTCCTGGCTCAGAAGTGCGGCTCTGAGTAAGGTTGGCCCTGCAGAGCCCCACTGGGCTGCACCCCAGGAGGAATTTGAAGCCCCACACCCCACCTCTCTTCTTGTGCATGTGAACAAGCCCTTTGTTCTGCTCACCCACCTTTCAGACTCACCAGTGACAGCTCCAGGCTCCAAACAAATTATCACGTGTTTTCCCATAACCATCCCTACATCAGGCCCTGAGCAGGAATTCCCCATGCCTCCTCATCCTGCCTAATTTCTGTTTTGCTCCTGCTGAAGATCCCTAGACAGCAGCACAGGCAGAGCCAGCACTGTGATCTACCTGGCACAGAATGACAGCAGCTGCTCCTGGCCAGCAAATCCTGCAGGGACATCAGTTCCTGGAAGGAGGCTGCAGGACACGGCACAGCTGGGGACACCTGCTCTGCAGGAGCCCCTCCAGTCCTGCTGCCAGGGCAGAAGATGCTCCAGGCAGAGCCAGGAATTGGAGATGCAGCATCCACTTGCCTGTTCCAATGCACATTTCCCAGGACTGTGAGCATCCACTGCAACTCAGCACCTTCAGCTAAGGACAGTGTGAGTTGAGACACTTGTACTTCATGCATAAAACTCTAAATATGAGCCAAGGGAGAGAGATACACAGCTCTACTCTCAGGCCAGGGCTTCCTATAACCTTCCCCTGCTTCCACAGATCCTGCCTGATCAAGTGTGAGCAGGTGAATAAGGGTTAACTCAAAAGAGCTGAGACTCTCCTCTTCTCATCCTGAACCTGCCAATCCTTTTTGACAAATACCTGTTCTCTGGCTTTGTCTGCTCCCCACTGCATTCCTAACACCAGGCAGGAAAAAGCCTCTTTAATCCTTAAATTCCTGCTGGACTAACACTGGCCCAGGAGGCAAGAATTCTGCCTGTGCTCCAGAACCCCTCACTCTGGCCATATTCCCAAGCTCTAGCTTTTAAAGCAAGTCTTACATCCTGGCTCAGGACAAATTAACCTTTTGTTTTCAAAAGGCTGCAACTGCTACAGGCTTGCTCTGGCACAGAGGAGCAGGGTGACACAAGCAGATACTCACTCTGTGTCTGCACAGGCTCCCCACTGCCATTCTGACTCTGGTTGGTGAGACTGAGGCTCTTCTTCAGGTTTATCTTCCACTTTGGAGACTGTGTTTTGTTGTGGTGTAGGGGAATTAGTAGATTGACCTTAAAAAAAAAAAAAGCACAAGTCAGAACAGTTTTATCTCAGCTTGTTTTGCACCCTGTTACTCAGAGGAGTGTGGTCAGCCACACGCCAGCCACTCCCTATGGCCAGAGCTGGGGCTAAACATGCCTAGAAACCACGAGGAACAGGAGATACCCAGTCTTGGCAAAGCTAGAAGTTATTGTGGTTTTTCACACCCATGCTAGTTAGTTTATTCAGCAGATGAATGCAAATGCCGAGCCCAGGGAGGCTGCTCCCACCCACCAGTTCCTCCGACTGCTCCATGCAAACTCTCTGGAAGCTTGCAGGTTGCTACCCTCACATCACTGATGGCACACTGCAGCACGGAGACCAGAGCTGAGGCCCCTTTGGGGTGCCCAAAGGCAGCGAGCACCAGCACAGCCACCAGAGCTGGGACAGAGGGGTGCTCACACCAGGCTGCCCATGCAGCAGCACACAGGGCCAGGCTGGGGGCTGCAGCACAGCACAGGGGCTCACCTTGCTCTGCAGGCTTTTAATCTGCAGGTTCTGCTTGTCCAGCTTGTACTGCTGCTGCTTGATTTTTTGCAGAAGCTCCTCGATCCGCAGGTTCTGAGCATCCATCAGGGACTGCGAGGGAAGAGCCAGGTGAGCCCCGTGGCCCCGGGAAGCTCTGGCTGTGCGAGACTCCCGGGAGGGCGCTCCTGGTGCGGCCAGGACCGCTCTGCTCTCCTGGGGCTGATCTCGCCCGCTGCTCCCGTTGTCCCGGGACAGCCGGCTCGGGTCCCGCACCGCTCTTTCCCGCAGCCGCTCCCGGTGTTCCCTAGCGGCTCTGGGGTCTGCCCCCCCCCCACCAACGCTCCCGGTGTCAGTATCCTGTCGGACCCTCTCTACCCCTCTCTACCCGGGCGATGCCGGTGTGCTCCATCCCCCGCTGGGTGCCGGTGTCCCCCGCGCTCACCTGCAGTGCCCCCAGGTCCCGAGCGCTCTGGTTGCCAGCCGGCCGCGCCTGCAGCGCCAGACGGACCCGGCTCTCCAGCCGCTCCAGCCGGCCCTGGATCGCGTCCTTGTCAGCCGCCACCTCCTCCAGCCGCTGGCGCAGCGCCTCGGAGAGGTTGAGCAGCTGCCGCCCGCGGCCCTCCAGCTCCCGCACGCTGCCCCGCAGCCGCTCGCCGCGCTCCTGCGCCTCCCGCGCCTGCCGCAGCAGCCGCCCCAGCGAGCTGTTGTGGGCGCTCAGCCGCCCGCCCAGCTCCCGCAGCTGGCCCTTGGTGCGCTCCACGTGCTCCTTCAGGCCGTGCCCCAGCTGCAGCAGCCCGTGGGCCAGCACGTTCACCTCGTCCCAGGAGGCGAACTGCGCCCGGCGCTCCCGCGCGGCTCCCGCCGCCGCCCGCCGCTCGGTGCCGGCTCCCGGTGCGGGCGCGGGGGCCGCCGCCAGCCCCGCCGCGCACAGCAGCAGCGCCGCGCTGCTCAGCCGCATCCTGCCCGCCCGCTCCCTGCCAGCGCCGCCGCCCTGCTTTTATGGCCCCGCGGTGGGGAGGGCCCCGCACGGCCCCACCCCGCCCACGGCCCCGCCGCTTTGTTCGCCCTCCCCGGCGGCCGCGGCTCAGGCTCCGTATCCGCCGCCCGCGCCCGGGGCAGCCCGGGGCTGGCTTAAGCCCTGCCTGCCCCAGTCCTCATCTCTGTCCCCATCCTTGCCTCTGTCCCCATTCCTCTTTCCATTCCTGTCCTTGTCCTCATCCCCATTCCAATCCGTACCCTATGCCTATCCCCATCCCTGTTCCCATCCCTGTCCCCATGCCCATCCCCATAGCTGTTCTCATCCCTGTCCCCATGCCCATCCCTATCCCATCCCTGGTGACTGTCCTGCCCCTCATCCTGCACTGGGGACCCTGATCTGCACCAGGCCCTGACACATGGTCCCCGGTGGGTGCACCCGTGTCACCTTCTGAGGCCGTGCCCATCTGGGACCCGCTGGCCCCGAGTCAGGAGCACCCTGTGGCACAGGACTCTGCTGGGGGCCCTAGCCTGGCTCAGGTGGGTGCTGCCAGCCCTGGGGAGGAGATATGCTTAGGGTTAGTTCCTCTGTACACCTGAGGGAAGCAGAACGTTCACTCCTCTAAACATTCCTGGTCTCCAAGAGCAACAAGGATGGATAGATCCATCTCTCACTACCCTCCCCTGACAGATTTCAATCACCTCCTTGTGAAAATTGTGCATCTTATTTTATTTGCCAATATCTTGGACCCTGGTTTCTGGCTCTTCCTTCTCGTTCTGTCTTTTTCTGCTGGCTTAAAGGTATTTTCGAGTCTCTGTGTTTTGTCTCCATGAAGGAATTCACACACCGGGATGGAGCTGCTGTCGGCTCTGTTCGGATTGGAGCAGATGGAGCCCTTCTGCTCCCTCCCCATGGGGCGCTTCCTCCTGCTGCCCCAGCACTCCGTTCCTGGAGCAAGGAACTGCCTCTCCTCCCGCTCTGGGGTTTGGAGCCAAATCCCTGCTTCCCACCACGCACTGGCTCTGGTTGAGCCCCCTGGGAGCAGGGCTGCAGCTCCCTGGCTCCAGGGACGAGCTCCTCTGCTCAAACCCACAGCAGTTCTGCCTCCATCCCACCACTGCCACTCAGAGCCCTGCAGCTCTGGCATGGCCCCAGGCAAAAAGACTTTTCATCTTGTCCAAAAATGCCTGGCTGAAGGGTTTCTCTTTCCAGGAGTCCCCATGCTATCTCCAAGTACTTCCCAGGTTGATGGTGTCCAAAGGGTGAGTGAAAGGCCTCAGAGAATGCAGCCAGCAGCAACAGCTCAGGGTGGAGTCACAGAGGTTAAAGAGGAATTTCGGAAATTCCAGCAGGCACACACTCCAGAGAGTCCCAAGCTCCCCTCCACCAGCCGCTGTTTTCACGTTTATTTCATGGTTAGAAAGAATTTTTCAAGTGAGGAAAGAGGGGAAAAAATATCCCAGGTCGGAAACACTGCAGGAGAAAAAGAAACAATAATATGACCTTCTTCTTCCAAATCTCTGTGCTTTGAGGGGGTTTCTCTGTGCTCTCCCAGACACTACTGCTAGAGAGGAGGTGGGGACATAGAGGTGGCAGTGATGGGGAGGGGGTTCATTGCCCCCCTCCAACAGCCTTCTCTGCTGGGCCTGGTGTCCCTCAAGGCTCTTTGGGTACCCCTGGCTGGCCTCTGCCCCCTCGCTCTCAGGCCATGGCCCCCCTGCCAAGGACAGATCTGCTACCATACCCACCACCCCTGAGTGCTGTAGGGGCTGCCAAAAATTCCCAGATGGAATCTGAAAAATGAAAATTCTCCTTTTCAGCTGGTATTGCTGGTTTTTGGCATCCCAGGAGGCAGTGAGCTGGCAGGAGTCAAGCTCGTGGAGCCCAAGGCTGGAGCACCCAGCACCCCAACAGCCCTCTGGACAGGAAAACACCAACCCTTGAGTCACTGGGACAAACAGGGAAGCACAATTTCATGTGTTGGCTATTGCTGTGGGTTAACAACGTCAGGCAAAACGAATGCTGGGTGAGCTCTGCTCCCTGCCCACCATTACCCAACACTGGAGCTTGTCCAGGGGAACGACAGGGTTACTCTGGGTGCTGCAGCAGACGTGTTACCACCGGTTATTTTCTGCAGTGGCAAGAGAGAGGGAATGTGAGAAGCCAAGGCCTGCTGAGAAGCTGCATGATTTATGCGTTTTCCTTTGGCTGCGTTTTCCTTTGGCTGCGTTTTCCTTTGGCTGTGTTTTCCTATTGCAACTTCTCGAATTTGCCCTGAGAAATACAAATTTTTAAGGTACACAAATACAAAGCCCTCAGAGGCCATGAGCTGCCTCAGGCTAGGAATGACCACAGGCTGATGGGAAGGTTCTCTCCACAGAGACAGATGCAGTTGAAATGGAGCTTAAAATGGCCTGGCCAGCAGAATGTGAGCTCCTGGGGCATTTCTCCATGCCCTGCTTTGTCCTGTGTGAAAAAGGGCTATGGTCAAAAGTCTGTAGGGTCCCAACTGCCCAGCTTGGCTTGGGGCCAGGGAAGGATTGAGGTTTGGTCCCAGGGGATGAAGAGGCCTGTCCCCTGTGCAGGTCTCCAGGAGGGACCTATGAGGACACTGCCCCAGACCAGAGGCCTTGGGACCCAGAGCAGCACAGGGACCAGCAGGGCACAACAATGGCTCTCAGGGCTCTCTGTGGGTGCCTGGGGTCAGCCCTTGGGCAGGGAACAGCAAACTCCAGAGGAAGTTATTTTCTGTGGAAGTTGTTTTCTGGGGAGCTTCTCTCAGGAATCAAGGGATGCTCCCAACCCCATTCTCCAATACCTATCCTTATCGCTATCACTATATCCATCCCTATCCCTTCTTCCCTTCAGTGCCACCTGCCCAGACACCCAGGAAGGGCAGTATCACCAGCACACATCACAAGTAGCTCCTTCAAACAGCCCCCACGTGCATGGTGGCACATCCCCCGTCCTCATCCCTACCCTGCTGCTGTCCCATGCACGACAGCCTGTGAGCGGGTGGGCTGTGGGGACTGTCTTTGTTCCCTGCCTCCCCAGGCTGACCTGGCAGGTCACTGTGTGAAAGTTCAGCCTGGTCTGAACTCACACGAATTCCTGCAGCTGCTCAGCCCCAGGCTCACGTCACCGGGAGGATTGGTTGGATGATTTATAGGAAGGTTACTCACAGCCTTGCTTTGTTGTTAGAAATTGCAAACGTAAGGGAGACTCCAGTAAGAGGGAATAGGACATGTGAAATACATCATCACAGCTTCAAGGATAAATTTAGGTTTTCCAGAGGAGCATAATTCTGATTCAGCAGAGGACGGGAAAAATCCAGCACAGATTTCCTAGAGGCCCCGTGCACAGCAGCACGTCCCACCCAGACAGGCACTGGCAGCATTCCCGGACACAGGGGGTACCCCTCAGTCTCTGCTCACACCTGGTGCTGCAGGCATTCATCCATTGCCACCCTGCTCTGGCTAGACTCCCACCCCTGAGGTCACCTCTTCCTGCTCTTCCCAAGCAAGTTTGCTGGCTCAAGCTTTGTCACTCCCCATTCTGGAGAAGGGCCATGCAGCTCCTGCCACCTGCCCAGCTTGGTTGTACCCCAACCCTCACTGCCCCAAGGGCACAGCAGGGTGGCACAGCCTGCCAGAGCATAGCCTCATCCTTTCCCAGGGCTGGGGACACCCCCTCACCCTGTCAGAAGATACCCAAACTTCTGCTCTTGGCTGATCCTTGAGCAGAAATTAATTTCCTAGCAGAATCAGTCAGAAAGATGGAAAATTTGCCACAGCCATCCACCCTAGTGAGAAGCAGCTCCATAGGGAGCTCAGCCATGTCACTGTGCTCCATTCCCACCCTTTTCTCCTCTGGCTTTCCCTGCCAGCACAGGGCAGCCCTGGGTAGCACTGGCAGACCAAGTAGGGCAAGATGTTGTTACCCAGGCTGCTCTATCTGCTGAGGTCTCCAGAGGATGGGTGAGGGTTGCAGCCACCCTGGGGTCCCTCTCACCTGGGGAAGGCCCTGGGACCCATTAGCCCAGAGCAGGGAGGCCCATTTTCACGTTTTAAAAGCTGACATAAAAGGCCAGCAATGCTCTTGTTCCAAGCAGTCTCCTTATTTTCCTGGGGAGCCTGGATGAATGTTATGCAAGTCTTCCCTTTATTCTTCCTGCCATCCTGGGCTCTGTGGGGAGCACTGGGGTTACTGTGCAGAAGGTCACACATGCCAGAAGGCAGGAAACCAGAGGGCTTGGGGTAATGTGGGAGGCTTTGCAGCCAGAGAAATCCGACCCTTATTTTTTACAGCCATCTCTTGGTTTAACCAACATGCATTTCACATTAGGGCTCTGGCTAGCTGAGCTTGCAGCTGAGGGCCCAGGGAGCTCCAGGTTCCTGGGATGAGGCTGGCTCTTAGCATGCTCAGTCTGCTCATAAGCCCGTGTAGGAAGGGCTGGACCACAGTGACCAGGACTGGGCTCTGCTCTCCTTGTGAGACAATGCCTTCTATTTTATCAGCAGCCTTTGGCTAGTGACAGACAATGGATTTAGCAGAGCCTTTGGTGGGCATGAGGGTAATAGGGGACTTCTCCAGTATTTTCTGAACATCCTTTCATTTTATTCTGTTTCTGAAAGGAGATGCCCAGAGCCACTGGAAGGAGGGAGCTGCTGTGGCAAGTACAAGCAAAGCCCACAGAGCTCATCCACAGCCCTTTTGACACTCCTGGACACTCGTCTCCTTCCCTGTGATGGGACAGAGACAGCTCTGGCACTGCTTGGCATTTATCAGCCAGCATCTGCTGGTGGCCATGACCCCTCTGTCCTGCTGGCACAGCCCCTCACAGGC
Source organism: Oenanthe melanoleuca (assembly GCF_029582105.1). Classification (NCBI taxonomy): domain Eukaryota; kingdom Metazoa; phylum Chordata; class Aves; order Passeriformes; family Muscicapidae; genus Oenanthe; species Oenanthe melanoleuca. The sequence continues at coordinate 580,256 of NC_079361.1, forward strand.
TGGATCTCCTGACACAACACAAACCCTTTTTTTGGCTGCGCTGTGTGAAAAACCTCCAGGTCACTTCTGCTGCCCAGGAAAGTTTGTAGCTGCCGCAGGACATGCAGGATGGGTGTCCACAAGAGCCCCTGGGGACATGGCCTCCTGTCCAACACTGTGCTGGGTGAGTGCTGGGGAAGGGAAGAGCTGTGTGGCCTCACCCACAGGCAGCAGCAGCCACATCCACGAGGGCTCTGCTAGGTCTCTGCCTGTCCCCGTGGGGCTACAGCTGCTTCTCCTCCTGGGAAGAGACTTGCAGGAAAGTGCAGCAGAGCTTTATGAGAGAGATGGACAAGGGGCACATTCCTCATGCAGCAGCAAAGAGAGAAACGCCAATTTGAGGCACCATCCTGAAAACCCCAGCTGGGGTTTTCCCACTTCCCACCCGTGTGCCTGCTTGGTTTGTGACGGTGACAATGTGGTGCTTGGGCTCCTCATCTGGCTGTGCTCAGGTGGCAGAGGCAGAGCCAAGCCTCCAGGGACCAGTGAGGAGCAGGGATGGCTCTGCAGCCCAGCCAGCTGCATCCGAACTGTGCTCAGCTACAAGGGCGTCCAGGAAGGAATACCAGCCTCGGGCTGCGTCTGCAAAGTCGGGATATTTCCTGCTGTGAAGGTAAAGGGAAGGATCTGCAGGGTGGGGACCAAAAAAAAAGTGATGAAACAAGGCTTTGTCTGTTGCATACATTTTCCAAAGGGAAATAGATCTTAACCTTTAGTCAAGATTTTCTTGCATTTTCATGCTCAGATTCTGCATTTTTCTAGATTTTTACACCTACCTCACAGGACATATGGACTTTGGGAGGTGAAAAAAACCTGTGAAAACTTGAAAAGAAACAGAAGATAATGCCCCAAAGCATCAAGAACCCCAGCAGCCCCTTTCCCACCCCCCCTCTGGTAAAACACTAGCGGTGGCTGGGGAAGCTCCAGATCTCCAGCAGGGCTGGGAGAGAAGAGCTGGCCCCATTTCCAGCCATGGTTCTTACCCTGCTCTGACAGGGACTTTGGCTGATTCTTAGTTTCCTAAACTGAGTATTTTGCTGCCCACAGGGTGGATCTGAGCTCTCCCAGAAGAGCAGCATTGTCCCTGCTGCAGGGCTTGGCTCCCCAAGTGGAGGCTGCCCAGCACTCACAGGTACTTCCCCCGAGGCATCCCACACCCAAAATCCATCCCTGAAGTACATCCTCTGGGGTATCCCACACCCAGAATCCATCACCCAGCACTGAAATACATCCCCTGGGGCATCCTACCCCCGCCCCCAAACCTACCACCCCAGCAACAGCACCCAGAGATACCTCACTGGGGCATCCCACACTGGAGCCCAGTACCCAGCACTCACAGCCCCTCTGCAGGGGCATCTTACCCCAGCTTTCCTCATCCTCAGGGCAGAGAGGTGCATGTGCTCTGCAGGGGTTCGGCTGAGACAGGGCAGCACCTGTTTGTTTGAGTTTCTTAAAAACACAAAGGCTGTGGGGTTTCTACATAGCAGACAGGTGTTTCCATTCCCAGGACTTTGCTTGGCACTGTAAGAAACCTGATTCAGGCCATGTCTGTGCCTGAGCTTTGACCCTGGATGCTGCTGCTGGACCACCTCCCATGCCCTCAGGAGGTGCTCAGCTTTGACATCTGGTGATCCTCCACGCAAGAAAATTCAAATATCTAGAGAAAAAGGTCCTGATTGACGAGAATGCAACTACACAGTCAGGGAGTCTGGAAATTGTCTCCCCCCAGAGAAAAGGCAAATTCTGAGTCCATGAAAACCCTCCCATCCAAAAAAAAGGAGTCCAAAATGGGGAGTTTCCTGTCAATCAAAGTGGTCGAGGTTTCCATGATCATGAGCTGGCAGTGATCACCTGAGACCATGGAGTATCATGGCCCCTCCATTCCAGCTGAAAAGTAGGGTTTGTGTTAGGGAGTGTCACTTTTAATAGTGGTTTTTTGGTTCCCTCTTGCTAAATGGGCCTTTCCAAACCCACCCAGATCAGTGCCCTCGACTGGGCAGAAACTCTCTCGGGAGAAACTCTGCAGGGAGAGAAAGGTCAGGGTGCAGAGGGCTGGTCCCAGACTTCCCAGTACCCTTGCCCACCAGGTGCAAGTGGCCCCAGGCAAGTCCTCCTGGGTGTCCTTCCGTGCATTCCTTGGTGGGGACCTGACTTTCATCCAGAGTTCCCCTGGATCAACCAGGGAAAGCCCACCAGCAGTTTTTGGTGCATGCTCCTTCTCCAGGAGCATCCTGTCACCAGCCTCTCCTGGGGCTCTGCAGAAAATGTGAATATCACCAGAAGTGCACAGTGGCAGCAGGGCTGGACCTTCCTGTGGCTCAGGGCTGCCCTCAGCAGCGAGTTGGGGCAGTTCATGGTTGTGCCAGCGGCTGTGGCATCACCAGCAGCAGGCTCAGCCCTCATGGCTGTCCCCCAGCCCTGGGGGTTCCCTGGAGGAGCCCCAGGCACACCTGGGTGCAGACCCCAGCTGCTCCCAGCCCTGGTGACACATGGCAAACCCCGCAGGTCCGGGAGCCGATGGCTCTCGCCGCTTTCCATTCGATCCTGACTTTCACTGGGATGCTGATGACTTTCTGGGGAAGAGCCTCTCCATAGCCTCAGGGCTCTGGTGAAACCCAGCTGTGCAGCCAGTCCAGGCAGTGCTCGTTTACACAACCACATCCTGTGAATGTTTGTGAATGTTTGCAACCCCCACTCACAGCTCCTTGGGATGATTTTGTGGGACATCAGCAGAATCAGGTAGGAGGGACACTGTTCTCCTGGCTTCTTCCCCAGGATGGTTTCTTCCTCTCTCCCAAACCTTTCTAACGCCCTGAGCTGGTGTGAGGGATGCAGCTCTGCCTGGCTCTGCATCTCCTTTATCCTTGGACTTCAGGACATGTAGCAAAAATAGCTGTCAGAAAGGGGAAAGCGACCTTTGCCATTTGAATAACTGTTTGCTGTGTCAGCACAGGCAAAATGTGTTTGAGGATTTTGTGCAAAGTTTCAGCGGCTCTGAGCCAGGACCAGAAGATTTTCACCTCTCTGTTTGCAGCCATGAATTACCCCGAGAATGTTGGCCTGCTCAGGAAGGCATTTGGGAGAGGAGGTGCCTTCCAGGGAGGGTGAGTGCTGCCTGTAGGATTCCCTGAGTGTCTCCACTGTCTTAGGGGAGCCAGAAACGCTCTGTTGACCCACCATAGAATGGGAAGGGAAAGGCCACAGCGATGGGAGAGGATAGAATGGGATGGAATGAATGGAAGGGGTATGCTTCAGGAATGGGATGGGAAGACAAAGGCTGCAGGCATGGAATGGGAAAGGCTGCAGGACTGGGAATGGGCTCAGGAATGCCACAGGTGTTTGGGATTCAGTACCAAATCCTCACCCCATGATAGTCTTTTGAACACACAAAACCAAAAGCTGCAAACCTGTCCCACTGCCTTGTTTGTTCAGTCAAAGGGCTCAATATCCTCTGCCATGGGGAACAAATGGGTCTGCTGGGGAGCTGAGAGCCTGTGTGGGGGCCCAGAGAGCCAGGGACAAGGCAGCTGAGCTGGAGCTCCAGGTCTAGGAGGCCCTGGGTACCCTCAGAGTGCTGTGGCTGAGGCTCAGACCAGGGAGAGCCACGTGCTGCCCATGGCGACTGAGCACACACCTGCCCCTGTGGCCTTTCTGCCCAGCTTGGCAAACCCAACCCAGAGAGTGAAATTAGTAGCAATTAAAAATTAAGCTTGGCTCAGACTCAAATCAAACTTTCCACCAATTTTAGCTGCTTGTTGCTTTGGAGACAGCATGCACTGGAGTTCAGCTGGTGACGCAACGCAGAGGGGATTTCTGCTTGTGTGGGGCTCTGGGCCAGCAAAAGACATGAGGGCTGCCAGTGGCTGGAGCAGAACAAGCTGAGGTTGGAACCAAAGTACCAAACCAAAGAGAGGTTGGTACACCTCTACAGCACCTGATGTCTGCTTTGAAAATTTGAATATTTCTGCTTTTTGATTAATTCTTGATTCATTAATTCTTATCCTCTTCCAGAGGCAAAAAGGACCTTTAGAGCCAAGGAGAGAAACAAGATATTGATTAAATCTTCCAGCAAAGACCCCCATGACCCTCCAGTGAAGGAGGGATTCCCAGGGTACCCACAGAGCCTTTGATGCAGTGTGGGGTTGGGCTGGGGGCAGGTGTGGTGGGCTGGGTTTGATGGCCAGGGTGTCACCCTGGCAGTGCCTGGAGAGCTTCTACAGCCATCCTGGCCACCTCAGACACTGACTGACAGGCAGCATAGCTTGGCAGCACAGCTTGGCCCAAAGCAAACAAGGCTGGGTCAGGAGCAAGGACAGCGGATGGCAGCGATGCTGAGCGGGGGCACCTCCCACCAGCAGCCCCTGAGAGGGAGATGCAGCAGTGATGGGCCCCTCAGCAGCACCAGTGGGTGCCCACTGGCAGCAGCCCTGCAGCAAACCCATCACTGCCTTCACTGTTGTGGAAAAGAAGGAAGCCTTCCCTCTGAAGGCATTTCCCAGCTGTGGGGTGTAGGCAGGGTCAAATAAGGGGATGTTACAGGGGATCTCTCACCATCCTGCAAACTGTCCCCAACTGATCTCAGGGTAACACAGTCCTGGCAGGCTCAGAGACACCCTGTCCCAGTGCCTGCTGGGACAGGTGAGAGGGTGAGCCACCAGGCCATCTGTCATCTGAGGGATACCACAGCCAAAAAGAAATGAAGTTCCCAGTCACCCACTACAGCAACATTTTAATGCAGAGAAGTGGAAGATTTCAGCTCTGCAAAGCCCACAACAGTGTCACTGTACTCTTGGATTCCACTTGGAAGGGACTTGGAGAAGGCAAGATGCTATCTTGATGGGCAGTCATCTAAGAGCCAGGGACAGCTGATGGGCTTGGGGCAGGTGGCTGAGCTGGGGCACAGCCGCTCACCCCAAACTGCCTCTGAGTGCCCCTGGTGGAGATGGGCACCAGCAGCCCTTGGGCTCAGTGGCTGGCTGGGCCTCCTTGGGCCAAGTGTCTGTGTGGGACTGAGCTGTGCCCTTGCCTGTGGCATCAGCTGGGTCACCCTGATGTGCAGCGAGTGCCTGGGCTCTCAGACAGGGCTCCAGCACTCCAGACTTCTGGAGAGGCAGCTGCCACCCCTCATTTATGTTACCTGACAATATTCCCCAGAACTGACTGAACGAATCATGCAGGGCTGTAAGAGCTCCCTAATTAACACAGTTATTATTAGCAATGTCAGGACAGGTTTGAAAAAGGCAAGTTCAGAGTCCCTGTGCCTGACAGCAAATCCCACATGACCGTGATGTCCTCCCTGTCACCTGGGAGCTCTGGCTGCATGTGGGAGCAAGGACATCCCTGGGTGCCAGGGGGTTGGATGGGCTGCACAGGCACTGGTCCAGGCATGGCAGCCTTTGCACAGGATGAGTGGGGTCATGTTGTTGCCAGTCTTTAGCCATGAGCCAAGAAACTGCTCTTGGCTCATACTCAGGCAAATCCCAAGGGAATTGGGACCTTCATTACTCAGGCCAAGACTCCTGGTGATGCCAACAGGATGTGCAGGGGTGAGAGGGTTCTGCTGGGAGCAGGGAAGTGTGCTGGCCATCCTGCAGTGCTGCCTCCTCCCAGCCCCAGATCAGCCTGGCTTCTGCCTGGAGCTGGAGGCTCCGGGGGCTCTTTGCCATATGTAGGGCAGCCCCGGGGTGCCTGCAGCAGCTTGTGCACTGCCAGAGCTCCTGCTCCCCATTGAGGGCTTGGAGAGGTGCCTAATTCATCCTTTCAGAGCAGAGATAAGATGGATTAAGGCCTGCTGAACGGTGGCCAAAAGAATCGCCATTAGGCCCTGGAGAGCTTAATCTCCACCAGACTAAAAGCAGACAGGCTGCACCCACAGCTAGCACTGTCTGCCAGGGGATAAACACCCAGTGCAGGATTTCAGGGAAACCTTTGGAGGCTGTGAAACACATCCCAAAGTGTACATGCTGTCCAGAGTGCCCAGGGCTGGGTGCTGGATCCCACACTTGCCCTGGGGGAAGTCACTCAGTGTAATGCAGTGGACTGTATTGGCCACTGGAGTCTCAGACACCTCTGTGCCATGACTCTTTCTTTCCATGAGCTCATGTCCAAGGCTCTTCCATCCTGGCAGTGTTATCTCCTCCAGATTAGCTCCCCAAAGCTGTCCTTGCCCGTGTTCTTCTCAGCTGACTCACTTTTGTTATTTCCTGTCCCTATCTCTGATTTCCTTTGTCTCCTCACACTACCATTCCCCAAGGTCCAGCTCCTCTCCAGGTACCCCTGACCTCCCTGCTGACATTTCCCAGACTCCAGGTTGATTTCGGGGTATAATGATGTACCTTTCCATGGAGCCAGAGCATGGAGGGGACAGAGTTCCCTCTCCCCTCCCATGGTGATAAACAACCTTAATTTGCCCCCATGCAGCCTGCTTGGGACACGTCCACAGCCATGTGTGGTCAGCGTTGTGCCCAGCATGACCACCACAGCTTGGTAAGGAAGTGCCAGACTGATGTCTCATCCTTGCCTGGGAAGGAGTGGTGAGACTGGCCAGGGGTTTTGGGCCTCCTTGGAAAGCCAGACCAAGCAGGCCAGTGTTTGCATTTTAGTCAAATCTTGGTGGTGAGGACACTGTACCAGGTGCCAAACACCACAAGGGATCTGCCCCCACTGGCTTTACATCACAAGCAACACCTCTCAGGACTAGAGACAGAGAGAATGGGCCCCATCAACCACACCCTGCTAGAGATCTCTGGCTATCTGGCCAATACACAGAGAGAAATTTTGGGCTCATTTTTCTGCCAGACCCCAGAAAGAAGCACTGGCAGCATGCCAAGGCAGTGCTTGTGACATCAACTTTGGGATTCATCCCACCTCTGCCCTAAAAACACTGACATCCCCAATGTCATTGTCTCTGGACTTTTGTTGACAGAAGAGGTGGCACAGGCATCCTTCTCCCACCAGCACTGTGGTTAAGTCAGGCTGTATTAAAGCACAGCCCCTAAAACCTCCAGCCACAGCCCTGAGCCCTTCCCTCCATTGCCTTGGGGTTCCCCTAACCCCCAGCTCCTCTCATACAGGTGAGAAACCCTCCAGCTCCACTGTTGTCCCCCTGCCCTCCCACCGCCCTCCTCTCCCCTTCCTGGCCTGTCCCCTGCCCTTGCACTCCCCAGGACAGCAGCTGGCTCTGGCTGTGGGCTGGATGGAGGCTGGGCACTGCTCTTCCCTCTCCACTGCCGTGATGCAACCTGGACTCTGGCGGTGACACACTGTCCCAGCCAAACAAACACAGCTCGCCCCGCGTGTTTCATTGCAACAGCCGCCACAGCCCCGGCCCCCAGCCAGGCCAGGGTGGCACAGCCAGCTCCTCTGGTGCAAACACCATCCCAGCACCCCTCAGGGAGGAGTTTTGGCTGGGCTGTGGCTGCCAAGACCAAGGGAGGGCTGAGGTCTCCGGGACGCCAGGGACCCGCATCCCGAGCGGTCTGCACCCGATGGTGTGATGAGCTCAGCTCAGAGGGGCCCTGTGGTGTCCCTGCATCCTCACTGTCTGCACCTGCTCTGCCCTGTCCCTTCCGTGCCCCCAGGGCAGAGCAGAGCTGTTGGGGGCATGGAGGGCATCAGCTGATCCCCCAGGGCTGCCCCTGATCTCCCCGTGGGCACAGCAGGCACATGAGCAGGGCCTGAGGCCGAGTGAAGCCATGGGATCCGTGTGGCACTTGGCTCTGGGGCTGTCCCAAGCCACCACCAAGGCACCACCGCGATTCAGAGCAGGGCCGAGGGCACCCGCTGGCCCCGAGGGAGGCACAGGGGCTGCCACAGCCAGAGGCAGCAGGTGGGGGCCAGACAGGGCACAGCAGGGAGGACAGCAGGGTGCCAGAGGCAGGAGCAGTGAGGGGCAGATGTAGGTGAGAGTTGAGCCGTGCTGGGGGCACTGAGCCTTCCCCACGCTCCCTTGATGTAATATCTGTGGGAGCAGCGCGTTCCAGCCGTGCCATAAACACAGAGAAGAAATAATGAACCCGCCTCTCTCTGCCTGTGGAGCCTTGGGACCATCTAAATTAGGAAACAAAGGAAGAAACATCAACTCCAAAGGGTTTTTCCCTTGCTGAGCTGAAAATAGAGCAGAAGCCGGGAGGGGGAAGTTCAGCCCGGACAGGGGCATGGGGGAGCTGGGACAGCCCAGCTGGCCCCAGTGCCACCCCCACACGTGGCCTGGAGCCAGTCCCTGCCTGGGAGCAGACACCAGGCCAGTGTCCCTGGGCACAGTGGGTGATGGTGGCCCCAGCATCCCTGCCCTCCCAAGGGCAGCAGAAGATGCTCAGCCAGGCTGTAGGGCTCTGGCATGGACTGCTGGTGCTGTCTGTGTGAAAACACACTGCCTGTACCTCTGCCCTGCCTTTTGGGCAACCTGCTGCAGCTGTATCTCCTCTCCTGCACCCCTTCTTGTCCTGATCCTCCAGTAAGGGAATGCCACTTCTGCAGGAACCACACTTGTGGTACAGTCCCATCTGTCACTGACCTCACCCTAGGTTGGCTCAGTGCTGTCCTTTTGCATGGGCAGAAGCTGATTCCCAACACTCCGAGCCTTGGCCCAGCACTTGGTATCTCCTGAGCATGGACAGTGTCAGCTCATTCAAAATTAACTATTCTGTGTTAAAACAATGACATTGCAGAAGCTGAGGTTCTGACCCAGGGATAATTGTGAAGACAGCTCTGCATTCAGATTTACCCAGTCCCCCAGCAGGCTATTACTCCTCCTCTCACCCCTATGGTCCCCAAACTGCAAAGTTTTATGGTACTGTTATCAACCATCACCAGCCTATTGCCACCCATGACCAAACCCTCACCATCTGTTGCCCTCCATCCCAAACCCATCCCCATCTACCACCACCAACACATCACCATCCATCACCACCCACCACTAACCCACTGCCACCCCTCACCATTCATCAAACCATCACTGGTCCATGCCCAGCCATTCCCAGCCAGTGCCACCCACCCTCACTGGGAAACAGACCCAGCCCCTGTGATGATGGCAAGGTGTGGCCTGACCCTGTGTGGCACTGCATGGCAGGCTGTAGGGACAGTGCCTGTCTGTGCAGCTGAAGCACTGGTGGCAGTGAGCTGTGGGGTCAGCCCTGCCAGCCCCCAGGGCTTTTGGGGCTCTCAGATCACAGCTCGTGTTATGAAAAGCATAAATTATTAATTGCAGCTAAGAAGAGAAAGGCTGTGAGCTGCTGCCTGCTCAGACCCGCTGTTCATCTCCAGGCTCTGCCAGCTTAAAGCAGGTCTCACATTTATATTTCATGAGTGTGTCCCTCAGCAGCAGTTTTACAGTGAAAAGAAGGAGCAATCCACGCTTTGCACGGAGCCCCAGCAGCCTCCTCCATCCCAGCCAGAACCTGCTGCACGAGAAAACCCTCCCTGGGCACTGAATCCTGTTTGCTCATAAAATTCAGGACAATCCGTTAGGGCTTGTCCTACGCTTTGGGGGCAGGCATGCCAGCAGGCAGGTTGGCACAAGCCATCTCTGTTGAGGTGGGTGCTGGGAGCACTCAGAAAGCTGAGCTCCGTGGAGGTTGTCTCAGCCTAGAAGGCTTGTCTGGTCCTGAGCCCCAGCTGCTGCCCCATCAGAGCAAATTCACATCACAGCTCATTAAAAATTTGGGGCTTAGTGCAGGCACCCACCCCAGACATTTGCAGGGGAGGTGGGGTGAACCTACACAGCCCCAGCATTTGGGGGACATCCTGCAATGACCTGTCATGCAGAAACACTTCCCTGGCTCTGTGTTTTGGGTACCTGCCAGGTCCTGGACTGACCTGGGGCCTTTCTCTGCATGCTGCCAGGTGCTTTGGGCTCCTAGGATGATGACCTGGGATTGGACAAGTTGTATTTGTGCCCCATGCAGCTTCAAGCAGGAGTGTTCCCCCTCAGCACCCCTGGACATGCCATCCCCCATGGGCGGCTGTCAGTTGGGTTCAGCTCTTCCATCACCTGCTCTGAGAAGCCTCTCTGCTTGTTTGTTCTTGCCTGAACCTATTAATTAACCTGAATTAAAGCATCATTTGAACTGACAGTGCTGGGCTTCCTTGCGGCAAGGATGTTCATTACAATTACCACCTGGGCAAGGAAATTACAGTGAAATTCCTGCACTGCCAAGGTCTAGGAATGATCCACCAGCAGGACCCACAGACCTGGGATGAGGCTGGGATAATGGCAAAGAGCCTATTCCCATGCAGCTTTCTGGGAGCAGATGCAAAAACCCTTGAGCCTCTGGGAGCAAGGGGCTGGGGGGATTTAATCCCCATCCAGCCTAGGGATGATAGGGAAAAAACTCCTTTGTGTGATGCAGTAGTTGCTGCTCATGGGGTTTGGGTGTGACGCACCAAAAAGCTCCTTCCCTGGAGGAGATACAGCCCTGGGACAGGCTGCAGAGCCACAGGCTATCTCCATCCCTGCCTGGGGTTTCCAAACCTGATTACACAATGCTGTGGCCATCCTGACCTGCCAGGTGCTAGGGCTGGCCCTGTCTGACCAGCAGGGACATCCCATGGCCACTGGGCTCATGTGGCTGTGATGGAACCTTCCCTGTCTCAGCACCCACTGTCTTCTGCCCAAGATGTGTTTTATTTTCTTAGAGGTGAGTGGAAATATAGAGAAATACTTATGGAGGGAGAGAGAAGCATGGCCAGGTCAAGGAGCATTGCTTTGAGCCTCTTGCCCCTGTTGGTGACCAAATGATGGAGAGTTCTGCATTATGCAAAGGTCATGCAGCTCCATCCTCCTCCAAGCAAGAATCCCTGCAATGCTCCCACACCAGGAGTAGTGTGGAGGTGTCAGTGGCAGTCCCTGTACCCTTTGTCAGGGATTTCCATTGGAGGTGAAAGGAGTGAAGCATGAGCAGAATCCAGCTTGTGTGTCCCAGCACTGTGAGCCGGCAGTGGGTGCTCCTGTCACCACAGCTGTGCAGCACCTTCCTGTGGCTGTGGACAGATGGAACTCTGCTGCTGAAGGGCAGGAAATGCCAGGGAAAGGCCAGCTGAGACAGATTTTAAAACTAAATTACACCTTGACCTTTTCACCAGCTTTAGCACAGGATGTGATCCCTGTCAGCGAGCCTCAGTGGGTTTGGATATGTCCATGTTTCCATTTTTCTCTGCAGCCCCTTTCCAATACCTTGGATATCCAGTGCAGTTTCTGTGCTGCATGTTCTCACTCGTCCAATGAATAATCAATTTAACTGCCATATGCCCTGCTCATAGAGAAAAAAACTGCTTCTTGTTAAAGGTGTGAAAGTTAGTCATGTGTAAAATTAGCTTAGCCCTCAGATGGGAATTGATTTCAAAGCAATGGAACCTGCCCAGGTTCCCAGGAGCTGGACCATTTTCAAACCAGCTCCTGTTTTGCAGAAGAGGGAAAATATTTTCCCAAAATATGGGAGGAGGGTTCTGAGGACTCACTCATGGCTAGGTGGCAGAGGGAAGAGCAGTCACCAGGATGAGAGCCCAGGCTGTGCTCCCATGCTTTGAAACAGCCAGCTAGGAAGAAAATGTGCCAACACCCAGAAGGAGCAGGGGGCAGCTGTGCCCAAGCAGTGCCTGTCCGTGGGGGACAGTGACCCTGGGGCTGGGGGTGACCCTGGACAGCCCCGCCCTGGGCTGCTGGTCCTACATGCTACAGATTGTGTTTCTTTTTGTTTTGAAGAAAAATTAACTTCTGGGGTGGGATTTTCCCCCACTCCAGGGATTTGGACATTAATTTGTAGTGGGGATTAAGAGTTCAAATCCCTTAAGCAGCTTTTGCAGCCCCATCCCTCATTCCCCTCACTGCTGAGACCCCTGGCCAGCCATGCTCAGGCATGGACAGAGTCTGTGAAACCCCCACAGCAGCAGGGCCCTGGGCATGGTGCCATTGGTATCACATCACCAGGGACCCCCCTGCCCTGCAGGACACAGAGCCATGGCTCTACCCAGCCCCTGGGGGAAAGGCCCTGAGCAGCCTGGCTGGAAGTTTCACTGCCAGCTCCATCCTGACTCTGGGCACAGAGCATCTGCTGGAGCTGAGGCAGGGCAGCACGAAGGGATTCTACCATCCAAGACTCACACGAGCTTTTTGACATCCCCTTAAATATCTCAAGTTCAGCTGTGCCCCTGGAGTCACCCTTCCCAAAACCACAGGACTCAGCCTCTGCCCTGCTCCAGTGTAGGAGGCTGTGGGGATTTGGGGTTTAAGGGCCACCCCAGCATCACACACTCCTCAGAGCTGAGGAGCAAGTGCAATGTTCCCACTGCAAGACACTTCTATAAATAGACTGACACCATTTCTCTGCTTAATTACCATGGATTTGTAGGCTATTTCCACTATATTTCAGTTCTGCATGTTGATTTCTTTATGATTTGCCCCTGGGAATATCTGTCATGGTTTAAAAAGCAGAGTTCACTGGAAGGCAAGGGACAGCTTAAACAGCCCAACATGTAAGACAATAAACCCAAGGAGAAGGATTGTTGTCCTGGTTTGAATGCAGGGAAAGACTGTGGGTGTGCTTCAGTTTCCAGCTGAAGACTGCTGGCAGCACGTGGGATGCCTGGAACGCCATGGCAGGTGACAGAAATGAGCAGGAGGCAGCTGGCAGGGCTCCTCCCTGGCAGGACCCTCAGCCCCAGGGCTCGGCTTGGGCAGGGGTTAAGGGAGAGCATGGCTCAGGTGTGGGGCACTGGAACCCTGGGAATCCTTACCCCCTGCCTGGGAAAAGGGCTCCACACCACAGATGTGTGTGGGCCCCTTCCTGGATTCCTCCACCAGGTCCTGTCCCCAGCTTGGAGATTTGGGGGAGAAGGGTGTGAATTTGGGGGTGCCCACCTTGGCTGTGCCCTGGTGATGTGGCAGTTCAAGCACAGTGCAGAGGTGCAGTGCCCCTCTGCCCCCTGGCAGGACACTCCTTGAGCCACTGGCATCACCCTCTCCCTTGCTGAGGGCACAGAGGAGGAGGAAGAGGAGGATCCCAGCCTGCCTTCAGGGCACCCTTTGGGACACGGGGTGGGGCAGGGACAGCCCTGAGCCTGCTGCCAGACACGGCATGGCCTCTCCACTGGGTCACAGCAGGAGGAGGGTGCCCCAGTGCCTGGGAGCCCCATCAGCCTCTGAGCCCCATTAGCACCCACGTCCATGGGGATGCTGCTTGGCCAGGCTGTGGGCAGTCACAGGGGCTGGGGAAAACCAGGGCTGTCTTCATCCCACAGCCCTTCTGCCTCTCTGGTATCACCAATGTCACTGCCCACTCCCAGGGTGGTGGTTGCTTTGCTCTCCCCTCCTCCTCCTCTTCACATTCCCAGTCACTCCCAGCAGGGATCCCCCTTTAGCCCAGAGTTTGCTGCTGGTCCCTGAAAAATTCTGCAAGACGCTGGCAGCTTGGTGCTTCTCACATGTCCTTGTGTCATCCCGGGCCAGCAGCTCCCACTGGCTGGAGGCCAGCTGCTCCACCTCTTACAGCATTCCATCCCTCTGCATGAAGGTCACTGCCCCATGGACCACCCACAGCCACCCAAGAAGCAAAGACTTGGGAAGGGAGAGGGCAGTGCTGCAGCCACACTGACATCCCCACTGACAGCCAGGCTGCAGCCTCTGCTGAGCCCCTGCTCGGTGGTGGCAGCAGCCACTAAATAACCTGTCAGGTCTTTCAGATGTAGTGAGGTGGAGTTGGAGCAGAGCCTGCTGAAGGGGAGAGAATGTGCAGCCACGGGGGAGATTTTCTGAGCCAGTGGCCACTGTGAAATGTGCCAAACTTCACATTAACACAATGATAGAAGTCTGCAGGCACATCAAACCAGAAAAAGCTTCCTTGGCCCACTGGGAAGCAAAGGCAGCAGCTGATTTGGATTTCCTCGGAAATAATGTAACTCCAGACAAGGACACATTTGAAAAGCATGCCGCTCCCAATGGCTTTTATCACAATACCAAGGAATCCTTAAGGCTGGAAAAGACCTCTAAGATCGAGTCCAACCATTGACCCAGGCCTGCAAGGTTCACCACTAAACCATGTCCTCAAATGCCACATTGAGCATTTAGGGCCAAAGACAGCACGGCTAAAACCATGCCCAGCCACCAGCCATCTGGAAAACAGCCCTCACTCATGTCACATCCAGTGTGCCAATGCACTGTGAGGTGGGAACAACTGTGGTGTGCTCCAGTCTGACCCGGGGCCATGTGGAGGGGATGGTCAGCACAGAGAAAAGGGCATCCAGTGTCCATTTGTGGGTGCAGCATCCCATGGCAATGCTGGGAAAGGAAATCCCTCAGGATCCAAACCCTAGGCTCAGCAGTGAGTTAGCAGCCAGACAAGCCAGGCACATTAGGCTCTTCCATCTAAGAACTGTTCCAGATATTCATATCTCTGCTTCGTGTTGTGCTCTGCCAAACCTCCCTCCCTGGGGAATGCATAGGGAGGAGAAATGCAGGAGAGAGCAGCTCTTTGTGGTTTGCATAAGCTTCTACCCTTCTATCTGAACAGGAAATTGGTGAATTTTTGACCCATTTGGGTCAATGCTGCCCAGGAAATTCTGAGTTTGGTTAGGGCCAGGAAAATCTGCAAAGCTTTCCTTAACTGGGGTGGCAGCTGGGCTGTGGCTGTGCTCAAGGAGGCCTCTGTGAGCTTCCCAGCACCTTCCAGGGAGCATCCTGCCCCACCTCCTGCCCCAGCTCCCAGGAAAGACTCAGCATCTTCACCCTCCTTCCTTTTGCTGTTTGTTAATTAATTGCTCCTGGATCCTTCAAACACTTTCATGAGCCCTGGACTGAGGGCTGGAGTTTCTGCAGCACTTTCCCATTTCTAAGGAAAATCCTCATCAGAAAGCTCATGTTGGGGCCATCTCCTTTGGTCTTGGGAGAAACCCTTCCCGTGGGGGTGTCAGAAATGGGGGGATCCTCTGGGGCAGGGCTGAAGACCCCTCTTCCCACTTGGGATTGGACAAGCAGCTCACCCCAGGACACCAGGGATGCACCAGAGGTGTGTAAAGCTCCTGGTGCTTGGTAATATGTTACTGGAAAGTCCAAGGTGGACTATGCTGAAATGAAGTGTCATCTCCCATGGGACATTCCCGACTGCCCCAGACTCCCAGCTGCCTGTGGATTTTAGGGGCTGCATGGAAGGACAGTGCTTCCCACACAGTGCAGCCAGGTCTGGCCAACAGGAGAGTAGGATGCTCTGAGGGTTTTGAAAGCACAAAGCATCAGAGCAGCTACCAACAGCCAGACTAGCACCCCACAGCCAGGACCAACAACAAATGCTCATCCCTGGTACCAGGATTAGAACCAATACCCAGAGCCACTCCCAGTACCATACCCAGCACCCAATGCTGAATCCCAGCATCAAAGTGCTGATGTTCAACACTATCCCCAGCACAGAGACCTTGTAGCAACACCCGTGCATGAGGCAGTGGTGTCCCAGATTTTGGTCCAATTAAACCAGTTTAGGGTTTGACCCATTCATGCACAGACTTTCCCAGTTTCTCATCCCTGACAAAGGAGAAGGAAATCATTACATCCACAAGGAAAAGAAAGGGGCTGGGGGTGAGCAGGAGCCCCCAGTCACCAGGGGCTCGGCAGGGCTGAGGCAGAGCTGCTCCCCCTCATGCTGAGCACATCCTCCCACGCCCGGACAGGGTCTCCGGAGGAGCCCAGCTCACGCAACAGCCCCTCTTCCAGGCACCCGTGCTGCTGCCTTCAGAGCTTCATGAATATTGTAGCAAGGCCGTTTCTTTCATCTCTGCTTCTTTCCAGGGAGCCCCAAACCTTCTGCACATTCATTTCCACCTCACTATTCCTCTTAATTATTTAAACTTGCCTTCCTGAAAGCGGAGCCCTTCCATTATCACTCCTTCCTCTGCAGCTCGTGTGGAATTTGGGGACTTGCAAATCCACTCAACTTCTTCACATTCAGAGCAGCAAGTTTCCTCAGGCTCCCCTCCCTGCTGCCTTCCAGCCTGGCCCCAGGCCACATTCACAGAGGCCTCAGCCACGGAAACCTCAGAGCCAAGGCAGAGCACTGCAGCTTTTTACTGGGGTCTTGAATGTTGAGGGTCTTCCCCACATGACTTTGATCATTTTCATGACTCTTCCTGGTGGTTCTCCCCCAGAGCTGTGTGTGGGGCCAGATGTCCTTGCACTGCAGCTGTACTGACATGGCTCATTCTAGAAAAATCCCTCTCTCCTCCGTGTCCAGCCTCAGCAAAGCTGAAACCTCCTGCAAGAGCTCCTGCAGGGCAGATCCCCTCCCTGCCCCTCTATGAGATTCACTGTTTGTGCCTTTCGACATGGGAGCGCCAAGCCCAGCTCCCCAAATACTTAAAGTGAAAACCTGGTGGCTCAAATGCAGTTGGAGTAATGCAGTTTTCAATAAAATAGATCTACATTAACACCTTCTCTGTCTACTTCTGAAAGGTGGCAGCTGCATTTGAGCACCAGAATGTGTCTCTTCCTGCTGGCCCAGCTCCCAGCTCACCATGCTGCTGGGATCCAGCCACAGCTGAAAAGGGAGGGTCTGGTGGAGCTTTGGGGGTGCTGGCAGGACACAGGAGCTGGGGAAGGGGGTGACTCAGGCAGCTTTGACACACCTTGATCTCCTGTCATGTCTGAACCTGCTGGGTGCTCAGCAGCCGGGGGTTTGTGCCTGCACCAGCCCTGCCTGCACTGCACCATGATTAGGTGTGAGCAGTGTGACCAGAGCATTTGCTGGAGCAAGAGACCCCTGGCCACTGCTCTTTTTCCCCATCCTGCTGTTGGTGTGCCATTCTCTGGTCTTCTCATACCCTCAGGGTCTCTTGGTTTGGCTCATCCTCCCTGAGGCCACTGTGGGAGGATTGGGGTTTTCTCACCCCACTGAAGGGAACAAGGGTGGTGAGGAGGCACAGTGTGTCCCTCACGGACACCTGGTCACCTTCACCAGCTGTGCACTATTCCTGTTACAATTATTCATTTATGCATCTATTGGTACCCAGCTGCAGACTGGAAATGGGGTGGGGGCTCCAAGGGGACACTGGTGTGGAGGGGCTGCCAGAGCCCCCAGCCTCCAACACCACCAGCAGCATCACCCCAGGGAGCAGGGAGACCCCACTCTGAGCAGCTCCCAGCTTCAGAACCCTCCAAAATACTCTAACAGAGGTGCATGCAACCCTTTTAGGGCTGTGACAGCACTATCCTGGGTGGACATTGGAAATTGTTGCTGTGGCATCGCTGACGACCCTGTGGGGTCCATCCCAGCCCTCAGGGGGTCCATCCCTGACTTGGCTGGTGGCTGCTCCCCAGCAATGGGACCCCTCACCCGTTGTACCCAGGCCAGCACTTGCCTCCATGCTCCCCTCCCTGAATTAATCATCAGCCTCACTCAAAGAGATTTCTACACATTAAAAATGCACAGCACTAAATGATTGATGGTTAAGGCCCCCTGCACCCCGAGGAAGAGCTCAAGTTGCTCCAGCTTCACTTTCCACCAGGACTCCAGCATATCCTTGTCCCCATCCATCCCCAGTGCTGCACTGGGCATCACCTCAGAGAAAAAAACCAGCATGGCAGTGACTCCAAAAAAGGCACCATTAGCTCTCTAGAGCTGCTGTTGGTGTGTTGAAGGTGTTTTAGGTGGTGGAGCATCTCCAGGGCCTGGGATGTGCCTGTTGTGGCCATCACCAGTGGGAACGATCTGCTCTACTCCTGAGTGGAGTCTTGGGACAGTCTCAGGGGGGCTGTTTGCCAGCATGAGCAACACAGAGGAGGGCTGCAGGCTTGAGTGAGTGCTGCAATGGAGGCCTTCTGTTCTCTTCACCCATGACTCCATCTCTCTGTGTCATCCCAAGCCATGGCAGGTGTTTGGGAACAGCCATTGAGGGGCTGCATAGTTTGGGAAGGGAGAGAAAGGACCTTTGTGCTGATCTGGGTTGGGTGGGCTCTTGTCTGTCCTGTCACTGTCCCCAGCAGAAACACGTCTTGCCCCCACCTCCCCAGATCCTTGCTGCTTCCTGCCCCCAGCTGATGCCCACACATCAGGCATCTGCCCCTGACACACTCCAGCACACACCCCCAGCACCAACCTCCTAAACTCATCACCTAAATGCACCCCAACACCCACCCCTTAAACTCATGTCCTAAACCCACCCCTAACCCCAGCCCCTAAACCCATCCCCTGAACTCATCCCTAAACCTACCCCCTAAACCGATCCCCTAAACTCAGACCCTAAACCTATCTCCTAAAGTCAACGCCTAAACTCACTCCTAAACTCAGCCCCTAAACTCATCCCCTAAACTCACCCCTAAACCCAGCCCCTAAATCCACCCCCTAAACTCATCCCTAAACCGACCCCCTAAATTGATCCCCTAAACTCACACCTAAATCCATCCTCTAAACGCATCCTGTAAACCCATCTCCTAAACCCATCTCCCAAACCCACCCCTAAACTCGCCCCTAAACTCACCCCAAGCCCATCCCAGGCCCTTGTCCCGGTTCCCAGGGCGGCAGCGCCCCCTGCCTGTCAGAGCGGGGCAGGCACGAGCGGAATGGGGCTGGGACGGGGCTGGGAAGGGATTGGGAAGGGATTGGGAAGGGGCTGGGATGGGGCTGGGACGGGGCTGGGACAGGATTCGGGACGGGGCTGGGACGGGGCTGGGGCAGGATTCGGGACAGGGCTGGGACGGGGCTGGGACAGGATTCGGGACAGGGTTGGGACGGGGCTGGGATAGGATTCGGGACGGGGCTGGGATGGGGCTGGGAAGGGGCTGGGAACGGAGCTGGGGCAGGGCTTCGGGATGGCGCTGAGAGCTCGGGGTCACGGCCGCCCTGTCACCTCCTCACCCGTCACTCTATGGTTCCGTCACCCTGCCAGAGCCTCACCTTGCCACCCCACCACCTTGTCACCCTGTCACCCCGTCACCCCACGATGGCTGCTCCCGCAGGCAGATGTGACTTGCTCCCAAAGTTCTCCCTAGCCCCAGAGGTTCGCGCTGGACAGACCCAGACGTGCTGCCGACCTTATCAGCGAGCCCGGCACCTCTTCCTGCTGTCCCCCAGCCCCAGCTGTGCCCTGGTGCCCTGCTCCCCACCCCAGCCACCGCTGCCTCCCCTCCCCTCTGCGTCTTGGGGTCCCTGCGGCACCGCCCTCCTGCTCAGAGCTCGATGGGCTGCACCAGCACCTCCTGCAATCCTCACCTGTCTGGAGGGACACTTCCTTCCGCACTGCCTCCACACCCTGCTCGACCTCGACACCCAGGGCCTGTGTTGCACCCCTCAAACACACCCTGAATCATTAACAACTGTCCCTCATTTCAGGTGTCTGTCCTGCTCTCGGAGGAGACGCGTCTGGAGCAGTGCCAGGGGCCCGGAGCAGCGCTTCTGCCACCCACAGTGCCCCAGATGTCCCCAGGTGCCAGTAACGCTGCAGGTGCTCCCTGCCCGTGTCCCGTGGCTGAGGGGCCCCATCACGCTGTTCTTTCTTTCTCCCTCGAGGGAGAGGACGCAGTCCCACACGCCTGGCTGTTCCCCGTGGGGCTGTCCCTGTCCCCGCTGGGCTCCGACCAGCAAGTTCAGAGGTATCACCGACACTGTGCAGCATCTGCAAGAAGAAAACTCCCGCATTTCGGACACTTCCCAGCCTCTCTGCCCGCTGGTAAAGAACGAACCAGATGGATGCTGGCACCGGGCCCCTGGACAGAGCCCGGCAGGGGGAGT